>NW_027412573.1:5035527-5646628 GCF_025532065.1 Leptinotarsa decemlineata | reverse complement strand
AAACTTGTGCGAGCTAAGGACTAACGAGGTCTTACCTTTTAACGTGTGATCCTTAACACGGGTACATCTGAATATTATTAATGCGCAACCCACCCAATAAAAACAATATGCAAATCTAGCCCCTATACTAAAGAAATTCGCTGTGTACAGAACTGAAAAACTGTAAATATATTTTCTCGACCCAGAAGAATATGAAAAATATTCCAACGATCTCGAGCAGTTTTCGTATTCGATAGATCTTCCGCTTCATTTCCTTGCCTACTTCGGTATAACTCGTATAACTACTCCGAAAGAGTCATTAATCTCTTATTTCTTTCAGAAAAAGAGTATATCGATCGAAAACGCAGATATTTCATGACAAATATGCCATATTATCTATCTCAGCTGTCTGTTCAAGACCCGTTATTCTATTTGGAGTTCATGAGCGTCCAGTTTTTTCCCACAGGGGGATTGAGTAGTGATATCAATTTGATAAGTGAAAGGCATTCGAATCTATTTACATGAAAACTTTTGAAGCACTGAAATAAATTCAACTCCACATTTCCAGCTGTCAATTTACCCACCTTCGATGGGGCAGCTTTCCATTCGATACGTTTGCGAACTTTTCAGAACTGTCAATAAGTTTTTTTTCAATAAAAGGTGGCAATAATCTGAATGTGAGGTTCTGTTACTACGGGTTGAATGTTTTATTGTATGTATAGTATGTTCGATAGGGAGACTCAACAAATTATCAATGGTCTGGATTTCTGGCCCTACAGGCCTGGAATCATCATCTGAATCATCATATGTAGAGACTCGGATTGTCAGAAGACAGTGTGTGTCGTCTCTGTTTGGAAAATTATGAAACAGTAGAGCAAAATCTGTCCTGCTGGGGACCAAATCAGGTTTTTAGAGTACGGCAGAGCCGTACTCTTACCATCTAACCTGAAAGACCACTCACCATACAAACTAATCGGCTTCGTTAAGAAGCTGGGTTTATTTGGTCGAGAGCAACCCTTGCGGGTTACGATTGAGGATAGAACAGTCCAACTCACTATTGACCTAACCTGATCACCTATATAAATGTCAGTGTTGCTGCATTTAGCAGTACTAATTGAAAAGCATTTCTGTTCAGTGACAGAATTCCCTGATAAAAAATCATTAAGTTTAGTCAGACTCAGTAACTGCTGCATGTTGTTTTTCATTTCGAAATAATACAAAATGCAAAATATAGTGTTACTCGCTAGAAATGGTTGAGCAGGATCATCACAGGTTCATAACAAAATATAGTGAATGCATGTATTTGTGTATAGGGTAGAATGGGGGAATGGCGGTCACTTAAGCAGGAATCGAAATAACTCATTTCTTATATGAGCAAAGGCCAAAGTGATTTACTTACTGAATAGCTAATTCACTTCACTTTCTGTATATAAAATACAAATACAAAGCTTTGTATAGTTTTTTATATTTTTATGCCTTTTAGTAAAGCTTTCATTGACCGCCATTACCCGGACTTTCGGGTAATGGCGGTCAGCAGGGGGGGTAATGCCAGTCAGCCAAAAATATAAGGTTTATTCTAAGGTTTGCTTTTAAATTAAAATAAAACAATAAAATATTGAGTACTAATGTATTATAAAGTAAGTAGGCAATTCAAAGTTTGCAAAACTAATTTAAGTTATTACAGTTCATATTATAAGAAATTACAAATCAAGACGCTTGATAACCTTCCATTTTTCATCACAATAATCACATGCATATTTATCAGGGGAATCACAACCGGAACAATTTTTGTGAGCCCACAACTTCGGCATCTATACCAAACCTCATTCTTTCCGAACTCTTTACAGATGCAACATATCTCTTCTTCATTTCCTGAAGAAATATCGTTATAAATATTGTTATTGTCGTAACAAACATTTTCAAAACGCCTTTTCTTTTTTTAAGCCAAAAGTTCCTCATCCGAAGAAGAAAATTCTGAACTGATTTTTGATGCCTTGATATTCTTGGATTGTCTTGTCTTGACATTCTTGGCTTGTTCTTTAGTGTTTTTTTTGTAACCTTTGTTTTCTTCTGACCAGATTTATAGCCAGTTCTCTTATTCTCCTTCATTACTTTTTCTTGTCGTTTTTTTCCCTTTATTTCTAATTCTTCTTTCACAGGTGTTGCTGTCAATATGGCGGAGTGTTGTTTGGTTTTCACACGTTTTGTAGCTTTTGTTGCTGTTAGAAGTGGCAAGGGAAATAGTATAATTTTACTTGGCGTCAAAATATTACTAGGACCTGGAAGGGAATTATCCATTTCAGGCGGAGGTATGGTATTCTGCAGTTGGTTGCTGGTTTCTGGTTCAGAAGTATCTTCACCTGTTTCTCGATTTTGATTAGAGGTGTTAGGTATGGAATCATTGATGACAAGATCGGTGTTGTTAGCTAATAAATAGTATGAAGCGAAAAAGTCTTCTTCTCCAAAAATTGAAGGGTTAATTGGCACTATTCCTGATGCTTTGAAACCAGAAACCCCTTTCTTAATCGTAGCTGTGTCACAGTAGGCTTTGTTGAATAGAGACGCCACATCATACGGGGTAATTTTCTGTAATGCATTGCTTTTCATAAACAAATCACATCCCTTCCGAAAAGCAGCTTTTAGAGGGCCATAAAATGCAACATCTAACGGTTGCATTCTATGAGATGTGTGGGGCGGAATAGAAAGAATGACGATATTGTTTTCTCGGCAAAATTTGTATGCTTCTAAAGTCACGTGGCTATAATGGTTATCCAAAATGATAAGGATTGGCTCGTCTGCAGATGGCTTTGCAAACTTGGCAAAGTGTATTAGCCATGTCACAAACAACTCTTGGTTTGTCCAACCATTTTTGGAGCAGTGATAAATAGCTTCAATTGGACCATCTTTCGATAGCTGTGGTGACATTCGCTGTCTTGGGTAAATAAACATAGGTGATATGTAGGACCCTGCAGCGGACACTGCACAAATGACAGTTATATTTTTTCCTCTTTCATAACTTGTGACAGACCCTACTCTCTTCTGTCCTTTTTCCGCAATAACTGTGCCAGGGTCTTGCACGGTAGTGACCCCGGTTTCATCCATGTTATATATTTTGGAAGCAGAAAAGTGATATTTTTCCATAATATCTTCCAAATTTTTAAAGAATAAGCTAACCTCTTTCTTGTTGAATGCTGTCACGCGATTTATGCTGGTTGCTTCAGGTTGGCGGATAGATATCGAAGGATTTCTTTTTAAAAATCCATAGAGCCAATCTTTTCCAGCAAGTCCTGCCGCTCTATTGAACCGGTGCTTTATATTATTTGTCTCAGCATAAACGTAGGCTGCACGACGAACTTGGCATGGAGTCAAACCGTAAAATAGTTTAGCTAGAATTTTTATATTCTCAGCCATAGATTTTTTTACCTCTAGTGAGAAAGTGGAATGTCTTCCTAAACGTGGTTCAGTAGCAGGAAGATTCTTCTTGATCCGTTCTTGCAAGGTACTGAACGGTATGTTGTAGGTTTTGGAAGCTTTTCTAATAGAAAATCCACCACCTACTGCTTCGATAGCTTTTTCTAAGATCGCTTTACTCCACGACGCCTTTGTTGTTGTTCTAGGTCTCTTCCTGGGCATCTGCGCACAAAAAGCAATTATGAGATACTATTTTTACATTATTATATGCGATAAAGATATATGAAAGTTTGTCAAAAACTTGTCTTATATTTTCGTATAGGGTAATACCGGTCACTGACCGCCATTACCCGCTTCGAATGATTGGCATAACCCCAAAACTACAAAAGTTTGTTTCAGTTGACAATACAAATGAAAAAATACGCTTTCAAAATCAAAACCGAGATATTGTGTTAATAAATACGCATGCAATAGTTGGTGGTTAACGCTGTTTTATTCGAATAATATATTAAATGACTTACCTTTGGTTAAAAATTTCGAATTATAACAAGAATACACCTCTACACACAGTAATGGCTGGCACGCTCACTATAGGTGCGCCAGCACGATTGCGCCATATAGGGTTACTATAAGGTTACTTGCAGGTATACTAGATGGAAGCACTGGTATTTTTAATGAGATGTTTCGGGAAGATGGATATCTTAAACTGACCGGCATTTCCCACTGACCGCCATTCCCCCATTCTACCCTAAGTCTCTCTTACGTATTTGTTTATTGTGTCTCATAGAAATATTCAACTGATTCATCATTCACGAGTATCTTTGTCTCTAGCAAAAGTGCTGGAACCGCTCCTGTGCTGCAAACCACTCATGGAGTTATTTCCATTCGGCTCATAGTAAAAGTGAACGTTATAGAAGCGTAATATATTTATTTCCATCAGTTTATGAGCTGAGCTTAGTGAAATGCCGGTTTCATGGACGTGAAAAGAACTCTTGGAATTCTTTGCGAAGTGCTGCCTCATTTAACACTCTGGCTGGCTCTTTCTCGACTCACAAAAGATCAGAGAGGATATTTTTTAGCGAAGGCATACAGCATACATACGCAATACCTTCTTGCAGCTTTTCAACCAACCCTTTCTGCTTTAGAAAGTTTTTACGTGTGAGGATCTAGTGGAATCAATAGTGATTTTTAGGAATTTGTACAGGACTATTCAAATTCGAGTTTGAGGATCTCGTTGAGATCCTTAAACCCGACAAAGATTTCATTTCATAAACTGAAGGAATAGAAGCCAAGAGGGAAGTTTAAAAATAAAAAAATCAGTTTCACTTCAAAGCAATTTTTGGCTGAGTTTATTGTCTTGTGAAACATCTGGCGTGAAATGAATTTTTTGAAAACACTTACCAAGTAAGCATCATTACGAGATGACTAAGATCTTAGTCATCTCCTGATGATGCTAACTTGGGTGGCGAAACGCGCGTAGAGAGACAGTAATTTTGTTCTAGCGTGGAAAAAGTATTTTTGATACGGTCCTTCTGGATATTTTGCTAATAAAGTTGGTGTATATCACTATCTAGATCAGTTTTTCATAAGCCTCTGGTTTTCTATCCCAAATTTCTTTCGATATTGAACTAATTATTACACAATACAATTGAAAGCTGCTATGATATTTGATGATGAAAAAAATTATACTAAGACGTGGCAAAGACAAAGGTGGGGATGTACGTATTAAGTCCATTTCAGATCTTTACGTCCATAGACCAATCAGGGACGTACTTAATACGTACTACGTACATCCCAGTTCTTACTACGTACATTTTAGTACGTTCTGGGTTCGTCCAGGTATGTTCGTAGGTAGTATATTCATTTAAGTACGTACTGGGTATTTCAAGAAATATAAAGTCCCGTTACACACTTTTTAGTAGGTTTAAAAATGCATTTTTCAATATGAAGTTATATTTGATATGCTTTATTTGGAGTGTGATTCCTGCAAGACTCTTAATTACTTTTATTACATGATTATTATGGGAGCTTGGGTGACCCAGGGGAGATTATTTTTAAACAACGTGGAAGGATTGCCAAACTGATACAGAGATTCATCCTGTTCATTCAACAATATCTTGTAGGCAAAAGTTCTGAAAATGAACGTTTTGGAGTGTATGGAGGATTCTTATTCAAAACTTCTGGAATATTATTTGTATTTTTAGCGAAACTCCACATATCATCTTATTGTATAGTATATTATTTTTGTGACAACTGTAGTTTGTGGAACCTTGTAATAACTATTTACGATATAAGTGTTAAAAGTAAGGTTTTATTTTGTGAGTGAAAAAGTTTGCGAAACAAGCGTAGCGAGTTGAACAATTTCACGAACAAAATAAAACTTACTTTCAACACAAATATCACACAAAGTTTCTAGTACAACTGCCCTGTTTTCATAATGAAATAGATAAATTTAATATTTCTATAAAAACACATTTTGACATCTCTTATCAGTTAACTATTTTCATGTTATCGCATTTGCTGTAAAGTGGCCGTGTTAGGTGACGCCAAATCACCTGGTTACCAACAAAAAGTATTGTTTGTTGTAAGTCACATTTGGAGTTCTTGCTGGTGTTCAATGTCGTGCATAATGCAGAAAAATAGTGAGGAATTTTGTGTTCCTGACGATATTGAAGAGGCTGTAAATAGAGCTTCAATTGAATTGTTACCAAAAAAATTGGCTCAGCAGTACTACATCGTATATTCTAATTTTCTTAGCTAGTGTAGACTTAAAAACGTCTAATTTTCAGCGAAACCGGTTTCAGCGAAACCGTCTTCTTAGCCTATTTAGAAGAGAAATAAAAAAAATAGAACTCGTCAACTTTGTGGACAAGTTTTCAATGATAAAGTCGAGTGTGCTCGTTCTTGAAGCATTCTTAAGCGGAAAAAAGAAACCTATCAAAAACTCTTACTTTTGAACAAGTCCAGAGGTTTATAAATGAGGCGCCAGATGAAAAATATTTGATGACAAAAGTTGCTACTATTTTCGGAATATATGGAGCCTGCCGGCGTGAAGAACTGTGTTATTTGTTGATAGAACACATTATATAATGGATAAATCATTGACTGTTCAAATTCCAAATACAAAAACGAAAATAGGTCGTTCTTTTTGCATTGTTGGAAAAACATTGACCATTTTAATAAATACGTTGCATTACGCCCTTCTGTTATCAATCATCAACGTTTTTTTTCTGAAATACTCAAATTATTAATGCAATGCCAACCCAGTTGGTATAAGCACGTTTGGGAAAATGCCCTCTACCATTGCTGGGTTTCTGAACCTCCCAGAACAAAAGGAATATACAGGTCACTGTTTCAGAAGGTCTTCTGCTTCTTTGCTAGCAGAATCAGGAGCAAATATAACGGATATTAAGAAGCACGGAGGATAAAAGTCTACAACAGTAGCTGAGGGTAACATCGATCAATCTATTTCTGATAGAAAGGCTATTGCTCTTCACTTCAAGAATTAAATGTTAATGCCCATGAAATTGTCAATTCAGATAGTTCAAATATATTACAAGGCTCTTCAACATCGCAAGGTATTTTATATCAGCACTTGTTCTGATTGTAATTTTCATATGAATGTTCATAAATAATAATAATAATGTAACTAATGTATATAACACATTTGCAACATAATTCAATTATATCACTGTCATCCTCACTGGTATACATCGAGGTTTCGCCGTAAGACACTTGCCCTAAGGCTCTTCAGTACCAAATTGGATAACATTATAGAAAATACACACAATCCATTCATGAATTACGATTTTTAATGTCAAGGAATAAGCTTGATCTGCTTATGTCACCGATGACATCGTAATGACATTCATTCATCTATTTGATTTAATCCCAGCCGAGAGGAATATTATTTGAATTGAAGGGGTTATATTTTAAGGAGTGATCAATTTTTGGGAAAGAAAGTTTTTTGCTTTCTGCTACTCCATCTTGATATAATAAAAGATGAGGGATTCTTCCAAAGAAAGGAAGGAAGTAATCAATTTGAAAATAAGTAACTCTATACATGGATGTGTAGATCATGCAAAGAAGTAACTTTCAGACACAAACTGAAAGAAAGTCTTCCTGAAACAGCTACTTTCATTTAAACATTGAATTACACGAAAGAAAAAAATCTTTCGAAACAAATACTTCTATATGAACACGGAATTATACAGAAGATAATTTTCTCTACTCAGTTTGTATTTCAAACATTCGTTGTGGAATAAAATCAGATATCATTCACATGAGTTCTACTTTAAAGGAATTGCACTTACATTGAACACTGTCATCCTCACTGGTATACATCGATGTTTCGCCGTATATATCTATTGTTCATAATAAAACTTCCTTGAAAATTGAATAATTATGTTTCGTTAATTGCTATTGGTCGAAAAAAATCGCGTAAAAATAGTTTTAAAACTTGCGTTAAAAATATTTTTGACACGTCACTTTGTAAACATCATGTTTTAATACTCTTGACCACAATTAAAAATGTCACTTTTAATGACAGTTGTATAAAAAAATATTCGTTAAAACACTAATTGTAAAAAAATATTGAATATTACAAATAATTAGTTTATAATTTATGACATTAAAAATAAAATAAATACAACAATAAAAATTAATTGGCGCTCCGGGGCGACTTCATTGATTCCAGTGGCGCATTTGCTTTTTCAGCTGCAGGAAAACCCGGAAAAACCTGCAGCACCACATCATCTGAATATCTTGATCTAACAATGTCCTCTCTCTCATAAAACAAAATGTAGGGTGTCTCCAGAGACTCCAATAAATTCAATGCATCGCCAGAACACTTCGTGATAAATATTAATTAGAACTTTTAAATGATGAGTCTATATCACATAATTATGCTTTCTTTGATTGACGACTTGTTTATTTTGTGTATTTTTTATTGGATATAATGTTTCTTGAATGCAGTTTAGATAATTTCGAGATCACTCAAATTTACGTGCCACTATCAAAATGTTCAATGAAACTTCAAAAATATAATCAATGAACCAAATTATTTTTTGTTTTTAGGTTTTTCAGCCATGATTTGCAGGTGTCTAATTGCCTAATTAATAATAAAAAAAACTTACTCATCAACTAGTAGAAATTTGTCCCCATCGGAATTCAAACATCTTCCTTTGTTGCTCAATCTTGGACCTTCTATTAGAATAGGCTGTCGAACTCCTGACTGAAACCATGTGCCTTCCCATCGTTCAGGAAAGAAGCATGTTCCTGTAAAAGTGTGAAAATTCGCAAGTACAATATAAAATATAGAATATAGACATAGTAAAAACAAGTTAAGTTAATAAACTAAGAAGTCACATAAACTGTTTCCAGTTTGTGTGTGACTGTGAAAATTACAATCAAAGTTAAAATCACTTGAAGAAAACTAATAAAATAATAAAAATACAACATTCATATTCAACCCTAGATATATCCTTATTCACACTTACATTAGCTAAAATATATATATATATATATATATATATATATATATATATATATATATATATATATACATATATACATACATATATATATATATATATACATATATATATATATATATATATATATATATATATATATATATATATATATATATATATCTATACACACATACACACATATACACATACATATGATCAGTTTGTTTTTCGATTTAAAGATATATTTATATAATAACGGAACACAATTTGAGGTTAATAACTATATATGTATAGACACAGAAATATTATCAATACACTATTTTATGTATCTGTACGTGGCAAACTGGTAATGTAGTCATTTAATCGTTTTTTAAATTCATTTTGGTTTTTTGAACTTTTTATTTGATTGGGTAGCGAATTGAAAAATTTGAGGCTGAGGTAGCTGTAGCTTTTTTGTTCTACAACTTTGTTCATAAACGGCATTTTGAAGTTAAGTTGTTTTGTTCGAGTGTTGAATTCGTGTTCTATCCTGGGGTGTTTTTGTTTTGTTTTGAAGCATTTTATATTAGTAAGCAGAAAAAAAATAATAAAATATAAATAAAAACAAAAAAGTTAGGAATAACAAATAAAAAACATCAAGAAATTTCTATGTATTTTTTAACAGAACATGGAGTAAAAAACTGAAATGTCAACTATTTTGGAAATGTTTCAGATATTGTATTATCACAGATGTCCCAAGCTCTTCCCGAATCAAAGCAAAGTCAAAGCAGGATATGAACCGGAGAGGAATCAACTCTCCATGCTTTAAAAAAATGTCAACAATATACGATGATGCCAAAAAAATTGAAAAATATACTAAGCGACAAAAAAAATACACACCCATTTATATTGAAAATATTTCAATAATGTTCTGCATGTGTATTTATGTTGAGGTCAGTAAAAAGTCAGTAAAATTTCAGCCGTATCGGAAGCTGTCCTGACCAGTTTTTCAACTGTTTTTTTTTGTGTGAGCATTTACCATTTCTCCAATTTTTATTTTTATTTGTGCTTTAACTGTTAAAGAGTTTATTGTAAACTGTTTCGTATTGTTAACACTATTCCTCGAAGGCGAAGACTTCGTCGTATTCCTCAACTTAGTGATTTTGAGAGGGGACGAATTGTTGGCTTACGTGAGGCAGGTTTTTCAGTTAGAGAAACTTCATGTAGAACCAATCGATATTTGCGTACTAATCTAAGATGTTATCAGGCATGGACCCAAGAAGGCCAAGAACACAGAGCTAGGGGCACCGGTCGTCGCATGATCGCCGATTAAGACTATTGGCTTCCCCCCCCCTCCCCCATGCCCCCTCCCGGGTTGAGTGCCCCCAGCTATTTAGCGAAGAGAACCTACTACCCCACTCCATCCACCCCCGCTCTCCGAGCGGTCCTCAACTTACTGATGGGCACTTCAGAAAGACTGACAACTGACCTCTTTTGGTCGAAAGTCAGCCTTTAAGTGCCATTCTTTCGCGATCAGTAAATTTGGCTTATAGAGATCGGTTCATTTCTACTAGAGCAATTGCGAATCAGTAGATTGAAGAACACGAAAGGGTCGTTGAAATTCGCTAAGTATATCCCTATTGAATATTGCCACTGACTCTCGAGCATTGACGCAACCGATTGCACTGGTGCAGAGACAGAATAAATTGGGATCAACAGTGGAACCGCGTCGTCTTCAGCGGTGAATCTCGCCTCAGTTTGGGTATGTACGATGGACGAGCAAGAGTAAGAAGGCGTCGTGGTGAAAGACGAGATCCCCAGTTTGATGTTTGATGGTATGGGGCGCCATTGCCTATGGTAGCAGGACACCTTTAGTCTTTATCAGAGGCACCATGAAAGCTCTTCGTTACATTCACAAAGTAGTAGAGCCTATGTCCTTCCATGACTTGAGGCCATCGAGAACCCCATATTTCAACAAGACAACGCTAGACCGCATGTGGCTAGAGTAACTCTAGTCTTCATGGATCAGCATGACAGTAGCCGCTTACCATGGCCACCCAGATCGCCCGATCTTTCACCGATCGAACATGTGTGGGATATTTTTGTTCGCAGACTGCTGAATTTCCCCACAGACTTTGGCAGCACTTAGACGTATCCAAGAGTGTACAAGACATCGAGGATCGGCAACGCACTACTTAGTACAAGATCCCGCCGCAAAATCACTACGTTTATAGCGTAGTTAATCAAACTGAAATTTTTACATACATTTATGAATAGGAAAATACATTTATGACAGGTTGACAGTCAAAAAGTGTCCGCCAATATTTTTATTTGAAAAATCAAGCTACTGAAATACTTCACGGAGTAAGAGCCGGGTTAATCCCTCTACGAAACCCTTCATCATTTGGAAGGATCGATTGCAGCTTGAGAAATGGTTCTGAAGCAGATTCAGTGAAACATGTTCTCCCTAATTCATCAGTAGATAGTTGTCCTGAAAATCTTGCGAAAAAAATTGGATTGGATAATTTAGGAAACACTAGTTAAAGTCAAAGTCAAAATATGCTTTATGGTGTGAAGATTCATATATTATTGACAGAGCTTGGTTAAAATAATGAAATAAAAAAAACAAATTCTGAAATTTTTCAGTTATGTTTGATAATGAAAACCCGATTTTGAAGATAATTCTCCGTTAATTCGATTTTTTTTATTTCATATTTTCTCAATTTTTTTTTTTCAATAATAAATGAGTTTTATTTACAAAAATGAGATGTTGAAAAAAATTACAAAATTGAAGAAACTAAAAGTTAAACTTTCCCTCGGTTATCTTGAAGGCGCGATTTTGTTCCATCCTTTACATAAAAGAGGACGTATGCTTCTCCACTCACAAGCGACTTTGGTGAAATTGGTGACACGTGTGAATCGTTGTATTTGTGCCACGCGCTAGTATACGGGTGTCTGCAGTATGCTGTATAATGTCCTCTGTTAGTAGTCCCACTGTGATTTAAAAGTGCATATAAATTATAACAAGTAGCCACATTTTCTCCTGCAAAATTGTCCATATCCAATCCTTCTAGAGGAAATTCGATGACATCATTCAATTTGCCTCTATTTTCCGTTGGAGAGAATCTTTTTAAATGTATTACTAAAATATAGGGGAACTTGTGGATTGATAGGGACTTTATGCATTTTCTCCTTTCCTTGCATTTCAAACACGTAGGTTTTTCAATTCCATCCAAAGTTTCTTCTCTTGTAAAATAATCTAAGCATTGCCACAAACTCAATTGGTCGGTTCTTTGTGGTATGGAGAGAGACAAATCCCAGAAAGGATCAAATGTTACTGAAGAGTATCCACAGTGTGTGCATTTCATTGTGGATTTCAATTGGCCAACGAAATTATCTACAATCTTAGAGTTATGCATCCTCAAATATGTGAGCCATGACTCTTGTGCATTTCCGCTGTCGCTCAATTTTTCGTCAATCTCCGTCAAGATTGGTTTAGGTTTCTCATTAATTATATTAACCTCTTCATGTAATCCTTGTAAAAGAAAACGGAGAAACTCCTGGGCATCTTGATGGGAATTACCCATGAATCGAGGAGCAAAACTTTGAATCTGATTTTTTAAGGAGGCTGTATTTACTACTTTATCAAAAGAATCTTCTGACCACAACTCCTTGATGACTTCTGCAAACGATTTTATTAAAGCACCCTTCATACTAGAAATACTAGTATTGATATCTTTCATGAATTCATCCTTTTTCAAATATTCCAATAACCATCTCGTATTTGATAAACATTGAATTACGCTGTTCATGAAACAGGTGTTACCAATATTTTTTAAACCATTTAACCCAAAGGTTTTGACTGAAGAATTTATCACTGAACAATCCGAAATATCTTTGAAACCCATTTGAGAATTTTGCTGAGATAAAGTATTTTTTTCATTTGCTTTTATTTTAATTTCATTAAGTGGTTTCTTATTACCTCTCTTTTCTATATAAAATTGGTTTTCAGGAATCAAGTAAATTTCATCAAGTTTTTTGGAATCAGGGAGAGTACCGAAAAACGAAGCTGCATTTCCTCTTTGGATGGCAATACTAATTTTCTGAATGAGAAAAGATGTGGCTCTTGATTCGTGGGTTTCATCGGTTACCTTTTTTCCAATTTCATTGATGAAAGATAAGGCTTCAGGGCCAAAAACACCAAACGTTTCAATAGCTATTGGGCGAAAGATATAATTATTTCCCAAATTCTGATATTTCCGTAGTTTGGAACTTTCTCCTAAAGAAGCAGCAGCACCGGCTTTCGCAGAAGCAGCAGGAAGATGGCAAGTTGCTAATGTATCTACACAAGTAAAGTCCCAAACAATAGATTTACCATTTTTCCATGGAACAAGTGTCATACCATCCGGCCGTTTTCCGTCGTCTCGACTTGTGCCTATGGGTTCTAAAATCTCAGGAATTTTTGCTGAAGTTAAAGCCCTTTTGATTAGATCATTAATTGCATAGTGGCGAGATAAACGACCAGCGCTAAAACGGCAGCTCAATTATTATGTTTTCAGATTTCTTATACTTTATTTTTTTTAATAATTAAAAATATTTGCGGCCACCCTGGTACCCTCTCATAAATGTATTCCCTCATTCACAAATGTATGTAAAAATATGAGTTTTGTTAACTACGTTATGGACGTAGTGATTCTGCAGCTGGATCTTAGACTAACTGAACTTCACTGGTTTCACAATCATCCAATTTCTCTGAAAACTCACTCGTTTGTTTGTTATTATCTGTCAAGTATGTAAGTAAAAAATTAATAAAGTATTTTCAACATGAATGGGTAGGTATTTACCTTTCTTTGTCACTTAGTGTGTAACGAGGAAAAATATTTCCCGACAAGCTACTCTGCTGCATTTATAGATATCTTTGAGTAACTTTTTCAGCCCCAATCTCTTCTTTCAGTTTATTGTTTTACCGGTTTTATGCTTCGAAATCAGTTTTCCCGATTGATAGTGGGTTTTCATAGGTCATACTTTTATTAATTTTTTTTGCCAGTGTTTCTCCATGTGCATGATTTCAGTTTCAGATTATTTGATGTTATTTTGGTGGATCCAAACATACTCCACTATTCTAGATTTGCCGAATTCATTTTACAAAGTCTTTCTCAATTCTTCTTTTTTCATCATTTTTCGTTGTTGCAGTTGTTGTAGTAATATCTTGTGGTCTTATTTTGAATTTCTGTCTTTTCGTTCCTCTCTTTCTCTTCATTTTTTCCTCTTTCTTATCTTTTTTCGTTTCTCTTTTCGTTTTCTTGCACAATGATAATGATAATGCATATTATCTAATGCATATCAACTAAAACTTTTCAGTTTCAGTTGATACTGAAACAGTTGAAACTGAAACTTTTCAGTTTCAGTTGATACGTCAAGAGACTGCGCTGTTGCAGTTGAAACGTTTGAAAACCAAACAAAACATTGACGCCAGCCGTTAAAGCCTACATTTCTATACAAATAATATTATCATTTTTTCCCTGAGACCTAAATAAAAGTATAGAGATAAACACAATATGAAAAGACACAGTTGAAAATATCACTATAGGTTATACAAATGAGATTAAATATGAGTAAAAATAGGTGTGAGATGAGTAGAACAGCTAATATAAAATCGATAATATCTATGATTCCAATTTGATGAGAAAGTTTCATCTGAAGAGTGAAATGTTGTTCCATACAATGAATCATTCACATTTGATTTTTTAATATCAAGAGGTAACCTGTCATATAACTTAATTAACAAGACATGTAGTCCTTTTGACGTAATTGTTCATTTGGACCTGAAAGATTAAAAATTTTTCAAGTGCGTGGCCAGATACAATGATTTTTTGGTCTTCATTTTGAAATTTATCACTATGATTCAACGTAGGTGTCAGAAATCAAAATTGAAAGGTACACAATTCAAAATGTGCATAGACTAGTTCATGTGACTAGTCCGATAAGTTTTTTGCATGTATATACAGGTTGTTAATTAAGTATGTACCATAAATTCAACAGACGATTCTTAAGGTAATTTTAAAATGAAATATTCATATAAACATGGGTCCGCAAATCCTTCGTTCTCAAGAAACAGGGTGTTAAAATAAAAATAAGTTATTCCTAAATATCTTAAATATCCTTTACCTAATTTTGTTGTAATTTGGCAATTACATTTATAACATTAAGAAGCTAATTTAGCTCAAACTTGATTCAATTTATTAAGTTCAGTGGCGTCTCTAGCGGGATTTTTGTCTCTTGAATTTTTTTCGTATCTTGCTTAGTTTTTAAGAAAAAAAGTCGACCTAATTGCATATCCCTGGACCTCACAAGGAATAATATGGGGAATTGAATGTTTCTTTTGGAGTGCAAAATTCAATGATGAAGCGGCTAGACTGTTGTATTGAAGCCGAAGGAAGCCATTTCCAACACTTAATTTAGTGCAATTCGTTAGTCTAGATGTTAATGTTATTCAATATTTGTTGTTATTGTTACATAATTACTAATGAAAAATTGTAAAAATAATAATTTCCAACAGAAACATTTAATTCCCCATATTATTCCTTGTGAGGTCCAGGGATATGCAATTAGGTCGACTTTTTTTCTTAAAAACTAAGCAAGATACGAAAAAAATTCAGATGACAAAAAAGTTGTACTTCTAATTGCTCAATCCAAAGAAATAATAGAAATTGCACAAAAGTCAGTGGCGTACATTTTCAAGTCAAAAATATTCGTTCAAATCCCGCTCGAGACGCCACTGGACTTGATAAATTGAATCACGTTCGGGCTAAATTAGCTGCTTAATGTTATGAATATAATTGCCAAATTACAACAGAATTAGGTGAAGGATATTTAGGATATTTACGAATAACTTTTTTTATTTTTATTTTTTTATTTTAAGACCCTGTATCTTGGGAACGAAGGATCTGCGGACCCATATTTATATGAACCATTCGTCTTAAAATTACCTAAAGAATCGTCTGTTGAGTTTATGGTACATACTTAATCAACACCCTGTATATTGGAATGGGATTTGGTATAACGAGTTTTAGAGCAAGAAATTCTTGATTCAAGTTTTGATAGACTGTGATCTTCCTGTCAAGTAGGATTCAGTTCAATTCAGATTTGTACCGCGTACTACTAAATTACCCGGCATGTTTTACATACATCGTTTTCAAAATTTCAATGACATCTGATGTTGCCTCCATTTTGTCCTGATTATTCCGCAATCACTACATACACTGAATACGATTCGATTGTTTCTCAGTGCCTCTAATTATTACGTCATTGTCACTCTATCGCTAGACTCTCGGCAATTGGTTTTTATAGTGATTATTGGGCATACAGACTGTCGGTATATTCCAATATGTTGTTGTTCAAAAAATCTCCTTCTAATTGCTCAATTAGATATTCCGATGAACGATAAAAACCCAACCAGTGTACTCGTACATAAAAACTAATGGATATCAGCATGTAATGATCATTATGTGTGTTTTGGATCTATTGAATTAACCATTACCGAGGTCTAATTCACTCGTCAGAAATGTTTGATTTACCTTTCTGACAGATAATACTGATATATTGACGATGAAATTTCGATTCGAAAATGTTGATTACCTGAAAGTTTTACTTTTAAAGGCTTTCCACGCCGAAACTGAAAAGATAAAAAGAATTGGGTCGAAGTACAACATCAGTACCTGCTTCAGATCCGGAAACACTATATGTAGCACCCTCACGAAAACAGGCCACCTAGCGCGGACTGTCTACCGCAGTAGTAGACAAAACGTCATGCATGAAAGCTGCAGACCCAAGGAATGGGAGTGAAATTGTAAATTTGCTAAAAGAGATTTTTTCTCCGTGATGAAATACGACTGGTCCGAGCAATTTATTCCTGAACGCTACCAATGACAAACCAGCCTTGTTCCGTTTTGATTCGCTCACCCTGTACACATCGTGAACATTATTGAAATAACATTGTTTTTCAAAAATAAAAAAATTCATTGATTCGCAACCTTGTTTTCGTTGATTCACCCTGTATTATTCTAACTTCGAATTCAGGTTCACTTATGGCATGCGTTCGTTATTTAATTGTTGTATTGAAATTAACACATCAATTAATATGCTTGAACTCACCTGGCTGCTTGAATGTAGACGTGAATTCTAAGACGATTAGAAAAAAAGTAAGATGAATGATGAAGGAAGTCCATGGAACGTCCATATTGAACCGTTGCTGCAGCCGATCACATCTTCGGGATTGTTGTCTGCAATCAAAAGAAAATCATAGGTCAAATTCTGTGATAAATAATGACAACATTCTTATCTGTTGAGTCAAACACGATTTATCTAACCCAGTCAATAGTCCAGTCATTGAATGTTTTCCGCTCGAAATTCTATGAATTGATTCAAGTAAAAGTTCCCGTCAAGAATCCTTTTGGAAATTGGCTTTTGATGAAATTGGGTGAAACTGTGGCGTTTTGAAGACATCAAGGTGCTGATCAAATTTCATAATGAATGCAAGGTTGATAAAAGAGTTTTTGTGTTGATCACGGTTGAATCTTGTCTAATTATCATTTTCATAGTGGTTGAGTCACATACATTTTACAGATATTAATGATCTGAGCGACTTAATATTATAACATTTCCATAACAACTTAAGTCAGTCATTGAAAATTATTCTATGATCAAAATTCAAAAAATTACGTGCCTCCTCCATGCTCCAAACGACCCATTTTACGACCTTTCTGAAACACGATGGAATCCATCCCCGAACATTAACCTACATTGAAAAAAATTGGTTTGAAATTATACACCAATGACATATTTCATAATGTTATAGTCACTAATACTTGATGTACTTCATTACGAGCATAAAAATTATGTGTATACATGTGTATAGATTTGTCTTCAAGCATAGACCATTGACTAAAAAGAAAGTTTTTCTTTCTTATTCAGAGGAATCGGGCAAATTTCGGATATGCAGTTGGTTAGTACCGCGTGACATTTTTGATGTTCGCTCCAACTCAAGACGAGGAATGAAATACTCTGACTTCAGGTCAATGATGGTCACTATCTTGCACTGACGAGTGGCTAAGGAGCCCGAAATCAGTCTGCAAGTGTGCCCGTTCCAAAATTGAAGGTAGACTCTTTCAGTTGAATTGCCAATTGCATATGCAGGAAATTTTCTGTGAAGTATCCTGCACTGACGCCTGTCGGATATAATCCAACACCGTTCGTGGTATTAGCCAGTGGATTAGTTGTTTTCTGATATGCGTCAGTCCATTCAACTTACAGCGTAGGTATATTTCTGGTTTTATTCTGAATATTAGTTTAGGTAATTATGTGAATTTCCATTTTACATTGCACTTTTCATGATATATGTGTAATATGATTCTTTTTTATGTAAATTTACGTGTTACACTGGAATCGGCAGGTGTCTGAATGCACGCGCCTCGTAATCGTCTTATATATTATTATCGATGGTTGAAAGGATCTATAAAACAAATTTATTTTAGTTTTGTTTGGAATTCAAATTTATTTTATTTTTCACATAAAAATCAACTTGAAAAAAGTATAAATAATACATACTGAGAATGAAATCATATCTATAATAAAATCATAATATAATTTCACTGTAAAATTCCTCGAGATTATGGAATGCTTCTTTGAGTATAGCTTCTTTCATTGTTTTCTGGATTTTTAATAAATTTTCTCATTTCTGATTTTGGAGGGTACGTGCTCATATATTTTTTTTGCTCTCATAAATCAGAGAGTATTTTGTCAAAGTAGATTTCGGAATGGGAAGTGGTATTTTATTTTCCGATATTTGCCTTGTAAAACATATTTCAGTTGACTGCTTGATTTTGGGGTATCAACTGTATTATGCAGGTGGGGGTTAAAATGCCCTTGCTGATAAATAATGGTCTACAGCAGGGGTCCAGAAGTAGTTTTAGGTAGGGTCCGGAGACTGTGGGAACATTTTGACAAGGTCCACAAAAAAAACAACTGATAAAAATTAAGGGCTACCTATGTATTATTTTGGTTTCAAATCAAATTCTGAATTATAAAACACAAGACCTAATTAATGTGAGAAATTACACCGACGGTCTTGAGCCAGTTTTTTATAGTTTGGTTCTCGAGGGGAACAGCAAATTCGAAGTGTGTCTTCTAGGTGAGCGTCTGTTAATCTCGAACGATATTTATTTTTCAAAAAACTCATTTTTGAGAAATATGTTTCACATACGTATGTCCAGCCAAACATAATGGTCATTTATAGCTAGTTTCTTGCAATTTTCATATTTTCCTGGGACATGTTTGGTTTCAGTGGATACCGTTTTATACATTTGCAAAGACACATGTTCTTGCCAATCAAAATCAATTATTCCTATTTGAAGTGATGCCTTTGATAGATTAAACAACTTGGCAGACACATTTATCCATTCTGCTGCTACATCAACTTCAAATGGCGATTAAAGAAACGGGGATAGTTTGCTCATCTCTGCAAAGTCTTGGAATCTTGTAGCAAATTCCTTCCTAAGATCGGCCAGAAATTTTATAAACACTGCAATGTCTTCTTCAGACAGATTCAAGAATTGTCGGAAAATTAATAAATTCTTGTTTTGCAATATCTTTTTCAGAGATATTCAGCTTACGATGAAAAGCAGACAAGCTTTGTATCAGATCACATGTTAATTTTTCATTTCCTTGTGATTCTGTATATCTTTTAGGAAAACCACGACCAGCATATTACGCCTGTTTGTTATGAACTCAAGGTGCTTTCTGGCTCCCTCCGTATCTAAGTTTTTATCAGCCTGAAACGTTCAAAAACTTGACCTTTACTTTACAGGGAATAGTATAAGGGGACAAAATAGAAACTGATGAATTAATAAATATTTTTCGAAAAAAATTAAAATTCACTTTATTTTTTCAACAGATCTCTCCATAAATGCGGAACTACTATCATTCTATAATAATAACCTTCTGGGAAGTAACTTGAAATTCTCATTTACTGAAATAACTAGTGATCATGTCTGGGATGCTCTGAAATCTCTGAAATCGCAGGCATTGGGTTTGGATAATATTAGTCTGAAAATGATAACAATTGTGTTGCCTTTCTGCATAGAGGAAGTAAAACACATTTTCAATGAATCCTTGAGAACAGGTACATTTCCTGAATTGTGGAAAATTGCCAATATCATTCCGATACCTAAAATATCCACACCTAAAAGTTTTGATGATATTCGTCCCATATGCATCTTACCTACATTTTCCAAACTTTTTGAAAAAATACTTTCTCTACAGATCAGACAATACCTGGATTTCAATAGAAGTACAATCTGGCTTTCGTTCGAAACATGGTACACATACGGCTCTATTGAAAGTCATAAATGATATATGTACTTATGGTGATAAATCTATACCGTCGATCCTAGTTCTCCTGGATCAAAGCAAAGCCTTCGATCTTGTCAATTTTCAGCTTCTTGCGAAATTAAAATTCATAGGGTTTCAAGAAAGAGCTTTGGAATTAATGAATAGCTATATCCGAGGTCGATCACAAAGAGTAACGCTTGATAATAACCTGCTATGCTCAACCCTTGAAGAAACTATTTCTGGAGTACCCCAAGGTAGTATTCTTGGGCCCTTATTATTTGTAATTTTCATTTTTGATTTTCCATCATGTTTAAACTTTTGTCAAGTTCACCTATATGCCGACGATTTTCAGTTTTATTCACCTTGCGATATGACTGATATAGAAAACCATGTGAGCATTATTAACGAAGATCTCCAAAACACTCAAGTTTATTCTGAAAAACATGCTTTCGTATCAACTCAAACAAAACTGTTGCAATCTGCTTAGGCCCTCAGAGACAGATTTATCAGATCAAACAACATATTCTCAGAATGAATCAAACGGACATTGAATGGGTTGACTCAACGAAAAATCTCGGATTGATTATCGATCAAAACTTGAACTTCATTGACCATGTCCAAAATCTATTTAAAATAGCATTCTTCAAACTGAAATCACTTCAAAAATTTAAATATCAACTATCAACCGAAATGAAACTTAAACTAGTCAAATCCCTGATCTATCCACACATAGAATACTGCGCTCCAGTGTATTATAATTTTCTACCGGAATATAATCGACAAAAGATGCAACGCGTTTTGTTTGCTGTGTACCTTATAGAGAGCACATTACTGCTTTTCTGATAGGATTGAGAGAATTAAACATAAAGTGTAGAATGGAATATCTGATCACAATATTTCTTTTTAAACTCATCAAAAACAAAATACCTCTGTATTTATTAGAGCTTATAGCACGTTGTTCTAATATCCGTAGCATCAACACCAGGTTCAATGATTTCAACATTCCAAACCATGTCACATCTAAATACAAAGGATGCATTTCCTATCTGGCACCATTTTTTTTGAACAGGATAATTCCTCTCCTGAATTCATCTTTATATGAAGTGAAACATCATTTGAAATCAACTTTGTTGACCAGCATGGAGTAATGTATTATAGTGTAGTGTTTTCCTTTACTTTTCTGCAAATTGAGATGTATTTATCATATTCTTTCTTTGAATTTTGCCGCTGAAGAATATTGAATTATATTAGGTAGGTAATTACCTACAGAAGGAGTCGTGGGATGACGTCTATAAAGAAATATGCCCAAACAAAGCTTATGAAAGTTTCAACAATATTCTTCAATATTATATTGAATTGATTTTCCCGGTAAAACGCTTCCGAAAGCAGACAAAAAAGCATAATTTTGACATTTTCACTCCGGAACTTCACGAGCTGAAACACCAAGTAAACCTCTATTCAGAATGTGCTAAAGTTGATAATAATTATACGGAGATATATAAGAGAGTGACCCAAACGTATAGGGAAAAACTAAAAGCCAGTTATAAGCAGTGCGTAAATGACAAAATGTCTATTTCCAGCAACAAAGTCAAATCAATGTGGCATATGTTACATACTATTCAAAAAAAAAGAATACGTGGTAAATGAAATAAAAATTCAACAAGATGGTATTGAAGTATCAAACACAGACATGGCCAACAACTTCAATAATGAGTTCTCCAATTTCATACAGCCGCGAAATGTAGACTTCGATTACATGAAGAGCAATATCTCAATATGCGAAAAATCAATGTTTTTGCGTCCACTAACGGAACCCGAAATTATAGAATTGATAAAGAGCTTAAAGCATTCAAACGCAAGTGGTAACAATGAGATATCAAACAGATTATTGAAAAAATGTTCTTATGAACTTTGCAGCCCAATGACGTATATCATAAACTACTGAAAATGGAATTTTTCCGGATAGTCTAAAACTAGCAAAAGTAACACCAATTTATAAAAAAGGGGACAGAAACCTCTATGAAAACTAAAGGGGAATTGGCTTACTCTCAAGTATTTCCAAGATTTTTGAACTAAATTTAAAAAATCAATTAATGTCTTTCTTCACAACAAATAACCTTTTTTCAGAAAACCAACACGGTTTCACAAAGAGCAAAAGTACAGAAACAGCACTTTATGAGTTCAATGAGCATGTGGTTAATGCACTCGATGGTAAATTCCATATTTGCGGATTGTTCATAGACTTCTCTAGAGCTTTCGATTGCGTTAATCATGACCTGCTATTAGGGAAATTGGAAAGATATGGTGTAAGAGGAGTTGCCCTAGATTTAATGAAATCCTACCTGGAAAATAGAGGGCAACGTATCAATGTTGGAAACACTATCAGTCAGTTGGCAACCATTAGGCAGGGTGTCCCACAGGGATCAATCCTTGGACCTATACTATTTTTGATATATGCAAATGACCTGATGAAATATTTTCAAGGATTGTCAACTATTCACACAGTAGAGGTATGCAGATGACACGAATTTCATAGTGAAGGAAATTGATGTAACGACCCTACAGAAAAGAACCCAGGATGTACATAAACAAGTAAACATAGGGGCAGAAAAAAATCACTTAACACTCAATACATCTAAAACTGTGATGATGAAGTTCACAATTAGTAAGTGGCCCGAACATTTTGTTATCCATGAAAATGGGGATCTGCCAATTGAATCTTGTACTTCTAAAGAAATGTTAGGCATCACCTTGGACTACAAACTCACATGGACTCTTCATATTGAGACTCTCTGTATTAAATTGAGAAAAAACTGCTATGCTCTGAGATTCATGGCTAATTTTTGTAGTAAAGAGATTTTACTGAGCTTATACTATGCGACCATAAACTGCCACTTGAGATATGGAATTTTGAATTGGGGTACCGGATCTGCTGCTGAAAGAATATTTATTTTGCAAAAAAATGCAGTAAGAATCATTGCCGGTATTGGTTGGAGAGAATCATGTAGAGATGCTTATAAAAATCTCAAGATACTAACTGTTGCTGGTCTCTATATTTATGAATTGTGTATATACGTTTATAGAAACAAGCATAATACACCTTTCCAGCAACATAATTATCCAACTCGTTCTAGAGACAAACTGATACCCAATATTCATAGAACAACTCTTTATCAGAAAAGTTTTCTTTATCTTGGACCAAAAATGTTCAATAAATTAGAAGAATCAATTAAAGTATCACCAAATCTTAACATTTTTAAATCAAGACTGAAAAAGGCACTTATTGAAAAAAATTGCTACAAACTTGACGAATTTTGAACTGTTTTTTTATATTTTAATGACAAAATATCACAACTATGTGATAAAATTGACTTTCATTTATTTATAGTTATTTTTTTTACATAATCTAAGCCAAACAAATAATTATATGTATATACCTATATGTATCATATTTTTAAACTCATCAGTGAAAATCTCACAATAAAATGTTACTCGGATGAATTACCACTATTATCGACGCCTTATTATATTTTCTCAATTTTTTTACGAACTCATATCATCTCACACCACCATCCCCCACTACTTTCCGTCGCAGACACGAAATGAGGCCGATGAAATTTAACACCACATCCAAAAACTAATTGGAAATATATGTATGCTAAAGATTATAAGCAATTCGAGATTAGAATGAGGGTTGTTGCGTTTGAGGGGATGAGTTACACGAAAATTTAATTATGCGTGCAGAGTGTCCCTCTAGTTAGCATGCAACCTGGGGCTAACCGCCTTTGACAACTTCGCTGGTTTCTCGATGATTGAGGGTGAATCGTTTCTTGGGCTCCCCTCCGTGAATAAGTTAGTTTTTCGTGTGGAAATAGTGTAATACCGAATCAATTTTCGCCCCTACATGAGTTTATATTGGGACAGTGAGTCTGTCCCTTGTCTTTGTGTAGCGGATAATTTTAATGACTTTTAATGGCATATCAATAGCGACAAACATAAATTTATTGCTTACCCTTGAATTATTTCCCTTAAGAGTATTACTGGTTGATTCCAAATTGAAATAATGATAATAATAATAACTCAGGCTCATACGAGCTAATAAGCCTGATGTAGTCGTTCTCGACCACCAGACCAAAACGATATTTGTCATGGAGTTTTCAGCTCTTGGCGAGACGAATATCCTCCGAAAATAGAAGGAAAAACGGATGAAATATCGAGATTTTCTCTTCGACCACTTCTATCCAGACCACTCTGTCAAGATGGTTGTTGTGATTGTTGGAGTCCTTGGTGAAATAATGCCCTCTCTACTCTCGAATCTTAAAATCATACCGACTTGCCGCACTAAGGCAGAAATCTTAGCCGCACAGATGCAGAAGGCTGTCATCCAATGGCTCACTGCGCTTGCTCAGGGCACATAATTCTCGGACCCAATGATCACTTACCCCACGGTGTGGGGGAGTGGTCATTGGTTGATAATGCTGGCGCGGCCTCCCGAATGTATCGGGGCCTCAAGGGATAGGGCCTGACCAGCGCACACTATGATTGAAAAAATAATAATAATAATGGATGATTTTGAACTTTATGCCTCTGGAAAGAAGGACATCCACCAGTCCTTGAGGCTGGTGAAAGAGTACACGCATGCTATCGGTATGAAATTCGGGATAAACAAATGTGCAATGATCCATCTCAAAAAAGGACGATGCTGGGACTACAGAGAGGATGTGCATCTCGTAGATGGAAGCATCCTGGATGCCGTAGAGACGTTATACTCAGCTCAGGGTGGAACAACGCCACCCACAAGTGGTTACACCAGTGAAGAATTGTCTCTACGGCAAGTATCAGCACAAATTCCGACAGATCTGATCATCCGAACAAAGTTGCTGCAACCAATATGCTTGCCGTCCCAGTCTTACTCTCTCTACTCCTTTGATGTAGTGAAGTGGACTCGGGAGGAGCTGTATCAACTCGATGTAAATGCCCGAAAAATGATGGATCTCTATAGGAGTTTGCATCTCAAATCGTCCGTTTCACGGTTGTACTTCCCCCGACAACAGGGAGACCGTGGACTTTTGAGTTTGGAGTATCTACATAACGAAATGGTACTGGATACAGCCTGTCAGGAGTTCGGAGCCCCTTCTCTGCATGGTCCGCGACCATGAGAGAGCAGGAATTGGAGAATTTCTCTTTAGGGCAGCTGCCCGAACAGCTGGTGAACTCGGTATAGTTTTCGACATTGAACGAGGTGACCACAATTCTGTCATCTAGTTGGAACCCGTTCAACAAAAAGCTCAGATAAAAGCAGCAGATATAACCTCACTTCTGCGGAAACACAAGGATAAGCCAATGCATAGGGTCTTCTTCAATAACATTGGAGACCTTGGCTTATCAAAGCGCCTGACCCAATGATCTCTTACCCCACGGTGTAGGGAGTGGTCGTTGGTTGATAAAGCTGGCGCGCCCTACCGAATGTATCGGGGCTTCGGGGGATAGGGCCTGAAAACTACATACTTCGGAAAAAAAATATTGATAACTTCATTCACAAGAGCAGAGCTCTTGTTTCGCAAGAAGTTATAAAGGATATGTAAGTATAT
The DNA here is from genome assembly GCF_025532065.1 of Leptinotarsa decemlineata. Classification (NCBI taxonomy): domain Eukaryota; kingdom Metazoa; phylum Arthropoda; class Insecta; order Coleoptera; family Chrysomelidae; genus Leptinotarsa; species Leptinotarsa decemlineata. Next base: position 5,620,806 of record NW_027412573.1, on the reverse strand, counting down.
AAATATTTCTAAAAAAGTAAGCATGACGTTCATGGAGCAGAAACTACAAAACGTTTTATTAAATTTTGTGAATTTGATGTTGTAGTTGAACAAATTATATTTCAACTTGGGGTAAAATAGGTCGACTAAATACTAGACAAACAATAAGAAAAATAGATAAAACACGTATAGAATAGATATTACACGGTCTATAAGAATAAAATAATAATGTAAAAATAGGTAAAATCTAAGTCAATATGGATAAGATACAATACAGTATGACATAACTTTGGTATAAATTTGACTAAGACTCTAACATATTTTTAAAAAATGTCTATCTTTTTCGAAAATATGTTTCCCTTTTTGTTTTTTGAATATATTATTTGAAATTGGAATAGGAATTTTTCATTTTTTCAGGTACAGTGTTATATAATTTAATTGCCATGAAAGAATAGGCCCTTTGTGAAATTGACTAGGATAGAATAGGTCAGTTGGTCGCGATGTTGTGTGTTATAGTCGTGGTTTCGTGATGATGCTTTATTTTTGCTGAAATGATACTTCACGTTTGTACAATAGTAATATAATTGTCTCATATCCATAATTTCTCACTCTTCATACAGCAGATCTGACGAGAAACGCGAATTTCTAGACATGATTAACCTTACGAATCTCCTTTGTAATACCTCTAAGGGATTGAGGTGTTCACTCAGAGCTGATCCCCATGCTGTTATACCATATCTTAAATGGCTCTCCACTAGGGAAATATATAATTGTTCTTTGTGAGAAAAGTAATTTATCGAGGAACGGAAGTTGTGAAGCATTGTTTGCAGTTTTTTCATTATATATTTTATATGAGAGTCCCACCTTGAGTTTCTATCTATGTAAATGCCCAAGTACTTGATTTCTCTCAGGGAATCTATTTTTAGTGTTTTTTCTTGTTTGCCGACATCAAGAGTTTCAAATGGACGATCACTGAATATATTGCAGCTAAGAGGAAGTTAAGTTTTTTTCAGACTCACTGTCAGGAGCCTTCGGGCAAACCATTTCTTGAGCAAGTGGAAATCTATTTCTGCGTTGTTTTTCAAATCAAGCCCAGTGTCTGCCTCATAGAATATTGCAGTATCGCCTGCAAATCCAATTATTTTCCCAACGCTGTCCAAATTGATCAATTTATTTAGATATAAATTGAAAAGCAGAGAACCCAGTACTGTACCTTGTGGGACTCCACATTCTATTTATTTTTGATTGCTAATTGTATCTGCAATTCGCACAACTTGCATTCTATACGGGAATCATTACACATCTTGATATCCAGGTTTTTACTGCGCTGTTCCTAAGAATATTTAACAAAACGTAAGTTTGAAGGCACACACACAACAGAATACACACTGTATAGTGTGTGAGTTATTCTTGAAATGTTGTCAAATATATATTTTTTCAACTCACACGAGATGGTCTCATATAAGATGTGTTTGTGATGCAATATGTATAACTGAAAATTTGAAGCATGAACATGATGTACCTATATATATGGAGGGTAGAAAAGAAAACTGTCTGAAATTGTTGAGATCTGTACATGGCGTTTTCCGATGACAATCATAAACAAACATAATACAAGCCATTTCAGATGGACTAGAAATTCAAATATTTGCTTTTAAAGTAAAGCAGAGTTTTGATTTTTGATTTTTCGACCCAGTCAATAGCTGGGTTGTTACAAAGAAAACTCTTTGTTATATGTCATATAATATATATATATATATATATATATATATATATATATATATATATATATATATATATATATATATATATATATATATATATATATATATATATATATATATATAACATGCTTTTCCTAGCACGTTAAAAAGTAAAACCTTGTTAATCCTCAGCCTCACATAAGTTTCGACTTCCGAGGGTTCTCGTTCATGGAGGGGCGATAGCTTGTTAACGGTAAAACAGATCCCGAAACAAACATCTTTCATATGACGGTCATAAATACATAACTTATGAGTCGTTTCATAGAGAGTCTAAATAGTTTATATTTTTACATTCTTGAATATATATTTAAAATAACATCATTTTGGACTACTGATTTTTTCCATCTTCAAATATTTGTTTATTCTCTGTTTATGATAATGCGAAAAAAAATTATTTTTCTACCGTTTTTGATTCATCAGCACGGATTCTCATTGATTGAAACAATGCGTATTTCCATTGCCTTAAAAAAGTAATCTAATATGGAACATACTTATTATGTTCAATGATTTACCAAATATGTTGATAACGATAAAAATGTATATATAATGTAGCATAACAAACGTCATCAAGATGACGATTTTGAATACATCATTTATGAATCTTTTTTGTGATCATCTCATAACGAACACAATTGTTTGGAATTATTTTGGTCTTTGATCATCTGACATATATTCTGCAAATACAGTATTTACCGGGAAGTTCTTTGGAGACTGAGATAAAACAGAGTGTTTTCTTACTTTCGTATCTCATTTTTTATTATTACAATTTGTATATTCGTATCCAAAGAAGGGCTGAAAAATCATTCTTCGAATCAGCTTTTCCGTTATCATCCCGGCACACCCGCAATAAACCCAAACCAAACAACAATACGGAGAAACTCGAATAATTTCAATTAAATAAAAATCCTCCCGCCGCAAATTTGGCAACATCCGTACGCTATTGCTCTGCCCGAGACGTCGACGAGCGCCGTCGTTACGCGCCCTGTATTTTTTACTTTGATCATGATAAAGGACCTTCCTCGGCGATGGCTTGGGAAGCCGCAATAGTCGCGTCAATGAAGACTTTTTTGAAAGTCTTCAGAAATAGCTCAGATTTTGATAATCGAATGGAAGGAAATTCATGGAGAGATCACTCAAAAATTCAAACCGTAGACACGTGTTTTTTGTTTTCTAGGCGTCATCAGTATATATGCAAAGATGACACTTCGTTACAGGAAACAATACAATGAAAGCTAACTGCACTTTCAATATATGCGGGTTTGTTTTTCCGAGTGTTTATTTGGATATTCCGTCATCTGTGAAAATCTACACTGTAATTCATGAAACTGTTTACCTGAAATAATCCATTCCAACCATTTTGGACTTCATCTCCAAGGCTGGTTTATTCATCATTTACTTCACTAGTTCCGGAGGCATCATCATCCTGCTCAACTGAATTCTGTCACACCCAGATCTATCAGACTCACTCACTATCATAATAAATCCAAGGAACTAGACGAACTCAAATCTGCTCTTCACTACATTGAATATACAGACTCCCAAATCCTAAAATTCTTCAAACTCCAACGAACGCATAATACGATGGCCAGACTGACAATCCAAATCCTTTTCTTTGGAATATTCAATTTTAACAATTTAAACTAAATTCTGAAGACGTACGACATAAAAACAATATTCATGGCCAACAATCAAACTTTCATTCTCTCACAAATACCTGAAGACACGATACCCGATGCAGCACAGGTCATATATGAACTGACCAAGTCTCCAACAGAGCATATAGCCAGCTGTCCGTAAATCAACATAACTTGCGCAAACATCTAAACTTTGTTATAGCCACTATCAATGAAACAGAAAATACTTCTTCTATCTATTTCTATCGGAAGACATCCAAACTGTCTTTCATTAGTACAGGGAACAGTACTTGGTCTTATCCTTCTTCTATATATATATATATATATATATATATATATATATATATATATATATATATATATATATACCAAATAAATTAGTTTGACAGTTATTTAACGTGTTATGCTGATGACACTGCTGGAAGAGCAAATTCGACAGTATGAATATAAATATTATTTATGCAACTTCCTTGATATTTCATGTTTACCTGTGAAAGTTTGCAGCCTCATAGGCTTACTGCGTTCCTTATGATACCCGTGAGACAATAATCTTGTACCCTGTACTAGTTTGTATGGATCCTGTATCGGATGCTTGAGACATGAGACACATGAGACATGACGATATATTTTTTTAAACGTCTGCATGTAAGGTCTCAGTTATACAGCCATGGATAATCTGCTTGATGCCCTCGACAGAAGATAAGTAGATTTGCAAACTTATGCAGATGACCTTATCCACGTTGGGAAGGGTAGCTTACAATATCCTCCAAAGCACGATGGACGTTGACATCTATCTGCTTCCTGAGGAAGCAGATAGATGCCAGTCAACCCCAGCACCAGAAGAAGAAAATTGGAAGATTTAGTGCCACTTTCCCTCAAAGGTGAGGTCATTCCATTTGGAACGTAGGTGAAATATCTTGGCATTTTCTTCGATAAAAAACTCACCTGGAACACTCACTTGGAAATCCCCAGACTGGTGGACAGACTGGGGACAGGTCTTAAATGAATCCATTGGATTTATGTGATGATTATCAGACCAATGATCACTTATTGTGCAATTGCCTGATGGCCGAAGGCTTTACAGAAAACGGCTCATGCGAAGCTCTCTAGCTCACAGAGACAGGTCTGGCTATCAGTGGTGCCATCAGTACCACACTGTTTGCGGCCATGGAGATCCTTCTAGATCTACCTCCTCTCCACATTTTTCTAGAGAGAGAGAGAGGCTAGATGGACTGCATATACACTTGTGCACATTGCTAATTGCACAATTTAATGCAGAGTGCAACAGACTTTATGCCTCCAACTGTCAACTACGAACTGCCTTATAAAGTACTGTTCGCAAGTAGAGATGACTGGATCCTCCGGGAGAAGAAAATATTAAGAGCAGATGGTTGTTGGTTCACAGATGAATCCAAAAAACCTTCAGGTTCTGGTGCAGGTGTTTTCAGTCCCAGGCTCAGGAAAGAGATATCAACTCGTCTAGGAAACTATGCGACTATGTTTCAAGCGGAAATTCACGCTATTGAATTGCGCCCAAAGAGATTGGAAGAATCCAACCTCATACACAAGTCAATAAAAATATTCTCGGACAGTCAAGCGGCGTTGAAAGCTCTTGGCTTCTAGCAAGCAACGTCTAAACTGGTAGCAAATTGCCAGTAGGAAGACTTAACAGATTGTCTCTGGTCTGGATTACTTGCCATGAGGCTGCTGACTCCCTTGCAAAGGAGGGTGCTGCAAAGGAGGGTGCTGCAATAAATCCTTGCGGCTTGTGGTGGAGGGTCGAATAGACTCACTATATACAGCCATATTTCTTTAATGGACAAGGTGACGAGTCCTGAGCTAATACCTGCTCCGCTAAAGCAATTTTTTGTTCTTTTCATATCGATCGTATGCCATTATTAAAAATTCCTCCCTAAAAACACAAAAATTACTCTATGTGACATCTTTGAACTATGCAGATGTACTCTATGGACCAAGCTTCACAATTAGGAACAAGAAAAGACTCCAAAAGATTCAAAACTACTACCTTCGCCTTATTCATGGGGTGCGTAGAAAGAACAGAATCTCATCAAAGCTGTCAGAAACTTGTTGGCTCAATATGGAAAACCGAAGGTCGTTACACTCAGCGTGTTTCTTTTTTACTTTTCGGAATGACGTACACAACTTGAATGTGAGGCATGAGGGGTTAACTCCTCCGATACACACTTATGTATTATGCAATTTACGTATCAGATATGCAACGTTTACAATGAACTTCCCCCTCATTTAAAACATTTCAAAATAGGTATTTTTAGGCAAAAATTGAACTACTAGGTAAACAAACTTGAATACTCAATAGTTTATCGATATGTATATTTTTGTTGTTGTTATTGGAATGCTGATTGATATCAGATGTATAATGTATTACTTTTTCTATTTTTTTGCTTTTTGTTTGTATTTGTTTTATTTTTTTTGTTGCCAGTTCTCGTAACTGGCTGTTGAGGTTATGTGGAAGAACAAACCTGTAGTGTTCTATACTGCAGTTTAGAATTTCGCCTTTTGGATGTATATTGTATTTCACCCAATAAAGACCATTATTATTATTATTACATTAACAAAACTTGTGAGTGATTGTGCATAATATTTTTAAGTACTATTTCATGACATAAGAACACAATAATAGGTACATGTTCTCAAAAGTGTTTAATGATGAATATTGTACTAAACTTTTCTGAGAACTCCTGAAGATTGTGTGTTTAACGTAAACATTGACGCGACTATAATACCCGAGTGGATTCATAAACTCTTGAAATGAGTTCTGGATTTGGTTTTATTATATTATGTCAACAAAGGATTCTGCTCCATACGTATTTTCATGAATATATTCATTGATTTCAATTGCATATTTCTTGGCTTTCGCCGCGGCGCAAAGATGTTCTTTCCCTCGCCAAAGCCGATTTTCTCGATTGAGCGCACACACTCTTCGAATTAGGCTCATATTTCGGTTCATTAGTACGTGAAAGCTACCGGCTTTTGGAACTGGAAGAATTCTGTATCGAACCCAGTCGATTTGTGTCGGTAACAAGTCGCAGAATGGAATTTGGATCGGGAATATGCTAAGATCGGTTTATATTGGCCTCTTGGGGTTGTCAGCAGTTCGTTTGAATTCAATATTCAGCTTTGCTTTACAACAGATTCATCAATGGCTCTCGTTCATTCATAAATCGATCGCTTCAAAAACACTTCACTAACTTTCTTCGAAAGCTTGTGATAAGTCCTCTTCCATATTCTCTGTTTCACTATCACTGTCGTCATTTAAATCAATAATGAATTTATTTCCACCAATAATATGGAACTGTCTAATCTCCATATAGTCTTTTTCAACTAAAATTACTTTTTCAATCCTTTTCTTCTTATAAAATTTTGGAAAATTATTTTTACGCCTGATGCTTTGTTTCAATTTTCCCCAAATCAACTCGATGGGATTGAAAACACAAAAATTGGGGGACAGTCCCAGTATGGTGTGTCCATACTTTTCATACTCATGTCTATACTCAAGGGCATAAAATTTTTCAAATGGTTTTGTCTGTGAAACTTCAAGTAGTTGGTTTTTGGTATAGTAATCTTCAAAATACGAATTGTTATCCATTAAAAAACTTTAAATTTCATCTTTTCTCGAATTTTTATTCGGTACTTTGATAAGCTGTCGCGAATGATAGGAAGCGTTGTCGAAAACTATTACACTATTCGCATCCAAATTTAGGATCAATGTGTTTTCGAACCATTTCTTGAAAATATTAACTTCCATGTTCTTATGAAAGTCAACATTTCAGTCCTCAAGTTTTTTCTACATAATTTCAAAGAATTCAGAACCCATCCTTTACTTCCTACGCAATGCACAATGATTAGTTGCGATCCTTTGTTTTGCAGGCATGTTAGGCGTATAGGCGTACACATTCTCGAACCATCAGTCCACCCTTTCGTAACTGTGTAGTGAGTGTCATACCAAGTTTCTTCCAAATAAAAAATTTGCCGTTGTTCTTGTCTATATTCAGTTATTTGTTCTGAGTATTTGTTAAGCAATTCCACTATTCTTTTACTCTACATAACTGCTTGACGTTTGTTTATTATTGTAAATATAAACCTTAGTTTTTTTATCCAATTCTGAAGAGTTTTGTCACAGCAGCTCACGTTATGGCCGGAAGTATTCAATTTCTTCCTTAGGATTTTAGTTGTAGGAATCTCATTGCTTCTGTAACAGTCGTATATTGTTTTTTTCAATGATTTTATTAAATGAACCCATCTAAAGGTTTTGTTAATCCTGTATCACATCGCGTCTTGCGTTCATAAGGTTTGTTTTTAACTATTTTACGTACAGTTGAGAAGAAAGAAATTTCGGTCAAATCTGATGTTGCTTGTAATAGTTTGTTTCCCTCGAAACCAAACTTGTGATGTAGACTCCTATATACATTGAAACATACTCTCTGTGTTTCAATATTCAAATGCATCCGAATCTTATTCACTGGTATTTGTTTTTCGTATTGTTCACCATCGCCGTTGGAATCATTACACTGGAAAAAGTCTGCGTTATTATCACACTCGTTATTACTATTAGTGCTTGTCCAAGGATGCCACATTTCAAACAGATAACAAAAATTTCAATTAATTATAACTGTACCAATATCGAATTTCAGTACTCAAATTGCAATCAGTTCTTGAACTGAACACGACAGCGATAACCATCCCCGCATTCCCGATTTCTATTCGTTACCGTAACATGACTTCAAATTCAATTTTATGATTCTTCAGCCAATTATAAAAGACGGTTAGTAAAAATTATGCAATACGAACCGCCAAGTCTATAGTCCACGTGGACTAGTTCGCTGCCGGTTCATTTCTATGTATTGTTTTTTTTGCCTTTGAGAGTGCCGTCAACTTTAAGAGTGCACAATATAGTTTATAATAATATTTATTCACCATTTGTGATACATAGCGTATATATGGTAGGTCAATGACAAAAAACATTACGTCACTTATGAATAAAATTATGGAATAAAAGCTTGAATAAAAATTAATATTTGCATATACAAGGGTATAGGTACATATAGATATATATAAAATGCTAATTAAAAAATGAATAAAAAATGTAGCAATTTTTGCTTGCCGTAGTCAAATAAATATACATATGTATATATTTACATATATACATATATTTACAAACATGTACACCCATATTTAAAAAAAAACGATAAAATCGCCAGTCAGAATACTGAAACTAAAGCAAAACACCAAGTGAAAATTTAGAACGATTATATATCTTATTATTCTTCTGTGAAAGAATCCTCTAAATATTCCTTATGACTGTAGTAACATTTGTCCTGTAATAAGTTTTTAACTTTCTTACTGAACAAAGTTGAAGAATTCAACCTCTTTATAGAAAGTGGCAGTCTGTTATAAAAATTTATGGCATTATATAATGGTGATTTTTTGAAATGATCACTCTTATGTGAAGGGACCCTCAGAGCAGTAGCATGGCGAGTATCACGACCGTGAATGCTCAAGTTCGTTATATACAAGTCAAGGTTCCAGTGCACAAAAATGACACATTTCATTATATAAATTGCGGGTGCGGTCAACAAGCGTTCTCTTTCGAAAACGGGTCTACAACTTTCTTGGTACCCCAGGTTGAATATCAATCTTATCAGTCGTTTTTGAGAGAAGAAAACTCTAGAAAATTCCTTTGCACATCCCCAAGCCATTATGTTTCACACTGCACACTTTTTGTATGTGACTTCTCCAGGTGAGATTCTCATCTAAAATAGTTCCAAGAAAATCAACTTCTTTTGATATTTTTATGTCATTCAAAGTGACTACATTACAACAGAAATCCCTCATAACAAATGTTTTCATCAGCACTGACTGAGGTTTATTTAAAATCAGTTTGTTACGTTGACACCAACTACTGAATTTGTCAATAACTAAATTAATTTTCATCGATAATTCATTCTCATTTTTTCCAGAAACAGTGATTGTAGTATCGTCAGCGTACATAGTTATGTGACAATCTGATATGAATTCAGGCAAGTCATTGATAAAAGTCAAGAATAACAATGGACCCAGAACAGACCCTTGTGGAACACATAGTTTCATATCATAAGGAACTGATGTAATTCCATTACATTTAAGCACCAAACTTCGGTTTTCCATGTACGATTCTATCCAACACGACACATTATTGGGAAAGCCCATTACTAGTAATTTTTTCAATAGAAATTTGGAAGAAACAGTATCGAATGCTTTTGATAGATCTAAAAAAAGTTGAAAAACCAGGTTATTATCCACTTGTGCATAAATATAGTTCAATAGTTGATAAGATGCAGATTCAATTGATTTACTCTTCCTAAAACCATGTTGATTATTGCAGAATAGGTTATTTTGTTCAATATACATCTAAATTCTATTACCTATTATTTTCTCAAAGAGTTTTGAAAAGGATGAAATCAACGAAATCTGCCTATAATTGTCAATTTCTGTTATCCGACCTTTTTTGTGCAGCGGAAATACAAGAGTCCTCTTCAATTCATCTGGGAAAAAACCCCCATAAAAGGACTGGTTAAGCAAAAAAACTAATGGTTCAATAATTTTCTTTACAGCAACTGAATATACTATACCTGAATACCGAATAATCTCAATGTATAAATTACATGTCACGTTGTTTGTCCGCTATGGACTCCTGAACTACTGAACTGATGTCAATAAAATTTTGCATACTGTATGCAGTTTCATCCAACTTGAAAGATGGGATAGTTTATGTATCAATTTATGATGGCAATATTATTTCATCAGAAATTATTTGTTCATTATCTGAAGAGTCATAATTATCTGTTAGTTCCATAAGGTTCTGACAGATGGCGGTATACGTTGACTGGATCTAGTAAGTATCCAATAGATGGCAATGTAAGTTGAGTGGATTGAGTGAGTCGCTATGTTGAATAGAGGCACGTTCCACAATGCGGTCGATCGAAGGAGTAAAACAAACCACTCACGGCAACCCAACCAGTTACCGCACGTCTGTACAATGAAGGAGAAATATCTGGCATATATTTTCATTAAACTGAATAATTATTCGATCATTTCACTAAAAATGATGACACCATATGACACTCAGTGAAATGGAACCATATGGAAAATTATTTTATTATTTACGATTTTTGACAAAAAATATGAATTTTGTTTGAGAGCCACGTACTTATTTTCATTTTTGAAAAATGAAAACTTGTTGGAGTTAATTGATCGGAAATAAAAATCAAGTTGGAATATGCAATTGCATCGATTTACATATTTTTCTCGAAACTTATCCTTACAATAGTAATGACAATTTGACCGTAATTATTATATATACAGTTAGAAAATAATAAATCAATTTCATAAGATTTCAATTCAATCATTATAGTGGAGTCATAAAATAATAGTGATTTATAAAGAAAAAATATAAAAAATAACAAAACCTGATTTTTTTTTAATTTTGATCAAGAACAATTTTTTAAGATAACAATTTTCGATAATGTCGAAAATAAAGGTACTTGACTCCAGAATGAAATTCATATTTTTTGACAAACCTCGTATACGAATGAATGAATTCGATAACCGATGGTCGCATATTAGGTTTCAGTATTTACAGAACTTTTTCTGAAGAACAACTTTTTCTAAAAATCCATAATTAAAACGATTTCTATATGGTTTCAAGTTACCGAAACATACTAGATTATAAATTATCTTTCATATACTGGCAGATATTATCCAGATTTGACAAGTTGTTTTACAAGTGGAAATCATTTTTCCACAAATTATTCCTTCAATTCAATCTATATTTTCCAGCGTTGAAACAGCTATATCAGCCAATCTACTAACGATTATGGAAATGCGTTCCAAAAATCGTCCACTGTATTCATGAAAATCTGAGGTACGCGTTACATTCATTAAAATAACATTAAACAGTCATTATTCACAGAATACTGTTATTTGTGTGCATTGACGTGTCTGAAAAGCGGTTTCATCAAATGTGCTAAGAGTTATTTGTGGGGGGAAAACTGAAATGAAATTCTGAAATATACATTGTACTTTGAAATGTAAAAAATTCATGATTCCAGATTGTCGGAATAAATTTTCATGCCATATTCAGGTTACTGAGTGGAGTGAAGTAACGGCAAAGAAAACACAACACAAAAGAAAGTGGATGATCTAGTTTTCTGTTCATAATATTTTGAATAATTTGTACTACGTTTGTTTGAAGGTGGTTGACAATGTTTCGTGGTGTATTTCATTATCTAAAATATTATAAATTGATTTGATAACCCTGAAAAAAATCAAAAAGATTAACCGAAAATAACAATTTTATTAAAGAAATAAATAACATACAGAAACCAAACAAATAAAAATTGATATCAATAAGAGCTGACAAAATTGAAAAATCAAAAATAATATTAACAAAAAATAAAAAAATTAAAATTAAAAGATTTCAAACCAAGTTATCTCACAACGTTTCGATTGTTAGTATCCACAATCGTCTTCGGGTGATAACTGGACTTATTCCTCCAAGATCTGACTATTTATAGGTCATTCGAGTGCTTTCATCTATCCCCTCTTCCCTCTTTCCGCTTCATTGGTTTTGGTAGGAGATGACCGTTTGGCGAGATTTGTTCGTTTTTTGCTTGATTAGAGGTTTCCATATGTTACGTATCTCTACGCTAGCTTGACTGAATGCGTTGTTGTACGAAATATACGGCTTCTTTGAATTGTCTCCTGAACCATTGTTCCTCTTTGTGGATGATTTCAGCTTGAGCCCACTTGATATTATGTTGATGAGTCCAAACATGCTCTGCTATTCCAGATTTGCTGGTTTCTCCTCGCTGTGTGCGTTTCTTGTGCTCAGCAATGTGAACTTTCAATGGTCTCTCAGTTTCACCGATGTATGATTCTCCGCACTCGCAGGGTATCCGGTAAATGCAATTCTTGGAATCTCATTCCGCGTTTGGTGGCTTGGTTTTCGTGAGGCATCTAAGGATGGTGTTCTCAGATCTGAAGCAGGTCCTGATGTTATACTTGAACCCAATTCGTCTTATCTTTTCCGATAATCCTCTGATGTAGGGAAGTACAAGAACTGGTTTTGGCGGTTTCTCTTCCTTGTGGAGTTCTTGCTGTCTTCTAGCTAAGGCTAAGGATGAAATAATTCGTACTAGTGCAAGTCCACATTCACAATAGCGGCTGTTTCATTAATAGGCTTCCAAATGACCAATTCTGGCCTGAGTAGTTCCAATAAATTATTCTCCACAATGGCTTTACTATACCCAAAAACGTATGGTAACATTTTTGTCTCGTCATTACCGTAGGAGTGCACCGTTATTCCGTTACATAGGTAGACTGAGTCTGCATATGTAACTTCAACCGGTGCCAGGAAAGTTTGTACCCATCACTATGGTAGACCACGGTGTTGAAGACATTATACTGTCAGATCATAAATGAATACCTCAGTATTCGCCTTCAGCTCACATGATCTAAGAAAAGCAAAGGTCAGAATGTTAGGTGAGCCAAGGTCTTCAGTGTTGTTAAAGAAAACATTTTGCATGTGCTCATCCTCATATAGTACAGGAAAAATTTGATTTTTTCAACTTTTCGACTGTCTCAAGTTATTATTTAATTGTACTTCCAATACTAACTAACTCAAAAGATCAAGAGTTCGTCTTCAAAAGATCAATCTCTTCTTCATCGTGACTCGAAAGATTTCAGACAACGTTGATCACTTTCTTCTTTTTTTTGTGAGTGAGTGTCTTTGTCATAGACTTGTCAGCAATACACTGGGCCCGAGTTTATTATTGTCTCATATAAACCAAAATACACTAGTCGGTTGGATCGAATTTTTAATTGAACATAAACTTCCCTTTGCCCTAAAGGCAAAGGCACGACTGAAGTCCGGGATTTCTGAAATGAGCCATTAGGACTATAACACAGATTATGTTGGGCAGACTAAACGATCTCTTGAAACTTTTTTCAAAGAACACGGTGTTCAAGTGATTTCGGGGATTAGAAAAGTCCAGTGTCACTCAACGCTGTGGTAGATAGCCACAAAATGATGAGCATTGTTTGAAATTACTTGCCCCTAGGTTTCTGCTGGTGCGATATGAGAGCCATGCGAAAAGACGAGAGTTATGAGTCTCGATTAGTTTACCTCCTGATGACGTTAACTTGGTGAAACGTGCTTCTACATGATTTCTGTAGTTCTGATGAGTGGTAGCAGTGTTTATGTTCGATATTTATTCTTACTTCTATGCAGATTTATAGGTGACTCTACGTAGATTTTTTTTCATCGTAGACCAGATAACTTCAATAGTGGAGACTTTCCAGTCAAGGTTGTTCTTTTGAGTTTCATTGTTATTTTTACCATTTGTATATGTTTATTTTTCCATTATCCTCTGTCTTATCATTTATTCTAATCACCGCTTGTTCATTCAAAATGATTAATCCATCAGGTCTCTCAATTTGAATTGCATTTCATCGTGATGTATGATTATGGCTTGCTATGGCTTGTTGGATCATTTCTGTGTTTGCGTCTCCAGCATCCTGAAAAATTGTTCCCTGCAAGTGGCCGTCGATGGATATCTCTCGAATACTTCCACCATCAACGCTGGTGTTCCCCAGGGATCCATATTGTCTCCAATCCTCTTTTTATTGTATATCAACGACTTATTGAAAAAAACTAAAATCCAATCGAGGGTTGATTTTTATATTTTGGGATTAGAGAACAAAAACAAATATTAATAATCGAAAATCACTTTATTGTTTTTCAAAATATTCCCCATGAAGATCTATACACTTTTGCATGCGTTTAAATCAATTGTCGAAGCACTTTTGTCACTATAATTGACGTATCTCCAAAACATGCATTCTGAATGCAGCAACCGCTTCTTCAGGTGTCGAAAAACGTTGACCTCTCAGTTTGTTTTTTACGTGCGGGAAAAAAAGAAGTCATTCGGTGCCAAGTCAGTACTATACGGCAGATGACTCATAAAATCGATGTTTTGGGTGCTCAAAAATGCAGTTGTTTGAGCCGATGTGTGAGAGCTCGCATTGTCGTGGTGAAGAGTGATCCGTCTTCGGCGGTTGGTTTTCCTGATTTCTTGGAAGACAACTGGCAAAAAAATGGTTGTGTACCACTCAGAATTGACTGTTCTGCGTTGTTCTAGTGGTACGGTTGCGACATGTCCAGTTTTTCCGAAAAAACAGGCGACCATTTTCTTGATTTCCACCTTCCCTACGGTAAATATGTTGTATCTTCGAAATCTTCTGAATATTTGAGTCTGAGGGTTTTTAATAAACTGCCTAAAGAAATAGTTGCGCCAATATTTCTATTTTTAAAACTCGCTTGAGGAAATATTTACTCGACAATGCTTTTTATACATTGGGTGAATTTTTTATTTTTTAGATCTTTAGATTATAAGTGACTATTCCTATATGTTTTATCATCTTTGGGAAAAATAAATGTATTATGTAAGTGCTTCGTGCGCGAAAAACTTTCGTTGGATTTGGCTCTTCTTGAAACACTCATACAGTCGACTGCTGTTTACTTTCGGCCTCATACGTGTAAATCCACGATTCACCTGTCACGATGTCATAGACGTGTTTCGAAGCACCGCGATCGTATTTTTCGACCAATCGACACGAGCTTTTTTTTTGAGCGATTGACAAATTGTGTGGGATCCAACGCGAACAAATTTTTTTGACAGTCAAATGTTTATGCAATATTAAATGTATGCTCGTCCCACTAATGTCTAAGGTTGTCTCAATCTCACGACAGGTCACATGACGATCTTGCAATATCATTTCGCGCACAGCATCAATGGTTTTCGGAACAACAACTGATTTTGGACGACCTTCACGAAATTCGTCTTGGAGAGAACCACGATTACGATTGAATTCACCATACCATCGATAAACACTGGTCCTTGATGGAGCTCCATCGTCATAAATCGAATAAAGTTCATCCATGCACTGTTACTGAGTTGATTCACGTCGAAAGTTGTAAAAAATAATCGCACGAAAATGTTCACGATTTAATTCCATTTTGGGCTAAGATGAATCTTTTAAGTTACTGTAAACAACACAAATAGCGCGCGTATGTCAAAACGTTCATTCAAATGAATTTAATCTCTAGCGATTCAAATCCATCGTGAATGTGTTCTGTCCTTAAAAAAAACCTGATTTCATCCGATGGCGAAAAACATGAGGTTTTGTGGTGGTTCAGAAAATGTTATTCAAGGCGAGCAACAAATTCATTCGAAAGGATACAGCGTAGACTATATCAATACCAATTATTTTAATGTAACTTTCGAGGATTAAACGAACCGAAAGCCCTTTCGTCCTTCTTTCAGGGATCAAAGGATTTCGTAGGACTATTAGCAAATCTACTGCGGATAACCGAAAGAAAAGACCGTTCATTCACATCTAGACGGCTGTTCGCCGAGCTAAAATCGATACTTGCACAATGCACGCGTAAGAAAAATATCCCGGAGCATTTTTATAAAAACGCTCGAGCGGGTCGACTTTGAATTTTGTACGGTCGTTAATGAAACCGTGCAAAATGTATGAAACGGTATTTACAATAATTTGCATTGAATTACCATTTGAGTGAAAATGATATGGTGCATATTTCCATAAAAGGAAGTTTTTTATGTTCAATAATTCACACAAATTTCGTGATAAAAAGAAGCACGGTTGTGACCTATTTATTAAGGCCGCCATGCACTGCAATGTTACCCGACAATTTTAACCGTGGCGAGTAAAATTGTGCGTGCAAAATTGTAGGGACGAAGCGTTCATATATTGTCAGGTCACAAAGCCAGTTCGCAGGTAATTTGGACAGCGACACGATGAAACGAGCATACAAACTGGCAGAGGCAGCGGCATTAGTGATAAAACGGCAAAATAGTAAAAAACGTCGCAGGTGGTCCAAAGATTGGCTGCTAAAAAGGCAGCAATTTTCACATATTAATTTGTTAACTTTATTGAAGTTACAAAAAGACGTACTTTAGTTATTCTACTTTCAACATGTCGTTTAATTATTTCAGCAGTTTTCATTTTCAGCACTTCATAATTTCACAGTAATTTAATTTCATCTGTTCTAGCATAGAATTCATGCCTTTCCGTTTTAGACAATGAAAGTCCAGAACATTTCTTCTTATACAGAAACATTGCCAAGCACCTTCAAACAATATCAGTTTCAACGTTACCACATTGTTTAGCTTCGCTCTTTGTCTATAAAAACAATTTTGTCATTATACTTCTTTAAAATCACCTTATTTTCAGTTTAACCATTTCAAATGTGCAACAATTTCACCGAGTACGGGTTGAAAATCTGAAAAAAGAAGTTAACACAGTTAACTTCTTCTGAGTGTACTTTTATAACATAAATATTAATATATTTTTTTTATCTCTAACATGTTCAAACTGTGAAAACCCAAATAACTGTTCAATTTGTTGGTATTACAATTGACAAATGAATATTTGGTTTCTTTCCAAAAAAGTGAACAATTCCTTACATAAACATAGAAAATACCCCATATATTTTTATTATCACCTGTTGTGAATGTTCCTGTTCTGCTAGTTGCTGATCACTTTCAATATTGGATTGGCTCTGACGCGGAACTTCTTGGTCCTCTAAAAACTGGAAATGTATAAAATACCACAAATGTGGCTCATATACTGCGTCACTTCCTACGCCGGATTTTTTTATATCTATTACTTTTTTCCTTTCTTTTCTTACTGATCCTCTCATGGAATCTATTTTTTTAACAGTCTCCTTCGTCGCATCAAGGTCTACCTGCTGTACTTTCGTCACTAATTCCTGGTACGCTTTGTTTTTCATTATTTTGTTGCTATATTCTTTGCAGTTTACATTCCACAAACAAGGGTGACTTCTATATAACTCAATAAACTCTATTACAAAATCTTTGCTCCAAGTTCTTGTATCCATATTTGAATTATTTTTGCAAGAAACACACCCTTTTTAAACGAATTTTTGCTGTCGATGAATGACGGTAAAGATTGCTATGCCCACACACACGTCGACTTGCACGAACCTGTTGACACGTACGTGTAAAATTATGGTGGCGACCGTAATTCAAATTGCCGAATAAGATTGTCAGTACTACGCCACACACTGCAATTTTGTACGCACAATTTTACTCGCCACGGTTAAAATTGTCGGGCAACATTGCATTCCTTCAGGAAAATAAAATGAATTTTCAGCTGATAAGAATTACACATTTGTTTTTAAAAGAACATTGTTGATTTTTTTCAGTTCCCTAGGGAAAATATTCATGAATGTAGAGTGCCATATTGTCGAGTCGCCTGACTTCCTCCCTTTTTATTTCAATCGGTTGGACGATACTAGTTAGCTCAGCTGTGGTAAGAGACCTATTCTCGTCTACAAGTGTACAGGCAAGTACACATGGTTTCAACTTGTATGAACGTTTAAAAAAAGGGCGTGAACACATCGAAGAATATCCATGCCTAGGTCGACTTTCAATTTCAAAAACGGACGATAACATTAAATGTTGAACGTTTCATTTGAGAAAAAACAGAAAATTCGCTGTCGCTCATTTTATGGAGGAAAGCAACAAAAGTAATTTCAATGGCAACACAATCATCGGATGAATTTTCTTAAAATTATTTTCTTACAAATACAAGTATTTTACTTAAAAAACATACACTTATTTATTTGCATGCTATTTCCTGAGCTTTTCAATCAATTAGGTTCAAAAAATTTAAAAAAATTAAAAAAAATATTGTTTTTGTCAGATTAAGCGAATTCCTCTAGATAATCGTCAGATTATGAGACAGCACGTCTAAAACAACATAAAGATGAACCATATATATCTTAATCTGACGCGCTTGAGTATTTCAAAATGGCGAATTTTTTTGGCACATTATAATAATGGCCGCGAGTTTGCGTCAGATCGAAATCGTCAGATTATTGAATGAGAGCTTTTTTTTGTTGCACTTAACACCCCCTCAGAAAATCTGACGCGCTCGATTAAATTTTTTTTTTCGCTTTTAACCCTTACGTACAACCACCCACATCATGCAAACGATCAGATTAGCATACCAACATTATAAAAAATACGTAGGACATTGATGCTATCAATATCTGACGCGCTCGATTATGTCCATGCAACAGTATTTTTTTACATATTTAAAAATCTATAGCTGCTTCCCCACCGATGAAAAGGTATATATTATATAACATTTTTTTCTCCTTATCATCTAAGCTTTGCAACCTAATATGTCTCTATGACGCTCGAGTAAATCCCCGTTTTGCATCGTTGGCTCCCCTGCTATTGAGAAAGCTTCCAATCAGTAAATGTTACTATAAAGAAGATGAGTTTTTTATTGAGTGACTATGATGCCTGTATGGTGACTATGTATTTTATACTCTTAGGTATATGACCGGTGATAATTATCAGAATATTACTTTATAATTTTTACTATTATTCAAGATTTAATATATACATGTGCTGTGTTCTCTTTTTTTGACTGTTCCAATATCATTTGAATTGTGATCTGACTGGAATAAAAGTATTATTATTATTATTATAGTCCCCCTAGAAATTTTTCGATAACATGTCCGTTTTTGACTTACAGGGGAGGTCAAGTTTTCGTTGAAACGCCCTGTATGAGAATTGCAGGCCAGTTCAGAAAAAAAGTTTGTGAAAATTTTTCAAATACTACGAGTATTATCAATTTTCATCAAGTAATGGGTCAGTGCATTCATAATTCTTCATGTAAGGAATTTTTTCAAATAATACATTTCCAAAACTAATTTGGAAATTAGCCAGTATCGCTTTTATATAAATGAAAGTGAGACTAAATGAACCGTCGCATATAATCAATGAATTGTTTGCACCGAAACGAATCTAGCTCCCCCAACAGAAATAAATAATTGTCACTTGTTTCCAGCTGATGGCATTGCATAATTATTATTGTTGGCGATGAAGTCCGCCTTTATTTGTTCTTCCATTGTGAGTGAAAATCTGACGGAGCGTGAATGAATTGTGCGTTTGCCAATTTGGATTGTTTTCCATTAGAAGTCTCATCTTTCCGAGTGGAGGAAACGAATATCGGTTGGAAACATTCAAGACTTTTTATCGAAAGGTTTTTTAATTATGAGTCAAAGGAACTTGGCAAATACCCAATTTCTTTATGTTCGGGTACCTGAATAATAACAATTCAACGTTAATTGGAAAGTATTGTTTTTTAGAAAGACATTCTCTGAACGGACAATCAGTTGATGGGTATGCTTCTTTTGTAAAATGGAGAAATAATTTGGAAATGACAGAATTAACCTCATTACTCTGAAATACGTACTTTTGTTTGCAAACTGGCGTAAAATAGTATTCACGAGACATCTTATTCCTGTGATAAAGGAAATCATTTTTCCCAGCAAGCATTGCTGACAATAATTTTAATTATTGACTAACAGTATTTTACGTTATTACGTCCGATATGTGACGAGTTGTTTTATTACGGACGAGATGACGTAGGAGTATTGTATAATAACACCTATAAAGATACGGTTTCAGCAAGTTGATATCACACTATTATTAAAAATTATCAAATCGGACTTTGCGAACAACAAGAATTAATTATTACGCATAAAGGGAGTTGATACTATGGGACCCCTATAAAGTCCTTGAGGTACAACTGATGCTACTTTGAGTGACTTATATTCGATTCTTCCGACATAATGAAATATTTTTCCATATTTCCAATGCTTCAAGCTTTGTAACTGATGAATTGCAGTTGACTCTATCCAAGGACCTAAAAAATCCATAATCAATAGCATTTATGATGTGATATTTATGAAGTAATAGTCTGGTTCACATGTACCCGATTTAGCTCTTTTTGGTGACATTTTTCAGGCCTGTCCAAAAATTACGACCAAGGTGTCATTCGATTCGTATTTTTGCCTAGGGAGTTTAAGGAAAGGTCCGAAAACGCGCCGATAAAAATTACAAAAGTTATAAACAATTAAGTGAAAAAAAATGGGGCTTTAGTTTTTTCTTAATATCTCGAAAAATTTTCAAAATTTAGGAAATTTGAAAAAAGACTTGAAAAGATCAATAAATTTGCGTAAAAAAAATCTCGACTCCCGATTATCTCGATTATTTATAATTTTTACAGAGCTCTGAAAATAGAACCAAAAGCGGGTAGTCTGGCTTCCGCGCGCCTTTCGTCACTCTGACATAAAAACAAAAAAAAATATTTAAACATATTAAATGTAAATATTAAGGAATGAAAAAATTCATGTAATGTTGGGATACATCAATAAACAATAATTCGCAGTCAAAAAATTTTTATCCCAATTTTCACGTTAATTATAAATTTGTTAATTAATAAGTTTTTCTGAATTGAAAGTTAATATGAAAATCTCTATAATTATTAAACTAAAACCCTGGCATTTTTTTCCTTTCGTGAAGTTATCCTTAATAGGCAAAAAAATAGATTACCGGTGCCAAAATAAAAAAAATGTTATTTTCAATTTTTTATTAACAACTGAAAATTATAATTTTATAAAAAATACATTACAAAAATTTTTTATAAATTTTTTATTGTTTCAATGTCTCATGGCTAAAAAGTCATTAATGTATTTTTTTTATTTTTTAGAGCTATTGTTAATAAACAAATACATTGTTTATAAGCAATTCGAAATTATTTTTTTTGCATTATGATAATGGAAAAAATCATGATTTTTAGAAAAAAAATGGTTTCTTAAAAAATTTCTTTGTTTTAAAAAATGCGTTTGTTAATTAACAATCGTTTTTTGCAATTAAATATTAAAATTAATTTTAATTTTAATTCATAAATTCTATTGTTCTTCAAGGTTCTGGAAAAACTTTTTTTTATCCTTTTTTTTTAAATGTTTATTAAAAAAAAATTGTTATGAACAAATAATTTTTTTTCATTTTACTTTTTTTCAATACTTTGTTCTATAATAAAAGTAACTATGTGTTTATTTTATTATCACAATATTAGGAGTTTTATAAAAAATTAAATAAATCAATATCATAATATTAAAAGTTTTATAAAAAATAGAATGAATAAAAAAACACATAGTTACTTTTTTATAGAACAAAGTATTGAAAAAAAATTGTTTATAACAATTTTTTTCCAAAATCTTAAAGAACAATAGAATTTATGATTTGAAAAAAAACGGTTCCCTAATTTTAATATTTAGTTGCAAAAAACGATTGTTAATCAACAAACGCATTTTTTAGCAACAAAGAAATTTTTTTAAGAAACCATTTTTTTCTAAAAATCATGATTTTTTTTACATTAACATAATGCAAAAAAAATTCGAATTGATCATAAACAATGTATTTGTTTATTAACAATAGCTGTAAAAAATAAAAAAATATATTATATATTACTTTGTAGCCATGAGACATTGAAACAATAAAAAATTTATAAAAAACAATTTTTTTATTTTGGCAACGCTAATCTATTTTTTTGCCTATTAAGGATAACTTCACCAAAGGAAAAAAAATGCCAGGATTTTAGTTTAATAATTATAGGGATTTTTATATTGACTTTCAATTCAGAAAAAGTTATCAATTAACAAATTTATAATCAACGTTAAAATTGGGATAAAAATTTTTTGACTGCGGATTATTGTTTATTGATGTATCCCAACATTACATGAATTTTTTCATTCCTTGATATTAACATTTAATACGTTTGAATAATTTTTTTTTGTTTTTATGTCAGAGTGACGAAAGGCGCGCGGAAGCCAGACTACCCGCTTTAGGCTCTATTGTCAGGGCTCTGTAAAAATTATAAATAATCGAGATAGAGTTTCGGGAGTCGGGACTTTTATTACGCAAATTCATTGATCTTTTCAAATCTTTTTTCAAATTTCCAAAATTTTGAAAATTTTCACTTAATTGTTTATAACTTTCGTAATTTTTATCGGCGCGTTTTCGGACCTCTCCTTAAACTTCTTTAGCAAAAATACGAATCGAATGACATCTTGGTCGTAATTTTTGGACAGGGCTGAAAAATGTTACAAAAAAAGTACATGTGAACTAGACTATAACAGATTCGTGAGAAAATACTTTTTTCGACAAGAAATGTAGGCATTATTCACTGGTTTCAACATTCTCAAAACCCCACAATAGCTTTCAAGTAATCAAGCAGCCTAACATATTTGGCAACTCAGACTGAATTTTCCCTTCATTTTAGAATGGGGAAGTCTTACTTCCTCACATCTCCATTCCGAGAGATACATTGAGAAACCAGTGCACTACTTTAGCTAAACTGTGAATGCAATTCTTAATTAACTGTTCAGGAAACTCACGTAAATCAGGTGACCATTTCCACATTGAAAGCTAGACAACGAACAGCAAATGCAAGGTTCTCAGGAGCCTTTGTAAGTTCTGCATCCAATATTACAAATCTCTATACTCCATGCATTGACGTCACTCTTCTCAGAAGCCATGACTAATCTATCTTCCTTACTTGACATAATTGAGACAAAGGTGAGCTTCCTGAATAAACCAATCGCCTCCATTTTCTTGAAGAAGGCTGCGTGTTACAGAGCCCAAAACAATGACAGAGTCACCTGGTTCAGTGACGAAAACTAAGCCAAGTTCATCTGCCGCTTGGACATATACCTTATATATGTTTCAATCCTTGTTTCCTTCATGGCTCTAGATAAGTCTTAGGACAAGCAGCTAAACTAAGGATTTTAGGACACAGTGACACATACGGCCTGATGACTTCGACAATTGTGGAACCAGCCAAACGTCACACCAATACTCAATCAGGAGATAGAATGGAATCAAAGGATGTAGTCTTACCAGGATCACCCTGGGCGACCCTGGTAAGCTGGCGCCGAAAAAATATCTGGCGATGACCAGGAAAAACCTACGCTTAACAGTAGGATTTATGACTGGCCACTGTCAACTTAGGACACACCTCTATGCAGGATGTGTGAACAGGAAGATGAAACTGTCAGGCATGTCCTATGCGAGTGTGCGGAGTTATCGTCAATAAGAGAGTGTGTGTTCGGCGAGTCTTGGCCTACACCTGCTATTATGAAGGAGATGTCTCCCAGAGACCTGTCCACCCTCCTGGAAAAGACAAGATGGATGATGACCTTGGAGAACAACTCCTTGGGAGGATTTACAATGGCCTAAGTGCTGTGGGCCCACACTTACTCTCCCTATTCTACTGATACAGAGATACAGAAGTCATAGGACAGGCGATTTAGGGTAGACTTGTAGGAAGATGCATCTTTCTCGGAATTTCACGTCCAATGTATTGCTCCTCTCGAGTCTATTTAACAATTTCAAAAGAAAAGAGTGGGATCGAAGCACAACCACACTTGTTCCGATGAGTAGATCTGCAGGTTTTTTGTTTTTGTTGTTCCGGCATCCAGATGTAGTGTAATTTCGTCTATTAACTATCTACATTTTCTGTGTTTCTCGCATCATCCTTTTCTGAGATGGATAGCTGTGCATTTGTCACCGAAATCTATACCGATAGCTTGCTTGTACTTTTTCACTACCTTTATACGTTTTCTCAGAGACAGACATGAAGTTCAAAATCAACGATAATAAATGAATGGGTGATCTTTCTGTATGGTGTATGGTCCACAAGGGTGCAAAAAGTGAATTAATTGAGTATTTCCGAGCATAACAGATTGTCACAACAGAGAGATTCAGTAGAATTAACTGTTAAGGTGGCAGAATACTTTGAGAAAATACTGTCCTGCTAGCACGTTTGCCGTTATTCAGTCTGCAAAACAGTGGCATTTCCAATATAGGAAAAAGAAGTCGCTTGGGGCTAGATCTGATGAGTGAGGCGGATGGCCAAGCAGTTCAAACCGTAGTTTGTGGATTTTCGCCATCAACTCACTCAGACTACTGTTATATAACAACTGCACGTCCAAAATGCCTGGAACTTTGGTGAGTAACTGTCAACAGATGAACAACGAAATTCACTAGCTTTCATTTAAAAGTGCTGCTATCTTCATGTTGGGGTCGGAAACTTCTCAGACTACCTCATACTGTATTAAGATTGTTTTTCACCTGGTTGGATTCTTCCGAGTACCCTGGGGTTTCTTGCATACTAAAACACTGATGATAAGTACAGGAAGGATACAACTGACCAGTAATCAACCCTATAATCATTCACAAATTACCATTAATCTCCCTTGACTATACCACTTCCAGTTCAATTCATCAACTAACAAAACTACATCTCCATTTCCCGACTCCGACCCGATTCCCAAGAGCCCGCAAGAAGTATGAGAATATGCTGAGCTCATGGTACAAATTCAACAGCACATTCGCATAATGATCATTACAGTTGTGATGGCTGCAAGTGAGTTTTACTAATTGGTTGACAGAAGTGTATATACTATAACTATCCCACGAGAATTCACCCCACGACTTTGATAAGAGAAGGTACGGAGAGGTTTTTGTTTACTAAATGTCTGGATTTTCCGGCAACTTGGTAATAACTTTAACTGTGCTTCTCAAATGAGCCGTGATGACCGTACACTCCCCGAAAGTATAGTCGAAGTAAACGATATTGTGCACTTTTAAAGTTTGCGACACTCTTATAAGCTGAAAAGTCATAAAATTGAATTTGAAGTCATGTTACGGTAACAAATAAAAATCAGGGATGCGGGGATGGTTATCGCTGTCGTGTTCAGGAACTGACCGCGATTTGAGTGTTGAAATTTGATATTTTGCAACGTGCAATTATAATTACTTGAAATTTTTATTATCTGTTTAAAATGTGGCGTCCTTGGACAAGTACTAATAGTACTAACGAGTGTGATAACAGCGCAGACTTTTTCCAAGGTAGTGATTCGAATAGCGATGGTGAACAATGCGAAAAAGATATACTAGTAAATAAGATTCGGATGCATTTGAATATTGAAACAAAGAGAGTATGTTTCAATGTATATAAGAATCTACATCTCAAGTTTGGTTATGAACGCAAGACGCAATGTGCTACAGTAATACGAAAACCTTTAGGTCTCCATCTATTAAAATCATTGAAAAAAACAATATACGACTATAGCAAAAGCACTGAGATTCCTAAATCATTAGGAAGAAATTGAATACTTCCGACCATAACGTGAGCTGCTGTGACAAAACTCTTCAGAATTGGATAAAGAAACTGGGATTTAGATGATTGACAAACGTCAAGCACTTATGAAAAACAGAAGAATAGTGGAATTGCGTGACAAATACTTGGAATAAATAACTAAATATAGATAAGAACAACGGCAAATTTTCTATTTGGACGAAACTTGGTATGACGCTTACGACACAGTTAGGAAAGGGTGGACTGATGGTTCGAGAATGTGTACGCGTAACATGCTTGCAAACAAAGGATCGCGACTAATCATCATTACATTGCGGAAGAAGTAAAGGATGGGTCTCGAATTCTTTGAAAGTATATAGAAAAAACTTGAGTACTGCAATGTTGACTATCATAACAACATGGAAGATAATATTTTCTAGGAATGGTTTGAACATACATTGATCTCAAATAGAATAGAATAGAATAGAATAAAATAAAATAGAAGTTTATTTAACCACATTACACTTTATACATGACAAATTTGATACATATGCTTACGCACAGCAAAAGTAATTTCGGATCGGATGAGTATAATATAATTTAATTTAATTTAAGATAAAAAGTAGAGCAACATAAAGATTAACATTAAAAACATGAAAGAACAACATGATATAGCATATTAACGGTAATCAGATGAGTATGTTGGTTGTATGTTGAGACTTAGAAGCGATTAAAAAAATTAGTGTAATAGTTCTTGACAACGCTTTCTATTATTCGCGACAGCTCATAAAAGTACCGAATAAAAATTCGAGGAAGGATTAAATACAATTTTTTTTAATGGATAACAATTTGTATTTTAAAGATCACTATACCAAAAACCAACTACTTGAAATTTTGCAGCACACATATCTACCTCTTTTCTGTCCAAGATATTGAGAAAAATGTCCATGAAGGGTGACTAAAGAATAATGGATAGTACCCCGGCCTGAAAACAGGGTATACTGATGGTTTTTCAGGGCGACCTGTGCAATATTCCCCCTGAATTACTTTCAAGATCTTTCTGTGGTACCGATTTAGGATGCGAGTCTTTACAACCCACCAGCCATCAAACATGTAATTCCGCGCCAGACAGCGCTATTTTTCTTTCCAAACTGTGAGAAATCATTTTCTTTGGCCGACTCAGTAATAGTGAAAACTGCCATAGAAGGCGTCAGTATTTCAGAACCATACGTTTTGCGTCGGCATCCCCAAACCCTTATCCGAAGTTCTCTATTGGAAAACGTACAAATCATTCTCGCTTCGCGAACTTTTCGACTCGCACTTCCTCCGCGAAAGAACAAACAAAGGCCGACTCCATCGCCAACAATAATAATTATGCAATCCTGCCAGCTGGAAACAAGTGACAATCTTTAATTCTTGAAGGGGAGAGCAGAGTTGTTTCGACGCTGCGTGACTTCCCGAAGGTGTCAGACTTTCGGTTGAGTGGAGAAGGAGGGTAGTTTTCTCCCTCCCATATACATCCCGGCGGTCGATAATGCTGGAGTTCGCCGGAATATTTTCAAAGGTCGCTTTATTGCCTCATTAAAATGATTAATATTAATAATCGCTCTCGGTTGGCTTTTAAGAAATTTGATTTTAACGTATTCGCGGGAAACGCGCGGTGCGTAACTCTTCTGGCTCCGTGTGGCGCTTAATGACTTTATTTTCGGATTTCGTTGATGTATTCATTGATTTTGGTTGCATAAGCGTCGTCATGCGAACAAGCTGGCAACCGATGATATTTTGATTTGTGCTGGATTGAAGGCTGGCACGCAACTGGCATGCTAAGACGGCTTTTAGTGAAATTTATTGAATAAATAAAAGACGTACTGAGATAGAGCGAAAAACTTGATATCTATTTCTTGAAGTAACATTTGTATGAGACATTTCTGAAGAATTATGGATCTCATTTGTACCGAGATATTTTTGTCAACTAAGGTCCAAATACAACGCATTTATGATTTATGATTATATGATTTATGATTATATATATGATTTATGACTTGAAAGTCTCCAATATTAAAGTTATCCGGTCTACCATAAAAGGAAATTGACGTAGAGTCACTTATAAATCTGCATAGAAGTAAGAATAAATATCGAACATAAAAACTACTACCACTCATCAGGTTCGGTTCTAGGTCCTATTCTTTTTCTGTTTTATCTGAATGATCTGGTAACCATTGACATTAAAGGAAAGTTCATACTTTTTGAAGATGACACCACGATCATTTGGCGTGGGACAAATCAAGATAATCTCAGAGACATCATAACTCTGGATCTCTATAAGGTTAAACAGTGGTGCGATTCAAACTCCTTATGTTTCAACAAAAATAAAACAAACATAGTTGGCTTCAAATTCAATTTTGACGACTTACTTATTGAGATATGGAATTGCCTTTTGGGGCTTTTGTAATGAGCAACTACTAAATTCAGTATTCGTTCTACAAAAAAGAGCTGTCATATATATATATATATATATATATATATATATATATATATATATATGTAGGGCAAAATCAAAAGACCACTGCAAACCACTTTTCATCAGTCAGAAAATTCTTACTATACCCTGTTTATTCCTTTCAGAAACCGTTTGCCTAATTCACAAAAAATACTCCAACTCAGCAGTAAACAATGACAGATGTTACCACACGAGAGGAAGTCGGAATTTACCCTTGCCAATTCCGAAATCAGCAATTACAAAATTTCCTTTGATATATGAGAGCGAGAAGATATACAACCAACCACCTTCCAATGTGCTATAGACCAATAGCAAATTTCAGAAAATTAGTTAAAGAAGTACTTCTGCAAAAAACCTACTATGACTTAAAGGAATATTACGATGTTGTATTTTAACTCTTAGCATTTCAGATGCTTACATATCTGTAATTATTTATTTATTTGATATCTGTAATGGTTTATATATTGTTTTATTTATGTCTATTCGTATATGTAAATTTTTTAACCCTATAATGATTGTTCACTGTACATCATAATTTTATTTTTTTTTTAAACTTCAACATTGTTGACTTCATAAAGTTTCACTAGTTTTGTCAATAAGGATTTCTTGGCAATAAAGTATGGCTGATTGATTGACTTGTGTCTGACTCTCAATACAGTTCATGTGATCAATATGGGAATTTTTTAAAATACATTATTACTGGCTATTTTCCTAAAGTGTTGTATTGTGTTAAGTAAATACAAACTGTTTCTGTTATCATTTTCTGTCCTATTTTGTTACATACAGAGTGGTCCAACGAAAAGTATGCACCTTGCTTTTCTCCTTTTTTTGTAACTTAACGCAAAAATGCTCGGACAGGTCAATTTTGTTTTTGAGGGGGAGATGTATTTTTCTACCTGTGCCTTCAACCCCCTAGCGAGGGTGAGTAACAACCCTAAAATTTTAAATGGAAAGTGAGGTCGAGTGATATATCATTTGAAAGGGCACAAAATTATCTTTCCAATGATACCTAATTTGTTGTATTTCACTCAAACATGTAGGTATTATGAAGAAAAATAACTACAACCCAGTACTTTGAAATGTGTAATTGACTTAGTAGGATCCTACTTCAGCAAATGCTGAAAATGTGACCCATTTGCTTCCATACAATAATACAGATTTTGTTCAAATCTATTCCTAACATTCTGTAGCATATCAGGTGTTATACTTCTGCACTCTACTGTAATTCGTTGGCGAAGATCTTCTATGGACTCGGGCTGCATAGCCAAAACATTTATTTTTCAAGTGTTCCCAAAGGAAAAAGTCTAAAGGCAATAAATCAGGTGACCTGGCAGGCCATTCGATGGGACCTCTCCTTCCAATCCACCGTCCAGGAAACCGGTCATCTAAAAACTCTCTTACCGGAGCAACATAGTGAGGAGGTGCTCTATCTTGCTGGAAATAAAGCCGATCATCATTATGATTTTGGTCATTTTCAATTATTTCTGTTATGAGAGGATCAATTGTATCTTCAAGCATGTTCAGTTTGTTTGTTTGTTTGTTTTTTTATTATTTTAACCAAGCTTTGTCAATAAAATATGAATCTTCAGACAAAAAAGCATTTTGAACTACAAAATACCAGACATCACTGTTTCGCCATTCAGTCATCTTCGTGTTAACCAGGTTGGAGGCTAGCTTACTTACCCATTCCACCCAAAGTATGTTAGTTCATTTGACCCTCCACCGCAACCCGCAAGAGTTTATTGTGCCTCACACCTATTCACAGTAGACGAAATAGAAAGAGATTCTTAACAAAGCCGATTATATTGAATGGTGAGTGGTCTTTCAGATCAGATGGAAAGAGTACGGCTGTGCCGAACTCTAAAAACCTGATTCAGTCCTCTAAGAAGGCCTGTTAGACACCGTAGTTCAGCCCAACTGTTTGGTATCAAGCTTCGAAAAGTGAATAAATGCCTTGGAGTGAGCCAATCCTGGAAGGTTCTGCCAGAATTTCATAAATCTTCTTGCAGATCCTAAAGCGATGCCAATGACAGGTTCTGGTCCGATGAAGCTACTTGCAGAACCCTTCTTTGCAAGAGAGTCAGCAGCCTCATTTTCTTCCAGGCCAGTATGGCCAGGAGTCCAGACCAGAGACAATCTGTTAAATCTTTCTATCGAGGAGAGTCGTTTTTGGCAATTTGCTACCAATTTAGACGTTGCTTGGTAGGAGCCAAGAGCTTCCAAGGCCGGTTTCTCCTCAGGAGGACAAATGTTTCATTAGAAAACGTAGTTGGAAGATACATACACCACCTCTATGCCACCTCGTTCCCGTGCACCCCTTCCTGACTGGAATGTTTGATGAACAAACTAGTTTTTACGGACGTGGTTGGACCTGTACTTAGCTAAGCTCCCCCAACTGATGTGTTTTTATGAGTTTCCGCAGACTCGAAAACTTTCATATTCCACAACTGGATTGACTGCTGTTTGGTCAACAGCTTCAACTCTCTGTGGATCTCATTTCGCACTATCCATGGAGCATTCATTAGCATCCTTAGAGTCCGCAATATTTCCAAAATAGAAATATTAGCTGGAGCAGTTTTTCGTATGCGCCTAAAGCATAACGTATGGGCTGAAATTTCCCAGACCTGAGAAATAAAACGTTCAAAATTGGCTTTATTTATCAAGGTAATCTCTCTCAAGAGCCATACAATCATTCCAGCCCTACTCTAATATTTCAGTACCACTTTTGTAAAAGGATTCACCTTTTGCCTCAAAATAGGATTCATTTTCAGCAATAACCTCTTTATTCGAGCGAAAATTCTTACCGATGAGCATTATTTTGAGGTCTGCAAACAGCCAGTAGTCGCTGGGCACCAAATCAGGCGAATAAGGAGGACGTGGGATCAATTTGAAGTTCAATTCATGTAATTTTGCCATTGTTTTGATTGAATAGTGACACGATGCGAATATCAGAGATAAATGAGGCAATGTATTTGGTATCGCGTTCACAACTAGCTGTCTTGCAATGGAAGCTGCGGTGAAATCTCATCGGTGGTCGATGTAGAAACTTGGCTTTGCAGCTGACCACCTTGGAGAGTTTATTCTTCGTCATAATTTTCAATTTTACCTTTCATAAGTAATACATTTATTACGGATGTACTGTCTGTGGCCAGTAGAAATAAGAAGCGCATGCGCTAAGATTCTGTCACAAAAGAGAAGAACAAAATGACGATCACTACTGGGCTCTATTTCCACCCCACTAAAAATGGTTGCGATTTTGCGTAAGAGTGCGAAATTCAGAAAAATATAGCATATTGACTGTACCTATTTTATTTATTGACTTCATCAATATATTCACCTCATTATGAATTTATCAATAATAGAGAATTTCACGATCATGATACTTGTACTGGAGACATGCACCATTAAAGTGCATATGGGAAACTTTTTTTAGAAAAGTTTCAATAAAGTTCAACTTCGGCACTTGTTTTTGCTTTAAATTTAACTTAGAATAATGCGGCCAACTGCGACCCACTGACGTTCAGTGTTTGTCAAATTCAATTTTTTTTTCGAAAAAAATTAAAAAGTGCATATCTGAATTTAACAAAAAGTAGACACAACTTTTTCAAGTAACTTTTTGTTTCTTGCAGAAATAGAGGAGGGATCGAAAATCCTTCTCAATATCTTGCATTGGTTTTTGAGCCAAAATTTGCACTCCTTAAACCAAGACATTCACGTATTTTTGTTTTTTCTAAAAAATTCTTCTCTGGCAGTTCTACCTTATTATTTGGAAAGTTGCTCTCAATTTGAGTACCTCAAAATGAAGTACTGAAAAAACTGAAGATCTGTTGGAGTCAGTCAGTCATTTTTTCCCCAGGCAATCCTGCCTCGCTATAAGACTTTGATAACCCACTCTGCATTTCATCTCTCCCTTACACCTTGAGTGATCCCTCATAATGAAGTAACAAAATAATCTGTACGAATACCGTGGCATCCACATTACGAGTTCAGCTCGGCCTAATAGGATGAAACCATTTACCCTTTGTTGGCTGGTTTTTCACGTCTGTTAATTCTCGTGAAACTACCAAGCGAGTTAACGCGCTAAATGAATGTACACCCACTAATATCAAACACTAATAGCTTTAGCCCCGAATATATTCATTGATTTCGGTTGTGTAGCTCTGCTAATGCAAACAAATTATGGTCTTTCGGTTACAGTAGATTTGCTAATAGCCCTACCCTGCGAAATCCTTTGAGTCCCTGAAAGGAAACCGAGGGTGCTCGGCCTGGATAGTTCATTTCTCAAAGGTGGCATTAGGATAATTAATATTGAGAGTTTCTTCTCAGAGTTCTGTTTCGGAAGTGATTTGCAAGGTTTGTGTGAAATCACCTGGGAACGAGTAGTTGATTGATAACATTTGAAAATTAAATATTGAAAACTAATGCTTTCAGCTATTGTTTCAGGAAAGGAGACGTTAGAAACAGTTTGTTACCTCTTTATATAGAGGCTAATCTTTTAATGCAATTCACTCCCAGCTTGGACATTGCTTGGTGAAGGCAGGTGATACTGAGCCATCAGCAAATGAACAGATTTCTGCTTTCAGTATTTTTCGCTCCCAAAGGATCCAGTTCTTTCTACTAGGGATAAGAAACGTAGGTTAGCGATAGTTGTCTGTTGAAAACATTGAGTTAGAAGTCATTTCTACACTGCTGTGCGTGATTGTTGTTCATCATCTCGATTTTGAAAGCTGTGAAGAGTAGGAAGGTGTTGAAGATGTGGTAGTGATGGCACCTTTGGTAACCAGGCAAGTTTTTCTCTGTACACTAGAGAGCTTCGCCTAAGCCCTAGTGACTTTGTACACAATGGCCTCATCTCGAAAAGTCGTACCAATTATTCTGTTCATAAGTCTGGTGTAGACGATTCTGGTGGTCGATTCCATTCCTTTTGAAGTTAAAGCTTATTCAGGAATTTAGGATGTGTATTGTAGAATACTCCTTCTAGTTATTTATTGTTGAGTGATTCTAGGGTTTACTGATGGTTGTTCAGGGAAGAAACACATAAGGCGACCTGCTAAATACTTTCCGCCAATATCCTTTGAAAAATTTTCAGTAGGAAAGATGTTGTATCGATATAGAGTGTGAGTCTTTGCAACCCATATTAGGTACTTGTAAACATGTAAATACACGCCAGATTAGTTTTTTCCAAACTGTGAGGAATCGTTCTCTCTGGCCGGCGACTCAGTTTTAGTAAAAACTTCCTCAGAAGGCGTCA
Organism: Leptinotarsa decemlineata; assembly: GCF_025532065.1. Lineage (NCBI taxonomy): Eukaryota > Metazoa > Arthropoda > Insecta > Coleoptera > Chrysomelidae > Leptinotarsa > Leptinotarsa decemlineata. Next base: position 5,587,548 of record NW_027412573.1, on the reverse strand, counting down.
GTTTTTGAAACCATACGTTCTGCGTTAGCATCTCCAAACCTATATGCGAAGTTCTTCATTGGAAACCATACAAATCACTCTCGCCTCACGAATTTTTCGACTCGCAACTCCTCTGCGAAAGAACAAAGGCCGACTAATAATAATAATAATATTTATTCACCATTTGTGATACATAGCGTATATATGGTAGGTCAATGATTATTTACAAAAAAACAGTATGTCACTTATGAATAAAATTATGGGATCAAAGCTTGAATAAAAATTAATATTTGCATATACAAAGGTATAGGTACATATAGATATATAAAATGCTAATTAAAAAATGAATAAAAAAATGTGGCAATTTTCCTTGCCGTAGTCGAATAAATATACATATGTATATATTTACATATATACATATATTTACAAACATGTACACACATATTTAAAAAAAAAAACGATAAAATCGCCAGTCAGAACACTGAAACTAAAGCAAAACAGCAAGTGAAAATTCAGCACGATTATATATCTTATTATCCTTCTGTGAAAGAATCCTCTAAATATTCCTTATGACTGTAGTAACATTTGTCCAGTAATAAGTTTTTAACTTTCTTACTGAACAAAGTTGAAGAATTCAATCTCTTTATAGAAAGTGGTAGTCTGTTATAAAAATTTATGGCATTATATAATGGAGATTTTTTGAAATGATCACTCTTATGTGAAGGGACCCTCAGAGCAGTAGCATATCGAGTATCACGACCGTGAATGCTCAAGTTCGTTATATACAAGTCAAGGTTCCGGTGCACAAAAATGACACATTTCATTATATAAATTGCGGGTGCAGTCAACAAGCGTTCTCTTTTGAAAACGGGTCTACAACTTTCTTGGTACCCCAGGTTGAATATCAATCTTATCAGTCGTTTTTGAGAGATGAAAACTCTAGAAAATTCCTTTGCACATCCCCAAGCCATTATGTTGAAACTAATGTGGGAGTATGCATTCGCAAAGTAAACATTCAGTAAACCAAACCTATCTAAACAATGTTTCAACTGACTCAGCAGTCATTTCTAGAGTGTTGTACATAATTGTGTATGCTGCTCATCTACTCTCTCAATCCAGAAATATTTAGAGAGTAGATAGGTGTAAAAAGGATTTAATGGCCTGACGGTGTGGTAGGTACTGATGACACCTTTGATAACCAGGCAAGTTTGTATCTGTACACCAAACGAGTGATCCATACATTTGGTCTGACATTCATCAAATAAATCCAATGGTTCTGTTCAGACTCTTATTTCTAGGTGTTCCACAGATCCTTTGAAATGTTCAAAGTGTGTAGGATTGGTTGAAAAATTCTTAGGCTAACACACAGATGTCGCTACTGGTATTGAATCTATATGATTTTTAGTTAACCCTAACCTTCAAAAGATACGTGTACAACTTTAACAGCTATCGGACTATCAGTTTGTGGGACAGAACATTTTGAGTGAAGCACCTTTTGTTAGTTTGAAGAAAATGGATAAAAAATAAGTATGTGTCTTAAAAAAGACAAATGTCCACAAAATAATTGGTTGACCGCAAAGTGAAGTTGATCGAGATAGCTGAGAACCTCAAGATATCAAAAGAACGTGTATGGTGTATGGGTATGCGAAAACAACAACGAATTGATGATTCTGAGCAGTGTTTAAAGCTGATATATGACAATAGATGAAACATGGCTTCATCATTACACACCAGAATCAAAACGATCGTCATTTGAGTGGACTGCTCATGATGAACCGACTCCAAAACGTGTAAACACGAACAGTTGGCTGATAAGGTTATGGTATCAGTATTTTGGGATGTGCATGATCTAATATTCATCGACTATTTTGAAAGAGGAGCATTTAAATGACAAAATCACGGAAAAACGGCCTAAGTGAAGACGATGTAATCGATGAAAACGATGGAAAAATTGAATGAATTGGGCTTCGAATCGCTTTCTTATCCACTGTATTCTCCAGAACTGACCCCAGCGACTTTTTTCTGTTTTCAGACTTCAGGAGAATGCTCGCTGGAAAAAAAATTAACTACGATCTCTCTCTCTCTCTGTTTAAAAAATCTACGATGAAGAGGTCATCATAGAAACTGATACCTATTTTGAAGCTAAAAACAAATAGTACCTACTATGAAAATGATAATAGAAAATTTGTATGACCGCTTGTCAGCTTCCTCTTTCTTGTCCAAGATATGGATCAAAATGTCAAAAAATCAAGGATACTACCTCGGCCTGAAAACACTCCCTGATATTTAAAGGTACGAAGTATATGCTCTGCTGTTTCATCGTTAATGGGGTAGTCGGATAGTCAAGGTGCAAGATTCCCACCTTGATACCCGCGAGGGTTTTTGGACGTCAGCTACACCTGACGATGCCTTAAATTCAACCGTGCAGGGCTTTTTCGCGTTTGGTTTCGGTGAATGATTTGAGCGCAAACGTTTGCTAACCTGCTTTTGGGGGTTTGTTTCTCCACCTGAGACAGATTCTGCGTACGCCGCTCAAGAATTTGCAAGGCGGTTTCATAAGGTACTCCGCTCATGAGAAGACGACTCAGTCGTTTCCAAGCTGCACCACCAAACCTTTTTTTTTAGGTTCAGTTATTGGATCAGGAGTTGGAGAGTTGAGAAGCTCTCGCTCCTGATCTAAATTTACAGGTAGGTCAGTTAGAGTCGTAACTGAAAGATAACTAGTTATTAGTAATAAAAATAATAAATAGTCTCTATTTTCTGAAGCAATAATCTTGTTAACAAAGCATGTAATGAAACCAAATTAAGAAAAGGCGAAGAAAACTGAAGAGTATTGAAGTTCTGGTGATTGAATAAAATGCTTGTTCTGGATCTGTTTTCAAAAGTAAGATACAAACATACAAGTACTTGAATTTTACGAAAATAATAAAGGAAGGAAATATTTATGGGTAATGAATGATAGAGATAGGGAGAGAATGGTTCGTTATCCTCATTCAGTCGACCGCTTTGTGGTACGGTGATTTAAGCTCGTTCGAAAGTCAGAGGCCACTGCATATCGGTTAACCCATGAACGGAATCGCATATTTAAGGGTAAAACCTCATTATCCTTCAGCTCACTCGAGTTTAGACTCCTGATGGCTGTCATTCTTAAGGTGATAACAGGTTACTACAAAAACATATTTTAAACAATGCAGAAAAGAGAATTGAAACTCCATGTTTTTTACCACTTTTATTTGTAACGTTACTGCAGTTTCAAATTATCTTTTCTTCGTTATGATTTCCTACCACGTAGTAACGGCTACATCCATCAATTAATATTTCAAACAGACTTTTTGAATGAAAATCGTCTTTTCTTATCATTTTTTTTGTCAAATTGTTCTTTGGTTGAATATTTTTATAATATAGGTTATTGAATAATAATGGACTTGGAATAACCGGGGGAAAATTATTGGCTTCTGCATTAACGGACTGTTACAACTGCAGCAAAAAATATGGCAAACTATTGGCACTGAAAGTTTTGGAGGAGTTAACACTTGGTTTTAACAAAATTAGGAGACAAGGAGCTTTAAGGATTGTAGAATCTACGGCCAACAAAAATAAATTGAAAAGTTTGATACTTGAGGGGAATCAGTTTGGGGAAGATGGTAAGGAGGAGATCAAGAGAAAGTTGAAGGAAATAGGCAAACTTCATATATTGGGCAGTTTGGAATTCATATCCTTTTCCTAGATTTTGTTAATATTCCCAGTATTTTTTTTTTCGATGAAATGACAAATTTGTTTCTGATTTTTAGTGGACTGTTGACCAATACACGAACTGATATTCATTTCTCATAAAATGTTTCTGGTAAACAAAAATAAGTATTAAAACGGGGTAATTTGACGGCCTGGGTGACATTATTTCTGGAAAATTTTTCTACCATAAAACTCTCATAAATCTTCGAAATATAATGGACAGATTATTTGTTCTGAACCGGATTAAAAATGGTTTTTGGAATTTCCAGACTACAATATTTTCACCGTTCGATTGAAAGTATAAATATTGATGCTACATATTTTGGGGGCAAAGGTATATATTGGTCAAACTGGCAGAACATTTGGGAATCGCATCCAGGAAAAATTTCATACATACATATTCACACATACACACACACGAATCTGAAGACAGCGAAACTGATGATACACATGAAGAAAATGATGAAAGTGATGCCGAAGATGAAGATGAGGAAAGCGAAAAAGAAAACGAATCAATAAAAGTTGTAACAACCAATCCGAAGAAAGTTGATGTGGCGGAATTCTTGGAATCTCCCAGTGCCAATAATTTCATTGCTTTAGGCAATGATAGAATAGAAATGATAACCAAAGAAGCGACGAAAAATGAAGACATTTGCATGGATGATTTTGTGAAGATTGTCATGAAAGTACCTGCTTTGAGTAATAATATGAAACCCGAAGTGGCAGATTCTGCTTTGAAGTGTTCGGAATCGTTATACAAAGGTCTGTTTTCATGGGCACAGAAAACTGAAAAAATTTCTTTGGTGATTAACGCTATTTTGGTGAATTTGGGGTTGATTAAGAGTGAAGATAAGAAGGCCAAAGTTACCTGGAATTTGGAAGGTTGCCTTTATGCCCTCAAATACATAGCAATTGAAAATTATGTTCCTGACAGTACAAAAGATTCAGTCTTCATCGAAAGGGACATTCAAGGCAACAAAGACAATTTAGAGTTGAAAAAACAAATCGTAGCGTCTTTGATTGTATGAATGTTGGTTATTATGTTGCACTATGTTGATTTTTTTTCAATTTGTACTTCAGTTGTTTCGTGTATTCTAAATTGTTATGATCAATGGCTATGATTTTGGGCTATAAGAATGTCTAATCTTTTCATTATCAAATTATTCAACCCAACTCATCTGTTTGCCCTGATCATAATGAAATTATAATGTGTATCCACACCAATTTTGTGGGTGAGATTATGTGTATTTAACTATCCAATTGCGTAGCTTTCGCATTTGAATAAACTGTTATAGTTATTGTTTTTCCTGATGACCCTAGGAAACCCTTCGAATCTCTGAGGTTTTATTCTCGAAGGTGGCATTAAAATAATTAATATTCATAGTCCATTTGATTTCGAAGGCGTTCGTGAAAGCACCGAACAAATAGAGGGTTGTTTTACGACGAGTATACTTGAATGGGAGTTTTCCAGCTCCATGAATACAAATTTCTTTTCTTCAGATTGTACTACCAGAATATATCCATACATCAAGAAGGTTAATTAAGGCAACCAAACGTGTTCACGATCTTTCGTCACTCAACCTTCAAATTTTTTTAAATTTTTTAGGTGAAAATCAATTAGCACGAACCTACTTGATTTTATATTGGAGTATGTATATTGTCCATAGTGGGAAAAAACTTTGATTTTCTCTTTACCAGACACAATTGATGATTTGGAATAGACAATCTATAATGAGCCGTTGATTATGAATAATTTGTTTTGTAAAAGATTGCGAGCTGAATCATTGTGAAGCATCATAATCTCTCTCACTATAGTTCCGATAATTTTCGTTGAATTCTGCAGTTTCTAAGAGTCTCATTTATTAATATAATAATTATTACAATGTGTTAAAACAACGATAAAAATAAAATAAATACAACAATAAAAATTAATTGGCGCTCCGGGGCGACTTCATTGATTCCAGTGGCGCATTTGCTTCTTCAGCTGCAGGAAAACCCGGAAAAACCTGCAGCACCACATCATCTGAAGATCTTGATCTAACAATGTCCTCTCTCTCATAAAACAAAATGTAGGGTGTCTCCAGAGGTTCCAATAAATTCAATGCATCGCCAGAACACTTCATGACACGACTATCGTCAAACTTAAACCAGTCCGTTTCTTCTTTGACCAAGGCGTAATAATGACCACATTCAACGCCAGAACCACAGTGAACAATGACTGTATGAATATTATAACAGTGGTCTGCTAGGTTGAAATGTTCATCTATTTCGAACCTTCCAAATAGTTTCTTGCTTCCGTTAGAGGTTGAGTCTTGTTTGAATATAGTCTCACTATATTTCGACTCTCTGAAAGCCTTGGTATTTTGTATCCACAATCACTTTTAATAATACTATAAATAACATTAGTGTTAGTACTGCTACATTGCATGATTTGTAACTTTTTGTGTTATGTACTCAATTTTTCATCCCTTCTTTGAAATTCTTCTAAACGAATATTTTATAAACACTTTGTTCTAGCATTTAGTTTTATACATTTCTATATTCCATTATTTTTATTATTTATTTCATATATACATTTTCAGTAACTGTGTACTCTCCTGTTGAAAATAAATCGCTTTTTTTTTTAACGAATACCAGTATAGCGATCGATATAGTAGAGAACAATCAAGTACTAATTCAATTCAAACTACTAAACAACTATCGGAATTTCATTAGTCCGGACTTCCATTGTCTGATATTATAAAAAATGATTCGAAATCCCTGAAAGAACTAATAAGAAAAAAGAATTGAGAAAGAATAGCTGAAAATAACAATTATATTAAGCAAAAAAACCCTGAAATGAAATAACAGTGAAATAAAACAATTAAACAAAGAATGAAAAATTAGGAAATTCCAAGCCAAGTCACTTCACGACGTTTCGAATGTTAGTATACACAATCGTCTTCGGGTGATGACTGGACTGATTCCTCCGAGAGATGACTATTTATGGGTCATTCGTGTACTTCCACTTATCTCCTCTTTCCTCTTCCGCAGGGGATGACCATTTGGCGGCAGTTGGCCACTTTTCGCTTGATTATGGGTTTCCATATGTTGCGTATCTCTACGCTAGCTTGGCTGTATATATTGTTGGACAACAAGTATGCAGCTTCTTTGAATTTCCTCCTAACCCAATGTTTGTCCTTGTGTATAATCTCAGCTTGGGACCACTCGATGTTATGTTGATGGGTCCAAACATGCTCTGCTATTCCTGATTTGCTTGTTTTCCTATCGCTGTGTGTTTCTTGTGCTCGGCAATGCGAACTTTCAATGACCTTTTAGTTTTACCGATATAGAATTTTCCGCACTCACAGGGTATCCGGTAAATGTAATTCTTGAAATCGCAGTCCGCGTTTGGTGGCCTGGTTTTCGTGAGGCTACTAAGGATAGTGCTCCCACATCTGAAGCAGGTTCTGATGTTGTATTTGGACCCAATTCTTCTTATCCTTTCCGATAATCCTCTGATGTAGTGCCGTCACAACCAGTGCAAGGACTGGTGTTTACGGCTTCTCTTCCTTGCGAGGCTCCTGCCGTCTTTCAGCCAAAGTCTGTTCCACTATCGCTTTGGAGTAGCCATTCCATTGAAGATCATTTTTGATGATGTCTAGTTCCTTCTCTAGACCTTCCTTCATATTACAGAGCCCGAAAGCACGGTCTAATAGAGTCTTGATGAATCCTCTTTCAGTCGATTGATGGTGGTTGGATTCGTGGTTGAGATATTTTCCCATGTGAGTGGGTTTTCGGCATACAGATGTTTCCCACTTAGTGTCGGTACTCTTCACCAATACGTCCAAGAATGGCAATTCGTTGTGGACTTCGTTCTCCATTGGTCTTACGATGTTGATGTGTTTCAGGAAGGCGTCTAGTTCAGTATTCCCATGGTTCCATATTATGAAGGTGTCGTTAACGTATCTCAACCAGGTTTCTTTTTATTAATTTTTTCAGGGATTTGAAATAATTTTATATAATATCATAGAATGGAAGTGTGAACTAATGAAATGCATTATGAAACATGGTCAATCACCTTCTAACCAACTATTGAAATCTTACAAGTTTTAGAGGAGACTTTAGGAAAACTATGGTCTTGGAAATATGGCCAAATGGTGAAAATATTAGTGAGCCTTTTTTGTTGAGAAGGACAGCCACAATAAAAATGAAATATTTTCAATAACTAACGCAATTATCACTAAATCTAAAATCTCAAATTGAAAAACTAAAGTATTTTTCCATTAGTATAATGAAACCTTTAACAAATCCATATAAAAACTCCTTATATTTTGAAAAAAAAATACAGCGATATACGAGTATCATTTATAAATACTCTGAACCATTATTTGACGAAGTTTAACTTCCAACTTCTAAATTCTAAGTTTTATTTAAGATGCGAAACGTATCTTAAATAAAATTTATTGTGAAAATTATATAACTATTATCATGGATAGATATATCATTTGTTCGACGAAAAACTAGTTTGATAAAATAATGAACCAATCTAGCACTTGATACCATCAGTAGAACTAATCTCAACATGGCGCATTGCATTTGTTTTGCTTTAAGAACGGAAAAGCAATCCTTCATAAATGTCAATCATGCTGTTGCTAAACGTTAAATTTTGGGCTGATTCTTTATTTGAACCAATCTCAGAACAAGAATTTGAAATTGCAATCCTTGAACTTGGGAACCGCTTCCCTTCAAATTTGTGTAATTTTTTTAAAAAATAATTGAAGAAAAGTACTGTGTGGTCGCTTTATGCGACCTCAAAAGGATTGGATTGTTTTCGCATAATATACCACTCAAATACTCAATACTATTATTATTATTTCACGATATCATTTCGATTTCTATCTGGCAAAGCGAAAAGAGTGCTTGATATATAGTGCAGACGATGTATCAGATTTTGGCATAGTTGAGAATACGGAGTTCCTCAGGGGTCCGTAGTGGGCCTTCTCTTATTCTCGATACATCTCTTACTATATCCCGTAGGAATAAGTGCAAATTACATGTTGGAGTAATTTCAGCTCACGAGAAAACGGAACACTGGTTCATAGAAAACGACATATTATCAAAGAGATCCACTGTGAATATTTATATTCAAGTAACACTTCAGCAGAAGTCAGTACTCTCCAGATGCTACATATTGAAGTATTATTTGGAACTCTCCAAAACAAAAGCCACCTGGAGTATACTGTCAATCATCTCAGTATCAATACACGAGACAATCAACTATTGAGGATATTCAGACTGAAAGAATTGCAAAAAGACTCTTTCAAATTTATATTTTTTATATAAAGGTAATCTGCCCATTTTTATTATTGAATATTGCATAAATGGAAAGGGGTATATTTTTAGGGGGGACTATTTTTTTTGAAAGAAAGGTTTTGACTTTCTACTTCTCTATCTTCATACAAAAACTATGTGGGAATCTTCCAGAGAAAGGACCAAAACAATAAATTCCTTAAAAGATTTTCACAGTTTTTTATATGGAGATGGAAAAGTAAAAAGCCAAAATATGTTTCTCCCATGAATATTGTACTTTTCATGTACATGTAACAGAAACAGCCACATTTTTTGTTATTTCTTAATTGCATTTGTCAATTTTTCTACACCTCTATGGTTCATACGACGTGATATTTAAAGGAATCTGTAATTTCAGTAAGCTATATTTATTTCTATAATCAAAGTTGTATGTTATACAAACCTCATTACATTTCCAATTCAAAATGAACCACGAAAATAATCCAATTTTCTGAAATACGACCGGATTACAAGAGTGGAATATCAAATGACTTTTTGTCCGAAACCCTCTTCAGCATATGTGACATACTGTTGATTTAAATTTGTAAAACACAATCTCATTCTCTCAAATGAGATTTCGCAAGCAAATTGATTACTAATAAGAGAGGTAAACACTACATAACCGGGTTAGATCGGAAAGTCACCCCCAAATTAATGATTGGAAGTCTTTTTTCCTAAAAATTTTTACCGGTTCGAAATTAGGATCATTCGAGTTTGAGATCCGTATTTACAATCATGCACTCAAATATTTAGAAGGCTTCAACATATTGAGCTATCATCAATATGGTTTTCGGAAACAAAGATCAACAAAAGATCGTATGTCACCCATATTTCGAATAACGCAATAGAGAAACATGGAGAATAAAGAGCTGTTACGCTTGATATTTCTGAAGCCTTTGTTTGTTGGCCAAACTATGCTGTGGCTTATCGGATTATTTCTGTGTATGGCTCTCCAGCTTCCTGGAAGTACGTTTCCTGCAAGTGGCCGTCTATGGATATCTTTTGAATACTTTCACCATCAACGCTGGTATTTCCCAGGGATTATTGTATATCAACGAATCATTGGAAAAAGGGGAATTAAAGGGCTAAAGCAACGTTCCACCCACAAGAGACGTTCATGACCTTCTGAAAGGCAAAAAAAACAACGTATTACCAAAAAACATATTTGTCCGATATATTGACTTTAAGTATACAACGGAATGAACTCCGGTGCTCATGTCGAAGTAATCGTCATTGAAAATATATTCGTAGACATCAAAAGTGTTTTTGTTTTGTGAATGTCATTATCAAGAGCGAAGAAAGAGGTACCTTTCCAATGATATTCTTCACGCAGATGACCACGAGGAATCAAAGTAAATCCCTTAATGTTCTCGTTTTTGACCTAATTTTAACTATCGTTTTCTCTTTCGCCATTATTTTTGGGAATAACGGATATCACCCCAACTCAGAATATTTTCCAATAGTTCATTTTTCGAAACCAATTTATGAGCTGATATATACACAAACAAGAGCCATTCGCCTGATTGGAGACGTGAACTACACGTGCAACCTTGATAGCCTGGAACATCGAAGAAAGGTTGGAAATGTGTCTCTTTAAGTTTGTTGGGGGTTGAAATAAACACCAATATGTCTTGGCACAATCATGTCGCTGGAATTGCAAAGGCTGCTTCCCAAAAGCTTGGAACACTGTTTCAAATCAGAAAACTATACACACCTCAGCAACTTTTGATGCTTTGTAAAACTCATATCAGACGTTCTTTGGAATATTGTTCTCGTGCATGGAGCTCTGCCCCCAAACATGCCCTGAAGTTGCTGGATTCCATCCAGAAAAGAGCTGTTTGGGAAAGCTCAATTGGTAATATTTCGCGCTGTATCGAGCATTAAGGGGCTAAAGCAACGTACCACCCAAAAGAGACGTTCATGACCTTCTGAAAGGCAAAAAAAACAGCGTATCACCAAAAAACATATTTGTCCGATATATCGACTTTAAGTATGCAACGGAATGAACTCCGGTGCTCATGTTGAAGTAATCGTCATTGAAGATTTCCTTCAACGGAGCTTCCCGAATCCACTCCTCAGAAAGGTACCTTACCAATGCTAACCAATGATAACCAATGCCTTACCAATGATAACGGATATCACCCCAACATTTTCCAACAGTTCATTTTTCGAAACCCATTTCTGAGCTGATATATACCTACACAAACAAGAGCCATCCGCCTAATTGGAGACGCGAAATACACGTGCAACCTTGATAGCCTGGAACATCGAAGAAAGGTTGGAAATTTGTCTCTCTTTTATAGATACTTTCACGGGAGGCGTTCAAGTGACTTGGCACATTTGATTTCACCAAGAGCTGTACATATCAGTAATACACGACGAACTGTGGCAGCTCATCGTTTTGAGGTTCAACTCAGTACACCTCGGACTACGCTGTTTGACAGATAGACAGACAGACATTATTATTGATCATAAAATCTCCAATTTACATCGGGTTGACAGGCATAAAACTTAAAAATACAATTGGAAAATAACATTGCAACAGTAATAATATGTCATATAGGACAACATAGAAGTGCAGGTTAGCATTATAATAAATAGTAAATGTTTGAAGTGCATGAATTTTGACAGAATAAAAAGGGTTCATCAGCTCACCTCAGTTGCAGAGAGAGGAAAATTCCTGAATGTTATAAAATGTATTCGAGAACAAAAACGACTTAAGACTATGTTTGAATCTGGCCAGGCTTGTTATAGTTTTCAAATCGTTTGGTAAAATATTGAAGTACTGCATACCAGCGTAATCTGGTGATTTTTTATAACTAGAGTATTTCACCTTTTGCAATCTGAATTGATTTTTTTGTCGTGTTTAGTAGCCATGAATGTCGCTATTAAGTTCAAAGTTATTTTTATTCTTGTGAATTTCATATTATTCTTTTTTGTGCCAGAAAAACTCTGTTACTGGAAGTTGCTAGCCCATAGACTGAGATGTTGTAACTAATGGTCGAGTAGAATAGGGCATAGTAGACAGCGATTAGCCCTTCTTCGTTCAGGCAGCTTTTCAGGTTATTTATGGCAAAGTATTGTTTATCTAGTTTAGAGCAAATGCTGTTTATGTATTCGTCCCAGCTGAGAGTTTCATCTAGAACTGTGCCTAAAAAATTGCATTTGGAATTGAATATTTTGGGCGATTATGGGATCTACACAGGGTCTGTGGAATTTTAGTAGTGTTGTCTTTGAGTGGTTCATCATTAGGCGATTTTTGTGACACCATTCATCGAATTCTTGAAGGACCTTTTATGTTTTAAATACCACTTCATCTTCGTTTATGCTAGATACGATTATAGATGTGTCGTCTGCATATATAAAGATTTCACCGTAACTTATGTAGTCAGGTAGATCATTGATGAATTATAGAAAAATCAGAGGACCGAGCACACTTCCTTGAGGTATTTCCGAATTAACCAGGTATTCGTCTGAAATTTCATCATTCACCCTCACAATGAGTCTTCGCCCTTGTAGGAATGACTGAATCCAATCGAGTATATTACCTCGTAATCCTACTGCTGATAATTTTGACAATATAAAATCAAAATTGAGGCTATCGAAGGTCAAAAAACAGTCCGAGAATAAACTCATTTTTATCCATCCTGTTATTAATCAGTTGTACAAAAGAAGTTGTTGCCGTTTCGGTTGAGTAGTTTTCCCTGAATCCGTGTTGGTTTTGATTCAGTATATTGTATTTTATAAGAAAACTATTGATTCTTTTGCAAATACCCTCCTCCAATACTTTTGAGAATATACTGAGTAAGACGATGGATCTGTAGTTGAGCATTGAGAGCCGGTCGTTTTTCTTATGTATAGGTGAGACTACAGACAGTTTCAGTCTAGAAGGAAAATGACCTAATTCGAATGATATATTTAGTATCTCAGCCAACAAGGAGGCAATATCAGCGGATCACTTTTTCAGAAGGGATACCGGCACCTCATCTATGCCTGTTGGATTTTTTATTTTTCATTGCAGCTTTAATCTCTTCTATTTCGGTTGAGGAGAATGATTGAAATACAAATGAGTTGCTTACTAGGCGCTTGGAAGTTGTACACATTTCAGATAGGTTGTTTCCAAAATGAGATTTGAGAACTCTTTCATCTGGAGAATTGCGTTTATGTGGAAAAAACTTCCTGAGAACGTTTTTCCAAATGGATTTAATCTCCAGCGATTCAAATTCAATGTGAATCGCTACTTTGCACCGCTCTGGAGCGCCCTAAGGATTTTCCTGTAGTGCTTGTGTTTTGTCCTTAAAAATAAACTCCACAAATTTGAATGAAACAAATCGCCTCAAAACATATCAAATCGTTCAGAATCTATTAAAAAAATCCGTTCTTATTCATTCGTTCAACGGATTAGTTCCTCTTCTAGGTTGTTATTGATGGTAAACTTCCTACAGAATTTATAGTAGGTTCGTTAAAGCAAGTACACAAGATTTGTTCTGGCGATGAATCTTGGAAGTGATGAATGATACAAACCAATTCGAATCGATAAGGAATCTCGAAACTGTTTGAGAAGGGGAGATTTGGAAGATCAAAGAAGTATGGAAGGAAGTGTTGAATGACATCCGTTAGACAGCTACGGCATGATGGTACGGTCGCATAAAAATCATTTTAGATTCTGTGGTGAATTAACTATTTTTCAAGTTTTCATTTTCAACTTGATATTTTGTGGTAGTGGGTTTTACAAAATAGCCTTCTCAACTGAAATATTTTCAACTTCCGGTCTCTTGAGGGCAACTTCCCTTATTTCAAATGGAACACCCTGTTTTCAATACATTTTTGAATTTCTCAGTACATTTTAGGCCCATTTTGTATGACAATGCCTATACCCAAACTTGTTAATTTTCGAGATATTATTTTTTTTCTGAAAAATTTTACAGTTACAGTACCACTCCGAAAAAATCATAACTCATAGACAGTAATAGTTGAAAATGTGAAATTTCACAGTATCACACCATAAGCATCAAGTCATGAACAGGTCCATCGAATTTTCGAAAATAATTTACAGGGTGGTAGAAATTTCCACCTAAAACATAACATCGAGAAAACTGATGAAACACGATTTCTTCAAATGGAAACCATACACTATTCTATTATTTTTGGATACTACGAAATGAAGATATCAAATTCATGAAGAATGTCCTATACCTGAAATACACCCCTGGCAAGATATATCCGATTTTAGGAAATATTTGAAATGAAAATCATTCGAAGCAATACCAAACCAAGAAAGCTTTGAAAACAAATGAAGTTACAACAAGTATGTCAAAATTTGATGCGATATAATTAACGTGTATTTAGCAGTTCTCTATTTGTGTGCAAAATGTCTCGTTTGAAGTATGCTAATGAAGATTTCCTGAATTTAATAATCATTCATGGTGAATGCAATAAGATAATGGACAGAACTTGTCGTGTTTTTGCAAAAAGATTTCCAAATCTACACATACCCAATAAAAATATTCTGAGAAGACTTCTAAGAAACTTCTGTGATTTCGGATCTTTTTCGTCTGTCATCAACAAAAAAAAACCACTCGTAAACAATGAGGACATCGAAATTGTAGTATTGGCCTACTTCACAGCCTATCCAGAAAATTCGTTGAAAGATACAGAAAAGTCACTTAGAATTTCATGTTCGTCAATAAACCGGATTTTAATCAAACATAAGTGGGCTATTTAAATTTCCTCCTCGCTCTCCAGACCTGACGCCAGTGGACTTCTTCATCTGGGGATATATCAAAGAGGATGTTTGGATCCTGTGAATGATAAAGAAAACATGAAACGAAGGGTTCTGAGAGCTTTCAATAATTTGATTCCTGACTCCATACAGAAAGCTACAAATAGTGGTATGCAATAAAGAATATATTCTTGTTTAGAACAAAACGGCAATGTCTTTGAACATCTGTTGAAATGAACCACAATATTAGCTGAATTTCAAGAAATTGAGTTAAATTCTAAAATCAAAGTATAATTTAACCTCAAAAAATATAAACAAAGTAAAATTACTGTATTCGATATCAATAAACAAAGATATAATTTATCTCTCTGATAGTATTTTATTTCAATTCATCCACTTTCATGTTGAGTTACCTTTTACCAACGACAGAGTTAATATTAGTTCATTTGTTTTCAAAGCTTTCTTGGTTTGGTATTGTTTCGCATGATTTACATTTCAAATATTTCCCAAATTCGGATATATCTTGCCAGGGGTGTATTTTAGGTATAGGACATTCCTCATGAATTTGATATCATTTTTGTCGTATCAGCCAAAGATAATAGAATATTGTATGGTTTCCATTTGAAAAAATCGTGTTTCATCAGTTTTCTCGATGTTATGTTTTAGGTGGAAATTTCGACCACCCTGTAATTTTTTTTCTAAAATTCATGGACCTGTTTATGACTTGATGCTTAAAGTATGATTCTATGAAATTTCACATTTTCAACTGTTACTGTCTATGAGTTATGATTTTTTCGAAGTGGTGCTGTATCTGTCAAATTTTTCAGAAAAAAATAGGCATTGTTATACGAAGTGGTCCTGAAATATGCTGAGAAATTCAAAAATGTAATAAATTATAGGGTGTTCTAGTTGAAATAAGGAAGTTGCCCTCAACTTCCTTAATAAATTACACGGTGTTCTATTTGAAATAAGGAAGTTGACCTCAACTTCCGGTATAACGGAAAAAGACCGGAAGTTGGAAATATTTTAATTGAGAAGGCCATTTAGTAAAACCCACTGCCACAAAATTTCAATTTCTTATTTTGAATCGTTCTTCATATATTCCTAACGAACGCTCATCGTGAACGATGACTAACTTTGAGGCGGACAGCAAGCCATGATGGTTAAACCCCTGAAGAAGCTAGCCACTCGAGCCCGCAAAACGGCAGGAAGACATTCCAAAAACCCTTGGCTTTCAAACTTGAAAAACAAGGACACTACTGAATATTGTTGTTATTTCTAGAAGAGATTAGATAGCGTTTTCGATGCAAATCATGTGTAGCATGAGGGTTTGTTGGCCAAAATTCAATGCTACGACTGGTCGGATCATTTTGGTGTATGGCTCTTCAGCTTCCTGAAGTGGCCGTCGATGGATATCTCTCATATACTTTTACCATCAACGCTGGTGTTCCCCAGGGATCCATATTATCTCTAACCCTTTTTTTATTGTATATCAACGACTTATTGGAGAAAACGAATAATCCACTGAATTGTTTTACTGACGACAGCACATTTGTCTCGTCATTTCATTTGGATTCCAGGACGCGAATGCACATCTCACAGGCAGCAGGAGGTTGCATATCTTGATGAGGATCTAGAAGTGATTTCAAATTGGGGTGAAAGTAACCAGGTTCGATTCAGTGCTACAAAAACCCAGGCATCGGTTTTCTCCAAGAAGATAAATGTCTCCAAACAGGAAATAATAATGTCAGGACAAACAATTTCGCTTTCTGCTTCGATTAATTTGTTGGGGGTTAAAATGGATACCAATATGTCTTGGCACAATCATGTCGCTGAAATTGCAAAGGCTGCTTCCCAAAAGCTTGGAACACTGTTCCGAATCAAAAAGTGTACACACCTCAACAACTTTTGATGCTTTTTGAAGCTTGGATTAAACTTTTTTGGAGTATTGTTCCCATGTAAGGAGCTCTGCCCCTAAGCATGGTCTAAAGCTGCTGGATTCCATCCAGAAAAGAGCAATCCGCCTGATTGGAGACGCGAACATCACTTGCAACCTTGATATCCTGGAACATCGAAGAAAAGTTGGAGAATTGTCCTTCTTTTATAGATACCTCCGAAGGAAATGTTCAAGTGACCAGGCACATTTGGTTCCACAAAGAGCGGTACATATCAGGAATACGCGACGGACTGTGACTGCCCATCGTTTTGAGGTTCAACTCAGTACACCTCGAACTTTAGTATTTGAGAACTCTTTCATTTGTAGAACTGCGTTTATGTGGGATAAACTTCCTTTGAGCGTTTTTCCAAATAGATTCAATCTCCAGTAGATAATTAAGTAGATGGGTGATAGATTATAAATACTCCAGAAACACCTCCTCATAAACACTTTTGCGGGGCAGGGCCGTAGCGGAAAGAAAAACTAAGGGTGGAGGGAATCCAAATTTTCCCAACCCCACCAGCAAAATTCCCCAACTTTCGAAAAAATGAAAGCCGAGGGATTAGTTACTAGTGTAACGTATTAATTTTCTTACTTAAGTATCCAAAGATTGGCTGACTGCTTATGCCCGTTAGGGTATGCACAAACAAAAAAAAAATGTTGGTAATTATAAAAATAATTATGGGAATTATTCTACTTTGGACCAAGGTCTTTTGTGTCCCACCATATCCACCATGTATAGGAATAATCAATACAAATGAAAGGAAACAACACTTAAATAATATTGTGCTGATTGTTTTCTTTTATTATTTTTTCTATCTTCACGGCCCGAAATTTCCCAACTTTTCCAAGTCGAATAAACAGCGAAAAGTTGGGAATTTTGTAAAATTATCACTTCAAAATTTGTGGACTGTTCAGGACTGTTCTCTTACTTGGGAGAAATTAAACTTTTTTGAAGTTTTCAAACAACTCAGAATTTCAAAGTATGGGATCTCCAAGTTATGCATGTTGGGAAATCCCAACCTTGTCCTGGTTCTTTCTCTTTTCTTATTACCTCTTCCTTTCTTTTCTCTCATTTTAATTTTTTCAATTTTTATTCATTTTTTTACTATTATATTTTTCTATCTTCACGGCCCGAAATTTCACAACTTTTTCCCAAGTCGAAAAAGCAGGGGGGGCTTTCCCCATCCCCCCCATGGCAACGGCCCTGTTGCGGTGAGTTTCGGCCACCTTGCACAGGAATTTCAAACTGGTAACAATAAAATGAAAACTTTCAGAGCTGAGAAAAATATCCTTGCTCAAAAAAAAAAACTTCCGAAGTTGCGGTTGAACATCCCTTGAAGTTGATGTGGCGACACCCAGATATTGGTCAGGTAAAACGGGTTTATTGTTGTTGGAAATTAGTTTGTCTCCGGAAAGTTAATACAAGCTATCCCGGAAAATGTACTTACCTACTTTTAGTTTTAATTCTCGCCCAGAGATACTGTTACGGCCAGGCCAACCTCACAATGAAAGGTATCTTCCGGTAATTGGACATATCGTTCACGTACCGCAAGAACAACAAGGGCGGGAAGACGACGCCAACGTTTGTATCACGAGCCCAGGATCGAATATCCCCAAAACGCGACACGAATTAACCAGACTTCCAGAGTAAATAGTTATTCACGTGAGACGGGATGCTGCCGCATATCAGTTTCCTGCTATTTACGGAAACTGACAAGCCGCTTCGAAATGATTCCAGATTATCTTGATAAAGGAGGCGTTGATATTCGCGTCGAGTCAGAAAAACAAAAGCGATGGTATATTCTGGAACAAAATCAAAACTTCTTGATTAACACGCCTTTTTTGCAGCTTGACTTCCAGGCGATGATAGGGTGGGAAATAAACTCGAATTCGTATTCAATGGGCATAAATCCCCTCCCTAAAAATATGAAGGACAGCAACTTTGGAAGGCATTTAGTTTTTTTTTTAATATCTCAAAAACTATCAATACCTGAAAAATTTAAAGAATGCAGTTTACAATGAAAAAGTTTCGGATCTCTATTCTTGGAACCACATTGTTTATAATTTTGGTTTGAATCGCCTCAAAAATCATTTCGAAAATTAACATATTTTTTCATAAAGTTTTATCAGGTTATTGTAATTTTTTTTCAGTTTTTATAAGTCTATTTCCAATATCTCAGTGCACTTTTGCCAATGCCGACTTATTCCGTCAACAAAATAGATGGGTGCTCAGGATACGCTGAAGTCGACGAAGGCCGTTATTGTCTGGTCCTGATTGACGGAGGTTCTACCGGTTATACCAAAGAGTTATCCTCCTGTCCTTTCCAGGAAGGTGGACAGGTCACTAGGAGACATCTCCTTTATATCGGGAGGTGTAGGTCAAGACAAGCCGAACACACACTCTCTTATTGACGGTAACTCCGGACACTCGCATAGGACATGCCTGACAGTTTCATCTTCTTGTTCACACATCCTGCATAGGAGTGTGTCCACTAGCCCCATATTATGGAGGTGTTTCCTCAGTTGACAGTCATCGCCAGATATTTCTTCGGCGCCAAATTCCCAGGGTCGTTCAGGGTAATCCTGACATTCTGGTTATTTCTTTTGTGGCGATTGAGATACCAGCAACTTCTGTTTTTCCCATTCCCCGCTCAATCCTTAGGCTCAGTGATATGGAGTACATTCCACATCATGAGCCTTCTTTGGTTTTAGAACCGTCTGTATACAGGCTGATTCACGGTGGATGGCACATTAGACGTTTCTGGTGAACCAGACACTTTGAAAATTTAATGGAGGGCATATTCGGACATTCTCTAGCCAACTAAAATATTTTCGACAATGCGGTGTTGCCGCTTCTATTAGAAAGCAGTAGCAACTTTGATTTTTCAAATAGAACACTCTGTATATAATATAATTTTTGGAATCTCCAACAATTGCCCGACAACTTTTCTTGATATTTCCCTATACCTATCTGTTACCGTTTTCGAAATAAAAATTAATTTCAATTTTTTTCTTCGAAAATCATGACTTCTAAAAATGCCGATATCTTTTAGTTAAGAAGTACTATGATATCGAAATTTGGTTTGGAGTTAGGTGATACTTGGACACTTTCTACACGTCAGCCTAATCTCCGTTACTTCAATACAGGGTGGTAAAAAAATACAGTTTTTTCGTTTGCTTGAAAAAGTAGCTGAAATTTGATTATTTTAAATGGAACACCCTGTATATTATTGAAAATTCGGAAAGCTGCTGAAATTTACTTTCTTTCTATGTATATCATACCTATACCCAACTAGTCAAGTTTCGGACTTATGAACATTTATTTGTGAAAATGTCCCTTCAGAATGGTATTTTCATTCGGTATTTGGTAAGCAGGCCATGATTACTATTTGACAGTAGCGTTGTGACATTCTCCTAATAATATCGACATTTCCGTCACTTCAGAAGTTGCAAATACCTTCAAAACGATGGAACAAAACTATTCAAACGAAGTTCATATGAATTTGTTTATTATTTTTGGACAGTGTGACAAAATTATCAGCAGAACATGTAGAAAGTTCAATGAAATGTATCCGAATCTACCGCCAATGAACCTCAAGAAATTTATACGAATTCAGAACAATTTCAATATGTTTGGATAAACTTCAAAAAAGCACCAAGAAACTTGAAATTGGAAATATTGATATGAATAATTATAAAAAAGTAAAACAATCATGTGGAATATTTCAAAATATGTTCGAATCGCTGGCCGTTCACTTCCAAGCACTTTAAAATGCGGGTGTTGACTGCTTTCGTGGTGGCAGATCTGATTTCATTGGGATGCAAATCTTCAAATGTTTGGGCAATCCTTTCTAACAATTCATCTCTCGAACGCACGGGTATTTTGTAAACTTTTTCTTTAAACATTCCCCACAAATAAAAATCTAATGGATTAAGATCGGGTGATCTCGCTGGCCAATTCCATGGTCCCAAGCGCCTCATCCACCGATCGTCAAATAGTCTATCCAGTTCTGCGCTCACTTCTCTTGTGCAATGTGCAGGAGCTCCGTCTAGTTGGTACCAACAGTTTCGATAATCTTCGAGTGGCAGATTATCCACGAAACTGTCTACAGTATTCTCCAAAATATTCAGGTAGCTTCTGGATGTTAATGACTCCTCGTATATCACGTACCTCAATTTGTTGTCCATCAACATGCAGAAGACATTAAAACTAAATTTTTCTTGAAATCCGGCTTCTTTTGTGACGTGAGGATTTTCACTGGACCAATAATGACGATTTTTTCTATTGAAAATCCCTTCTCTCGAAAATTTCGATTAATCAGTCCAAATAATTTTATTTAAAAAATGTGGATCTTCTTGAATGCGTGTCAACAACATTTCACAAAATTCTACTCTCTGTTGAGGATCTTGAGGCTTCATTGCTTGAATTTTGGTGAATTTATAATCATGCATTTTATGTCTTCGCAAGATTCTTTGAACCGATGAATATTTTATACCCAAATCTTCTTCAGCACTTCTTATCGATGACTCGGGAAATGCGTGAAAATATGCTAAGACATTAATCTGGTTGTCTTCGAAAGTTACGGGTCGAGGCAAGTTTCTTGGTGCTTTTAAAGTTGATCCAAATGCATTGAAATTGTTCTGAATTCGTATAAATTTCTTGAGGTTCATTGGCGGTAGATTCGGATACATTTCATTGAACTTTCTACATGTTCTGCTGATAATTTTGTCACACTGTCCAAAAATAATAAACAAATTCATATGAACTTCGTTTGAATAGTTTTGTTCCATCGTTTTGAAGGTATTTGCAACTTTTTTGTCACACTGTCCAAAAATAATAAACAAATTCATAAGAACTTCGTTTGAATAGTTTTGTTCCATCGTTTTGAAGGTATTTGCAACTTCTGAAGTGACGAAAATGTCGATATTATTAGGAGAATGTCACAACGCTACTGTCAAATAGTAATCATGGCCTGCTTACCAAATACCGAATGGAAATACCATTCTGAAGGGACATTTTCACAAATAAATGTTCATAAGTCCGAAACTTGACTAGTTAGGTATAGGTATGATATACATAGAAAGAAAGCAAATTTCAGCAGCTTTCCGAATTTTCAATAATATACAGGGTATTTCATTTAAAATAATCAAATTTCAGCTACCCCCCAGACCCCCAGAGGGGTCAAACCAGTAATTAATTCCATTGCCGCGATTGGTGTTGTTATCATGGCTCCTGTGATGTTTAAACAAGCCAATCACCGTATTTGATATAATTTTTGGATGACCGTTGTCATACATACTTATTGCTCTACTAGAGAGCATATTGAGTATCCATTCTCCTACTACCAGAGGTACATTCCTGGAGTGTAGTTGCTGGGTAATTGTTGGAAAGGTTGTTTTATCAAATGCTCCCTCGATATACCCAGGGTGGATTCTTTGTTGTCCAATGATCTTTCAATTCTGCCAAACACATGATGAAGGGACCAATCAGTACACCTTCCCAGAGTATATGCATGCTGATTTGGATGACGTGGGTTGTTAACTAGTACTTTATCTCTTATGTACCGCTCACATAGCTTCTCCATAGTTTTTAAAATAAACTATGTGAGACTAATTGGTCGAAATGCTTTTGGTGAGGTAAAGTCCATCCTACCTGATTTGGGTATTTATACCACTCGTACATTTCTCCACTTACTGGAAATATACCTCAGAGCTAGAGAGGCTCTGAATATTCCAACCAGGTGCGGCATAAGAATATCCAATCCCCATTGAAGTAGGGCTGGTCTTATACCGTCAGGTCCTGGTGACTTGGGGGGGAACGCCCGCTATGGCCCATCTCATCTTGTCCTCATCAATTACTACACTACCAGATTGCCAGTCGTATTGTGAGGGTATTTTTGGAACTTCCGCCAAGTTCGTCGTTCCGGGAAATATAGAACGCTTTCGAAAGTAAACTGTATTATTGTATGGAACTAGATGGAGGTTATTTTGAACACTTCATCCGTTGTTTGTGTTGCCATTGATATTAATTTTGTTGATTTCCTCAATAAAATAAAGAGCGAGAGTGAATTTTCTGTTTTTTTCTCAAATAAAACGTTCAACATCTAATTTCTCAATAAAGAATGAACAATTTTCGAGAAAAATCACAGAAGTATTAGAGGACCTTTCAAGCGATGTATCACTCGAACCCCTGCCAATGAAAAAATAGGACGGTAGTTGCTGACCGTAGTTGTGTTTTGGGTATGATTTCCATATCAGAATTAGTCTCCCTAGAAATAAAAATTGACGTGTTCTCTGAAATTTTCGATTAAACGTCCATTTCTGGCTTAGAGGGGGGGTTAAGTTTTCATTGGAACGCATTATATTATCTATTCCCTGTCTGGGGTAGACATTATCTAGTTTGAAGATGACATATTTGATAAACCATCGTTGGACAGATTCAAGCGATTGAATATATGTGGTATATACAGGGTGTCCCATATAAAACTCCACGGGCAAACATCTGAAAAATGAGAGAGAATATTTTTAGATATTTGCCCGCGGAGTTTTATATGGGACACCCTGTATAGGTGACCAGATAAGACAGCCTTATTCTGAATGGCATCATAGAAATGAGTTGAAGAGAGTGATAAAACTTTCCACGCTTTTGAAATCTTCACAATTTCTGAATATGAGCCTTAACATTATTTTCGCAGCAGTTACACTTTTCAACAATAATAATTTGTCTCTTGTAGACGAAACGAAGCAGTTTATTTTTATTGTAGATTAATTTTTCGGAACTACCACCTGATCAGCTAATTATTCCAAATCCAAAAAATTGAGCGGAGTTACTTCTAAAATTTCTGTTCACGAAATGAAGTATTACTGAGAAGTTTGTTTTACTTATACCCTGAATTAAATTCCATTTTCTCTGAACAAACTTCTCTTGACCTTTCTCCCCTCCTACGCGTTCATCTACCCTGCAACAACCCCTCGTCGACTCTCCTTTCATGATGTTTATTCGCCTCAATAATCCTGCTTTTCAGTTTCGACTTACTCATCCTTTCCGAGTTGTTGGACTGACGCCATATTCGATGAGTGTTGTTTCAATATTTATACAAAAGTCGTCTTGTTGAAGCTTCTTCTATATCAATAAAAGCTCTCAACTCGGACGGCTCGCAGTGTTCAAGTGTTAAACTTCCAAATTAGTTTTTGCATGACGTCTGAACCATTGGGAAATACTCATGTCGAGGAAAATTCGTCTGGACGGACACTTCTGGGCTCGGGGTGTCATGTATTAATGACCTTCGGTCAGGAGTTCCAGAAACAGTGCGCATTAGGTGGGAAACAGTTGAATTCCATTCACAAGTCGGATGATTCTGGGCTGTTTTGAGCTATTAATAATGACAAGAATATCTTCCGAAGGGAACTCGAGAAGCTTCAGAACGAACTGCCACAAATCTGACGATTTATTCTGACTTATACAATTTACTCTACATTTACATTTTCACTATAAAGGATTTTACAACCACGACACGTGTTTTGCTATACAATAGCGACCCCAAGCGAGGTTATTATCGTTTAGGTCTAGCTGCGTATTTACGTTGATTTTGATAAAGGGTTTTATAAAAACTTCAACACGTGTTTTTCTTTACAATAGCTTTCTCAAGCGAGCTCTTTCTCACTTCTCGCTACGTATTTACATTGATTCTAATAAAGGGTTTTTATGAAAACCGCGACACGTGTTTCGTTATACAATAGCCTCCTCCAGAGAGATTATCTCGCTCAATGTTAGCTTCGTATTTACGCTACGATTCTGATAAAAGGTTCTACAAAAGCAGCGACACGTGTTTTGATATACAATTGCGGCCTCCAGCGAGGTTATACCTATCCACGTTGATTCTGATAAAAGGTTTTATAAAAACTGCGACACTTGTTTTTCTTCACAATAGTTTCTTCAAGCCAGCTTATTTCTAGCTACGTATTTATGTTGATTCTGATGAAGGATTTTTATGAAAACTCCTACACGTGTTTCATTATACAATAGCGGCCTCAAGCGAGGTTATTATCGTTTAGGGCTAGCTACCTACTTACGTTGATTCTGACAAAGAGTTTTATAAAAACTGCGACACGTGTTTTTCTTTACAATAACTTTCTTTGGTAACGTTATTCTTACTCCAGGCTAGGTGCATATTACAAAAACAGCGACACTGTTTTGCTATAGCATCAAGAGAGGTTATTATCGTTTAGGGCTAGCTACGTATTTACGTTGATTCTGATAAAGGGTTTTATGAAAACCGTGAGACCTGTTTTGTTATACAATAGCGGCCTCCAGCGGAGTTATTCTCGCTTAGGGCTAGCTACGTATTTACGATGATGAAGGGCTTTATAAAACCTCGACACGTGTATTGCTATACAATAGTTTCCTCAAGCGAGGTTATTCTCATTTAGGTCGTGCTACCTATTCACGTTGATTCTGATAAAATGTTTTATAAGAATCGCGACACATCTATTGTTATACAATAGCTGCCTTGAACGAGATTATTCCACCTTAGGGCTAACAACGTAATTACGATAATTTTGACCAAAGGCTTCCGTAAGGTTATTCTCGCTCAAAGCTAGCTACGTATTTAGGGTATGATTCTGATGAAGGGTGTTCTAAAAACCGTGACATGTGATTTGCTATGCAACAGCTGCCTCAAGCAAGGTTTCTATCGTTTAGGGCTAGCTATCCATTTAAATCAAGCGAGGTTATTCTCCTAAAAAGCTAGCAGCGTATTTACAGTACGATTTCGATAAAGTGTTTTACGAAAACTACAACACGTGTTTTGCTTTACAATAGCTATCTTGGGAGAAGTTATTCTCCTTTAGGGCTAACTACGTTTTCAACGTTGATTTCGATAAAGATTTTATAAAAATTTCGACACGTATTTTGCTATACAGAAGCTATACTAAGGTATAGCTTAAGGGCTATGTATATACGGTGCGATTCCGATAAGGAATTTTATGAAAACCGTGACACGTCTTTTGATACAAGAAACTTTTCTCAAGTGCGGTCATTCCCGCTTGAGACTAGCTGCATATTCCGGTCATCTTTGAGGTCTTTTTCCGAATGCCACTGTTCATTCGTCGATTGATGGAATTTTGGAAAGGAAGTGTTAGAGAAACTCGAAATGTTTTTTGAAACTATCAATACTTTCGGCATTCCTTCGGTATATTTTATTTTGATCACAGTACTGATTCTAAATGTCATGTAACTAACCGATACTTCATGAAAATCTATTACATCATTCAAATGACACATTATTTCGAGATTTTTATTCAACTGTTTACAAAAGTGCGACACGTGTTCCACTGTATAATCTTCTTCAGATATGTCTGGTAGTGAACGCCCTAAACTATTGGACGTATCTGATGTCAAATGAATATTTTGATTATCTCATTTCATACAGATTATATTTATATTTACACCATACAATTCTTATTATTATCATAGGAGTTATCGCGGAATTGAAAGTTACGCGCGAGTTAATAAATTCAAGCGGCCTGTTGTACGCTGAATCAATTTGAAAGTTGAGGTCATTTTTTTGTATTGTGTCGTTATTGAGTGGGTCGGTACTGTTGTGAATCTTGCCGTTAAAAAAATAACGCCGGCCGCCACTGGTAGCCATAAACCAATTGTGACGTAGCTAAGAGCGCGCCAATGTACGATGTAGCGCTCTAGATGTAGCCAGAAAAATGGTAGCGATATCGATGGAATTCCGGTGAATTTTCTACCGCATTCGATTGCGATATATAAACTGCTACGAGCAGATCAACACAGTCAAAGTGGAAGTTACAGTGAGGTACGTGAAGCGATCTAGGAAGGCGATAGACATTCGAATAATAGTTGAAGTGTTTGTTGTATTTAAAGTGGAATAAATTTAAGTTGGATTATTGTTTAGTCTAGTTAATTAGAATCGAATGTTAATTATTGCCACTAATAGAAGAACCCTGAAGTAGAAAAAAATAATTAAACAAGTTTCACCCTTTCAAACATTACATTTGTTCCTTACATTAATGGGTACTATTACATTATTTTCCAAATACTATTATTTTCTAGACTTAAATTGTTAAAG
The DNA here is from genome assembly GCF_025532065.1 of Leptinotarsa decemlineata. NCBI lineage: Eukaryota > Metazoa > Arthropoda > Insecta > Coleoptera > Chrysomelidae > Leptinotarsa > Leptinotarsa decemlineata. The sequence continues at coordinate 5,560,748 of NW_027412573.1, read as the reverse complement.
TTAGAATATGTCAGGGGAAACTGATAACTTAACTAGCGAAAAACCTGAAAAATGAAAATTACCCTTACTTATCATACAGAAAATGAATTGAAAATAATTAATCTGCATTGTGGTGAGAAATGAGGGCTTTTTCGTAATGAAATTGTTCTGAACTGCCGCTCGGTGTAATCTCAGTTTGCGACAATATTTCCAGTGCCCGTGACACGAAATGAACAACCATTTACATATATGCGAAATAGTACAGAAGATAAGATGAGATTGTTTTATTAACATCGTAAATCAAGTCGTACATTTGTAGCAAGTCAAGAATTATAGTTTTAATAGTTGGCCCGGGGTTGGTTTCGGAGTTGGGGCATGGTCGATAGTAAGTTTTTCCCTAAACAAATCAAATGTTACTTTCCGACACTCCACTCCGGGGATTTCACATTATATTTTTGACACGAAAATAATTAAAAACATATAACAACTATTGAAGCTGATGATGTACCTATAACCTGTAGACTGTGATGCACTGTTTGTAACCTTTGATGTAGTAATGAATATTACTACATCCCAACATCGAACCGTTATTTTCAACACCTCGACACGTGTTTCGACCACCAAATGATCATCTTCAAAAAGAAGTTCAAATGTTTCATTGAAAAGGTCGATGTATACAGCGTGACTCACGGTCGATGGTAGGTTAGACGTTTCTGGAAAACGCGAAGCATGATTTTTCTGAAAATTTCACCTCTCACATCTCCTTATCTGTTCTATCGATCTAAAATATGTTCAGCATTACGGCGTTGCCACTTCCATCAAAGAGTCCTGGCAACTTTATTTTTTTGAATGGAACACCCCGTATATTAATACATTTTTGGAATCGCTCTGGTAGTTTGATACTTTTTTTGTTAATGATGTCTTATACCTATCTCTATCTGTTTTCGAGATAAAAAATAAATTGTGATAAATATGGTCCAAAACATAGCCGTAATTGAAATAAAGTACATCAGTACTCTCAATACATGAAAAGTTGATATTTTGATGATAGTTTGGACGCACTCGTAATATTCAAATAACACCAGGGCGTGCTAAAATTACTATTATTTCCATTGTGCATAAAAGTAGTCAAAAGTTCATATTTTCAAAAGAAACCCCCTGTATATTACTCGGTAACTTGAAAGATGGTGAAAAATGCTTCAAGATGATATATCATGTCCCTATACCTAAATCGTCAAGTTTTCTCAATAAAGTCGCTTCTTCTATAACATTATTTTTTTTTAGAATTTGGATTTAGGTAGCAGTGGAATAATCAAGCTTATAGCAGTTCGGTTACTTTTATAAGTGATTTACAAAGAGTTATCGACGGTGTTTCGAATAATCTTCCAAAATGAATGCAAATATCGATTATTCAAAACGAAGTTCTTATGAAATTATTTATTATACACATGAACAAAGTGATCATTGTCAGAACGTATAAAAAATTCAACCAAATGTATCCTGAATTATCACCAATGAACGAGAGGAAGTTTGTAAGGTTACAAAATAATTTCCTTAAGTATGGAACAACTGTACCAAAAATCAGCTATTTCTAGGTAGAAAGTAAGATTTTGTGGGCTAAAACATGTGAAAGTACAGACAATAACAGAATAGGATGATTCAAAATAACAGAATTGTAAACAAAATATCACATTTTTACAATAAATGCTGAAAATGTTGTCCATTACATTCTAAACACTTTAAAATGTTTTTTTGTACGCGACTTGTGGCTGCTTTCTCAATTTCCTGGGGATCCAGATCTACAATACTCCGCACTATTCGCCGTCGCAATTCTTCTTTGGTAGGCACTGGAGTACTGTATATCCTTTCTTTTAAAACACCCCATAAAAAAAAGTCAAGTGCGTGAGATCCGGTGGCCAATCTCACGGCCCTAAACGCCTAAACCAACGATCGTCGAAGAGTTCGTCAAGTTTCCTGGAAACTTCCTGGGTGGAATGAGCTGGCACTCCGTCCAGTTGAAACCACGAATTCCTATATTATATTCCTCTAAAGGCAAATTTTCAAGAAAATCGGTTACAGTCATCCTTAATATTTGGAGATATCTCTCTGCATTCAGTGTGTCTACATGAATAAAAAAGATAATTTTATTGTTCTTCAGAATACAGAAAACATTCAGGTCGAATTTTTCTTGAGAACCCATTTCTTTTGTAACATGAGGATAATGATCAGCCCAAAAATATTTATTCATTCTATTGAAAATACCATCCCTCGTGAATTTTGATTCGTCGTTCCAAATTATTTTTGACAAAAATTCCCGATCTTCCTGTGTATGAAACAAAAGGGATTCACAAAAATGCATTCTAAGTTCGAAGTCTTCTGCTTTTAGAGCTTGAACTTTGGTAAATTTATACGGATGCATTCCGGAATTTTTCAAAATTCGTGGTACTGAAGCATGTGATACACCTAAATCTTTTTATGCACTGCGAATGGAAGCTTCTGGATATTCATAAAAATATGCCAAAACGTTAACAGTATTGTCCTCATTTGAAGTAACAGGTTTTGGTAATGTTGAAGGCGCCTTTAACATGGAGCCATAGTTAAGGAAATTATTTTGTAATCTTACAAACTTCCTCTCGTTCATTGGTGTTGATTCAGGATACATTTGGTTGAATTTTCTACAAGTTCTGGCAATGATTTGATCACACTGTCCGTGTATAATAAATAATTTCATAAGAACTTCGTTTGAATAATCAATATTTGCATTCATTTTTGGCGATTTTTTGAAACACCGTCAATAACAATTTATCAATTACTTATGAAGGTAACCGAACTGCTATAAGCTTGATAATTCCACTGCTACCTAAATACAAATTCTAAAAAAAAAATAATGTTTCTAGAAGAAGCGACTTTATTGAGAAAACTTGACGATTTAGGTATAGGGACATGATATATTATCTTGAAGCATTTTTTACCATCTTTCAATTTACCGAGTAATATACAGGGGGTTTCATTTGAAAAAATGAGCTTTTGACTACTTTTATGCACAATGGAAATAATAGTAATTTTTGCACGCCCTGTATGATATGGAGTCAATTTTTTGGTGTTATTTGAATATTTCGAGTTTGTCCAAACTATCATCAAAATATCAACTTTTCATGAATTGAGAGTACTGATGTACTTAATTTCAATTAAGGCTATGTTTTGGACCATATTTAGCACAATTTATTTTTTATCTCGAAAACAGATAGAGATAGGTATAGTACACTGTTAACAAAAAAGTATTAAAATACCAGAACAATTCTAAAAATGTATTAATATACGAGGTGTTCCATTTTAAAAAAATAAAGTTGCTAGGACTTTTTGATGGAAGTGGCAACGCCGCATTGCTGAAAATATTTTAGATCGGTAGAACAGCTAAGGAAATGTGAGAGGTGAAATTTTCAGAAAAATCATGCTTTACGTTTTCAGCATTTTCATCAACCCAGCGAGTTTCATCATTCTACCTTGATAATTACGGAAGTTACGAGGGTGCTTCCATAAAAAATGAGACACACTGTATGCTTTTTCAGAGAGTATTGTTGGTTTTACTATATGGCATCGACCTGGTAGGTAGGAATTACACCATTCAAGGGCAACTCCTCTAATTCCGTAATGCTGAAGTTTTTGATGAAGAACATCAACATGCCTTATCCACAACCGTCACCAATTCAGATTCCCAAGTAGGGTGTGTAAAATCCGCACGATACTCCATTTCTTATTCGTTTTCATACATTTTCCGCGGCGAACACTTTTCAATAGCGTAATGCGAGTAGTTTATATTCCACTAGCAGAACCGCCGAGAAGACATAACGGCGACCCTCAAAAACCAACTCTCGTTTCTGTGTCAACTGTTTTATTACATTCATTTTTCGCATTGAATTTCTGAAGCACATTTACATGACACGACGAGAGTGTATCACATAACCGAAATGGAAAAAAGCGGACGACGCTCCCCAGACGCTTGTTAAGCAAAATTTCCATTTTAAAACCGCAAATTACCGCAGGCGCATCGCCCGAATTCTCTTGACCTCTGGCGAACACGATATTTCGCTTTGGTCCCTTCCTGAGCCTATATTCGATGTTGCATATGAAGGCTCGATATCCCGATTAGACCCTAACGCCGACGAGAGTAATCCAGTCAAAACAGACATTGAACTTCGGGAAAATTCCCATGGAGCTGAGAACAGAAATGTGCCTCGGAATAGATTCAATATAAAGATTTCTCGACACGAATTCTGAAGATAGAAATCCATTGGACGAAACAACCCTGAAAATGTACCCTTTTACCCCCCCGCAGACATTTACCCGTCTGAAAAAACATCAGAAGATATCGAACTGCTGGGCAATTTTCCTTTCACCTAAAACGAACTTTTTGCCAAAAAAAAAACATTATGACTGTGGGAAAAAGTTCGTTTTAGGTAATAAAACGAATGAATTGATGGATGAGACTTCTGAAGGTTGCTCATAGAGGTGCGACCGGTTGACGGAGGGAACAAATCTATTCAGTTGTTGAATGGCTCTGCTGGTTATATGACCGAGATGACCGTTTGGCGGGAATTGGTCGTCTTTCCCTTGATTAGAGGTTTCCATATGTTACGTATCTCTACGCTAGCTTGACTAAATGCGTTGTTGGACAAAATATACGCGGCTTCTTTGAATTTTCTCCTAAACCAGTGTTCCTCTTTGTGGATGATTTCAGCTTGAGCCCACTTGATGTTATGTTGATGAGTCCAAACATGCTCTGCTATTCCGGATTTGCTGGTTTCTCCTCGCTGTGTGTGTTTCTTGTGCTCAGCAATGCGAACTTTCAATGGCCTCTTAGTTTCACCGATGTATGATTCTCCACACTAGCAGGGTATCCGGTAGATGTAATTCTTGGAATCGCAGTCCGCGTAAAGAGGGGATAGGTGAAAGCACTCGAGCGACCTATAAATAGTCAGATCTCGGAGGAATAAGTCCAGTTATCACCCGAAGACGGTTGTGGATACTAACAATCGAAACTTCGTGACATAACTTGGTTTGAAATTTTTAAATTTTTTATTTTTCATTTTTTGTTAAAAATAATTTTTAATTTTTATTTTTTTATTGATATTTCAATTTTTTTTTGTTTGGTTGTTGCTTGTATGTTATTTATTTGTAATTTCAGTTTTTTGTTTAATAAAATTGTAATTTTCGGTTAATCTTATTAGTTTTTTAATTGTTTTTCAGGGTCCGCACTGATGAAATACACCACGAAACATTGTCAACCACCTTCAAACAATCGAAAACGGCTGCTTCGGATAAGGTGAGCATTGCGAGTGTTGTAGCTGCGTACATTCGAATTTCTCGGCCACACCGACTGACTTCTAAGAATTTCAATTAAAGTGTGAAATAAAAACAAACATGGTAAAGGCATAATTTTTATTTTTTTATAAAACTCTTGATAGTGATCTCTAAAACCAACTTCGGCAAGTACTCTTATTGCCTTCTTCTGCATTTTAAAAATTGTTATCACATGGGAGGAATAACCCCAGAGAGTAATGCCATAGCTAATGTGAGAGTGAAACAGTTAAAAATACGTGGTTTTATAAGTTGCAAAATTATTTATTGCTTTCAATTGTCGTATAATAAATAAGAAACTAGATAATTTTTTACCTAATTGATCAATGTGTCTCCCAGTTTAGTCTGTGGTCCAGCACTAATCCAAGCAGTTTTACGCTTTTTGTTTCTTGATTAACAGTTGATTGGTTATTTGCTGATATTTACATTATTTGTGTTTTATTATTATTTAATTTTAATTTGTTTGCTGCAAACCATTCATTTGCCTTGTTAGTAGCGCAATCCAGTGAAGCATCCAAGTTTACGTTGTCTTTCTCAGAAATAATAAACTTTGAGTCGTCTGCAAAGAGAACTTACCTATAAGGTGACATAAAGCAGCTGAGGTCATTAATATAAATGATAAAAAGGAGGTGGCCCAAAACAGAACCTTGGGTTACTCTATGACTAACAATCTGAATTGATGTTTTACTGTTCACTGAAATGCATTGTTTTCTAGTGGAAAAATAAGAACTAATGAGTTTTAAGGGAATTCCTCTAACACCATAATAGTTTAGTTTTTCCAAGAGAATGTCATGTGACACACAGTCAAAAGCTTTCGAAAGATCTACAACGTCACCGACAACATTAAAAACTGCCTGTACTGCTGAGCGGGAGTTTCTGAAGCCAAATTGAGAGTTATCAAAGAATCCGTTTGAATAAAAATATTCATACAATTGTTTTTTGATTAATTTTTCAATGACATTACTGAATATCGAAATAATACTGATGGGGCGATAATTTTCGATAACCAAGATATCACCTTTTTTAAAAAGTTGTAATACTTTGGATAAATTAAAAATGTTACGGTATATACCAGTATTAAACATAATATTTATGAACTCAGTGGAACGTTTTACAGCAAATAAATTGGTTTCCTTCAAGATTCGACTATTTAGTTCATGAATATCAAGACAGCATTTTTGAAAGACTTTATGGTTGAAGAGACATCAAAATGAGTAACAGGGTGCAAATAGAAAGAACTGCACGGTGCAGGAAAGTTCTTGAAACTAAGGAGCTTGTCATTGGATATGTTCGGAAGAGATTTAATAATATTAACAGCTATTTCACAAAAATAGTATCGAAACAATACAACGTATTGTTTCGATTTATTTCTTCCATAGTTAATGTTACAATTTTTTCTTCATGAATTATTTCCTTGAATAAACATTATTTTCATTATTATTATATAACCGTGGTAGGGGATCATCATAAAAAATGAAAATGGAACTTTCTATGATTTTTATCGCTTGTAACTAACGTTAGTGAACTTTCGTCGTATAGTGACATTTCCAAAAGAATACAATAAATTGAAATAATAAACAATTTTAACTCTCATACATTTATACACCACTGTAGGTAATAACAGACGGTCCCTAACTGAATTTTGTTTACCTGTGACGATGTGGGTATAGTAGGTTTCACGGTATCAAGTATTGGCTAAACAATTATGATAATACCAATTAGACCCTCAAATTGTGATACCCGAATCAAATAAAGGTAAGGTAACACTGCATAATGGAATTGAACCAGGTAGTTTATTGCAGTTGATAAGCCAATACAATGAGTACAAACTTATTTCCAATATACTTAAGTGTGAAATGTGTGTCAGATACGTGTCAGGTAACATTAAATAAATTTAAAAAATAACTATTTCAACACAAATCTTTATTTTGTATTAGGTATTTCAATAAGAACCATTGAAAGAGTGGTTAAAGAAGGGAAGCAGACACCCGTATACTGGCACGTGGCACAAATACAACGATTCACACGTTTCACCAATTTCACCAAAATCGCTTGTGAGGGTGGAACAAAATCGCACCTTTGAGATAACTGAGGAAAAGTTTCTTTGTGCAATTATTATTTTTTTTTAAGTTCAAATAAAATAATCGTTTTGATTTAAATAGGTGGGATTAAAAAAATGGGTGGTCTTCAAACCAGATGGTACATATTTATTTTAATATGTAAAATTTTATAAATTAGATTTTTTTTCAAAAAGCTAATTTATCAAATGCAGTAATTTTTTGCCCTTTTTACATTTTTATTTATTTTTGAATTTATTATTCTGATTATTTTATAGATCTGTAGAAGGTAACAATCCCAAAAAAAAACTATTTCAAATATAAATTGTCCTTCTCGAAATAAAATATTTAAACAAAATTAGTGTTCACCATATTTCAATTGTTTTTGAAACATACAGAATATATCATAGGAAAATTTGTATTAATATCTTCAGCCCGACGCTTATTAATACTATATTTAACGCAATATGATAAATAGCGTCGGCGGCCTCTTTTGAATTTTTTTTTTCCTTAGCAGCGTCCTCATAGCGGCATAGCGGGTAGAAATATCTTAGTGACTTTGTGGATGAATTGCAGGGCCAATTGCTTGACAGGACTATGTTGGTTTCTTTGATGTACCGGCATGTTGGCATTCTTGGAATTCTTTTTTAAGGACAAAACACAAGCACTACAGGAAAATCCTGAAGGCGCTCTCAGAGCGGTGCCTGTGCGAAAGTAGAGATTCACATTGGATTTGAATCGCTGGAGATTAAATCCATTATATCTACAGCAATTAGTGAACCAAGGACCTTTTTCTATGAGTATTTTTTTCAACTTTTCGTGAATGACTTTTCTATTAATTTCACCATCTGATTCATTTCGGTCAATAGTTGAACAAAATTGGACTACTGCAACTGATATTAGCGAATGAATTAATGAGTCTTTTTATAACACAAACTAGTTTTTCTAAGTTTTTATACTGCGATTTTACCTAATAGACTACTAATAGCTGGTGAATTCATCACAATTTTTTTTAATTATACATGCCAATTCCCAGAGGTTTTTTGAAGACGAGAAAGTAGATATTAAGTGTGCAGTAGTTCGAATATTGACAGTTTCTATTTTGAAGGTTTTATAATAGCTTATTATCTTACGAGACCAAACATTGTAGACTGTTCATTTTGATAAAATATTGTTAGTGCTCATAGAGTTAGAATATGAATCTCGTGCAATTTTTTTCAGTGTAAAGGAAGGTTTTGGTTTTCCACTTCTCCACCTTCAAAACTAAAATGTGAGAATTTTCCAAAGAAATGAAGTAATCAATCAATTTAAAAAATTAACTCTTTTCAAAGATGTGTAGATCATGCAAAGAAGTAACTTTTAGACACAAATTGGAAGAAAAACCCCTTTTGAAAGAGCTATTTTCATTTATACATTGAATTACATAAAAAAAATATTTTCGAAACGAATACTTTCATATGAACAAAAAACACTTTTTACTTTTCAATTTGTACTCCAAACATTTGTTATGGAATCATGTCAGATATTACAGGTCTGACTCCTCTGGACCCAGGTTTGTGTTCAGTTAGCCCTACAAAATATAAATGGAACAGAACACAGAGTCAGATACTACAAATGCAATACGCATATATACAGACGGCTCTAAAACCAAAGAAGGCTCAGGATGTGGAGTGTACTGAGCCTAAGGATTAAGTGGGGAATGAGAAAAAATACCAACGTGGTTCAAACAGAACTGGCTGGTATCTCAATCGCCACAAAAGAAATAACCAGGAAAGGAATTCCTGGCAAAAATATAACAATCTGCACTGACAGCAGACAAGCCCTATTACCTCAGGGCTAGTACTAGAATACCACCAAGATTCAGCCAAAGCCTCGGTAGATAATAACATTATCTTGAGGTGGGTTAAAGGGCACGACAGGAGTGAAGGTAATCGCATGGCCGACTCTTCAGCCAAGGAAGCGGCTGGACTAAGAATTTTAGGACCCAGTGGCACCTACGGCCTGATGACTTCGACAATTGCGGACCTAGCCAAATGTTACACCCACGCTAAATCCCTAAAGAGATGGGACGGAATCAAAAGATGCAATCTTGCCAGGATCACCCTGGGTGAACCTGGGAAGCTGGCGCTGAAAAAATATCTGGCGATGACCAGGAAAAATCTACGCTTAACAGTAGGATATCTGACTGACCACTGTCAACTAAGGAAACACCTCTATAATATGGGGCTAGTGGACACACCTCTATGCAGGATGTGTGAACAGAAAGATGAAACTGTCAGGCATGTCCTATGCGATTGCCCGGAGTTATCGGCAATAAGAGAGTGTGTGTTCGGCGAGTCTTGGCCTACACCTGCCGATATAAATGAGATGTCTCCAAGTGACCTGTCCACCTTCTTGGAAAGGACAGGATGGACGATAACCTAGGAGGACAACTCCTCGGGAGGATGTACAATGGGTCATATGTGACCTAAGTGCTGTGAGCTTACACTCACCCTCCCTACTCTACAGATCAGATATCATTCATAGAATTCCTATATAATATAGTAAATGAAAGAGGAAACATTTCACTTACATGGTACACTGTCATCCTCAGTGGCGGACATTCTATATTTCAGAATAAGACACTTGCTTTATTGCCCGTTCAGCACCGGTCTGGATAACATTATACTCAATCCATTCATGAAATTACGATTTCATGTCACAAATGACAGTACGTAATGATATTCATTCGTTTATTTGTAAATAACACTTTAATGGATTATGCTTGCTGACTTCATCCATTATTCATGCGCGCACAATCATAAATATCATAAACTCAATTGCCGTTGGGCTCAACTTGACAAATGTCATAACCTAACAAACCAAAAGTCAATTTGTTCAAGTTTGTATTTTTCCCTAATGGACAAAGACTAATCCAACAAATCAAAAATGAAAATTGGAAAAGCCGTTCTTGAGTTATAAATGGTATAATACGATTTTATGACTTTTTTATACGAGGTAGTTGCAGACGTACCTGGTTCAACAAAGAAAACACAAACATTTTGGAAACATTTATTTTTCAACGTAATCTTTTTGCATCCCTTTACACTTTTCCCAGCGACGCGACGTTCAATAAATTCAATACAGTTTTTATAATAAGAACTGCCTTCTCCTCAAAATAGCCATCAACTGCAGACATCACTTATTTATCGTTGGAAAATATTTGACCACTATGCCATTTTTTCGAATTTGGGAACGGAAAATAATGCGTGGGGGCCCCGTGGGTTGGGCTATCTATCGGGCACACCCTCAGGTGGCGGATAGGGGAACGGCCAGGGGGCTGGAGGCCCTGCCCGGGAAGCCAATGTGGCCTTACGGACGGGGTCGCTGGACTCCTGGTCAGTGACAGAAATAAGTGAGGTGAGGGGAACTGAAACCCCCCAAAAACCTTTGCAAAACTTGCCACCGTGGACCAGCCTACCCAAGCTGAGGTGTAAGGAACCGTGCCGACAGCTGAATGGCCGCAGGGTGATATGCGGTTACGAATGATCCCCTTGGGGAACTGGGAGAAACCTCATCGTAATCAGCCTCTGCGAGGCTCTGCCAGAGGTGACCAATTCTTCCCTTGCTACTCGTGGGAACACACATTTATGAAACAAACACAAAAATAGAAACAACAAAAACTGATCCCGAGGCTGGACAGAAGGGCTCACCCCAATCTGAGACGGTGGCTGGGGATGAACAGAAATGTCCACCCCAATATACCGCTTGGAATGAGGCTGGACATAGCAGATAACCTCGTGATGTAATACAAAGGCCAAGACGTAAGCGCATTTGCGACGCCGAGACCAAAAGGAGAAAGAGAGCGGAGAAGGCAGGAGTGGCAGCAACTATAAGTACACCCTCCTCCTCCCACACTCCACCAACAACAGCAATGGCACTTCCTGCGGCGCGCGCCAAGAGCTCCGCCTTGAATAAAGGCAAGGAACCGGCTGCCCCTGCAGGAAAGCTCACTCACTTGTGCACCTCCACGGAGGAAACTCCAAGAAGGTTGAAGAAGCCGCGCAACGACAGAAATGTCGCTGCATCATCCAAAACCTTCGCTGAGGCCACCGTGAGACAAGGTTGCCAAAGAGAGTGTGTGTTCAGCGAGTCTTGGCCTACACCTGCCAATATAGAGGAGATGTTTCTCAGTGACCTGTCAACCTTCCTGGAAAGGACAGGATGGACGATGGCCTGGGAGGATGTACAATGGGTCAATGTGCCACCACCATTTCGAATGATATAATAAAATCAGAGGAACTTTCAATACTGTGTCATATTTGTTATAATCTTGTATAAAGTAATTCGCAATGTGATGTTTTGTTCAATTATCATCTTATTTTTTTGTAAATACGGACGTCCAGTTTTTTCATCGATTTTTATAGCTTCTATAACAAATTCAGCTATGTATCACAATAACAATAATGATAATGTTTATTTTCCAACAATTTACAACGGGTATCGAAATAGTAGATAGAAATAGAACAGAAAATAAACATGATAAATCACTGAAGCTTGTGTGTGATATTAAATACAGGCACCTATTTAATAAAAATAAGTCAATTATGGAATCTGATGAACGAAACGTTGCATTGCGAATAGGTTTATATCAGATTATAACAATTTGAAACAGTAGAAAATTTGGCAAAGAACATTAGACAAAATTCCAGCTACAGAAGTGAAAAATATATTATAAATAGAGATTTACTCACACCAACAAATACTACTGAGGTTGAAAATTCAATTAATAATTTTAAAAATGAAGGAACTTCCAGGCTTGATGGAATCAAAGCCGAAACTCTAAAGGTAATTGCAAAATTAATTCGGGAACCTTTGACAAAAATTATACCTAAATAATGCTTCGAATTAGACACATTTCCGTCGGTTTTGAAAAAGTCACTTTTAACTCCAATTGTCAAAAATAGTTTCAAATTATAGACCTATTTCATTCCTATCATCAAGGTATTTTGAAGAAAAAATTATATGCACAAGATTTACCCCATGTCTGTCAAATAATAATCTGCTATCGATTTCCCAATATGGCCTTTGAGAAAAAATCTACTAATGATGCAATACATTCCTTGACAAAATCCATCCACGGATCATAAGATTCACGCATTCCTTATATCGGCCATAGATACACGACAAGATCAAAGAATCAATATTGTATACCCACAACTTCAAAAACAATAGGTCAAAGAAGTTACTCCCACTTGGCACCTAAATTATTCAGACAACTACCACAAACAATAATCGATAAAACTTCTTCAAAACAATTCAAAAACCAACTTCTATCATTTGTTAAAGAAATGGACAAAACGAAAATACAGAAAATAACACAGGGATGAATTAATAATAGAGAACTGATATGAAGTGTATGTGTATTTCATCAGTTCGGACTTCCATTGTCTAATATAATATGAATTGATTTGAAATCCCTGAAAAAAATCAAAAAGATTGACCGAAAATAACAATTTCATCAAACAAAATCTGAAATTACAAAGAAATAACATACAACAACCAAACAAATAAAAATTGAAATATTAATAAAATCTGAAAAAAGTGAAAAAATTTAAAATATTAACAAAAAATGAAAAAATAAAAATTAAAAGATTTCAAACCAAATTATGACACAACGTTTCGATTGTTAATATGCACAATCGTCTTCGGGTGATAACTGGTTATCACCCGAAGACGATTTTTCAAAAACTACACCTCACTATGGGTCTTCATCAAGAAACAGCCGAATCAATCAGAAATAAAAATGTCCTTAAGAGTATTGCTGAAAAGTATGGACACACCGTACTGAAATTTCCCCTCTATTTTTGTGTTTTCAATCCCATCGAATTGATTTGGGGAAAATTGAAACAAAGCATCAGGCATAAAAATAATTTTCAAAAATTTGATAAGAAGGTAATGGAGCTAATTGAAGAAGAAGTATCAAGTAGTACCGAAGAAGTCTGGCAGAACAGTATCAAAAAAGTAATTTTAGTTGAAAAAGACTATATGGAGATTGGACACTTCCATATTAATGAATTCATTATTGATTTCAGAAGTATTTTCAATTATCACCCTGTTATTTGAATCCCTACTTTCCCACTCACCTCACGCTCACCTCACACTCACGAAATATTTATTATATATATATATATATATATATATATATATATATATATATATATATATATATATATTTCAAAAACAATCATTGAAATTCTCGATCTGGAAAGAGATTATTCTAGTTCTCCAAAATATGAAACATTTTATTTTTTCAATTTAACCAACATTGTAAATATTACCATTTCCGAAATAGCAATAGTGGGTTCAGTTATAAAAAACGTGCTGTATATTAGGTGATTATTATTACTTCATCACTTGAACTCTATGGATTGGATTTTCAAACTTTTCCTAGATCCGATTTGTGTCAGTTATTAATTATTTTCGAATATTTCTTCAGGCATATTCATCAAGATGAAGTAAAAGATGGAGGAGACAAAAAAATTTGATTTTTTAACGTTACCTCATTCAGAAAGTACACAAGTTATGGTGGATTAGGTCAATTGAAAACAAGTGATCTACTGCAAAACATGAGACGTGGCAACGCCGAACACGGCGTTCCTCTCGGGCGATTTCTTCTTCACCTGCATTATTGTTGAAATAATTATTTGAAAAGAAGAATACATACTGAGCTGGAGGCATTCCCCTTCAGTTGATATTATGATGAATCAAAGACTGTTTCAATTTCCAAATCCGTAGTTCATTTCGACTGGCCTGGAAGGGGATAAAACATTCCATTACGTATTATGATCCCAGATAGTGATGAAAGGAATAACTTCAAAGGCCCGATTCCATCTGTGTAGAGTTCCGAACCTGATTGGGAAAATATCGGCCCGGATGGGATGTTTTAACCCTGCCGCTGATGAAACATCGACTAAATGTAAGCAAGGGTTCACGCCGCAAACGCGACTACTATAAAAGCTTTGGTGATTGTTTGCAAATGGGATTACTGATGGAAGAACAAATCTTCGTCGGATTGCGTAATGGGTGATGGAAGGATCCAGCGGAAAAGTTTATGAGTCAGCGGATTGGAAACACTCATAATGTTGAAGTACTGGAATCCGATTTGAGGAAATACAGCGTTTTAACGAAGTATACGGTCAGTACATGCTGGTGTTACGCAAGGAACTCTTCCGGGTCCTGTAGACTTGTATTTGAAGTGATTGCAGATCTATGTACACAGTGATTTTTTCAAAAATACTTATACTAGTGTAATACGAATATATCATATCATCTTTTGAATTTTTCCTAAAACCGTAAATTGCAATAACTACATACAATTATGAAACGGGTCAAGTTGTAATTTAATTGTCCACAATAAAACGATACGACTCTAATTATCGGTGAATATATGTGGCGATGACACCTTTCCTCACATGAACGCCATCAATGGGATATATATATATATATATATATATATATATATATATATATATATATATATATATATATATATATGTGATGCTATATACTCCTTGGTTTTCTAGGGAAATTCTCTCTTTCGTTTGAGCAGCCAACTGGATATCGTTTTGTGTGGTTTGTAGGTTGTCCGAATGTTTTTACGTCTTAGTATTCTCCCGATTTTGTCGGTCACACCTTTGATATAAGGTAGTGTCACAGATTGTCTGTCGTGTGGAGAGTCTTCTGTCGATCTAGTGGATGTTTTGTTGGTTGTTCTTTGTCTGTCGATGGCCTTTTGAATGCATCACATGCGAGGACTGTGGACAACAATATATCGGTCAGACCAACAGACGTATATCTGCCAGAACCCAGGAGCACAAAAACTCGATAAGAACAAAACAAACCTCCTCTGCCCTCTTTCAACACCATCTACAAACATCTACAAACATCTACAAATTTACTGTGGATTATTTCATTTACGTTGCGTTACGTGTGGGTAGTTCGCTGTTTATTCCAAAATTAACAAAGTAGCTCAACACATTGAAGAGATTGGCGACCACTGCTCTAGATACATTGTTTCTCTAGGAATGTGTATTGTATTGGACAGTATATTGAATGTTAGGTCTTTATTTGTTCCTCGATGAAATGAATTGTGACTTTTGAATTTAAAGATGTTTATGTTTTCCCAGATGTCCATAAGGTTTCCTTTATTGACTTGTTTTATGAGTTTGATGTTTTCTGGTGGGAGGAAATTTATGTTTAATTTGTATGGCATGTGTTGCAAGATTTGATTTATATGTATTTGGGTTTATGTAAGCTTTTTAGTGGTCGTCGTACCTTTGTATCACTTTTTTCTTGGTTTGGCCGATGTAGAATTTATTGCAGTCCGAGCATTGTATGCTGTACACTGCGTTTAGGTCCATCCATTGGTTAATTTTAACCAAATTCATCATTCAAAAGATTTCGGTTTTTTGTCCGTGTTTTTGTAAACAGAGTTCGCTATGTGAAAACGGCCGGCGACAACAACAAGTAACTATTCAGATGTAACGCTAGTTGCACACACATCGATTTTGGACGACCAGTATAAAATCGGCCGATATTTTATTGGTAGCGGGTGCTTGCACACTCACCGGATTTTTATCGGTAGAACAATCAGTTGCTTTGTTGTCGTAATTAGCACGCACTACCAAAACGAAGTTAATGCGTAGTAACTACAATTTCACCAAGAATTCGAGACTGAAATGGTCGGTAAAAAACCGGTGAGTATGCAAGAGTGTATTCAGTCATGTACGCCACTACTTCCCGGTACTGCCGGCGATACAGTGGCAGTGGACGGCTGCACACCGGTATTTTACCGGCAACGATCACCGGTCGGCGTGTGTGCAAAGTCCCGTTCCCACATGTGGTTCACTATTGGAATTTGGACGACCGGTACAAAGTCGGCCGTCCAAAATCGGTGTGTGTGCAACTAGCGTAACATATTGGTAATCTGTTTGTTCCCAGTACACTCAACAAGTTCTCAAAATCGTGATTGGATATTCCTGTCATCATTTATCAAATCTGCCATAATTTTATCCATTCCATAATCTATTCGTCTTCTTAACAATTACCTTATCTAGTTTGCTTTCGCTTGCGCTCCTTCCATTCAATACAGGGTGTAACATGAATACGTTGAAATATTCAAGTGTCGTATTCTTGTGATAATTTTATGAAAAAAAGTCTTTATAAACTTGTGTCCGGAAATGATTCGTTTCGGATATACAGGGTGTTGAAATTGAAGTTATTTGCACAAAATTTGGTATCGGGGGTTTTATGACGTGGGTAATCATAATTTCGTATTGATTTTCATCTAGAGGGCGCTGCGTACGCTGCCATTATTTATTTCAAATTTCCCTAACTTGTTTGAGAGTAAACTTTTGATACTTTTCATGAAAAAATCTAGTTTTCACACCTTTTCCAAGTAAAAAATATACACTTCCTCAACAACGCTGGAGGTAATCAATTTCTACATATTTACAATTTTTTATATCGATAGCACCTAGAGCGCTAAGTGAAGTCGTTGAGTACATTACAAAAACTAAGTATTTATATGGTGGATCTGTCAAAATAAAAAACTTTTTCATATAAAATGTTTACCGAAAAATTATTCGTTTTCGATATACAAATATCTGAAATTTGAGAAAAAACTTATGAACAATTTCTGGAGGTGTATTTTCCAACTCTAAATGTTCGTATTCCATTATATTCAATATTTAATAAATCTGAACTGTTTATACTATAACAATCAACAATAAAACTATTTTCGTTGGATTAGTTGACATCAATAATTATGCAGTGCTTCGGTTTTGTTGTTATAGAAACGCCAACAATGGGCTACTTGGATATTGCACGCGAATCGTCGGCGTAGCGTTGTCAACATGGAGAGCGTGTCATATCAATCTGACATATAACAATTCATGACTGACTTGAGTTATCGTGATAACAGTGAGAAATTATTTCTCACTGTAATGGCGGATATTTCTCACTTCGTGAGAAATCTTTCGTTTTGAACGTATGAAAGCGATGAGAGAAGTGGCACATTGTATAGTATCCGTAGAAAAAAAATATTTTTGAGACAATACAGTATATTTGTAATGATTGATGGACTGCATAAATGACTATGACTATGACTTTCATGCAATTTCGAAATTAGAGTTCGATAGAATTTTCAATCTTTGATACGCTAATAAAAGCAAAACTAGTTCACGAACTGAATATTTCTGAAAGGGCCAGCCATATGCAATCTTTTTAGAAATAACACAGAAATATTCATGAGGGTTATTTTCTCATCAAAAATGTACAAGCAACATATGGGAATATTCCCCTCCGAATGGTACACTTCCATATCATCATTGCGGTGATGGTGCATCTGGGGTTATGCGATTTGTGAATGGTAAATGGCGCTGCCCTAAATAAATCAATCACTTGAGTATCACGTCTTGGATGTGCGGCCCCAGACATTCCATAATATTGAGTACACATCAATTCGGAATTGACAACCCATAACTTCTGAAACGGTGGATGAGGTTTATGGTTTATTGATACTTTAAAATGAGATGCTCCTTCCGACGATTTGGAAATAACTTATTTGATGTGGGACTGAGTGGAAACGGAGAAGAAAATCAAGGCGTTATATGTTTCAAAAAACAGAAAATGGCTAATTGCCGTAGTGACATAGAGCTATAGTCTATTTCCTCAAGCTGCAAAGTAATGAATAATTTCAATGTAGCTGTTCCATTGAGGCGGTTAAAAAATGAAAGATGTATCACATACATACACAGCTTACCTGATTGAATGAGGCACATCTGAGATATATTTCATCAGTTCGGACTTTTATTGTCTAATATGATATGAATTGATTTGAAATCCCTTAAAGAATCTGTGAAAAATTTAAAAGATTAGCTGGAAAATAACAATGAAATAACATACAAGCAACAACCAAAAAAATATGTTACGTATCTTACGTAACGAAGATATATGTAACATATGGAAACCTCGCGGAAATCAAGCGGAACACGACCAACTCCCGCCAAACGATTAGCGGGATCTGACCGTTTGGCGGCTGACTGGCGGCTGACCGTTTGGCGGCTGACCGTTTGGCGGCTGATCGTTTGGTGGGAGTTGGTCGTGTTCCGCTAGATTAGAGGTTTCCATATGTTACGTATCTCTACGTTAGCTTGACTAAATGCGTTGTTGGACAACATACGAGGCTTCTTTGCTTCCTGCTAAATCAGTGTTGTGGATGGTTTCAGCTTGAGCCCACTTGATATTATGTTGACAAGTCCAAACATTCCCTGCTATTACGGATTTGCTAGTTTCTTCACGCTGTGTGTGTTTGTTGTGGTCGGCAATGCGAACTTTCAATGGCCTCTTAGTTTCACCGATGTATGATTCTTCCCACTCCCAGGGTATCCGGTAAAAGCAATTCTTGGTATCGCAGTCCGCGTTTGGTGGCCTGGTTTTCGTGAGGCTGCTACGGATAGTGTTCCCAGATCTGAAGCAGGTTCTGATATTATACTTGGACCCAATTCTTTTAATCCTTTCCGACAATCCTCTGAGGTAAGGAAGTACAAGTACTGGTTGTAGCGGCTTCTCTTCTTTGTGAAGCTCTTGCTTTCTTCTAGCTGAAGCCTGTTCCACCATCACTTTGGAGTAACCATTCCGTTGAAGGTCATTTTTGATGATGTCTAGTTCCTTCTCGAGAACTTACTTTGTATTACAGAGCCCGAAAGCACGGTCTAGTAGAGTCTTGATGATTCCTCTCTAGATGATGTTTTTCCTTGCGGTGATTTAATTATTTACAATGAAAATCTGGACAAGTTCTGAGTGACTGAATCTCTGGAGCTAATGATCGGTCTGAGCGGAATATCCTTCTTGTGGATTTTGGGTAGTCCATACAAGTGAGGGGGCTTACTGTGGTGCGGTGTTAGCAATCTCTCTTTTTCCGAAAAATATACTTGGTGTTTTCTCAAAGTGTGGTACAACTCCCTTTCAATTGATGCAGTAGGGTCTAAGAAATTTCAAATCAATTTATATCATATTAGATAATGTAAGTCCGAATTGATGATATGCACCCCAAAACATTGTCAACCACCTTCAAACAAACATCTAAGATTCAATTTTTGCTGGAAAAAGGATGACGTCTTGGTTCTATCCAATCTTATAGTTCTTCAATTAGGTTTTTTATTACCTGTAGAATATTAATTATCGATGAAGCCCTTGCGTCTCAATCAGTGCTGTTGTTAGTAAATTCTTCACTTTTCTCTCCAAAAAAACGAATTGGCGAATGTTCCTTTTCTGCAAACGAAAATACTATTATCCTTAATGTACGATTAGATGACGCTCTCCTACACTAAAATCCTATGTATACTTACACCCCTTTTAGTATTGACTGAACTCAAGTAGTCTGTTAGGAGGAACAAACAATTACTTCACAGTAGAACTAGTTAAAAACTCTGAACATCATACAAGAATGCCAGTTTATAGGTCAGGTCCATTTCAAATATGCACCAGGGCGGAAGCTTCGTTTATGTTGATATTGTGACAACAACGGAATAAGCAATAGTACAGAAGAAGAAACAGTGATGGGGGTTCAGGTGTATGGTGATCAATATCAACGAACGAACAAAAAATCAGACTGATAGGTTAACAAGCCAAAGGACCAATTATAGTAAACCCACATAGTCAACAAAAAACCCCAGTTTGGAAAAGTACACATATTTCGTTAAGAACATTTTTTACCAACAGCGACAAAGTGAGCACAATGAAGCTTTCGACTAGAAATGAACAGTTTTTATTGGCCATCGATGCATAGAACCAGGAGAAGGAAACGTATTGATTCAAGCTTCGATTGAAGAGCAGATGGGAGTCTAGACCTTTATCAATGGATAGGTCGACATCTTACGTTGCATTGATCGCTGGAAACTGCCTCTGGAGAAATAAAAACGAAGAAGGAATCTACAGGCTCCTACCAACTTTTACAAATTTAAAAAATCGTTGGAGTAAACGAAATTTTCAAATGCTTTCTGGTATTCATTAGTAATCTCCAGGTTCTTCTGTAATAGTGTTTCGACAATCTGTATACCACTTCAGTTAGCTGGAATACTCATTTGCCCCTGTAGAGTTTGCTCTTGAAATAAATTGCAAATCTCATGAGTGGTAATCTTCTCTATATTTAGGAATAGTGGAGGAACTTTCCCTAGAGAAATAATCTTTGGTAGACAAAAATTCTACTCGAAACCGTACCTCCATCAAAAATGTTCTCACTGGCGTGGATATTATAACGTCCCTTCGACTCGTTACCGTTTTAAAATCTATCAAATTCCAACGACCCCAAAATGTACAATCCAGTGCTCGCTCTGATCGATGGAGATTCATTTGGAAGATAAAGAAAATTGGAATGTCACGATAAAGCATTTTATAAGTTTTTTTTGCAATTTATTTCCCAGCAGTTACAAACAAATTAATGGGAACGTGAAGCTGTTCGAGAGTAGCTTTCCCAGCAAACAATACCCCTTTCAGGAATTGATTGAATCGATTGGAAGGCAAAATTCATTAGTAGTGCTTCCACAGGTTTCGATTTATAATGTCATGTTGAGTGCATTCTATCTCAAGTTTTCCTGCGGTTGTAAATAATTAGTTGGTGAAGTCTCGATTGGGGTGTTGTTACGATACGTATTTTAACAAAACAACAAGTAGTCTAGCTCGAGCGAGTTGAAACACTATCACTAAGAGAAACCAGTGTCGCTTGGGAAACTTCTACTGATTTCCAGTGAGCGAAAGGTTCCATATTTTGAAACTTTCCGTAATTTGTTTCTTGAATAGAAATTTGTATTCCCGAGTTTTTGAAAAGTATATTAAGGTTTGAACTCAAAATATAGACGCAATCATAGCAGGCAAGAAGTGGAGTTACTCTTCTCACAAGTGATATTGAATCTGGTGGAACTATAGTTGAGAGAAGATGTTGAATTGACAAGATGGTTCTCAGTTGCATCTTAGTCGTGTGTAGTGACATGTATGTGTTTTTTTTCATAAGTAGACTCATGCATTAGTGAATATTTACACTTAACAAACTGCTATGCTATGAGTACAAAACCAAATCAAAGTAAATGCCATTGTTCCTTCAATTTCATAAAAAATGTTTACCGAAAAATTATTCGTTTTCGAGATACAAATATCTAAAATTTGAAAAAAACTCATGACAAAAACTAACCATGTGTTGAAAAATTTTAATATTCTCTTTCTCGAAAACGAATCACTTTTTGATAAACATTTTAAAGGAAATGCGTCAGTAAAAAACAACATATCAATTGTCTGAATATTTGTTCGAAAATAAAATAATCAGAGACACCATGTTCGAATATATGAACAGAGTACGTGAATGACTAAATTCGTTTTTATATTAATAGTATTTCATTGTTAAAAACTATCGTACCATGACATGATACCGCAGTACCGGCACCTGTGTCACCTGACTCATTTGACGCGTTTAGACGTCCTAATTTCCGGACACAAGTTTATGAAGACTTTTTTTTAATGTCTCAGGAATACGTGTACTTGTATTACACCTTGTATATTCGATTATGAAAAAATCGTCTCTAGGCATATCGTCTAGAGAAGGCATAATAAAAGCTGTTCGTCTAGTGAAAACGATAGAAAGCATTTCACAACAAAACATGCGACCCAGATTAATTTTCGTTTGTTTGATGGAATTCGAGCTTGTTTTTGAAACTAAAACAATTTTATTGTTTCTGTTTTTGAAAACGAAACTCGTCGCAAGCATCGCAAGTCCATCTTAATATAACTGACAAACTTACTCAAGCAAATACACATTGTTGAGACGCCCTGTATAGTAATGCAACAACTACAAAGCCACAGAAAACCTTCCGTATAATCGCTGAATATCTAACCCTCCTATAGTTTCCCTCGAACTTTCAATAACGACACCCGCCGATACGATCAATAGGGTACTATAACTAATAGATATTAGATAAAAGTAGTTTTTGCGTTGCAGATATCCACGGAATCCACAAATAATCTTATCATTCCGCAAACAAGAAGCGGTTACTAGATTGGTTCGGAAAATCGCAGATGTTGTGGAATTGGAATGCGAATGCATACAGATTTGGTCGCCTGATGCCATGTGGTGGCTGGCTTTAAACCTGCCCTATATATTTCAAAGGCTTAGGTGGACAAATATTGCTGGGGTGAATGGGGGTTTCGATAGTAGATGCCCCTTCGGGGTGGAATAGTTATGCTTTTCGTGGCTCACAAAATACCTATTTATGATATTAGTTCAGTGCGTTTCAGTTTCATGGGTTAAGAAGGTTTCAAAAGTTATCACGTTCTTTGAAAATCCCTTCAAAAATGGAAAATTTCACAATAATGTCATACAGTGTCATCCCCAAAGTATGCACCATATGGGAAATTTATTTATTAAGGTTTTTTTGACAAAATGTTATTCTTGATAAAAGTTTGTGCATCCCCTAAAACTAACAGAAAAGGCTGACATCTGGCAAATCAGCACCGCCGTGTATAGCGCCGTCCAATCGCTTTCTGAATCGGAAGGACGAAATTCCGGCCTTGCGGTTCGGAAGATTGAACGGCGTGTACACAAGATGGAGGCTAAGATCAAGTCGGCGAGACAACACACGTTTCGTATCCAATGTGTGATGGATTACAGGGCGGCCAACAAGCCTTTCACGCCCGCAGTTTGAGTCAAGGCGTGCTGCTGACCACCAAATAGCACTGCCTTGATAGGATACGAATGCTAGTGGCTGCTAAGAAGTCACTAGTGAGACGAGCGAGAGGTATCGCGGAAAACCTTAGGTTCCGCGATACCAAGCACCCACCGCCATCTGGCCAGAGTTTTCAACTCATAGCTGGACGGCAGCCGATTCCGGATTGGTTTGTCGAGAGGCGGGCCGTTCTTATCCCCAAAAACGGAGATTTGTCGATTCCTAAGAATTCCTAAGCTCAGATAAAAGCCCCAGAGAACACCTTGCTTCTGCGGAAACACAAGGATACGCCACTGCATGGGGTCTTCTTCAATAACATTGGAGAACTTGACTTATCAAAGCGCCTGACCTTCGCTTTTCTCATGTCGAGTGGGCAGAAGTCGGAAACTGAGGGGTTCATCATGGTTTGCCAGGATGGTGTCTTTAACACCTTAGTCTACCGCAGTCGCGTGATGGGTATAAAAGAGGTTCCTGAAACAAGGTGCAGGGCCTGCCGCGAGGCACTCGAGACCCTAATGCACTTGCTATCAGCATGTTCAGCATATGCGGTCTTGGCATATATCCATTGACATAACGCGGCCTTAAGAGTGCTATATTACCATCTACGGCGATCTTACGGTATTGACGAGACACCGGTGTTGCCCTACCCTCCGGGGATATTAAATCCGTTGTGGGAAATGAGAGGTGCCGAATTTTTTGGAACTATTCGTTCCTCACCCTCAGGCTCATACAAGCTAATAAGCCTGATGTGGTCCTTCTCGACCACCAGAGCAAAACGATATTTGTCGTGGAGTTTTCAGCTCCTGGCGAGACGAATATCGTCAGAAAAGATAAGGAAAAACGGATGAAATATCGAGATTTTCTCTTTGAACTCTGCAGACTCTATCTAGATCACTCTGTCAAGATGGTTGTTCTGATTATTGGAGTCCTTGGTGGAATGATGTCCTCTCTACTCTCGAATCTTAAAATCATACCGGCTTGCCGCACTAAGGCAGACATCGTAGCCGTACAGATGCAGGAGGCTGTCATTCTTGGCTCACTGCGCTTGCTCAGGGCACATGATTCTCGGACCCAATGATCACTTACCCCACGGTGTGGGAAGTGGTCATTGGTTAATAATGCAGGCGCGCCCTCCCGAATGTATCGGGGCTTCGGGGGATAGGGCCTGACCAGCGCACACTACGGTGAAAAAAGAATAATTATAATAATAATAATAATAATATTAATAATAATAATCGTCTTTATTATTTCCACATTCAAAAGAATACAATCAATATTAGAAATTAAGGTTCATATATGGAAATAAAGGGCGAAGTTTATTTTCTGTTGTGTAAACACGAGAGAGAATATTCTTCCACTTGACCCTAACAAACCTGTGTAATGATACAAGAAAAAAAAACATATTACGCTAAAAACTGATAGAGAAAAAAAATAGTTTTATAAAATTTGAGATTCGAGAAGATGTTCTTTGTGAAATTGTCTGAATTTGTGAGCATTTTCTGTTCTTATAGTATTCAGAACCGGATTGCACAGAGAATAGATTTGGTAGCCAAATGACCGTCTAAAATATTCCGTTCTAAAGGGAGGTATTTCGAATATTCAGATTATGTACATCTGTACGGTAAGTTATTTTCCTATGTAAGTAAGAGGGAACTTGTTTTCTAATTATTTTATAGTAGAGAACAACAGCATGATGTTTTCTCCTTTTATCCATATTCAACCACCCAATTTCTTTCAATTTATGAGAAACTCTTTGTCGTTTTCTAATACTGTAGATTAATCTCAGACATGAGTTTTGCAGTTTCTTTATCTTTTTCTTATAGAGTGTTGTTGTAGAGAGAGTCAGCATAATTTAAAACTGATAAAACTAGCGTTTCACATAATGATTTTTCAACTTTAATGGGTAACAAATATCTATTATTATATATCATTTTCAGATTACAGTACGCCTGTTGTAATTGTCCATTTATATGTTTTCCAAATCTCAAGTCAGGTCCATAATTACTCCTAGTTTTATTTTTTCCTTACCCGTTTCCAGTTTCTTATTATTTACCGTGATATTAATAGAGTCCTCTACTTTTTTACGCTGAAGTCCACTTCCAAACAACATAACTTTTCAGGATTAATAAGTAGGCAATGGTCTTTGGCAGCTTTTGCGAAGGCCCCAAGATTGCATGCATCATCCACCATATGTGGAAGGAAACTATAGTAAAGTTGGGTATCATCAGCATATAAATGAATATTGCAGGCTATTATTCCAGTCACCAGATTAGAGGAGTATATAGTGAACAGAAGAGGCCCCAGTATAGATCCTTGCGGGACACCTGACTTGCGTTTCAAATATTCAGAGCTCTTACCTTCGAGAACCACTTTTTGCTGCCTATTCTTGAGATAATTGCCTATTAGCACTCGTGAATTTTCTGAAAAACCTATATAATCTAACATGTTTACTAACAAATCGTAATTAATTGTGTCGAAAACACGACTAAAATCGACTGAAACTAGTAGTGTGCACTGACCTTGATCAGTAGCTCTCGAAATATCATCAGTGATGTGGAGAAGTGCTGTCGTACAGCCATAACCCCTACGGAAACCGGATTGAAATATGGTAATAAAGAGTGACTACTTAGATGAGACTTGATTTGTGTTTCAATAGCTTTCTCTAGAACTTTCGATGAAGTTGGCAATATATTTATTGCTCTTAAATCTTTAAATTCATTTGGTTTTGTCTGCTTAGGTAAAACTTCAATATTTTCAGTTAAACAGAAATTCACTATATGAGTAACATATGGTACTATATGAGGACAGCACAGTTCAAGTTCCACATTGAGTCCATCACATCCCTTGGCATTAGTTTTGATCTCAGAAATTATTTTGTAAACAAAGAAGTCATTAACCTCTTCAAATTGAAATGTGGGAATATTCAGAGTCTGTGATGCGTAAAAATTCATGACGGCATGATGGGGTTGGCTTAGTGAAATGGATTCAATGAAAAACTCATTAATTTCACTTGGTTCCCTGAGATGATTTGGAATGCTACAATTTTTTTCAGGCAAGAATTTGTTGGCTCTCAGTGTTTTCCACATACCTTTGGAGGTGACATTATTAAATTGATAAAGAAAGTACGCTCTTTTCTCCCTTTTTATAGATTGACTTGTGAAGTTGCGAAGTTCTCTATATGCTCGCAAATTAATATCAGATTTTGTTTTCCTGTATTTTTTCAATGCTTTATTTCTCTCTTTCATCATTTGTGCAATAGGAAACGTCAACCAAGGATCTTTAGCTTTCGTTACTCTAGATATTTTGATGGGGGCATGTCTATCAAATAATTCATTTAAACAATTAACCGAATAAGATAATTTCTCATCAATGTTTTCTTGGTCATAAATAAAAAAAATGAGTATTGAGAAGGTCGTAGTGAAATGCAGCCTCATCAAATTGTTTAAAGTTTCTATAAGTTACCATTTTATTTTGTTCAACTTTAGAACATTTCCGTAATTCACAAAAAGTAATCAAATGGTTGGATATTGTATTATGTATAATAACTTTCATAAATTGACTTTCCTCTTGTACTATAACGCAATCTCATAGAGTAGCAGTAGTTGCTGTTGTTCTTGTACGAGGATCCTTCAAATATTTGATTTTGTGACAAGAGTACAGTACTCTTATTTTGAAAAATCTCAGGAAATATTTAAAAAAATTGTTCAGCATTGAAAAATACTTCTAGATTTGAAGTTATGGCCATATAAGTGAAGTTTTATTTTTTTACCCATTTTCTTTCGAATGGGGACTACGTCCTGTATATGACGGTTCATTTTAAAAGCCTGTAATATTACAAATTACACAACTATAGTGTTAACCCCGGTCAATTGTTTTATAAAGTGAAAGTTTTTGGTGCAAAGTTATTTTTATTTTTTGGTAACACCGAAAATTACCCAAAATTATACAGTATTGTAACAAGAATTGAATATTCAATAATATCAAATCACAAAACATCAAAATAAAATAAGCATTTCTGAACAAACTCGTCGATTTCCTGGAGAATCAACTTAAAACACTCATTTCGGACGAGAAAATCTCCAGTTAGTACTTCACCATTGTGGACTGTGGATTGTGCTTCGACTACTCCCCTCCATAAACATAGCGAGTTGAAATATCTGGTGGTGATCATCCTCTACAGGAAAACATCAGTCAATTTATTCAAGACTAGATTCTAGAAGTGAGGATATGTGCAAATGTTTATATGAAATGCATTTACAACGCTTCACAATGTTTTTAAAAGTATATTCACACTGACCTCAGTTATCTTGGCAATGGGACTACCACCGATTCGAAAATTCTAGACTGGCATCACATTCCATTGTTACAGCCTCTTGGAATCAATTGCAATAACTTTTTAATTCCGAAATAGGAAGCTCATCTCATTGATCCCATTCTTCGGGTAGGAAGTAAAGCCCGCCTCGACAAAACAATTTATTGTTGTAGATTTTGTCACTTCCGATGCCCAATACGTTTGCCAATTCATAGATGCAATCGCGGAGATTTATATGAAAGCTTGGCCTCGTTTCCTTCGAACGTATCTTTTGTATATGCCCGGGTTTTTTCGGATGATGAACTTGTATATTTTGTTATCTGTAATTAACTTTGATGGTCTCTTGAGAATAAGGAAAATACTTTCAACAAAACTTTTAGGTCAACTCATTCAGAAATTTACATAAAAATGTAACAATCATTATAGTACAGTAATTCTGCAATAAAGTCAACTCCTACGCCACAGATGGAGTTCCAAAATGTGATCTCACTTATAATATTTCATCTAATATCTATATAAAAACAAACTATAACTTCAATCGTTGTATAAGAATCTGAATAATTGCTCTATACATTTATTTCAATTGTGAATTTCATTAGTTCGGACTTACATTGTCTGATATTATATAAAATGATTTGAAATCTCTGAAAGAACTAATAAAAAAAGAATTAAAAAAGAATAGCTGAAAACAAGAATTATATCAAGTAAAAAAACCTGAAATGAAATAATAGTGCAATAAAATACAAGTAAAAATGTAAAAATTGAACAAAAAATTAAAAAGTTGAGAGATTCCAAGCCAAATTACTTCACGACGTTTCGATTGTTAGTATCCACAGTCATCTTCGGGTGATGACTAGACTAATTCCTCCGAGAGATGACTGCTCATAGGTCATTCGAGTACTTTCCCTTATCTTCGCTTTCCTTTTTCCGATTCACCGGTGTAGTGGGAGATGACAGTTTGGCGGGAGTTGGCCATTCTTCACTTGATTGTGGCTTTCCATATGTTGCGTATCTCTACGCTAGCTTGCCTGAATACATTGTTGGACAACATGTATGCAGCTTCTTGGAATTTCCTCCTGAACCAATATCTCTCCCAGTGTATGATATCAGCTTGGGACCAGTCGATGTTATATTGATGGGTCCAAACATGCTCTGCTATTCCTGATTTGCTGGTTTTCCTTCGCGGTGTGTGTTTCTTGTGCTCGGCAATGCGAACATTCAATGGCCTTAGTTTCACCGATACAGGATTTTCTGCACTCACAGGGTATCAGGTAAATGCAATTATTGGAATCGCACTCCACGTTTGGTGGCTTGGGTTTCGTGGGCCTGCTATGAATAGTGTTTCCGGACCTGAAGCAGGTTCTGATGTTATACTTGGACCCAATTCTTCTTATCTTTTCTGATAATTCACTGATATAGGGAAGTGCAAGCACTGGTTGTAACGGCTTCTCTTCCTTGCGAGGAGTAGCTTTGGAGTAGCCATTATAGTTTGATGATGTCTAGTTTCTTCTCTGGTTCCTTTTGTTCAATTGTTCTATTTTTACTTGTATTTCATTTCACCATTATTTCATTTCAGGTTGTTTCGCTTAATATAATTGTTATTTTCAGCTATTCTCTTTCAATTACTTGTTAGAAATCACACGTTGAAAGGTAAGACCTCGTTAGTACTTAGCTCGCACAAGTTTCTCAACTTCTGAGAGTTGTCGTTCGTATGGAGGCGGCAGCTGATTAACGGAAAAACAGATTTTCAAACAGATTTTTTTCAATTCTTTTTTTTAATCAGTTTATTTCAGGGATTTCGGATCATTTTATATAATATCAGACAATGGAAGTCCGAACTAATGAAATTAATCATGAAACATTGTCAATCACCTTCGAACAAACATTTATTTTCATTATTAATGTATTTTACCAACTGAAATAAAAGAAAGCAAAACATTAGAGATGTTCAAAACAAAGATTAAAAATTTTTTAGTTCTGAATGCGTATTACAGTGTTGATGATTATTTAACGTAAGTGTATGTGTGGTGTGTGCATGCGTTTTCGTGTGTGCTTCTAGTTTTAGTGTAGTAGTTTATAATTTTAGCTTTACTGACTATTCCTAATACAATTACTTATGAAATTGTCGAACAGGAAAATAAAGGATTTGATTTGATTTGATTTGAGACCAACGGGAAGAGAATTTAGAAGGTGCAGAACTCTGCTCAAGAAATTATTCAAGACATTATTTGTACGTGCAATATGTAAAACCAAATTAATTCTGTTCCTAACGTTATAAACATGGATACCAATCACGGAAGGAATTTTATATTTGACTTCAGATATTCGTGAATAATGTTATGTTTGTAACGTAGGCTTTACTAAAGGTTCGATCTCAGAGTTGGATCTTCCAGTTATGATGGTGCATCTTACATTCTACAGGGTCTTTCATTAGGCGCTTCCTATTTTTAAATTAATTTGAATGAAACAAAGTGTGTGTGGGATATCGTCAACATTTTGTATTCGTTTGAAAGATCTATTGATGTCATAACATCGTTCAAATATCTGCCACGGCTTCTCTAGGTGCAGCACATCCGAAACGTCCAACTTTCCATGACTTTGGCGCATAAATCAGGCTGAATTCGACAGATGACAGGGGTTATGTTGGCTTTGAGGACCGCTATGGTTTTATGGCTCATTCGCATACACCTGCAACTTGAGAAAACCCCACAAGATAAAGTGTAACAATGTCAAATCGCAGGACTTCGGTAGCCAGTTCACATCACCTCCACTTGAGATGACCATACCTTCAAATCGCTTACGCAGAATATGACATGAGCTGTGTAGCATGTAGCGCTGTCCTGTTGAAACGACATGTCGTTGGTGTCCAGAACATCCAATGGGCTTGTTTCATGATTTTTGGCTTACAGTTCATTTGATAGTAATTTCAAATTGCAAAACGGTGCACTTTGTTTCAACCCTCTGAATACCGTTGTTTTCCCGTAATTAATTATTGAAAATCGAATTTTCTAGGCCCGTGACGTCACCGGCCTAGTCATGTTTCTTGTTCGATTGACCAATACGAACATTGCAAATAATCAACATTGCCAAATCGTATAATTCACAGAGCGTATAAACAGTTTCTGATTCATTCGTGATTCAAAGTAAAATCACGGTCACTTTCGACAACTAAATCTAAGAACCAAGTGCAAGAAATGCATTGGAACGGAAAATTAATCATTCATGGGATCCAAATGGTACAAGCAATAAAAATATTATTTTTAAAATATATCAGGCAGTATAGACATTTTCATGTTGATATCACAGAAATTTTGATAACGTTTGAATTAATGAAAAAATTCTCCACATGAAATAAAATTTACACGAAAACCATGGTTGGAAATAACTTCTGTATCTAAAATCAGTATACAAAACTGAAAGATCACAAAATATTCACCTGAACTATGATTTTATACATTACCTAATAATATACAGTTATGAAAATCAAAAAATGTGGCAAACTAGATTAAAGATTTCATTACAAATTTATAGTTAGTATATGAGTTTATACAAAAGAAAGAAGATTAATTTCAAATTTTATTCAATTCATTCTACAATTTTAAATCTTTTCAACTGCAATTCATTATCAAAAAAACTATATCTTATTGGCCAACACAAATGTCGGCCCCGGTATAATAACTTCATTGTTTGCCAATATTTGATATAACATTTATTACTCTTATGCACAATGCGCTCGTCTTCACTCACTCACGCACACACACATGCATGCATCCTACATACATACCTCTTCCTAAAATTGCTCCTAAATTCAAAACCATAGATCTCCTAAAATTTTGTTTTTGGAACACTGAAAAACTTTTTGTCTGGTATGGATTATCTGTTTCTACAACTAGGTATAAAACATATTTCAACAATTTTGGTGGTACTAATGGTAAAATTCAATAAAAATAAATAAATGAAATAGATAAATAACCTGAATGAATATTTTTCGAAATGTAAAGTAATGGCACGGAATATGCAGCGAAGTAGACACCGGCCGAGACCTACCTTTTACAAATGAAAATGTTTTTTAATTAGAAAATTGTAACAAACAAATCGGATTGTAACGGTTGTATTCACACCGAGTTGAAACAATAACAACAAAAATTGCGACTGTCGAATTGGATCGCTATAATTTAGTTCTGTGATTGGATATTACAAACTTATACTCTTGGCAACACCGCTGTAGACACGATCAATTTTATTGGTCAACAGACACGCGGCTAATTTAAACTCTTGCTTCTCGAATTGTTCTTTCTTCTGCAAATATAAATACATCTTGGGACCGATTGGGCTTGATAAGTATGATATACCCCTAACTCGATCAGTCTATAACCAAACCAGTATCAGTGTCAATGTTTTTCGAGTTTGAAAGCCGTGGATTTTTGGAATTTTTTCCTGGCTCGAGTGGCTAGCTTCTTCAGAGGTTTAACCATCATAGCTTGCTGTCCGATGACTAACTTTTAGGCTTCGTGAAGCGTATTTATGCCTTGACAGGTAATCAGTTGTATTAGTACCTGATTTGTACCTGTACTTGTACCTGCACTTGTACCTGCTCTTGTACCTGTACTTGAATCTGGAACGTTAATAACCTTGCTGCCTGTTGTCATTCTGTTCGTTATTCTCGAATTCCTTAAAATGGGGTTCCATATTCGATTGAGGTTCACCGCTTCTTCTTTTCTGTTGAAATTCTCCGTGTGTTTGTGGATCTCTATTGCCTCCCGTAGCAGTCGGCTATAGTATCCCTGGTTGTGTTTTCAAACAAAATTATGTGGTCTCCTTCACTAAGCGCATGTTCTGCCACAGCTGACTTGTCCTCTTGGCCTAGTCTGCAGTTTCTTCTGTGCTCTTTCAGTCTTGTTCCCATGGATCGTTTGGTGGTTCCAATATATACCTTCCCACAAGTGCACGGTATGCGATAAAAAGTCTCTTTAGTCTTTAGCCGACCTGAGGCTTTGTTGTATCTTCCTCGTGAGTTTTAAGACTGTTTCGATGTCGTGTTTATCCAATAGTTTTCCAATTCTGTCCGTGACCCTAGGGATAAACGGTAGACATGCGCGTGCAACCATCTGATCCTTTTTCGCTTTTTGAACCGTGATGCTCTTCAGTTTCATGGCTTTCCTGATCTCGGAGGTACTGTATCTATTCGATCTCAAGGTCACTTCAAGGTACTACAGTTCCCTCTCCAGATGTTCTGGTTCACATATTCTCCGAGCCCGTTCCGTTAGAGTGGAGATGACTCCTCTCTTTTGGCTAGGATGGTGGTTCGATAGTGCGAAGTATCTATCTGTATGTGTGGGTTTTCGATACACTTTGTGGGTGAGCCACATCGTTCTACTACTACATCTAGGAAAACTATCCGTTGGTTCTGCTCAATCTCCATGGTGAATTTTATGCTGGGATGTTGGGCGTTCAAGTGGTTTAGGAAACGGTTCAGGGCGTCTCTTCCATGTTTCCAGATGACGAAGGTGTCATCCACGTAACGTAGCCACAAGGTCGGCTTCAATTCAAAAGTGTCTATCGCTTTTTCTTCAAACCGTTTCACGAAATAATTTGCTATCACTGGGCTAAGTGAACTGCCCATCGCAACGCCATCTAGTTGCTCATGGAAGTTTCCCCCCCATTGAAAGTAACTTCCTTTCAATAGCATGAAACAAGCCAATTCACGCCGAAAGAAGTTGGTTATCATCGACCTACAGGGTTCGCCGTTGATAGTGATGGTCTCACCAACGTCGTTCTCAAAGAAATATGGACCTATGACGTCCTCAGCCCAAAATCCACACCAAACAGTGACTTTTTTAGGATGCATTGGACGCTGTTGGATGTCATGTGGATTGGTACCGTCCCAAATTCGACAATTTTGTTTGTTCACGTACTCATTCATCCAGAAATACACATTTTCGAAAAGCATGCTTCAACAGCCATCCCAGAAAAGGCCATGCTTTCAGAAAAATTGGTGATTGATAGATTCATTTCCATAGGAAATGTATCTAGTCCTTGAAGAATTCAAAAGGAGACTCTTTACGACCGCACTTCAGAATAAAAATGAAAAACTTCTTCTTGTAGTCCTGCCAATAGGAAATGCAGTGGAGTTATGTACCCTGGTATTTATGTACATATTTCTATCAAACGTTTCGTTGCGTGTCCTCATTACCTTCGATAATAACCAAGTGCAGTGCATTCTCATCCTATTTCTGCGGAAAATTTACGATCCGGCCATTTATAACCGTCGTGGCTGTAACCGCAGAAAGAAAAGTCCTGGACTCCTGCCAAAAGCAACATAGGAGACAATACTAATGCGCCAGCCACCCACGTCTTGTCGGAGTGGAATTGTAATCTATTTTTAAAGAGCTTAACATATTAATAATCAGATACCGGGAATTACTTTAATGAGTGTGGACACTTTTCGGGTTGAGCTGAAGTCGCGGGTAGCAGGACAGGCCTTAGCATACTGTATACAAATTGTCAGTGTACCGGCCCATGTCGGAAAAAAATAAAGTATAATTTTTTTTTAAAACAACTACATTTGGAACAGCAGATCATTTTGCATGACTCATCAATACATGACGCGGTAATAGCTATTTGTATTACAATGAAGGAAAGTTCCACTTTTCCTCCCGCAGGATGTAGTTTACTATCCGATGGGAAGCGTTGGGCAGCAAACATCCATATCATGTCTAATGAAAAAAATACAGTGAATTTTTATTTTTTTGAAAAAATATTTATTTATCACTCAATAAGAAGGGGCTGTATGAGAAAAATATTCTTAAAATTTGGAAGTACGGTGCCTAGGTATGTTGAATGAGTTAATTCTCAAATTGACCATATCTATGTCGGAATGTCTGCCTAATAAACTATATAAATAACTAGGTGTTTTAGATTGAAGCAACTTAAACAAAACATTTTTTATCAAATATTGGACTCTGTACCTCACATTCAGCTCCTTCATTTTTAACAAAACTGGTGTGACATGTTTACCATATGGTATACAGCATA
This sequence comes from Leptinotarsa decemlineata, assembly GCF_025532065.1. Taxonomy (NCBI): domain Eukaryota; kingdom Metazoa; phylum Arthropoda; class Insecta; order Coleoptera; family Chrysomelidae; genus Leptinotarsa; species Leptinotarsa decemlineata. The sequence goes on along the minus strand of NW_027412573.1, from coordinate 5,526,252 downwards.
CGAATCGCATGCAAGCATTTTGTATACGTTGTAACTTTTGCTTGTTATATTGCGGCAAAAAATTGTAATACACCGAACAACAATACTCGATATGAGGGTAAATAAGAGTTTTAACTAACCTGAGTTTTATTTCTTCTGATAACTGATACTTGAATTTATATAGCGATTTGAGTTTGAGGATTGATACTTTGAAAATGTTTGTCACATGTTCATGGAAAGACAAAGAGCTATCTATGGTTACGCCAAGATTTTTAGCACTGTCTACCCAGTCAACATCTGCGCTATCGACAGTGAGCCTAAAGTTACACTGAGTTTCTACTAGTTGTCTTTGAGACCCTATGCATAAGGCCAAGTTTCATTTGGATTGATTTTCAGTCCATGATTCTCCGACTATAGGAATGTTTCGTGCAAATCTGTGTTTATATATGAACTCTGAATTACACGAAAGAAAAAGATCCTTTGGAAATAAGACCAGTTAGAAGACCTAGAATTCTCAGGCTACATCTAACATGACCACGTAGGAACCACAAATGTGAGGTTGGCTCCTGTTGCTGACATCGTGCGTTTGTGTTGTTTCCTGCTTTCGGCAAACAAGTGTTGCCCATCTTTACCCTTGGCTGCACCGCGCTGATGAGGCCAAAAGCCAGAAACACGTGTCCGCGGTTTGCCCCCCTTTTTGGAGTGTTGTGTCCACGAATTGTTTCATTTTTAATTTGTATCATGCACACTCGATAAAATCTCTATTTGTATTTATATCCTGGACCCGGATGTCACGCAAGAAGCTATAACTGCCTACGTGGTCATGTTAGATGTAGCATGGGAATTCTAGGTCTTCTAACTGGAACCACGAAAGTGCGGTTGGCTCCTGTTGTTGACTCCGTGCGTTTGTGTTGTTTCCTGCCTTCGGCAAACAAGTGTTGCCCATCTTTACACTTGGCTGCACCGCGCTGATTAGGCCAATAGCCAGAAACACGTGTCCGCGGTTCGCCCCCCTTTTTGGAGTGTGCACACTCCAAAAAGGGGGGCGTATTATTATTGAATGTGCAGGTTTGAGCAGCATTTATATGATATTGTTTGAATATAAGCCTCGGCATTTGAAATATTTTCGATTGGTAACTTCTAAATGTGCTTGCTGATTATGATCAAGTTCGGGTTCTAAATTATTCCACATAATTTGATCAGAATGTTTTCTTTTTCTGCATTAGATTTACAGCAAACACAATTATGAAAATTGACATGAATGTTACATAACTGATAATATGTTTCATGTAACTATGTTATGTAAAACTCACATCCCTGTTATGACAAAATGTCCGCCACAAATACAACCTGATTTTTACGTAACAATAATGTCTTTATTTTACATATATTTTATATAATTTTTGTGGGTAAATATAAACAAATATAACAAACTGACATTAATATTACATAACATTCTCTAAACTTATATCCCTATTAAGTAGAAATATCAAGCATGAATATAACCTCATTTTGACATGAAACTGATGAGACTATTTTGAATATATTTGAAAATGCTATGATAATCACAAATGACTTCTTTAACACACCAACTCACTTCACACGTATATGCACATTTCGTTAACATTTCGAAAAATTTGGAATCATTAACTGGAAAAACATCCTTCAAACCGAAACTTCCTGACCAAACTCGGCCTCCACAGTTTTTTTTGTAAATAATACTCATCAACAAAAATACAAATCCCAACGTATCGCGCTACTATCCGTAGCAGCCTCACGAAAAGCAGGCCACCAAACGCGGACTGCGATTCTAAGAATTGCATTTACCGGATACCCTGCTACATAGTTGAAACTAAGAGGCCATTGAAAGTTCGTATTGCTGAGCACAAAAAACACACACAGCGAGGAGAAACCAGCAAATCCGAAATAGCGGAGCATGTTTGGGCTCATCAACATTATATCACGTGGGCTCAAGCTGAAATCATCCACAAAGAGGAACACTGGTTTAGGAGAAAATTCAAAGAAGCCGCGTATATGTTGTCCTAAAACGCATTTAGTCAAGCTAGCGTAGAGATACGTAACATATGGAAACCTCTAATCAAACGAAAAACGACCAACTCCCGCCAAACGGTCATCTCCCGCTAAAACCAATGAAGCGGAGACAGAGAAGAGGGGATAGATGAAAGCACTCGAATGGCCTATAATTAGTCGGATCTCGGAGGAATAAGTCCAGTTATCACCCGAAGACGATTGTGGATACTAACAATCGAAACGTTGTGACATAATTAGGTTTGTAATCTTTTACTTTTAATTTTTCATTTTTTGTTAATAATAATTTTTAATTTTTAGCTTTTATTAATATTTCAATTTTTATTTTATTTTTTGGTTGTTTGTTGTTTGTTTTTATGTTGTTTGTCTGTTATTTCATTTTTTTTGTTCAAATAAAATTGTTATTTTCGGTTAATCTTTTTAATATTTTTTCAGGAATTTCAAATCAATTCATATTATATTAGACAATGGATGTCCGAACTGATGAAATACACCACGAAACATTGTCAACCACCTTCAAACAAACGTTAAGTGAAACATAATATACCATATTGACGTAACTTTTTACGTGATAGCTACGACGTATTTACATGAACTATTTATGTAAATATGGGGTCAAAGCATCTTAGAAATGTAATGGAGTATTGACGTAGTGTATTACACAAACATGTTCCGTTAATTTTATGTCATATTTACGTAAGAAAACAAGTGAATTTGATAAGTTGTTCTACATTGCCTTCTACGATATAAGTTGATTTCCAACCGCCGTGTCATGTTAGAGCTAAAATATCTGAACTACCGTTCAACGACAAAGACAAAGTTTCTGAAGTTGGTAGGAAACTGTGCCCTGTGCTTGGCATTTGGAGTCTCAAAAGATTCTGCAATTTTTTTGTGGTACCTTGGATACAGCATTCTTGACAACCACTCGATTTATGTACTTGCCTGCTCTAAAACAAACGAATTATCGTTTGACGTTTGCCGATTAGTATTGCTCAAAAATAACAAAGTTCGAATTTAAAAAAATGGATGTCTATCTGAAAAAAATTTTAAATCGGGTGTGTGCGACTTGTGTGTGAGTTTGGAATATACCAATCTCTCCGCACACAATTCAATAGCATATATTTCCGCTTAAAATACAGTCACATAGGTCTCTAGGCAGGTTAATATCTCTGTCCTGGGTCTGCAACTGAAAACATCTGCACCAGAGCCCGAAGGTGTTTTTGATCCATTGTGAACCAACAACTATCTGCTCTTAAAATTTCGTTCTCCCGGAGAATCCAATCCTCTCTACTCATCTTACCAGTAAGTTTCTATTATGATATTGAGAATTCCTTATACCGTATATCAATTGTTGCTATTCAAGGTAGAGTTTGAGTCGAAGAAATTGTTGTTTTATTTTCGTGTATCATTTCGGTCTCTTGTATCTGTTGTATTAGGAATCACACGTTAAAAGGTAAGACCTCGTTAGTCCTTAGCTCGCACAAGTTTCTCAACTTCTGAGAGTTGTCGTTTGTATGGGGGCGACAGCTGATTGACGAAAAAACAGATTTCAAACAGATTAAACAGAACAGATATTGGTGAATTTTATTTGATTCACATATTTATTTGAGTTGTCTCTTACAGTTAGTGTATAGTCACTGTCATAATCATAAAATCAAACCTGTGAATTTCTATTGAAGCATTTATCCAAAGTTATAATATTCAGTCACAATCATATTTGAATTCAATGATGCTATTGGTTCAGTTTGATAAGGACATTGCCAGTAATTGCAATTGTGAGAATAATGCATAATTAGGCCCCGAGACTCACGTATAATTCAATAATAATGACACTTAGATGAATAATGACACCCGTAAAACTCTATTTTGGTGGCCTAGCTTTAATTTTTTTCATCAAATTATCGCTTCGAAAGAAATAATCATTACAAACTTTCCACAGTAGGTACACAATTCAAAGTTTCGGAAAAATCCCTATCCTATCTAACTCTAACTCCTATCTAACTAAAATCCTATCTCATTTCTTGTCCCGACTCTTTTTATTTGAACAATGTATCAACATCTTCGTTCGACATTGCCCAGAGATTCGCCGAATTTCGTGGCTCGTTAACTTTGATGGAAAGTTGTTGAACAGACTAAATAATGCACAACTTATTGAGCTCCACTAATGTAGGGCTGCGACGTAAAAGGGCCTAACTGATGTGTGTGTTCGATGTTTGCCTGACAGATCTTAAATTAGACTGTACATCTTCTCCAGTCTCGACTTCAATTTTGTCTATACCAGAGTGTGTTAGTGTGTGAAATTGCTATATAATTATCGTTTTCTGATGATGGAAAAAAGAGAAAAGTTTAGAGATTAATTTACTATGAACACTACAAAAACACTTTTCTCTGCTCAGTTTGTATTCCAAACGTTCGTGGAATTGAATCGGATATCATTCACAGGATTCCTACACAATATACTGAATGAAAGAGGTAAAATTTCACTTACATGGAACATTCTCATCCTTACTGGTAGACATCATATGTTTCGCCGTGAGACACTTGCCTAATCAGCTCTACAGTACCAAATCTAGATAACATTATGAGAAATAGCATTTATTTCATTCATAAAATTACGGAAAGAGTTCAATTTACTCATGTCATCGATGACAGTACGTAATGACATGCATTCGCTTATTTGATCAATCATTTATGTATAATACAAATAATGTTGGACCCAGTATAGAACCCTGGGGTACACCATACTGAGTGATTTAATGTTCATATGTAAGTTCTTATTTCCAAAGGATTTCGTGTAATCCAGAGTTTATATGAAAGTACTTGTTGCAAAAGGCTTTTTCTTCCAGTTTGTATCTAAAAGAAATTTCTGTACATATTCTACACATCTTTGTGAAGTTTGTAGTTGTTTCCTTCCTTCTTTTCTTTGGATGTTTCCTACATTTTTGTTAAGTAATGTTGACTGACTTTCGGCAATCCTTAAACTGTATAAATATACGACTGTTATCGGAAATGGAACAGTTATCAAATAACTGATTCCAGATACTTCCCTATCAGCTCCCAGAGATTTTCATTATGATATATAAACACTACCAACAGGCAGATTAGGAAGTCTAATTGAATGTGCGGTACGAAGTGATCTAATAAGGCGTAGACATTTGAGTATTAGTTTGGAATTTCTGTTATTGTGTTTGTGTTATATTGTCAGTGTAGCAGTGGTATAAAGTTGGGTTTAATTGTACAGTGTATCGTCAAAACCATAGGAAAAACGTAACATCTGGTGTTAGAAGTGGGATAATTGATTGAAAATATTGTGTTTTTTGGTGTCGATTACGACGGGATGGAAGAGCTTATTAAAGTGTTCGAGGCTTAGCAAACCGGCCAAGCGGGGAATGAGAATCGCGGAAGAAAGGAAAATGAACGAAGGAGGGAGAAAGAACGATTACGCCGAAATGTAACCCGTGAATTACTACAAAATGTTCAGGAAAAATTGGAAAGAGGCAGAGAGAAAGATCGTGAATAATTGATTAATATTCAGAAGAAACAAAATAAGAAAATCGAATGTATCTTTTATTATTTGAGGATTGAGCAACGAAGAGAAGGAATATCTTAAAAAAAAGCACTGCTCTCGAACACCAAAAGTGCAACACTATTTTCGACGCGTTTTTCACCAACCGAGTTGGTGTCTTCAGGAAATGAAGTAGTCTACTTAATGAAATGGTCTAGAAGTTTGACAGACTGAAAAAATCTTTCCAGTTTTTGATAGTGTTACTGTAAAAACGAGTATTCAAGTCCATGTATCAAATTATTTTTTCCAACAATCAATAATATTTTGATACACTTTTCATGCCAATATTATTCGTTTCATTCATTCATTATCTGAACTCAGTATGTTCGAATAATAATTTATCATTGTTAGACTATTCTAATAGCTCTTGTTGACCAACAATCGAGATACAGAAACATTTTCCCGTCGTGTTGTATAATTTCGTTCTCGGGTTTCTCTACAAATAAACTATTCAGCTCACCTCATCAGTCCACTGTTATGCTGTTTGTTATGGGTAAACGTTCAATTATACAAAAATATGCTAACAAGTCGGCGACAGTGTTAATTAGCGCGTTAAAACCGGCCAATGTTGAAACACAGAATGGTTTGATATCGAATAATCACAATATTTGCATCAAAATCACCTTTCTCGAAATTGAAAAAAGCTCATACGATTTTTCTGAAAATATAGTGGAATGAAACTGAAAATATATCCTCAGAAATATACCTTTATACTGGGTTTGTTGGCGGCTGTGGTCTAAATGATTTTATGTTTCGTCTACGACTGCGGTAGATATTATCGAAGGCGATGAGGCAATGGCAGAAGTGCTCTGGTTTAGCACTTTTTCAGATGGAAACGTTACATTTTTCATCATTTGAAAGGTCTCAAGTGAAATATTATTGTGAAAATTTAGATGAATCCAAATGTAAAAAATGGAGTCGTTAAATATCATTTGAGATGAAATAAGAATGGGTGTTTCCCAGAGTTTTGATAAAACCAACATTCACAATAGCGGTTGAATCAGCGAGTGTGAAGAACCAATCACATTAATCAACTGGCCACCATCTGAACTTTGAACATTTCCAAAAGGAGTAGAATTATGAAAAATGCTCAGACATATCATATGTATAGATGGCGAGCTGAGTTGCCTAGAACTTTCCAAAAACGATGTTATGGCTGTGGAAACCGATGCAAAAATCATTGAAGGAGGGATGTGGTTTCAATGAACTGAAACACATTCCCACTTTACATTTATTTCCATGCACAGATACAGCCTTGTCTCAAAGTTGTCTCTTACATTCGCGTGAACCTCACCTACAGAGCACCAATTCAAATCATGAATTGATTGTCAATATAGTCAATAAATAATAGCGTCAAATGTTATTTCGATAGAATCTTCACAGATGGGTGGATCAGAAGGATGAAAACAGTTGAATGGCTCGCTGAATCACCTGATCTCTGTCCATTAGAGTTTTTTCATAACTTCCTCATTGAGTCTTTAAAATTATTTAGAACAAAATGGTCTTTTCCTTGGAGCTTCTCAAAAATATCTCCGATTTCGATTAATTTTTTTTATTTTATTTTATCTTTTGAAATCAGAAAACTTTTGAATCTGAAAATAATAATTTTTTTATTTAATTTCTTTGTAATAATAATTTTACTATAACAAAAGTCCATTTGATATTTTTGTAGAAACTGTGCTACCAACTTTCAATTTATTTTTGATGAATATAATAATGATCGAATCAAAGCTTCTGGGATAATTCATAGATATAATTCATACTCCCAATCGAATATTCATTTGAAAAATACATGCTTCTAAATTCAACTGAAGGAGTATTTTAGGAAACAACAAGAATAAAAATAGGTGTTTGAATTGAAGGGGTTATATTTTTATATTTTTTATGTAACCTCTTCAATTCAAATAAGATTCCTCTTGGCTGGAATTAATAGGTGAATGAATGTCATTACGATGTCATCGATGACATAAGCAGATCAAGCTTGTTCCGTGACATTGAAAAATCGTAATTCATGAATGAATTGTGTGTATTTTCTATAATGTTATCAAATTTGGTACTGAAGAGCCTTGGGGCAAGTGTCTTAAGGCGAAACATCGGTGTATACCAGTGAGGGTGACAGTGTTCCATGTAAGTGCAATTCATTACCATTCATTCAAAGTAGAACTCATGTTAATTATATCTGATTTTTATTCCACAACGAATGTTTGATACAAACTGAGTAGAGAAAAGTATCTTCAGTATAATTCAGTGTTCATATAGAAGTATTTGTTTCGAAGAATTTTTTTCTTTCGTGTAATTCAATGTTTATATGAAAGTAGCTGTTTCAGGAGGGCTTTCTTTCAGTTTGTGTCTGAAAGTTGCTTCTTTGCATGATCTACACATCCATGTATAGAGTTACTTATTTTCAAATTAATTACTTCCTTCCTTTCTTTGGAACATTCCCTCATCCCTTTTTTTTGTATCAAGATGGAGTAGTAGAAAGCCAAAAACTTTCTTTCCCAAAAATAGGTGTCTTCTGTAAAATTTCGTCGAAAATAATATCGATTGATTGGAAGCAGAAAGTGATGATAGAAATATTTTTCAGTCAAAAGTATTGCCTAACAAAACATGTTAATGAAATATCTTAATATTACAACAGATTATCACATGAAATTATTTTTAGTAGAAACTTTCATGATTACACTTCAATGGTTAGAAGACAACGTGGAACAGTACTTCTTAATGATTTTATCAATTGTATTTTCATAATGTGATGTACACAACTGTCAAAAATTTCAATAACCGCTCTGAGAACGCCTTAAAGATTTTCTGTAGTGCTTGTGTTTTGCCCTTAAAAAAAAGTTTCATAGCATTAGCTTCAAGAAACAGAGGCGAATAGTGTTTTTAGAGATATACTGAATTGACAATTTCATTCTGAATGATAAAACTAGTTGAAATGCATTATTGTTACCATTTTCAAGCGAAGACCCATATTATTTATCTGTAAAAAAGGCACAATAACTAGTTTTTGTTCCTTTATTTTGTATATTTCTGAAAATACCATACAACTCAGTTCATTAACTCTGGCAGGGAATTCAGCAAAATAACATTGAAGAATGGGCTTGGCAGAAAGAACTACATACAATCAAAAAAGAGAATGAAGAGATCTTTCTGAAGATATATCACAAGCCCATACTTCCCATTTAAAAAATTGGGGGTTGTACCTGTCATTCAACGGGGTTGAAGGTGGAGGTAGCATTTTTCCGTTGAAGTATGCCAGATTATAATTTATATTTGACGTGTATCGGAATTTTGTTAAAATGTGTACCGTAACCGAAATAATGAATGTATTCCATTTGGCTTCCACACCCTGTAAAGCATTGGATATGTAGATTTTTTTTATTGGTCCCTTGGGAGCTGTCTGACTTGTCCATTTAGCCCAAGTTTCCAGAAAACACTGCAGCCTCTTGGGCTTATTGCGTTTATTCTCCCATCTTCTCATGACACCCATTCCATCAGTCTCGTTCCCTGTACTAGTTTGTACAGGTTCCGTGTTGGATGTTCGTCATATTCTTCTGGACGTAATTTTGTACGTCCATATATTGCCTGCCTCCTGTAATTCAGTGCCTCACATTCGCATTAGATGTGTAGAGCTGTTTCTATCCCTTCGTTGCATAATCTACAGCTGAGGTATCCGTTGTACAGCCCCATTTTATTCAGGTGTCCTCTAAGCGGACAATGACCGGTTAGTAACCCTGTAATTATTCTGAGCCGATCCTTACTATATTAAAGTAGTTCTTTGGTAGATATTAGTTGATAAATATGAATATTTCTATCCTCGCTTTGAAAGGTTCTTGATTTCAAATAACTAAAGAAAAGAAACTTGAAAGATTCCTAAAGATTGCCTGTTTTACGTATTCCCCAAGAGATTACTTCAAAAACCGGTCATGATATAATTTTTGGAAGGTAAATCAATGTATGTAAATTAATTCTTTCAGAAAAATTGAATTATTAAAAATCAAAAGTAGATCTGTTTTGGGAAATTTCAGTAATAATATTTATTTAGTTGATAATGAATTTCTTTCGAAAAAACTAAAAACTGTATAAAATTTTAAAATAGAATTGAAATCATAGATTTAGCACCAAATTAATGAATATTCGAAATTCCAATTACTAACTTTATTCTGCTTCCTCAGGTTCGTGAATATGGGTATATTACATAGAAACACCATACATAGATAGATAGATATAGATAGATAGATAGTTCTTTATTTCCAACAGGTATACGTACACCCAATAACAGGAAATGTATAAACTGGATAAATGTAAATTTAAACAAAAAATGTTTTAAATGTGATAGAAATGTACATTCACATGTGTGTGTTAGCAGGATTAGATACTACAAAAGAGAAAAAAAAGTTACATATTGTAAGTAAATGTCATAATACAATTTATTATAATAGGTAATGGAGATATATTAATGTCACATGAACCACATATCAGATTGAAATTATTGCAAATGATTGAAACAGACGATCTCTTTAATATGTCTGTTCTAGCACGATCACAGTAAAATACCTTTGCGTACCTATTATTTAGTCGAGGTACAGTAAACGGAATTTTTGCTAGCAGGAATTCACAGCTTATGTTATTATGTAGTAAATTATAAAGGAACGTTATTGTTAGAATGATACGTCTAGTATTCCGTGAGATGAAATTGCTTTCAATGAGAAGTATAGAGTAACCAATGTTCCGGTCTGGGTAAATACACATTTTTTTCAAATATAAATATTTTAAAAATTTCCTTTGAACACGTTCTCTGGAACTTATTTGGGTTACATGATGGGGATACCATATTAATACCCCATATTCTAATTTGCTGCGCACATAACAGTTGAATAATAATGTCAGAGTTGCTGGACCTGCAAATTCCCTACCATTCTTTAATATGAAGCCTAACATTTTATTAGCTGAAGACACAGTACTTTGAATATGAGGATTGAATGACATCTTTTGGTCAAATAATATGCCTAAGTCGCGCATTTGAGTCAAACGATTCAGGATTGTATTATTGATATTGTATGGAAACATCAATGCATTTTTTTCTTCGAGAAGGTAACAGTTAAACATTTGTTAATATTTAACTCAAGGTGATTTGTAGCACACCATACCTGTACTGTGTTGATATCATGCTGTAATGAAATGCAATCTTGAGTTGTGAAGATACTTTGATACATTTTCGAGTCATCAGCATATAATAGAGTGGAGCACTGAAGATCCAGTGTGAGGTCATTAATGAACAGGAGGAATAGAAGAGGCCCAAGATTAGAACCCTGTGGTACTCCGGAAGTTGGTGTTATTATGAAAGAGCGATATTCTTGGAATTTGACATATTGCCGCCTATCGAAGAGATATGATTCACATAAAGACAATAGTTTAGAAGAGAATCCTAATAAACCTAGGTTTCGCAGTAAAATTTTCAGGTCAATTCTATCGAAGGCTTTTTGTATATCCATATAAACAACATCTACTTGACCTCTCTGGTCCGAAATTTCGCAGATATATTGATTTATACAAGAGAGGTTTGTCACACAGGACTTTTTATTAACAAAACCGTGTTGTTCAATAGATAACATACCCTTTGTTGCATTGTATATGTTTTTGTAGAGAATAATTTCGAAAAGTTTCGCAAAATTACATAACACAGAAATTGGTCTATAATTTTTAATTTGTGTCGAATCGCCTTTTTTGAGTAATGGTGAAATCCTTGCAATTTTCCACGTGTTAGGAAATGTGTTTGTTTCGATCATCAAATTGAAAATATATACCAAAGGTTGTGATAATGGGATAATACAATCCTTAACTAGGAATCTCGGTATTTGATCTGGACCCGCGATCAATTTATTCTTGAGCTGTTTGGATGACTGAATAACATGATTTTCTGTAATGCTATTGAAACTGATGGTGAGCAAATTGGCATATTTTTCTGGTAAACGATCAACTAAATCGGAATCAGGCAAACTATATACACTGAAGAAATATTTCCCAAAAGCGTCTACAACATCTTGCGTGTCTGTTGGTATACAGTCATCATCCTTCATTACGCCAGGGATTCTGCTGATTTCCTTTCTATTACGTATAAAATTCCAAAACTGATTCGGATCGTTACTTATATTATTTTCAGCCTCTGAGATAAATTGACGATAGTCTTTAGATATCTACATTCTATGCAGTTCTTGCTCAGCAATTAAACTGGAAATATTGTGCTTTAACATGGAATGCCATCACTTACCATTGGCTGAGATGAATAGAGCTGTAGGGCTTCTTCAAGGTGGCATGCGACAAAATGATGTAGCTCTTCATTTGGGGGTCTCCCAAAGTGTTATCAGTCGATTGTGGCGGCGTTTCCGTGAAACTGGCAGTCCAGCCGAACAACATCTAGGGCGAGGACGCGCTACAACTGCAGTTCAAGACCGATTTTTGGTCTTAACCGCAAGAAGACAACCGACAATCACAGCACCTGAGTTGGTTAACGTGTTGCAGCAGACGCACCAGGTAACCATTGGTCGTGATACTGTCAGAAATCGACTGCATGAAGCAGATCTCCACAATAGAAGGCCACTTAGATGTCCACCTTTGTCGAGAGGCAATCGCGGTAGAAGATTAGAGTGGTGTCAAGAACATCAAAACTGGGATGGGCCACAGTTTTGTTTACAGACGAATCCAGATTTGGATTTCATCCAGATTCTCGTCGAGTAAGACTGTGGAGATGACCTGGAAATAATGAACGTTTGAGACACGTCCAGGAAGTCCACACATACAGAGGTGATACAGTAATGCTATGGGGCGGAATCATGATCGGCGGCAGAACCGATCTCGTTTTTCCAAATCGCTCCCTCACAGCTCGACAGTACCTCGACACCATTCTTCTAACTATCGTCCGTCCGTTTGCTGATGCTGTTGGTGAAAACTTCCACCTAATGCACGATAATGCTCGTCCACATGTCGCGCGTCTAGTGACTGACTGACTCACCAACGAAGGAGTTGATGTATTGCCATGGCCAACACAGTCACCGGACCTGAATCCCATCGAGCATGTGTGGGACATGCTTCAATGAAGAATTACTCCGCATATGGGTAACATTCACACAACGTTTCAATTGAGAGAGCTTTTAATCGCTGAATGGGCAAATGTACCTCAACAAGACATTAACAATCTCATTTTGTCGATGCACGATAGATGTAGGGCCGTAATAAACCAGCGTGGAGGCCATACTTTGTACTGATTCCAATTTTTTTTGTATTATTTTTTTTCGGGGTACCAAAGAAGAGACATATTTTTTTTAGTTTTGCTTATATGCGCACTCAGTATTTTTGAACATTTAATAAATTTTGTTGTAAGTTACATTCGTTTAATAATCACTTTTTTTCCCTTAAAATATCTAAAAAAAAATTATTGCCATTTTTAAAAATATCCCTTGACTTTTTCGATGAGATTGATAAAAACTTGTTTTATGTTTTCTGTAGTTTTTACGAGCAACTTTTTTTGCATTGTATTTGCTTTATCGTATCATTTGTAAACCATGGTGGGTACCTACATGAATTGAATATTTTATGAGGGACAGATGTTTCAAAAATACTAAACAAGTTCCTTTCTAACTGGTTAACAGCGCTATTGACATCGGTACACTCCAACACGTTATTCCATGATGTTTGCGAAAGTGATTTTACAGATAAAACAACATGAATTTCCTTATAAATCTAACGACAACAGGGTCTTTGCTTCTGTTAAAAAACCTTACATTAACAAAAATGACTTTTATACTCTGTGACGATAATAAAATATTTTATTTGCCATCTCCCACAGAAACGAAACATCCAAAAACGTCCAATGATAGTAAGAATATATCTTATGGCATGCTTAATTTTACGAGAGCACCCCAAACTCTTCAATAACTCACCCACTATAAAAATACCGCAAAATCTTCTACTGGCGAATCGACGTCAAGCGACGGCCCCAATTCCTAAACCGACGCATTTGTTTTTTTTTACCACTTTCGGTGCGATATCTTTTTTAGTGGTAAGTCTGTGCCTTTTTTATCGGCGATCATTCAGGATTTCTTGGCGTCGCGACGCCACGCTCGACGTCGTGTCGCTATTAATATAATCAGCGTTACAAATGCGCTACTGTTGTCTTTTAGCCAAATATCCAATGCCTACTTTGGATTCCATAGTCCCCTCAATAAGAGAGAAGCAAGCCTCGCTTTTCATTTTCTTTTATTCAAACACAAAATGTCAAAACTTCAGAGCCATCGCTATCTATCGACTCAGACTGCTCTACGGTGTTTTATACAATAGCTTTCTCAATTTACGCTTGAGAAAGATATATATATATATATATATATATATATATATATATATATATATATATATATATATAAATAAATAAAACCAATCAATCTATTGAAATAAGTACTAGATACAGTTTGAACTGGACATATTTGAACAGAATATGAAGAATCAAAATAAACTAATGTATTGAATGGGTACTAAGTATGGATAAAAACATAACTTTGAACTGGACACATTTGGACATAATATAAATAAATTAAACAATCAATGGATATAGAGATTTTAATCATAAGGGTTCCAGACTACAAACAAATCAATACACAATATATATATATATATATATATATATATATATATATATATATATATATATATATATATATATATATATATATATATATATATATTATATATATATATATATATATATATATATATATATATACATATATATATATATATATTATATATATATATATATATATATATATATATATATATATATATATATATTGATCAATATATACACAATCGTGGAAGTAAAAATTTGAATTTATATTTGTCATTGTATCTCTGCTCGTGGTATATTCTTGACAAATAATTCAATCTTAGTCATAAATTTTTTGAGATTTGGTCCTAAATACCGGAAGGATTTCTGCCCAACTGATTTGAGCATTAATGGTATGACGATACTATGATTCCGACGTGTAGCATATTTATGGTGATAAGTAGTTAATTCTTTTTTGTTTTTATGCTGTACAGCAGTAATATTTATAAAAATCAGCTGTCTGGGATCAAATATTCCAGATTTTGAATAAAGTAGATCGCTAGGGTAGTCGTAACCTTTCCGTAGGATTCATCTGATAAATCTCTTCTGCATAACCTCAAGGGAATGTAGCTGAGTTTTCGACACTCCGCCCCAACCAATTATACCATATCTCTATTCTACTGGGGCTCTACTAATATATTACTAACAAATAACATAAATTTCTGTTTTTGATTGAGTATGTTTGCTATCCGTTTGAATTTTTAAAGTATGCAATGTAATTTTTTAAATATGTCTATGTGCTGGTTCCATCTGAGATTTATGTCTAAAATTATTGCAAGACATTTTATTTTCTTATTGGGTTTGATGACTTCCGTATTGGAGATTTTGATGTCATATTCTGGTAGAGAGTTGTCATAACTACTGAATGGTATGTAATAGGTTTTCTCAAAGTTAATAAATAAGAGCCTGTGGTCGAACCACAAATTGATTTGATGAAGGTCATGTTTTAATTTCTGTTTCAAATTAAACCAGTTTTCGTCTTCGCAAAACAGCACAGTATCATCGGCTACACTCGGAATGTTGGAGTTGATGTCTTGTAGGAAAAGGTTATTCAAGTAAATATTGAATAGGATTGGTCCTAATACCGTCCCCTGGGGCACACCACATGTAATAATTTCCTCTCCTCTTATATGATTGCCCACTTTAACCCTTTGCTCTCTGTTGTGAAGATAACTTTTCAAAAGATTATTCGCTATACCTCTAATTACCATATCGTTCAGAAGATTTAGTATTTTGGGTCGACGGTGTCGAAAGAATGTGAGTGAAATGTTACCTCTTTCATATACTATATTGTGTAGCAATTCTCTGAATGATATTCGATTCAATTCCAAAATGAATATGCTCATATAAAAGTAGTTGTGTTTAAATTATTTTTTCTTTCGTATAATCCAATATTTATATGAAAGTAGTTGTTTCAAAAGGGCTTTTTCTTGCAGTTTGTGTCTGAAACTTCAATTAAATGAATGAAAATACTTCAAATTTCCACTAGTTATTTCAGTTTTACGTCCGTTTTTCGTTTTAACTACAACTTCAACTAATATTCTATCGTCTTACTAGATCGCTCCGCGTACCGCACTGTCACTTCCACTTAACTGTCTCGATATGCGAATTGATCGTCTTTATATTTGGCAATCGAAGGCCGTAGAAAATTTCTCTGAAATCATCGAAGCCGGTAGCGTTATTTTCGTCATATCTAGAACGGCAGCGAACATCAAACATTCGCAAAGCGTCTGACGAACTGGGCGCGCTCTTAACCACGTCACAATTGGTTTATGGCGACCAGTGGCGGACGGCGTTATTTTCTTTAAGATAGTAATAGATAACCTTTACGAAATTCCCAGAGTTTGTAAAACTTTTCAAGTTGGACATAATTTTCATTTCGCAATGATCGCACCATTAGGTTGAAATTTGGCTGGAATGTTTTCCAATCCCACTTTACTTACGAAAGAAATGTTTTTATAAACAAAATAATGTTTTGCGTAATATTGCGAATGTTCGCAAATAACGAGGAAAATGTATTTTTGAACATAACTTTACGAATTTTCAAGACTGCAATTTGACACCAACATATTCTCACAGTTAGCAAAAAATGCAAATAAAGAAGTAAGTTGATAGGTCAATCAGAGGTAGGAATTTTTCTTAATAAAAATTCGCTACCCATCTATTTATGAACTTTGAAAAAATGCCAATTCGATTCTGATAATTTTTGCCCGTAAAAGAAAATTCGGTATATTGGGTATTCCAGTAACCTCACTATGAAATACGCATTGTTATGATTTTTGATTAATTTCATAATATTCATCAGCACTTCATTAATTATTCTGTATAAACTTGTTTAAGAAATTTCAAAAATCGACGGTCTTCATACCTAAAATATAGTGACACTGAAAACCTCGGCCGCGAAAGCGTCAACCATTTTTACGCAGTTAAAATGTACCTAAATCAAAATATAACTGGAAATCTGGAGGAAGTGCATTTTGAACATAAACTACTTATTAGTCTCTATTTATTAGATATGATGATAGTACAGTAATTTAATAAAATTTTTAGATCGTAAATTAGAAGATTCTGGTGTTTGCTTGAACGCAAAATTCAAAAATTGTGGAATTGCACGCACTTTGTTCCAGAAAAATTATCTCATAAACAAAGATTCAAAATTTGAATTCCAGGAAATATCTCTGAACTATTATGTTCCAAAGTTATTCCGTTTCATAGGTCTTAAAACTCTATCAAGCCTTCAACTTATTCATCTTTTTCACGCATTTATGAAAATTATTATTGTAATATCAATGAGCGAACTTTCCTTATAATATATTAAAATGATTTTCAATGACAATAATTGAGTTTTTTCAGTCATCTGTTGTTAATCTTAGTAAACCTCTTCCAATTTTTCATTAACAATTTTGCCTATGGTCCCTGTTAGAAAATATGCCCCATATAATTTCTTTGTATATAAATAGAATACTAATTGTGTTATCAAGTTTTTTGCTCTTGAGCAATAAATAGTTGTGATGGTCTGTTTCATTTTTGGAAAACCATTAGCCACCATTTTCATTACTATTGAACTGGTATGAACAGCTATAACTCACACTGAGGAAAAACACACTCTGTAATCCAATTTGAGTGTATTACTATTTGAAATTCAGATTTTCCAGGTCGAGCCGGTGGTCAAAGTCATCCAATTCAATTTTGGTGAGTTGCGAATAAATTGCTAAAATCATTTCAAATAAATGTAGCGGATACATTTTTATTTCTTGAACGATTATCATCAGTATGTTTGATATTTGCAATTGCCTTGATTTTTTCCCTCATCAACATTGTGATTCACTCTTGTACCATTTCATTGTGTATATTAATGTATTGTGACTTCCTACAAACATTTTCCAATTGATAAATCAAATGAAATAACTATATATCTTTAGCAAATACAGTTTTTAATCCAGCAATCATTGAATCACAGAACAAAAAATTTTTATTCATTGCATTGAAATGAAGTTCTGTCAATTGAATCAACCATTTACATTTTTTTTGAGTTTTTACTTCTTCACTGATAATACAGGGTGGATGATTTTCAAAGAAGTTTTTTTTCAAATATTCATCCTAAGCAACTACTTTCAATTGTGAATGATGAATCTCACGAATATCGCTTTTTTTGTTCAGTTTGTACACCATACTTTGGTAATAGAAAACAATTTTTTGTGGGAAATAGAAGGTGAACTTCAACATCAAAGAGGCATCCATTTATTCGTGAATAGAATGTACGTGAATTGGTGGAAAATTTCAATTCCCGAATGTTTCCACAAATCGAACATCGTCTTTTATTTTCAAATACATCAAGTCTTTGACAATATTTCTGTAGACGACGTCATATTGACACCTAATCCGCCTTTTTCAATACAAATGGCCACTTGTGTTACGCCGTTGAAATGAGAATTTCATATTCTGTCAAACGGTTCAAAAATATAAACGTTAAAGTCAAAATTCTTAGCTTGAGTTTTTTTCTGGTTAAACATTTTCAATTGTTTTTTTTAGGAATTTATTGACACAACAATGTTATGAAAAGTAATGTGCTGCAAATAAATTAAGGTAACTCACAAAAGGTGAACCTTGAGCTTGACATGCTTAACTTCAAGCTATACTAAATGCAAAAGTTCATTTAAAGACGCTACTAGTATTAAATCCATATGATTTTCAGCTAAACATAACCTTTAAAAGACACGTGTACAAATTTCACAGCTCTCGGAATATCAGTTTGTGGGATAGAACATTTTGAGTGAAACAACTTTTATTAATTTCAAGAAAATGAAAAAACGGCTCAATTTGAAGTGAAAGAAATGCACCGCGTCACAAATAAGTGAAAACGATGGCATGAATTTGGCTTCAAATTGCTGCCGCATCCACCGTATTTTCCAGATCTAACACCCAGCGACTTTTTCCTGCTTTCAAACTCCAACAGAATGCCCGCTGGTGATAAGTTTAGCGCCGATGATAAGATAATCGTCGAAACTGAGGCCCATTTTGAGGCTAAATACTATAAAGTACTATTTTAAAATGGTATAAAAAATTGTATGATCGCTATAATCATAGTATTGCCCTGGAAGTCCACTTTATTGAATAATAAAATGAATTTTTGTAACGTATTCTAAAAACACTTTATTGTGTGATTTTCACTAGATAGTTTTACAAAAACGCAACACGTGTTTCGCCATACAATGGTTTCCTCGGGCGTGTCCATGATTCCATCATATAAAATTTTGTAAAGAAAGTAATGCTGAGTAAAGATTTTTTTAAGGGCAAATAAATGTTTCTCACATCAACATATTGATATATTTGGAGGCAGGAGATTTGGAGAAACCACAAATTGGTTTTTCGTTTCGAAAGATTCAAATTCTGAATATTTTTCAAATTGTTTGGTAAAATATTATGAAGTTTTGGACCTAACGTATTCAAAAAACACACTTCAATGTGAGATTTCTACTTGAAATTCTACACGCTACACGTGTTTCGCTCTACATTGGCATTTTGTGACACCCGAAGATGAAAACACGTGTGTAGCGGAACACGTGTCGCGATTTGTAAACTTTGAAGTGAAAATCTCACATTATAGTGTGTTTTTTTAATACATTATAAGGAATTTTCATCAAGTTTAGGTCATTTCTATCATATTTTTGGACCTAATTTAAAAAAAAAATGGAGATAAAATGTTACATGAAGGCAAGCTACTCGATAATCCCTCAGATATTCTTGATGGTTTTGCAGATTTCTTCAGTGGTTCTTATATAGTGTCAGCATCAAATGACCATGCGAACAACACTAGTGATATTTCCAGCCTAGTAATCAAAAACTTTAGTATTGAAGATGTTTATAATACCCTAAAAAATTTAAGCCTTAATTTACTGCGGGACATGATCATATTCCAGCATTCATCATCAAAGATTGTGCCTCAGCTCTGGTTGAACCACTAACAACTCTAATCAATATATGCCTGAAAACATCAACAGTACCATCAATATGGAAAATGTCGAAAGTCTGCCCAATTTTCAAATAAGCGGATAAAAGTGAGATAAACAATTACAGACCAATTTCTCTCATATGCAACTTTTGTAGAGTGTTTGAGATGCTTCTGGAAAAGACAATCTATTGATGTTAGCAACATTATAGCCACAATCAACACGGTTTCATGAAATGACGTTCAACTATCACCAATCTTTTCACAATCACTCAATGTATTGCGGAGGGTATTGATTGTCAGTCAAAGACTTATATCATCCACACTGATATCTCAAAAGCATTCGACAGACTTGGCCATAGTATCCTGCTCAACAAGATTTCGACTTTTGGGTTATCCAATGACCTTATTACTCTCTTCAAATCGTATTTTCACAACCGTAAGTAGCATGTTCAACTCGATGTTCAACTCGATGGTCTAAAGACTGTCGAATATGTAGCCACATCTGGTGTACCACAAGGGTCAAACCTAGGACCCCTACTGTTCAATAGGTTCATCAATGATATCGGAGCTGAGATTGATGTCAATTTCCTTTTATACGCATTTGACTTGAAACTCTATCATAATATAACGTGTTCTAATGATTGCGAACGTCTCGCCCTAAATTTAAATCGTGTTGCTACATGGTGTCGGAAGAATAATCTATCTCTCAACATATCCAAAATGTTACACAACTACGTTATAAACAATCAAGTTCTGAAGCGTCCTGACACACTCACTGATCTAGGTGTTACTTTTGATTCATTCCTCTCTTTCAATAAGAATATTGACACTACTCTGACAGCTGCTTATCGCATGTATGGATTCTTAGTTAGAAATACAAAAGACTTCGAAAAAGCTTCAACATTGAAATTACTTCAATTCACCTTTGTTCGATCTAGGCTGGAGTCCCTACTATCATGTTCATATACATCAACTAGAATCCCTACAGAGGCGCTTCCTAAAATATATGTCTTTCAAACTTGAAGGAACGTATCCTACTGTAGGAATACCCTATTATTAATTGCTTGAAACTCAAAATTTCTGTAGTATAGAGGTAAGGCGTAAATGTTATTTATTTTTTTTTCATTCAAGGTCATAACCAATATCATTACCTGCTCTCAATTGTTACATAATATGAGGAATTTTTGGGTTCCTAGACGGTCATCTAGAAATAGTGTCTCCTCTTATCTAAACACTCCGCGAACAAATAAAATGAAAAAATCTCCAATTAATACAATGTGCGATACCTCTAATTCTGTTAGTCGTGCCCTAAATATATTCAACTGCCAGATTATACAAATCAAAAGACATTTCTTAGCTAACCGAAGTTCTGTTTTCCATTTTTTTTATATAGATTCACAAATTATATTATGTGAGTTCACATTTGTAAATGTCACTGTTTCTTCCTATTCTGTAATCATTCTGTAGAATAGTGTATGAAATAATAAATAAATAAATGAATAATAATAAATAAATAAATAAATAACTTCAATGCAATTTTTTTTGTGTTCTTGCCGTGTTAGATACGGATGACTCAGTGCCTTCTAGATTTGCTTTGTATTTATGTTGGCAGGCTACAGTGCTCACAAAAAATTATTTCCGATATCTAAGATTTTTTATTCTCTAAACAGTTGTTCAGTTGAGTGAGTAAATGGTTTGACAAAAATGACTTCAAGAATCGGGAGTTCCGTGGCGGCCGTGGTAGTGAACGGACGTGCTGATAACGTCCGTACACAAAGAAGGTACGCGGATGCCATGTGCTATCGTGGGGCTCCGTTTTGTGTTGTGTTGTATTAAAATTGAAATGTGAAGTGTCTAAAAAGTGATGAATAAGTGGCCCCCTTTATTCACGCCGGTATCCAGGCCGGGGTGGTTCGGATAACCACGGCTATATATGTGAAAAATCACCATAAGGTCTCCCAAGTAGGAGGCGACTTCAAAAAATCAAATTGTTTTTATGTTAAAAAAACTAGTGTTTTTTATTATAAAAAGTTAGAAAAAAATGGGTGGCAGCATTGCTTTGTGCAAGACCGCTGCGCCCACCGCAGCATTGGTCATATGCGCCTGAAGATAGGAAGCAACGACCATCTAAAATAGAGAGAGAGAGAGAGAGAGACTTCAAGAATCATTTCTTCCCTTTTTTCCAGGTTGTTGATAAAATTTTTGTTGACTGTACCCAAAGCAATGATTTCATAACTGAGATGGCTCTCGATCAGCGCATAATATAATATTTTCATTTGGCCTGTAGTGAGTACCGATATAAATGTCGACTTCAATAACGTCTACTCTAATTCCAAGTTTGACATATCCCAGAAACACTTGAATGACGTCGTGTACGATGATTTTGTTGCTACCCGGTATACCAAATGGCCATCGCGATAATCTCAATTAACTCAGCTGCGATATTGAAATGGAGAGCTCTCCCACCAAATCAAGACTTTTCAATTTAACCGTTCATTCCTGAATTTTTCACAATGTTCGCATCCTCTTTATCCTATTTTTTCATATTGGAATTGTTTCAGAAACTCCAGCCACAACTCCACTCTATTACGTCTAATCGAATTGTAGCTTTTCAGAGACTTCATTTTGATTAAATGAAGTTTCTGAAATTCGCATAATTCTCGGCAACTCCCTGTCCGATATAACGGGATCCAAAGTGAATGATTAATTTTTATTTTATGAATATTACGGCGACAAGTAACTGACAGGCGATTTTATGAACGCTGTCAAGCGCTAGTTAGTTTTTTATGGACGTGATTTATGGAAAAATATTGAATAGTTCGTCAGCTTAATCACCCTAGGAAAAAAAACGGAAGGTTTTTGATCTCCGATCCTTGTGATCGTTGGCGTGCTTGTTTGGAAAAATTGCAGCTTGGCCCTTCTCGCGGTATAATGAAAGTGGAAAATCATATTCTGGCTTTGAACCTCCCCATTTTTACCAACCAACGACAAAATTTGATTAGTTTTCAGGAAAAAAGTCGTGAATTCAAATTTGTCATCAATTTACATACAATTATTTGTTTAATGTCTCATTTTACTTTATCTACAGTGCTTTTCTTTAATGCCCCCCCCCCTTTTATTTTTTGAACGGGTCAACTCAAAAAATTGAAATTAGGAATAATGAAATTAATGCATGAATACTTTATTTTGAAGTGAAAGTGACAGATGAAACTTTCAAGATGGCGACTAAGGAAAAAAACTCAAATGGAAAGGGGGGGACAAATGCTTCATAACCCTAGAATATAATGTCAATATCTTCAACTATTACAAAATGGCGGAACTTTTAATAATTGCCTGAATACATTGACATTTAACTACATAATATCAGGTAATAAGCTTGAGGTCAGTTCAAAAGATTCTCGAAATGGTTGCGTTGAACTTCTTGACATATCAACAGCCTATCCGATATTTCACGCCGAACATTTTCGAACACAGTAACATCAATATCTCTACAAATATTTACTATTTTCTGTCGTATATCCAGTATTGAAGCAGGTTCAGTTTCGTACACCTTTTGCTTCAAATGGCCCCATAAAAAAATCCAAAGGTGTCAAAACTGGCGAGCGGGCTGGCCATTCTGTAGGACCTCGACGGCCAATCCAAAGACCTGGAAAAGTAGTATCTAAATAGTTTCTTACTTGTCTGGAGTAATATGGTGGTGCTCCATCTTGTTGGAATACAATATCCATATTAAATTCATTAGGATCCGCTTCGACGATTTCAGTGATGAGAGGGTCAACAGTAGTTTCCAGCATATTCAAATGAAGGTCCCGTGTTGAATTTTGATCATTAATAGAGGTTCTACAATGCGGTTTTCCAATATTCCTGCCCAAACGTTAATTTTTTCTGGATATTAGGTATGTGTTTTCCGGAAAACGTAAGGGTTGGTGACACTCCAATAACGGCAACTTTGTCTGTGAACATTGCCGTTTGAAAAGAATGTACATTCGTCACTAAAACAAATATTGTGGAGATAGGTAGGATAGGTAGGGTCATCTTCAGTTAATTGGTGTACCATTTTAATTTTGTATGGATGATACGTATTCCTCTTCAAAAGTCTCCACACAGTAGAAGGAGTCACCTCACAAACATTCGCGACGGAATAAGTAGACTGTTCAGGATTTACTACCATCTCACCAATTATTTGCACTTGATGTTCTTCCAGAATGAACGGATGACCTGGGGGCTTTTTGTTATGTACACTACCGGTAGTCGTGAATTTGTATATAAGTTCCCTCAAATATTTTCTTCAGATAGGGACGATTCGGAAAACGTTCATTGAAAATCCTTTCGGTCTCGTGCAAGTTACGCGTCGCACGGTAAATAAAAATTGCTTGAATTTTTTATTCCAATGGACGAGAATTGACCATTTCAGAGATTGTTGATACCTTTCTACTAGTAAAACCGAAAACTAAATGAGAAAATTCTAACTAAACAATGATGTTCATTGTCGTACTGACATTTTTTGTCGTTTTTATAACAAACCTTATCGAATTGTTGGAATTGCCATATGATAGATAAAAAGGAATATTTCTAAAAATATCGATATTAATATGTGTTGTCTTCAGGAAATTACGTAATGTTTCGCAATTTTATAGCAGGTGGAAAATTTGACTTCATATTCTAGGGTTTTGAAGTATCACAAGACCCCCCTTTCCTTTTATTTTTTTTTCCAGATGGCGCCCAGTCGCCATCTTGAAAATTTCATCTGTCAATTTCACCTATCCCAAATTTCAATTTTTTTAGTTGACCCATTCAAAAAATGAAAGAGGGGGACATTGAAGAAATGCACTGTAAATCGAAAACATTATTAAAAAGTACTGTTTGTAAAAGCTAAACATTGAAGTTTTATGAAGTTCCTTTGTGGTTGATTCTTCTAATCCAATGAAAAAGTGACAGTTCCGAAATATGCACCTCTTCCAACTTACCTACACAATAAATTCTGGTAAAAGCTGCCGGAAAACAACTACTTCCCTGTCTAATACCACTGCTGTGTTATGTTTCGAGATTCCATTTACAAATATTTATTTTTTTTAAGTAACTGCCCTGTATGAATAAAACATTGAAATACACTGAATAACCTCATTATGATAAGAAATTACCAGAATGCGAACATATATCAGATACAATAGGAATATATGAATATATTTGCGAATGAAATAGTTAGCAATAGTCGTCATTACGCGGAATGATGTCACTGACGAAAAATTTTCATATTTGTATAAATTTCACACTTGTATCGACTATTGGTTATTCGTGACTTTAACAAAGTAATGGAACATATAAAGAATTTGGTGCAATCCTTCATAAACTGTCGGACCTAATATAGAACCTTAGGGAATACCATGATGCACATTAATTGATTCCTACGTAGCAGGAAGAGTTTTTTGAAGAACAAATACCAAATCCAAAATCCAATGACTCCATGTTTCAATAACACGTCCAATAAATATTTTATTAGCATTCTCAGAAATTTTTGAAAAAATAGTGACACAACAATACTTCAAAGATATCGTTAGTTCTAGGGAAAAATCAATGGTCTCATTTTTGGTTATGCTTGATGAAAGTGAAGCATTTGATTTAGTAAATCTCAAGTTATTTTTTTTTGTGTCATCAGAATCGGCTACAGTGGTCCTTAGCCTGAACCTCACGTTATTGCTGAATAAACTGAAATACATTGAGTTTGAGGAAAGGTAACCTTCTTCTGGCGTACCACAGGGTAGGATTCTAACACATTAATTCTCTCTCATTTCAGTCTCAACTTTTCAGCAGTGTTATCCCAGTGTAACGACGTGAATTTATTTGCCAAAGATTTTCTGTTATATCGGTAATGTCAATTTGATAGAATCTATTAAGGTATCACCAACATGAAATTGGATTTGGAAAATACACTTTAGTTTTCCAAGAATCATGGGCTTGAAATGAATCCGAATAAAATACTAGATCTATGCTTACGATCTGACCTATGGAAAAAATCAGAAAATCTAGATGTTTATATCGAAAACACTTTTACCAAATATGCTTCTTCAAACTGAAATCCCTATACAAGTCCCAGCTTTTACAAGAAACAAAATTGAAATCGGTTCGGTTAAGTCCTGTGCTTTAGGAGTTTCAGGAGCAAAAACTAGTCAATTCTGAGAAATATATGGCCTTTATTCCAGCTGGGAATCTAAAATAATGCTGATGCATTTACTGCCATTCTCAAATATTAAAGGACATGGAATCAAGATTACAATGAGTTTTTGGGAAACTACATAGAATAAGCTTTAGTTTAACTTGTCTATTGACTCAACGATATTAATGCCATCTGCAAATATTGCTGTTGGGGCTTGAGGAATATTCCTTGGTATATTGTTGTTATACAGCAGGAAAAGCAATGGACTCAACATTGAACCTTGAGGAACTCCTATGTTTACGCTATCCCGGGAAAAGCAGATTCCATTATTATTTCTATTTACACTGATGAACAACAGTAAAAGTATAGATTCAGTATGAAGTTGCTATTGTGATTCCTCCATGTTTCAATCATCAATAAAAAGTGATGTTTTTTGTATTCTTTAGGTATATTTTTAGGGTTATGAAGTTGTCAACCATTAGTATGGAATAGGCATATAAAAATGCTTTGCACTATAATTTCGGTTAATATATGTTTTAGATCAAGACTTGAAACAAAACATATGATTACAGAATGATTTCAAAGTAGAAATAATTTCTGATAGAAGAAGATCAATTCACTTTTGTACCGCCTTGACATGCTGCTTTTAATAAATGTGTCAATAAATCTATATAATGTTTTTTTTTTCTCCACAATCTACACTTTGGGAGGAAAAAAATCTAGAACCATTGTTTGTTCTGTCAAATATATCTAACAAACAATGAAAATTTACTGTGTTACGTAAAATCTCGTACTTAGATGCAATAAACATTCTGCATCTGAACAATAACATTGTGCTGATGCCTCTCAAATGAAAATATATTGTTTCTCACCTGGTTAACCTGCTTTCAACAGAATAGTGGAAATGTCATTGTTCAGTATAGGCTGACTTCTATCCATAACAACCAAAAAATCTGTCTGGATTCGTTGCACTCAGAAAACTACAGTCCAAGCCGCACAAAGCAACAAATAATCTTCCAGAAAAATTGAGTTACAAGGCAACCCCGATCTGTTTGATTCACTGAAAGAACGAATCGCCCTGTCACTCAGTCACCCTTCGAATAAAATGATTCACCAAGATGTTCATCAACTCCGCATTTCAATCCCGCATTTCTAAACCAAATATTATTACAACAAGAATATAAAATCGCCTAAAAGCTGAGAATTTGACAGCGAATGTGGACTTTCGAGGCCCGGGCAGAAACATACACATCCGATTCAGTCGGGAATAACTCTGATCAAGCTCTGCTACGCGGACCACGGCGAAAAATCGAAAAGAGCCCCTTACGCATGTCGTTACTCTGTCGGTATGGCTTATGTTCATCCCTTCTTTGCTAACGTTCACCCCTGAATGGTCTCTCTCCGCTCAGGGCCGACCCTAAAGTATTTCCTTCCCGGGGGTTGATCATCACATACTGGCTGTTTTAATTTTAATATCTCAATCTATGAAAGCAAAGCCAGGTAAACGTTCGGTGAAAAATACAAAGGGAATGAGCAGGTGGATGGGTGAAAAGTTGGTGGATATGCCAGGGGGTTGGGGTTCATTGCTGACTTCGGTTATTAGACTCAATTAAGATTCCAGGTCTGTACTTTTTCGTTTTCCTTCACTTTAGACATACGGCAAACGATGATTCTAGAAATTGGTTTCAAATTTTTAAAGGCTATTATATTTTGAAACATTATATATTGCTCAAAAGATTTTTTTGTGGGGACTGTTCATTTTTCCAAGCAAACCTTGGTATCCGGTTCATTATAATAATAATAATAATAATAATAATAATAATAATAATAATAATGTGTTCCTGACACAAGGTGCAGGGCCTGCCGCGAGGCGCATGAGACCCTAATGCACTTGCTATCAGCATGTCCAGCATATGCGATCTCGGCCTATATCCATCGACATAACGCTGCCCTAAGAGTGCTATACTACCATCTACTGCACTCTTACGGTATTGACGAGACACTGGTGTTGTGAGGAACGAGAAGTGCCGAATTTATTGGAACTATTCGTTCCCCACCCTCAGGCTCATACAAGCTGATAAGCCTGATGTGGTGTTTCTCGACCACCAGAGGAAAACGATATTTGTCGTGGAGTTTTCAGCTCCTGGCGAGACGAATATCGTCAGAAAAGAGGAGGAAAAACGGATAAAATATCGAAATTTTCTCTCCGAACTCTGCAGACTCTATCCAGATCACTCTGTCAAGATGGTTGTTCTGATTATTGGAGTCCTTGGTGAAATGATGTCCTCTATACTCTCGAATCTTAAGATTATACCGGCTTGCCGCACTAAGGCAGAAATCTTAGCCGCACAGATGCAGAAGGCTGTCATTCTTAGCTCACTGCGCTTGCTCAGAGCACATGATTCTCGGACCCAATGATCACTTACTCCACGGTGAGGGAAGTGGTCATTGGTTGATAATGCTGGCGCGCCCTCCCGAATGTATCGGGGCTTCGGGGGATAGGGCCTGACCAGCGCACACTACGGTGAAAAAAAAATAATAATAATGATAATAAACGTCATTCAATCGCTTTCCGAATCGGAAGGACAAAATCCAGGCCTTGCGGTTCGGAAGATTGAACGGCGTGTACACAAGATGGAGGCTAAGATCACGTCAGCGAGACAACACGCGTCTCGTATCCAATGTGTGATGGATTACAGGGCGGCCATTTCGGAAATAATATATCGAAGTTGTGCACAACCTCCAACAGCATAAGTAATTCTCTTGTATTCATATCGGCCACTAAAGGGGAAGTTGAAGAAGTTATCGCTAACTTACCTAATAAAAAATCCACTGGATTAGATGAAATCCCGGTTGATATAATAAAAAAGTGTGCTTGTATTATATCACAATACCTTGCTGACATTATAAACCTATCAGTGAATTCAGGCACTTTTCCTAGTGTTCTGAAATCGGCTGCCATCATTCTCATATTCAAAAAAGGTGATACGAGCAACATAGAGAACTACCGCTCAATTGCTCTCCTGAGCATATTCTCCAAAATCATTAAAAAAATCATTTGCAAAAGAATTACAGATTTCTTCACAAAGCTTAAAATACTTACTGATTGCCAGCATTGTTTCCGCCCTGGCCTATCTACCGAAATAGCCATAACAGAACTTGTCCAACACATTAATGATCTGATGGACAGAAATGAGTATGTAGTTGTCATATCGTTTGACCTAACGCGGGCATTCGACACAGTTAATCGTAATTTCGTCTCCAAAAAAATCAACAACCTACGTGGCCTACGTGGCCCAGTGAACGACTGGATAACGTCCTTTCTTGAAGATCGGAAGATCATCGTGAGAATCGGTGAAACCAAATCAAAGGAATACGATTTAGATCTTGGAACACCGCAGGGAAGTGTCATGGGTCCCTTGATCTTCCTTACCTATGTCAATGACTTGCCTCATAACATAAAGGACGGTAGACACTAATCGCCAAAGACTACAGCAAAAAACTGACTCAGTTTTGAAAGATTTTGCGGATTACTGTATGCAGAATACAGTAATAATGAATCAAAGTAAGACAGTAATAATTGAGTTTCACACAAAACATGGAATACCTTCTAATTTCACCTTCGAAGGTGAAATTAGAAGTGTTGAAACCTCCACTTCATCTAAATTCTTAGGAACGCTCATAGATTGTAACCTAACATGGGAGGATCAAATACAAATAGTATGTAAAAAAATCAACAAAAGCTTTTATATTTTGGCAACACTAAGAAATATTTTGAACACAGATTCATTATTACAGGTGTACTATGCATTTGTGTATTCCACAATTTCCTACAATATTATAGTATGGGATCAGGCATCAGACATAACAAGAATTTTTGTTGCTCAGAAAATAATCATAAGGCTTATCTTTAACATTAGTAGTCGCCAATCATGCAGACAGGTTTTCAAAACTAAACGGATCCTCACGGTTACATCAATTTATTTAATGAAACTATTAACATATATTTTCAATAACAAACATTCATTTCCCATTAATAGTGATTCACATTCTTACAACACCAGAAATAAAAATGATATCAAATTGAACAAGCCCAAACACTCCTATTACAAAAAATCTCCCATCAATGCAGGCTGCCGTTTTTTTTAACTGTCTTCCGAACGAAATTAAATACGCGGGATCCCCGGCGGTTTTTAAGTATAGACTTAGGGAACTCCTTATCAGAGAATGTTTCTATACTGTTGAGGAATTTGAATTATACTTTTCAATTTTGAGATGATATCGAAGTGTATTTTACATAGTCTATGTTAGTCATCATTGTGCTTGTTTCGTCCTGTTTGTCAATTAAAACTTAATGAAACTGTTTTTGACTTATCCTATCTATTGTTAACAATAGTTGAAAGGATTAATAAATATTTTATTTATTTTATTTATTTAATAGGCCTTTCACGCCCGCAGTGCGGCGAATAGCCGCCAATCTACGACGTATCCATCACACTTTAAGCCAAGGCGTGCTGCTGACCACCAAACAGCACTGCCTTGATAGGATACGATTGCTAGTAGCTGCTAAGAAGTCACTAGTGAGGCTTAATCTCAACACTGAACCGTTATTTTTAACACCTCGACATGTGTTTCAATCACCAAGTGATCATCTTTAAGAGAAAGATAATAGACCTAGACCTAGAAAAGGCATTCGATAAAGTACCATAAAAAAATATGGAACATTGCCTTCACATATTTTTTCACCTTTTTTGACACAATTCAGTTTGATAATCGAAATTTTTTCGGTAAAAAACTCAATTTAGTAATGGATTCGTTTTCTGGTAACATTTTATGGTTATATACTAGTGACATTTAGGAAAAAAGCGGTTGGCAACTGTAATTGAATATTATTCGAAATGCAAATAATGTTCATTATTTTTCATTATGAGATACAATTCAATTCTCTAATTAATTCTAGTTGGAGTGTGTGCAGCAACAATACACTGTTCCAGTTGCAATAAATGATGCATATTGAATTATGATACTTTACTTTTCAGATGTACAGTTTGGCCATTTTCTTCGAGGTCCGACAAGATTGTCCACAATACATCATCCACAAATAATATTGTATTAAATAAGTATCATGTAATGTAATAATGAGTATAAGAATTATTCTGCAATTCATATACCAAAAATAATTCATTTCAGAAAATCCCTTTTTCGATCAATATAGCGTCAGAAACAATTGAAAATATCAACAATGAAGACAAAATCACTTTTTCGGCAACCGTCCGGGAAGTACCGAAAAATGAAGTTGAACGAGATAGCTGGAAAATTATTTTTACGCGTGATGCTTTGTTTCAATTTTCCCCAAATCAACTCGATGGGATTCAAAACACTAAAATAGTATGGTGTATCCATACTTTTCAGCAATACTCTCAAGGGCATACACTTTTTCAAATGTTTTTGGTCTGTAAAACTTCAAGTAGTTGATTTTTGGTATAGTAATCTTCAAAATACAAATTGTTATCCATTAAAAAACTTTGTGTTTCATCTTTCCTCGAGTTTTTATTCGGTATTTTGATGAGCTGTCGCGAAAGATAGGAAGCGTTGTCAAGAACTATCACACTATTCGCATACAAATTTGGGATCAATGTGTTTTGAAACCATTCCTCGAAAATATTCGCTTCCATGTTCTTATGATAGTCAACATTGCAGTCCTCAAGTTTTTTCCACATAATTTCAAAGAATTCGAAACCCATCCTTTACTTCCCCCGCAATGCACAATGATTAGTCGCGATCCTTTGTTTGCAGGCATGTTAGGCGTACACATTCTCGAACCATCAGTTCGCCTTTTCTTAACTGTGTCGTGAGTGTCATACCAATTTCCATAAATTGTGCGGAAAATCCTATATTGGTGAAACTAAGAGGCCATTGAATGTTCGCATTGCCGAACACAAGAAACACACACAGCGAGGGGAAACCAGCAAATCAGGAATAGCAGACCATGTTTGGACCCATCAACACAACATCGAGTGGTCCCAAGCTGAGATCTTGCACAGAGAGGAACATTGGCTTAGGAGAAAATTCAAGGAAGCCGCATACATGTTGTCCAACAACGTATTCAGGCAAGCTAGCGTAGAAATACGCAACATACGGAAACCCATCATCAAGCGAAAAATGGCCAACTCCCGCCAAAACGGTCATCTCCCACGGAACCAGTGAAGCGGAAAAATGGAAGCGGGGATAAGTGAAAGTACTCGAACGACCTATAGTCATCTCTCGGAGGAATCAGTCCAGTCATCAACCGAAGACGATTGTAGATACTAACAATCGAAACGTCATGAACTAACGTGACTTGGAATCTCTCCACTTTTTATTTTCATTTTCTTTTTTCTTTTCTTTATTTTTATTTGTTCAATTGTTCTATTTTTACTTGTATTTCATTTCACTATTATTCCGTTTCAGGTTTATTTTGGTTAATATAATTCTCATTTTCAGCTATTCATTTTTGATTCTTCTTTTTTAGTTGTTTCAGGAATTTCAAATCATTTTATATAGTAGACAATGGAAGTCTGAACTAGTGAAATTCATCATGAAACATTGTCAATCACCTTCAAACAAACGATTGTGTTCATGTTTCCAATCATCGCGTCGTTAATAAAATCATCTGCACTTTGACCACCATTTAAAGTTCAGTAAAATAATCATTCGGAGATTTATGATAGATTTTTTCAGTCAATCGAACTCTGGTTCAGAAGTGTCAAATTGAATTCTATGATCAATGAATCCTATAATTCAATTTTTTTCATAGCACTTCTCGAACACTTGAACATCAATAACGTCACACAAATTTTGTTGCACATTCTCGACATTTTCTTTTATGTATACCGGTGGAAAGTAAATTAGATTCCACAGCTTGATGAACCAGAAAAAACAGGGTTTTTATTATTTTGTTTTAATGATTTTAATGATGATTAGAATCAACCTCCATAATTTATTCAAGTACTTATGACCTTGTAGAAGTACTGGGGATATAAATTGTAGAGGAATCCGTTTCAGTGTCACTGATATTAGATATGTGAATGTGACTTTTGGGTTCACCCGAAAATAAAATTGAAATACCTATGTTATATCAACGAAATGGATCATCATTCTTCGAGAGAAGCTGTGAGTATTTATTTACGCCTTGTTAGACTGAAAATGTATTGGATTCAAGTTGATAATTCTGCTAATCACTATTTTTTTATGAAGATATAATAACGACAATTCGCTTTGCTGACAGAGAAGTTTATTTTTACATTTAATTATAGTAACAATAATAATAGTAACAATAATAATAATTTCTTCATTTTCACAAATTATTTTGCACGTCAGCAGTGTGATAATGCAAATAAAAAGAGAAAATAAGCCAATAATGTCAAGTGGTAATAGAGAAACAATATAAAAAAAATATATAATACATATAAAATTATAAGAGAGAATAAATATATCTCTGGATGTGTATAGGACCATTACATTCACGTCACAAAAAATAATCACAAATAATATAAAAAATAATAAAAGTAACTGATTCTAGCTGTATATAAATGAAAAATAGGTGTGTATGAAATGAAACGTACACTTTACATACATGGAAAATAAATTTACGGCTGAAACTCCTAAACAGTGTAGCAGTTTTTTGAGAATAACAGTAGCTCAACTTTTGTCTTGAAGATATGTACAATTCCTGTTTGTTGTACAGTTTGCATCCCTGATATTCAAAACTTTTTTGGTAGAGTGCAGTTTGATGACTATTCATAGGTTACACAGGTCTGCGATAAAAAAATTGTAGGATATTTAACTAGTGATTTTAACAGTATTTTGTGTACAGATTACGGAAAAATAGTAAAAAAATTCTATCACATACAGATAAGTCACAAATTTCACCTGAAATATTCTTATTAAATGGGTTTTTAGGTTAGGTATGGGTTCGATGTTTCTGACTTAGACTTAAAGAAAGGCATATGTTAGCCTCCGGTGTTTCATTTTCATGGTACCGATTTGAAGAAAGGGAATTTGTCCCTTTTTTTACACAAGAGGTTGACCTAGTTTTTTGCAATAATGTACCCGGCGTCATGGAAATGTTCAACATAACGTATGAACCAGAGAAATGGAGACTTTTCATCGACTCATCAAAAAGAAGTTTGAAAGCTGTACTTCTTCACAATGGAAACCAATGCTTCTGTGCCTATTGGAAACTCAGTCCATTTGAAAGAATGCTACGAAAGTCTTGAATTTGTTCTTAATAAGCTCAGCTACTCTGATCATAAGTGGACCATTTGTGGAGACTTGAGAGTTATTTCAATGTTACTAGGTCAACAAAGTGGTTACACTAAGTTTCCATATTTCCTATGTGAATAGGGTAGCCGTGACAGGAAACAACACTGTGTCAAGCAGGTGTGGCCAATAAGAAAGGGTCTTATTCCTGGAGTTAAAAATGTTAAAAAACAAAGTTTAGTGGATCTTAAAAAATCTTACTTCCACCACTCTATATCAAATTGGGGCTAATGAAACAGATTGAGAAAGCATTAGACAAAGAAGGAGATTGTCTCAAGTGTCTTTCTGAAAAGTTTCCTGGTCTTCGTTGGGCCTGACATAAGAAAACTTTTAAAAGATGAAACCTCTGTCACTAAAATGGAAATGAAAGAAAAAAATGTCTGGAATTCATTTAAATTTGTTATAACAGGCTTTCTTGGAAACAAAAAAGACCCAAACTACAAAACTTTGGTTGCTAAATTGATACAAAACTACAAAATGTTGGGCTGCAACATGAGTGTCAGAGTCCATTTTCTTCCCTCAAATCTGAAGTACTTTCCCAAAAATCAAGGGGCTGTAAGTGAGAAACAAGGAGAACGGTTCCATCAAGACATAAAAGAAATGGAACGCAGATACCGGTGAAATGTTAACATGATGGCAAACTACTGTTGGATGTTAAGAAGGAAAAATTCACTAGAACACAGCCGAAAAAGTACCAAAAGAAGCTTTGACGGAAAAAGAAAACGTTTTTACAAAGACTTATAATCTCTTTGCAAACACTTGTGTATCACTATTATGCTTAGTTTAGCTTTATGGCATTGTTTTTTCTGCTTTTACTATATAATGAAATAATAAAAATAAATCCACAATTCCTCGTTTCTTTATACTTTTTCAATTATTCAATCCTTATTTTGTAGGCAAACCTTACGTGATAGATAAAAACAAATGTCATTTTTGAAATCAGCGCATAAAACTACATACAGATCAGTTAACGAAATCAAAAAATTTTTTTTTAGTTTTTTTTTGCAGACCTGTGTTATTCAAGCGCTTCCACCTATCCCATGTTTCCTCTCTTCGCTTCACCAGTTCAGCGGGAGTTGAGCATTTGGCAGGAGTTTACCGATTTCTGCTTGATTACAGGTTTCTACATGTTGCATATCTCCATGCTAGCTTGGCTGAATGCGTCGTTGGACAACATATATGCAGCTTCTTTGAACTTCCTCTCAAACCAATGTTCCTCCCTGTGGATGCTCTCAGCTGGGACCACTTCGGGTAAAGTTGATGAGTCCAAAAATGCTCTGCTATTCCTCGCTGTATGTTTTACTTGTGGCTCGGTAATGCGAACTTGCAATGGCCTCTTTGTTTCACCAATATAGGATATACTCGTCCCGCACTCATAGGGTATCCGGTATATGCAATTCTTGGAATTGTAGTCCGCGTTTGATGGTCTAGTTTTCGTGAGGCTGCTACGAATGGTGTTACCAGATCTGAAGCAGGTTCTAATGGTGTACTTGGTCCCAATTGTTTTTATCCTCTCCTCCAATCTTCTGATGTAGGAAAATACAAGCACTAGTTGGTACGGCTTCACTTCCTTGCGAGGCTATTGCTGTCTTCTAGCCAAAGTCGGTTCCAGTATCACTTTGGAGAAACCATTTCGCTGAAGATCTTTTTGGTGATGTCTAGTTCCTTCTAAAGACCTTCCTTCGTATTATAGAGCTGAAAGAACGATCCACTAGAGTATTAATGATTCTTCTTTTGGTAGATTGATGATATATGTTGTTCAACGTGAAACTAATATTAAGGCCAAAGAAACCATCAGAGAAAGTCTGAGGTCAGCCTAACGACCTCAGAGAACCTTCAGCAAC
Source organism: Leptinotarsa decemlineata (assembly GCF_025532065.1). NCBI lineage: Eukaryota > Metazoa > Arthropoda > Insecta > Coleoptera > Chrysomelidae > Leptinotarsa > Leptinotarsa decemlineata. The sequence goes on along the minus strand of NW_027412573.1, from coordinate 5,490,249 downwards.
ACCCGGGGTGAACCAGATTCCTTGTACAGAGTGGGCCAAATTGAACACTTTTGAAAGGAAACTCCTGTTTCCAAACTAGATAGATGTTACAGCATGTTTGTCGAAAATGTGCATTTTCAAAAAGTAGCCGTAATATTTTTTCTGTCAAAAAGTTCTTGTTCCTATGTCAAAATTTCCAAAGCACCTTTATACGTAGAATCAACGGTGTGAAAAACTAATTTTTCCAAATGAGATGTTAATAGTTATTGATGGAAAACTTTTTTTTAATGAGACGTCTTATATATTCTTGCACATTTCAATACAGCTTGAAGTTACCCTTCCAAAAGTGTAGCACACTTGATGTTTTGCTAGAGTCATCTTTGAAATACAGAGCTTTTGTTTTTTTCATGTAGACTTTGAAAAGTACACAGACTGTTCAGCAGAGTATTTAGATGTTTTGACTATTTGTTTGCGTCCCGATAAGTATGAGTGGAACCACTGAAGGGTGATGCCTCGGAAACCATACCTCTGCAATTTATTCAGAAGTATCTCGTGGTTGACTCAGTCGAATGCTTTCGATAGGTCGCAGAAAATTGCAGCCAACGATTCGTTGGGAATAAACTACCCTTATTTTCTTGGAATCCGAATTGGTGAGGAGTAACAATGTTATTGGCATTACAAAACGATAACATTCTTATTTTGTCCAGTTTTTCTATGATTTTTGCAAGAGCAGGAATAAGTGCTATAGGCCTGAAATTGGAAGGATCATCAGTAGGTCCATCCTTATGGAGGGGGACGTCTTAGGGACGAGGGGAACTCTCCAGATTGAAAAGACAGATTGATAGGATGTGATTAAAGGGTGATTATTGGGTGATTATAATTAAAGGATGCGTTTCAAAGTCTACATAAAAAACATGAAAGCTCTGTATTTCAAAGATGACTCTAGTAAAACATCAACTGTGCTACATTTTTGGAAAGGTAATTTCAAGCTATATTGAAATATGCCGGAATATTTAAGGTGTCTCATCAAAAAAATACTTTTCCATCAATTAATATTGATATCTGAAGAATGGTTCTCTTCAAATGGATTAGTTTTAAACATGGAGAAGACAACGTTCATAAGATTTAGTTACTCAAATAATAAACTCGACCACAGCTTGTTGCTAAAATCTAACGGCAGATCTATCACTCAAGCACCTTCAACGAAGTACCTTGTGTTGCATGTGGATGAACGCTGTACATAGACTACCCATATAAATGAAGTGTGCAAAAAACCAGCTCCAAAGTGTACCAACTCCTGTACCAACTCAGGAAGACCGTCGAAAAATCTGTATGGATGATGATATATTTTGCACACCTTCAGTCAGTAATGACATATGGAATCATAGTATGGGGAGTCTCACAGGAGGCCGATAGAGTACTCAAGAAAATCCTTATGGCACTCTAAGAGCGGTGCCTGTGCTAAAATAACGATCCACGTTGGATTTGAATCGCTGGAGACCAAATTCATTTGGAAAAATGTTTATTCCACATAAACGCAATTCTCCAAATGAAAGAGTTATTTCCCAGTGGAGTTCGAGGTGTACTGAGTTGAACCTCATAACGATGATCAGCCAAAGTCCGTCTCGTATTTCTGATATGTACCGCTTTTGGTGGAATCAACTGGAATAAAAAAAATGAAAACTTACCATATTCCAGTAGCCTGTAATAGAGTAGTGGTAATAGACCACCAGTCGTTTGATGATTTTCAAAATTATTTGGGACACTTTCTACAAAAAACGTTCGTGATGTATCAACTATTGTATGTAAATCAGAATGTTACTTAGTCCATTCATTCTGAATAGAATCAAGTATTCGAAGTTTTCATCAGTTCGGGTTTTCCAAATACACTGAGATGAAAAATGCGTGTAGTGATGAAAATGAAGGACAGATTAAGGGAGGTACGTGTTTTTATTTTTCTCCATCTTCTTGTTGCTGAAATTTGCATCATAAATTGAGGATTTTAGCGTACTCATCATTCAAACAAATCGTTTGAGTTGAACAAAATTGTTGATTTTGCTATTGAATTTGATCCTGAAATTATTGTCCAATCATTTCTATTGTGAATAAAAAAAATCGACCGTATTGATTTGATGAATATACTTTACAAAATTTGCCAATTATTATTTCGAATAAGCCCATTTCCAATCTTTTGATTCTCCATCAAAGAGTAGTACTACATGAGTTATTATAAATAGGGGTGAAGAACGATATTTTCTATATGTGAATAAACAAAAACAACGGGTTTTTCAGTTGCTTGGCTGGCGTCTCACTTGTGCATTTCTTTCCATTCGCAAAAAAAAAAACATTACAAACTCGTGAGCTCATTGCCTCTTTTCATGGCACCCAGTATAACAATTTTATTTCCTGTACTCGCATGAAACATAACGCTGAGATCTTCATAATAATACAGCCCTAATTTATTCAGTTGTCCTCAAAATTAAAGTTTTTCGATGCTTGTTCTTGGATGTATTTCTCCAGTAGTCTTCCTGCTATAAAAGGTAATATTGAAACCTCTAACGTAATATAAAACCAGAACGAGCACTTTTTCCAATCACCAGAAATGCATTACTCTTCTTGACGCGCCTTTCACCAACCAAGTAAGCGTTTTCACCAGATAAAGAAAACTTCCACACAAAAACTGACCTCTTTTCATATCCAACATGTTACTCTTTTACTTTCCGATAAACATCAATGATTTCGGATAGAAATTTGCGGAAAATTTTCTCGTGAGATTTTCCGCGAACTTTAATAGAGTGATTCGTAAAAAAGAGTACAATGGGTTGTTCAGAATGGGACTTTTGCCACTGTTAATAGTTCTAATACTTCACTTTGCTATTTCCTGACTTTCAAAAGCATCCAAAAGTCTAGTGTCAGAGACGTTTCATTTATTCTGTGGCCGTTCTCCGGAGCGTGTTGAGCAACCCTAGTTTTGTTTGTCTTCGAAATCAGATATGTGTTTCGTGTTTTTTGAAACGAGTTTCAATGGCTCGTTAAGTCTGACCGATATATTTTTTATGTCTTTCCTCACAGCGTATTCCATATTCTCTCGACTTTTTATTTTCCAACACATTGTCTTCATGGTTACCTAACACTAATTAGTTAGTGTACCTTGATTCTTACGGAGAGACAATAAACTTTTTGAAATATTGAAGATTTACGAAGTTTCTCCTTTAATGTTCGTTTCCTAATTAATTTATCTATACGGTCTTTTATTAAGCGCTTCCTAGCTTCAAATTTTAATAAAACAAAGCGTGTTTGAGATTTCATTGTAATTTTGTATTCGTTCGAAAGACATATTGAAGCCATTATGTGTGGAGTATAACATTATTCAAATGTCCACCAAGGCTTCTCTCAGTGGAGCGAATCCGAAACGTCCAATTTTCCATGACAGACGCATAAATCGCATTCACCTACGACTCAAGAAAACCCCAAACGAATTAGTTTAACGGAATCAAATCGTACGATCTTGGTGGCCAGTTTATATCACCTCCGTGCAGAATATCCCATGTGGCATGAGCTGCGTGGCACGTTGAGCCGTCCTGTTAAAGTGCAGAGGTTCTCAAACTTATTTTGTCTACCGCCCACTTCGAGAATCAATTATTTTCTAGCACCCCCCCCCAAATCTATTTACTTTACTACATCTTAAGAATCACAATCGCAATCATTATTTTAATAATTAAATCATGTGTCTCATGTGAAAATAAGACTTTCTGATGAGGGTAATGTAAAACACCATTTGGGAATATTAGGAAAACTTTTATTCGTGTTATTGAAACAAACATTTCAATTTGAATTTTAAAACTAGTCTAATGTGAAGGATGAATTTGATGATTTTTAACAAGTTTGTTAATATCAGGTTCGAATTTACTCAAAAACAGCCGTAAGTCACCGCGTTCGGTAATCTGCAACCGATTCCTCTTCTTAGTGCCACAGCACTAAATCCACGTTCATACAAATACGATGATGGGAATGCTATCAAAAATCGTTGAACGATGGACCACAATCCAGGATACAATTGCGGGATTGGCTTTTGTAGCCAAAATTCTTGGTATCCATTTTGGAATTTTATTGTTATTTTCTCGTCCGTTATCAGCTCTATGAGTTATTTTTCCAGCTGGGGTGATCCTGCTGTGTAGACATTTGAAAAAGGATTCAACACCCAGTCCGGTATTTCCAATTTTAAAATGTTCTGGAATCGTTCCGCGAAATCGCTGTGGGGGTTCTCCAAATGTTGGCAGTAAACAAGCAAGTCGTCGTTGTTGAAGAATACTGCTGACATATTAGGGAAATTGCGAAACTCACGACTGCCATTATTATTCTTGTATAAGAGCAATTTGGCTACGAAAGCAGCAATGACCCTTTTTGTTTTAATCAAATTCAAGTCGTCACCTTGAAGTTGGAGATTGACATCATTGAATAATGTATACAGGTCTGTCAAGTACGCAATATCATTCTTTGAAGTGATGAGGTTGTCGTGCAATTCTTTGTCTTTGTTTTCCAAAAACTCTATTACAGAGTCGAATAGATTGTGAAATCGAGTCAGACAGGTACCTCTTGATAACCAACGCACTTCTGTTCGAAATAACAATCGGTTGAAATCTTCATCATTAGCAACGCAAAGCTGATTTTGTAGCCTTGGGGGTTTCATCGCTTCATTCAAAAATGTTTTTTGACAAAAAAGGTACATAGACGAAGATGGATTTGTGGGATTTTCAATAAATCCATATTTTATATACTCCGCGCTACTGCCGTTTCTTCTTTTTTGCTTCTGACATAATTTTGTCTTCAGAAATGCCGAAGTGAAGAATCGAGTATTATAAACTTGCTAATGACACTACTCACAGTATTCACCACCACACTTGTTTTCGTGATATCGTCAAATGACTTTACTGGCTGGATGGCGCGGGCGCTTTTATATGAGGCAGCGGGCGGACCTAGTACTTTCGAGATTGGAGACTAGAAACTTATGCCTTCACATTGAAATTTACCGCCATCTATTGTACAGTTTGACAACTATCGGATAGGAAATAGTTACTGTCTAGTCCCCTAGATGGCGTTACACGAGGAAACGCGTGTTTAGCGTAAAGGAACGGTAAAGTTTGTGTTGAAGCAAAAACACATTTTTAAATTAGCCATCGCCTCCCTGAACCGCTTCAACGCCCCCCAATCTTCTCTGTGCCCTTTACTGACCCCCTATAGGCCTAAAGCGCCCACAAGAGGGCGTTATCGCTCACTTTGTTAAAGCAACATGTCGTTGGTATCCAGATCATCCAATTCAAGCAAACACAAGTTGGTAAACATCGTCGCATAGTGCTCGCCGTTGACAGTGATGGTCTGGCCAACGTCGTTCTCAAAGAAATATGGACCGATGACGCCGCCAGCCCCAAATCCACACCAAGCAGTGACTCTTTCGGGATGCATTGGAGGCTCTTGGATCTCATATGGCCCAGATTCGACAATTTCGTTTGTTCACGTTCATCGCTGACGATGATTTTGTCGATGAAAATTAGGGCCAGTGGTCTAAGAAAGACCAAGTTCTTGTGTGCGACGCGAAATCGACTAAATCGGATTCCCCTGCAGACTCTCACAGACAGCTGCGATGTTTTCGGCAGATCTTGCGTTTCCTCGGCGTACGAATGTTAGTCTATCATTCAATGAACCAATGGACAGAAACGTATCCACCACAATGCGAATAGTCCTCTCGATAGGAATTATCAAAATGTTGGGAAAGTCATAGGGAATCATGAAGTGACCTTCGAAATTGAATCACTCACAGTGTATTTTCATCAAACATTGAAAGATATCTTAATTTTCAAGTCCATTGCACACATTACTCGTACTGACATTGCCCGTGAACTTACGATATAAATTCACCAAATCAGCATAAATGATTGTATGTAAATAATATTTTCACACAAGACTTTTGTTCTGATGAGCCGGACAGTTAGGTTCAACTATTGAAAAGTCGGTTTTGTGTTATCAGTGAAGTAAAATTTTCAAATTCGAAAAATGCAATCTTCCAGAAGAATGCGTCAGGACAGAAAAAGAAGAGGTATTTCCACGATATTGATGATTACTCTTCATGTACAAATTTTGATAAAAGGAGTTAGCAAACTTTGAAACATGGGTATAGTCAAATGTCACTTGACCCACAAGGTCTCTCACTACATTTCTTCCAATAATTAATATTATCCAGACTTTTACTTTGATGTGAGGTAGCATAAAATATGAGAGTGAAAAGAAATATTCAAAAATAAAGTTTCATCAACAGTTTCGGCATGGCTGAAGTTGGTAGAGACGCATTTATATAACGAGTAAATTTGAGAAAATCTGTCGGTAAAATAAGTAATACACTACATCGGAATAACGAAACAAAAAATGCATACAGGGTGAGTCTTGATGAGGACAGGTTGGATTTGTTTTGAAAAGAATAGCGATTTGAGATCTGGAAATTTTGAAATAATTCGTAATGATTTGAAATATTGTCAACTCACCTCCATTATCGGTAATGCCAGAAACTCGCAAGGGCTCTGTTATTTCATAGTGTAAATTTGCCATTTTCAACATCATTTTTCAATTCTGATATCTTTCATGTACCTTTTGGGATATTTAATTTTTTTCGAATATTTCAGGCAACTGAATACATTTTTTCGATGTAGAAATCTCAACAGTTGTGAAAAATTCGCTAGTTATATTCCTGTCTATGTAGTAATGTGATTTGAATGCAAGAAAATGTTATCCAGTATTTTTTAATTTCCGATTTCAATTATTTAATAATGATGATCATACGTTATGGTCATTTTGAAACAGTCGATTTTTTTTTTTCAAAAAAAACTTCGGTGAACTGATAATATCGTTCATTTTCACATAGCTGCCTTGAAAATTATGGAAAATGGTATATTTCACCAATTATCACTGAAATATATGTCATCAATTGATTGGGTTGAGGTTCATTTCAAAAAACACGAGTTGTTGTTTCCGTTGTTCCCAACGCAAAAACTACGATGATGATATTTGACTCTGGTTTTATATTATTAATGGTGGACGTGGTTTGGTTTCTTCTAATTGGATTACCTGACCTTGTTTGTGTACTATTAAGGTAGCCAAATTCTATTGATGTTCATTGCCTCTTCTTCTCTAGCGAAATTGTCCCTTTGTTTTCAAATTTCTATTGCCTCTCTAAATATCCTTGTATAGTAATCTTGAGTTTTTCGATCGTGTTTTTTTAAGTTTCTCCCAATCCAGTCTCTAACATATTCAACATGGGAAAGGAAAGTTTTTCCCTTGACTACCCAAGCTAGGGTTACTTTAGCGTTCTCTCTCCTGTGTTGTATCCGCTCGAATTCTTCTTCGCTATACCCATTACCTTTAAAGGCATTTTTTAGGAAAACCCTCAGGCTCTCAACAAAAACCATCATAGAAAGTCTAAGGTCGGCTAAGGACCTCAGAGACCCTTCAGCAACACCCGGAGTATATCGGATTCTTTGTAGCTGCGGATCGGTCTACATTGGAACCACGAAAAGACGTGTAGGTACTCGTGTCTCTGAACACGAGAGAAATTGTCGACTGGGACAATTCAGCTGCAGCAGCTGCAGCTGCTCTCACATTATCTCATTCAAAGATACAATAATACTCGACAAACTTCAAGACCCTGAAAAACACAAGGATAATTCCAATAGGAAGGAAGAGGCAATGAACATTATTAACATTTGGCTACGACCTACCGAAAAAAAATCAGAAAAATAGCCGGGACCAGTTAATGAAGAAACGGAAGTTTAGAGTGTCCTTGCAATCCTCAACTTTTCAGGCGGACTGAAATAACGTGTTTTAAGGAACATATTTCACACATTCGAATGGCCACAGAATGAATCGAAAATTTTTGGAATTATTGAGAACAATATATGCAACATGATTTTAGCCGCTTTTGAAAGTTATAAAATCGAAAACTGACTAATGAATTATACAAAGTTTTGATTGGCTTCTGGCTTTTGTAGTGGTCTTCTTTGTTTATAATCCCCAAGCGTTTCAACTGCAACTGCAGCAGTCATCTTCAGTGGCCTGATAAAAGTGCTCTTCTTGACGTATCAACTTTAACGTTGTAACGTCACTTGACTGTCTTGATGTGTCAACTGACAGTTGACAATATATAAATGTGCATATGCATATTTCTTATGACGATAATGTTACGTTCTATGCCATGCTCAAAATTCAAATCATATATTGTATGCATTTTCCGAAATGTAAATATGTTATAATAATAATAATAAACGTCTTTATTATTTCCACTTATTAGACACTTTTATAATATTTCAATCTAAATATAATGTCGCAACTCAGTACTCGCTTGACTTATTAACAAGAGGATTTTATTCTCTGTTTCACCCATCCATCATTCATCCAAATAATGAAATTTAAAAACTCAATTAAATATTTATTGTAACGAAACGGGGAATAAACTTACACTAAAATGTTAATCAAAAATACAATAAATTAACAAAAACTTACATTATACTGCCACCCAGCAGGATCGTAAAAAAGGATATGTACTGCATTGCTGGAACTTTTTCTGAAGATCAATAGATACTGAATGAATTTCTCAATACTGTCTGTTTATGATCTTGACCTCCCTCAATATTCATGGAGATTTATACGCTGACATTGCAACTTTGATTCGGACATAGAACTAAGGTAAAATGCTCAATATGCAATCTGTGCAAAGTTTGGGTATTTGGAGATTGTTTTATATTTCTATATCCTGTGATCGTATCAATTTTGATGTCTATGAACTTGGAATAATCAAAATGGAATTCTGAATACTGAGTGTTGTTTTAGAATATTGAAGTCGAGGTTGGAACATCTTCCAACTCATGTATTCGCTCAAATGAATTTGAATTAATCCATGATTATTTTCCATATTTGACAATAATTCAATATATATGAAAATGAAAGGCGGAGTTCACGTTTTGTAGAGACGGGTCTCAAAAATAACTGTTCTTCCACTCAACCTCCATAAAGTCTCTGTAATGATTTCACACATAGATTGTGTATGTGTCTCATAGAATGAAAGGTAACGGAAAATAGAATAAAGTGAAGTTTACTGAGGCAGCTTAAAAAATAAAGAATGATTGGGGACTTACTACTTGACTACAGTTGATTCTTAAGTAATTATAACTTTAGGCGACTTTTGAAATGTAAAATGCTTTCGTGTTTTAACTTCTGGGACATTTCATTATATATTCCGGTGATTTGAAATAAGACCGATCGTTTCAAGGTTTCTGTTCTAAAGGCTGGAGGAGTCAAAGTACCTTCGAACCTCACATTCAAATTGTGGATGTCGGAACTAAAAGTAATTTTTCTGTGTAGATAATACGGTGTTTTATTTATGATGATCCTATGAAACAGATTTGCACTATGTAGATGTCTCCAATTGGCCATATTGACGTCTACGAATTCCAAAAATCAGTCTCAAATATGAATTTTGTACCTTTTAAATTTTGTTTTGATAGTGGCTTATTGAGCAAGGACCATAAAGGAAATCACCATAATTGAACAATGACAGCACCAATGTCTCATAAAGAACAGCTTTCACATAAGGTGTTAGAACTCTTACACATCTGTATACCGTTTTCAAAATAGAATATGTAATAGAATTGTAATAGACCTTCAGAATCTTAAGATAGTATCTATCAGAATACCGAGGATTTTAGCTTCATCAACCAATGCCAGCGGTTCTTTATTGATATTGACGTTCATGTTGGAAAATGAGTCACCGTAGTTCTTGGTCCGAATACAGTAATATTGGATTTATTGGCATTTATCTGTGGTAGATTTACCGAAATTATGAATGTCTGTATTAATGAGAAAGAAGGCAGTTTTTTTGTCTTTCATAGGAAAGCTGTAATATATTTTGGTGTCATCAGCATAAAGATGAGCCGAACATTTTTCAAGTGAGTTTGTGAGACCTGAAGTGTATATGGTGGACAATAACGGCCCTACAATAGTTCCCTGGGGTACACCAGCAAGAAGTTCCTTATACTGTGATTATTTATTATAGTTTATATACTTTTTTTATACATACTTTTTGTTTTTTCACTGTCAAGTAGCTTTTGAGAAATGCCAGAGCTGCCTCTGAGAGCCCAATAAAGTGCAAGATGTACAATGATAATCGGTGATGTATTGTATGTATGCTGTACACCATTTTCAAAACGAGAAACAGGCCATTTCTTTCATGTATGCAGAAAAAATATTACCTGGTCTCTAATATCTGCTGGTTTCATCATTGAGGTTCATAATGTCGATTCGGTATGTCTCTGGAAACACTATATCTCAAGTTACCTGATTCATCCAATTTCTCTCACAATCAATTTGATAGTGGAACAGTTCAAAAAGTTAACACCGGACATCAAAAACGCAAAGCACTAACGCGGCTTAAAAATTCCCCAAATTTCGATCCCGAACGAAAACTTTGTTACTCAATAAACCTTTGGTATATCACGGCATGGAGCCAGCCGGAAAATCCAGGGTAAACAGCAGGATGAATGAGGTATTTTATATATAGACAACGGTTCGCGATATTGCTTTCAGGAAACAAAGCTTCTGTCGAAAAAATTTAATTTTACAAGAGAAATCCTTGAAGCTTATGGATATTGAAAGGGACGTACATGGTCAATATGTGAAGTATTGGCACTAGGCGGTCTTTGTTTTTTATTGATATCCCATTCAAACGGTAAAGGCCGTACGGGGGCCGTTCATTATTACGTCACATGTTTAAGGGATATATTCAATTTGGGAGAAAATTTGTAGAGGTAGTTGGGGAAAATAGAAATGAATACGCCTGTGTTTAATATCATACTAGTTCATTATTGTAGGAAAGAAAGGTTTTGGCTTTCTACTTCTCCATCTTCATGTAGGGTCGTTGATAAAACGCTTCCCACCTTTATTCTTGAATAAAACAGAGTGTGTGTGAGATATCATCGAAATTTTTCTTTCATTTGAAATACCTATTGATGCCATCATGTGCGTCTGGGTGGAGCGCCGCCGAAGCGTCCATTTTTCATGACTCTGGCACATAAATCAGGTAGAATTGTACCGATGGCATGTATTATGTTGGCTTCGAGAACCGCTATGGTTTGTAACTTATTCATATACATCTACGACTTATCTGTATCTGTATCTGTAGAGTAGGGAGGGTGAGAGTAAGCCCACGCACTTAGGCCACATGTGACCCATTGTACATCCTCCCGAGGAGTTGTCCTCCTAGGTCGTCGTCCATCCTGTCCTTTCCAGGAAGGTGGACAGGTCGCTGGGAGACATCTCCTTCATATCGGCAGGTGTAGGCCAAGACTCGCCGAACACACACTCTCTTATTGACGATAACTCCGGGCACTCGCACAGGACATGCCTGACAGTCTCATCTTCCTGTTCACACATCCTGCATAGAGGTGTGTCCACTAGCCCCATATTATGTAGGTGTTTCCTTAGCTGACTGTGGCCAGTCAGAAATCCTACTGTAAGGCATAGATTTTTCCTGGTCATCGCCAGATATTTCTTCGGCGCCAGCTTCCCAGGGTCGCCCAAGGTGATCCTGGCAAGATTACATCCTTTGATTTCATCCCATCTCTTTAGAGATTGAGCATGGGTGTAACTTTTGACTAGTTCCGCAATTGTCGAAGTCATCAGGCCGTGGGTGCCACTTGGTCCTAAAATTCTTAGTCCAGCCGCTTCCTTGGCTAAAGAGTCGGCAATGCGATTACCTTTACTCCTGTCGTGCCCTTTAACCCACCTCAGGATAATGTTATTATCTACCGAGGCTTTGGCTAAATCTTGGTGGCACTCTAGTGCTAGCCCTGAAGTAACACGGTATCTGTTCAAGGCTAATAGTGCTTGTCTGCTATCAGTGCAGATTGTTATGTTTTTGCCAGAAATTCTTTTCTTGGTTATTTCTTTTGTGGCGATTGAGATACCAGCCAGTTCTGTTTGGACCACGCTGGTATTTCTTCCCATTCCCCACTTAATCCTTAAGTTTAGTGATCTGGAGTACACTCCACATCCTGAGCCTTCTTTGGTTTTTGAGCCATCTGTATAAATTCGTATTGCATTTGTAGCATCTGACTCTGTGTTCTGCTTAATTTGTATTTTGTAGGGTTTATTAAACACAAACCTGGGTTCAATTGCATCACTTGTTGCCTGCAGCAGAGGTTGCGCAGTAAGCGCTTCCCGCCATAGGCCCAACCTCAATCGACCCATTCCTACTTCTAGGTTTACACCAGCCGTGTGCAATCGTACCATGGCCATTAACGCAATCTCCTTAACGTACAGGTCCAGAGGGGTCAGACCCGTAATTAATTCCATTGCCGCGGTTGGTGTTGTTCTCATGGCTCCTGTGATGTTTAAACAAGCCAGTCGTTGTATATGATATAATTTTTGGATGGCCATTACTTGTGCAACGGTCCCCATGCAATGGCTCCATACGTTAACATAGGTCTTATTATTGCAGTGTAGATCCAGGCGACTACACGGGGTGAAAGACCCCATGCGCGTCCCACTGTCCTCCGACGTTGCTCATAAGACACGTATGCTCTTTTTGCTCTACTCTGTAGATGAGAGTTCCATGTTAGCTTCTTGTCGAGGATAATACCAAGGTATTTCACCTCTTCAGAGAAGTTTAGTTGGCTTTTGAAGATTTCGGGAGGTTTTAAGCCCGTTAAACTTCTTTTCCTGGTGAAAAAGACCATCTCAGTCGTCTTATCTACGACTTACCACACGAGAAAAAGTCCAACGGGGTCAAATCGTACGATCTCGGTGGCCAGTTCATATCACCTCCACGTAAGATGACCATGCCCTCAAATCGCCCGTGAAGAATATCCAATGTGGCTGTGTGGCACGTAGCGACGTCCTGTTAAAACTAAATGTCAACTTACTTGAGAATGGTCCAACAAACCGAAATCGGTGACAATGCCTCAGATTCAACCGTGAAGAGCTTTTTTGCATCTGGTTTCGGTGAATCATCATTTGAGCGCATCCGTTTGCTAACCTGCTCAAGGGGGGTTTGTTCCCCACCTGAGACAGTCTGCGTACGCCGCTCAAGAATTTGGTGCAAGGCGGTTTCATAAGGTCCTTCGCTCTTGAGAAGACGACTCAGTCGTTTCCTGGCTGCACCACTGAACATTTTCCCAGGTTCAATTTTTGAATCAGGGTTTGGAGAGTTGAGAAGCTCTCGCTCCTGATCTGAACTTACAGGGAGGTCAGCTGGAGTCATAAGCTCGACATCCATCTCCTCTGTAGACTCAGCGTCAGAAAAAAATTCAAATTTACTCTGTCCATAAAAGTCCCACAAGTAGCTAGGGAAAGAAGGTCAATCACAGCAGAGCTCCGCATTGCCGTGACAAGACGATGCTACGACGAGAGGGCGGCCGGTATCTCGAAGGTTCCGTAGATACAGCTGATATGCTCAGTGTCATTTATTCTCTCGACACAGATACACACGCCTCAGGATTGAGCCTTCGTTGGGATGCCATTCAGTTAGGGAATAACAGAACCACACGTGATTCTGTCATTCCCGTATCCAGCGGGGCTACATGGAAGCAGGCATCCGAGGGCCGGTTTGCTCAACCCCCACATCATCGAATATTTATTATTACATCGTCATAGTACACACTATTCGAAGTGTACTATGACGATGTAATAATAAATATTCGATGAAACGTTTCGTGTCAACATGGCCGCCATCAACTTTTTATTAAAACACGGGCTTGTATTTTTTATTACAGATATTGATAAAGTGATAAATTCACAAGCCAAGGGTATATCATGTTTGATATCATTATAGCGTTTCATTTGAAATAACCCCCATCATCAGTGACAACAATCAAACAGAAAAACAATTTATTTTATCATGAACTTTTGGGAAAAATGAAACCAATACGGAAAATCAAAGTTAGATGTCAATCTACATTAAATGCTCGAATTGCTATGGCAATTTTCTACCATAATAGGTGTAATACTAATACATGCATCTCTTATTTTTTGTTTGACATGGTCCATATCTGTCTTTGGTGTTGAAAAAAATATCCTTCATGTATCCCCAGACAAAAAATCTATAGAAGTAAGATCTGGGGATGGAGCTGGCCAGTTAATTAGCCCTTTGTTTCCAATTCATTTTCTTAAGAATACTGCATTTGAATGTTACCTTACTATTGCTGTATTATGGGGAGGAGCGCCGACCTGTTGAAAATATTGTATTTCATGTATTTTTGCAAATTTTTCCAACTTCACTATGTCTACGTCTTAACCACTTCGCAAATCGTATTCTCCTTCCGTAATCCCTTTCATTGAGGTGATGAACTTTGCGTAACCTGTAGCATTTATATTTGCTCTTTTTCAAAATAGTTCTGGTGGATTTTACAGAAATCCCAATTTCTCGTAAAGAACAATCTTCATTATCATAATTTTTGTAACTGGCCAATTCTAAATTAATGGTAATCATGGCAATATTTGCTTACCCATAACATTTGTTTGATTCCTCACATTTCCAGTAACCACACATTTTCTTGTTTTCTTTTTGTCAAATACACCATAGTCCCTCAAATTTCTTTCTGATCGTCTAAACATTTGGATGTTCGGAATATGACGATTCGGGTATAGCTCAACATACATATTGCTTGCCAAAAGAGGATTTCTATTTGATTTTGCATAACTAAATAGCATATCAGTCCTCTCATCATTTGAACTGACAGTTCTCAACAGATATCAACAAAGCATTCATTTTTCCCGTCATAGAAACCAAGCAAAGCCTACGCGTTTGAGATGGCAAATGAATCGAGATGCTATTTGATCACACCAAATTATACAACAATCGAATTTTGACCAACAACTGATATTTTTGTTACTTCCAGGATTGAGAATTATAAGAATATTACAAATTATAATTGATTAGGGAGAAATAAGCCTTGAAAGAAGGATTATGGCAATACAAAAATTTCCAAAACGAAAAAGTACCAGTTTTCATTGTGTTAGGGTACCTACCTCTCGAATTTATTGGGTTGTCTGAATTATATTTTGAAGAAATCGAAACAATTTACAAAGGAAGTAACGCCAGGACCGTAAGTCAAAATTGTTGTAAAAGACTCGGCCTGCATATGCAAAATTTACAGATTGGAAATAATTCCACATCCAAACCAAAAATTGTATCTGCATAACGCGCTGCATACGAACCACAACCCTCAGAAATATAAATGTATGCGAGCGGAGTATCAAAGAGGACTTACCTTTTGACGAGCGATCACTCTCACGAAAACCTTCTTCATGATATGTAATGATAGTTATTTTGATGTGATTTTTAATCAAAATTGCCACAAGTTACATGTTGCATGTCGATATGCTTTTATTGATATTCAGTGAAGAATATGTGTTTCAGTTTTACGTCCAACAAACCCTCAGGAAGTACCCTGTTATGAATCGGTTTACGAAGAATCCATCAAGCACCCCGAGAGATTCTGGGCAAAAGTTGGACAACTGGTGACATGGTCTAAACCATGGAAAAGAGTGCTGGATAATTCCTATGAACCATTTACTAAATGGTGAGTACCCGTAGAACTTCGTCTGTTACCATTTCGCTGATCCATTTATGAATTATTTCCGATGTTATCGTTATAAAAATGATACTTTGATACAGATACGTCCCAGTCAATTCTATTCACCATTTGATTAAATTCATCATTGAGATGGTGAATGTCAATAAGTTTTCTAGACCCATCACAAACGCACCGTTTGTGATGGCCAAAAATCGCTTGAAAAAAAGAAAAAAAAACAAAACACATGACACAACCCAATATTTTGTTCTTTAGTTGTAGTCTTCAACTTCGTATGCCTCGTAATTTATCAAAAGGCAGAAATCATAAGTCAGCGATAATTTAAAATTTCCCTAATTTCAGGTTTGTTGGTGGTGAGCTGAACGCTTGTTATAATGCCATAGATCGACATATCGAAGCTGGAAAAGGATCCAAAGTCGCCTTAATTTATGATTCACCTCTCCTTGGAGTCGTTAGGAAAGTCACGTATTACGAATTGTACGAAAAGGTAATCACTATTTTGAGTAATATAAGACGCCATCTATGTGATCGACAGAGAACTCAATGCATTCCATTAGTTTGGACTTCCACTGTCTAATACCATATAATATTGATTTGAAATACCTGAAAGAATCTGTAAAAAAATCTAAAAGAGATTAGTTGAAAAGATAACAGTTATATCAAGCAAAAAAACTGAAACTACAATGAAATAAAATACAAGCAACAACCAAAAAATCAAAAAAATGAACAATTAACACGAGATGCAAATTAAAA
This sequence comes from Leptinotarsa decemlineata, assembly GCF_025532065.1. Classification (NCBI taxonomy): domain Eukaryota; kingdom Metazoa; phylum Arthropoda; class Insecta; order Coleoptera; family Chrysomelidae; genus Leptinotarsa; species Leptinotarsa decemlineata. The sequence goes on along the minus strand of NW_027412573.1, from coordinate 5,473,885 downwards.
ATTATTAACAAGAAATGAAAAGAAAAAATTCCAAACTAAGTTACTTCACTTCAAATCATACAGAGGAAGCTATCCGAAGACGGCGACCTGGAAGATAGAACAAATTTACCGATACAAGTAATCATGGAATTACTAGGATGCTGGGATCGCCACTTTCACAGGTTATAGCCAATATATATACGGAGTATTTTTAAACTCTGGCCATTGAAGAACCCCAAGACTGGTTGAGATTCGTAGACGACACCTTCATAATATGGAACCATGAGAGTGCAGAACTAGACACCTTCTTGAAGCACATCAACAACGTATTTCCATCAATTTCACAATGGAGAAGGAAGTCCACAACGAATTGCCAGTGTAGAGGACCGAAACGAAATGGGAAACATCTGTGTATCGAAATCACACTCTCACAGGACAGTATCTTAACTAGGAATCCAACCACCATCAATCGACTAAGAGAAGAATCATCGAGACTCTACTGAACCGTGCTTTCGGGCTCTGTAATACAAAGGAAGGTCTTGAAAAGGGACTAGGCATCATCAAAAATGACCTTCAACGAAATGGTTAATCCAAAGTGATTGTGGAACAGGCTTTAGCTAGATGACAGCAAGAGCTCTACAAGGAAGAGAAGCCGCCACAACCAGTAGTTGTACTTCCCTATATCAGAGGATTGTCAGAAAGGATAAGGAGGATTGGATCCAAGTATAACATCAGAACCTGCTCCAGATCCGGAAACACTATCCGTAGCAGCCTCACAAAAACCAGGCCACCAAACGCGGACTGCGATTCCAAGAATTGCATTTAACGGATACCCTGCGAGTGCGGAGAATCATACATCGGTGAAACTAAGAGGCCATTGAAAGTTCACATTGCCGAGCATATGAAACACACACAGCAAGGAGAAACCAGCAAATCAGGAATAGCAGAGCATGTTTGGACTCATCAACATAACATCAAGTTGGCTCAAGCTGAAATCATCCACAAGGAAGAACAATGGTTTAGGAGAAAATTCAAAGAAGCCGCATATATGTTGTCCAACAATGCATTTAGCCAAGCTAGAGTAGAGATACGCAACATATGGACACCTCTAATCAAGCGGAACACGACCAACTCCAGCCAAACGGTCATATGCCGCTAAAACCGATGAAGTGGAGAGAAGGAAGAGGGGATAGGTGAAAGAACTCGAATGACCGATAAATAGTCAGATCTCGGAGGAATAATTCCAATTGAAACGTGTGAAGTAACTTGGTTTGGAATCTTTTAATTTTCAATTTTCATTTCTTGTTAATATTTTCTTGATTTTCGTCTCTTATTAATAGTTTATTTTTTTGGTTGTTGCTTGTATTTCATTTCATTGTAATTTCAGTTTTTTTGCTAAATATTATTTTTATTTTTCAGGTAATCTTTTTAATTTTTCATAGATTCTTTCAGGGATTTGAAATCAATTTATATCATATCAGACAATGGAAGTCCGAACTGATGAAATGCACCACGAAACATTGTCAAGTACCTTCAAACAAAAGAAAACTCAATCCTCGGATTCCAAAGGTGAAAGAGGCTCCCGGGGCGGTCAGTTGCAAAGCCGAGCATCTACATCGACCGCCGAAAATATTTGTCCTCTGTCTTTCACTGCAAGGCACCTAGTCCAATAGATGGCGTCTTCATAAGGGGAGATGTTGTCATCTGTTCTCAGGTTTGTTCCACCAACGCATGTGTGGTATGGCCTAGCACCACTAATGAGATCATCTGGTGTTAAATCATGAAGGCGTTGCGTTTGGACTCTGGTTTTCAACGGTTCAACTGTACTCCCACACCAGGGAGAGTCTATGAATGATACAGTAGTAAATTATCGTCATTTGTTGTGCCTCTTTCGATATATTCAGTACCACTATTTGTGTAATTAATTTCACCTCTTTCGAAATGGTGCCTTCAATGAAATATCAATCATGCAGACATAAAATAAAACGAGTCGGCGTTTCTCATTGTTTTTTACAATTTGAGTGAAGAATAAAATGGTTAGAGGCACCCCGCTGTCAATTTGCATCTCTATACAACCAATGCCATCTCTGGATTGTTTGGAATTGAAGCCAAAAACAACGCATTCTTGATCCTTAGATGCACCAGATAAAGCTGTTTCAACCCTCGATAATTCTCATCAGTAGTGGCATGCTGAGCCACAAATGCATTGCTGGACCCAGTTGTTTTCAAAAGACAAGCCTGAGTGAGTAGCAGCGATTACTACTGCGCTTACGAATACTCCACTTCTCTTACGAGTCAACTGAAGACTAAATTCTTGAATGATAAAGATAAACAGGGCGTTCAATGTCATTCTTTTGAATATTTGTTGTAGGTCCCGAAACTGGCCGGTCTCTTGGCAAGACTTGGAGTTAGTAGAGGAGATAGAGTTGTGATATATATGCCACTCATTCCAGAAACGATCATGGCCATGTTAGCAGTAGCTAGATTGGGAGCTGTACACTCAGTGGTATTTGGAGGTAAGAAATAATAATCAGTGATGGATGAAATTCTATAAATATATATATAAAGTCAAAGCTGCGTCATTTTATCTCTAATGCTCATAGATGACAATACATATTGATTGGTCATTAAGAGATGATAAAAAGCTAACTATATTGAATGCTTCCACTTTGATCAATTTTTTCATTACGATTTCTCTAGACAATGGTCTGTGACATAGGAATTTTTTTAAATGCCTTGGATACTTTCTACAGTTTGGAACTAATCTCATATATCTTCAAATACCAGAGTTATGTTGAAGTTTTGCTTTTTTGAGCGTTTTTTCATCCCATTCCTAAACACGATTTCAGGATTAAACCTCATATTTATGAAACCTAATTTGTAAGCACACCGATCGTCTAGTCGATCTTAAACCGAAGAGAAATTATTTCTCGGTTGTGTGACATCGTCTGAAATCTGTTGATTAGAAACTACGCTCATCTGTATCTATAGAGTCATCCTCCATCCTGTCCTTTCTAGGAAAATGGGTAAGTCACTAGGAGACATCTCCTTTATATCGGCAGGTCTAGGACACGACTCTTCGAACACACACTCTCCTATCGACTATAGCCCCGAACACTTGCATAAGATATGCCTGACAGTTTCATCTTTCTATTCACTAGCCCCATAATATTGAGGTGTTTCCTTAGTTGACAGTGGCCAGTCAAAAATCCTACTTTTTCCTGGTCATCGCCAGATATTTCTTCGGAACCAGCTTCCCGGGTCGCCCACCTCAGGATAATGTTATTATCTACTGAAGCTTTGGCTTAATCTTGGTGGCACTCTAGTTCTATCTCTGAGGTAACACGTTGTCTGTTCAAGGCTGATAGGGCTTGTCTTCTATCAGTGCAGATTGTTATGTTTCTTCCAGAAATTCCTTTTCTGGTTATTTCTTTTGTGGCGATTGAAATACCAGCCAGTTCTGTTTGAACCACGCTGGTGTTTTTGCCCATTCCCCACTCAATCCTTATGCTTAGTTGTCTGGAGTAAACCCCACATCCTGAGCTCGAATTTTCTACTTGAACTCTGACATCTGAATCTACTCTTTTTTTTTGGTTATTTTTAGGTGGCCACCTATCTGCTGTGGTAGTATAATGCGAGAAGTTACTCAATTATTCCTGGTATGAGGTCTAGTATAGACTAATCTCTAAATGCTACTTCTGGAATGATGAACATCATATTCCTACAAATATTCTGGACTATCCAATTTGAAAAGAGGCTTACCAATTGATTTTGGAAAAATAAATTTCAATTCGTTTGAAAGGTGGAGCTAGGAAACACTGAAGAGTTAGCTCTGTCAGCTCTAAACTCTTGCAGGGTTTCATTGGACTCGTGAACCTGCTTGTGAAATTTATGCTATATCTGATTTACTACCAAAATTTTTCATCGAAGATTTTCACTACCACTTGGTTCTTCAGTGATACTATTGAAAAACGATTTAGAGTAACTACTGAGATGTTTTCAAGGGAAACCAGAATTTCATTTTTTCAACCTTTAGCATACCGTGACTATTCCGCCAGAACAGAAAAAAATCAGAAATCTATTACTCTTTAGATCTCAAGACACACCTTCAACATCTTCGAATTCATTTTGGACTTTTTGGAATTATCTGTGACCTTTCTGTATATTTGTGTATAAAACACTTAAACCTTTGCTAATCGTAATTGCAAACGAAGTTAAATTTTTAGGAACAATTTTGGATGAAACATTAAGTTGGGATCAACACATTGATAGTGTTTGTAAAAAACTAAATAAAGCATATTTTGCGATCAAGCAAATGAAAAACTGTGTTGACCAACAAGGTCTATTGGCAATCTATTTCGCTATGGCTTATTCCCATATTTCACTCAATATAATGTCTTGGGGTTCTGGTAGAGATATTAATAGGATATTTGTAGCACAAAAACGTATTGTAAGATTGATTTTCAATGTGGAATATAGAGATAGCTGTAAACCGATATTTGTCAGAATGCAACTATTATCGGCACCATCAATTTATCTGTTCAAATGCGTTAATTTTGCGAGAAAAAATCTGTCCACTTTTGCAACCAATGCATCATCCCACGCGGTATGGAAGCTTATTGAGGATACCAGCCCACACCACATCTAAATTTAAAAACTCTCCCCAGTATAGCGCTATTACGTTTTATAATAAACTACCCAACTTTTTAAAAAACTCCAAATCAGACAATATTTTTTATAAAAGTACTAAGGAATTTTTTATTGAAAAATGTTTTTATAATGTACAAGAGTATCTGGATGGCAACTTCAGCTGAGTTTTATTTTATTTCGTTTAGTATACTAACAAACTCTCATTGAGATTTTAAACTTTATATCTTACTTACTTGCTATATTTTGAATGTATATGTTTAGTATAAATAGTACCTGTGACATACCAAATGGACATATTGTACCTCCGTGGCTAAATAAATTATTATTATTATTATTTCAACTCAGTTGTGGCAATGACTCTTCCTGCTAATGCTTTTTGTCATCTTGGTACAGGAGTAAGCCTGTAAATTTCTTTTTTTGATTTTTTAAAAATATTTTCTTGTTTAAAAAAATATTCTTTACGAGGGTAGTCCGAAAAGTTTTCGACCCAGCTAAGATCTGTTTAAAAATCTCGTTAAAATCTGTTTTTCCGTTAATCAGCTGTCGCCCCATACGAACGACATACAAGACATTTTTTCAATTTTTTTTCATTTTTCAACGGGCTCCTTTCAACTCTACACACAAGCGACGTTTTTCTCTGCAAAATAATTGTCCTCTGAGCGCAATTCTCAGATGAGGGAACAAAAAAAGTCGCTTGGGACTAGATCTGGTGAGTAAGGCGGATGGTCAAGCAATTCAAACCGTAGTTCGTGGTTTTTCGCCATGACAACCGCAGAGGTGTGAGACGGTACGTTGTTATGTGGAAAGAGGATATTCTATTTCTGTAAATATGTTCTGCACGTCAAGTAATGATGCGTAGCATGCTCCTGTAATGGGTTTTTTCTTTTTGAAGATAATTGATTGAAATCAATCGGCGCCATCGGAATTATTGCGCATAGACTGCACCAACAGAGCATTTGAAATGTTCATTCGAACACGTTTTTGGTCTAACGTGAGCAAACGCGGCATCCAATGCGCGGAGAGCTTTCTCATGCCTAAATGTTGATTCAATATGTGACAACTACGTTTTTTTGACATGTTCATAACCTCTGCTATCTCTCTCACTTCAATTCGGCGGTGATCTAGCACCATTTGGTGAAATTAGATGATGTTTTCGTCGGTTCTTACGGTCACGTTTAAATCCAGGTGTCCAAAATTTCACTGTGGTAAATGATGGTGCAGCGTCCCCATACACATAACCTAACACATATTTGATTTTCGTAGGCGTATTACCTTTTAAAAACAACAAATTAATGACATTTCGTTACTCGATGTTATCAATTTTCACAAAAACACTCTCATCAACTCACTCAAACAACTGTTATAACAGTGCGCCCGAAACTTTGGTGAGTAACTGTCAACAGCTGAACAACGGAATTCACTAGCTTCATGTTTAGGTCGGAAACTTTCCATATCACCCTCGTATATCTTTCAAATTTCCATTAGGATAAGATGCAAAGATTTCAGTGAGTTTTTTGTGTAAAAATCTCCCCTCTAGAGAAATGAAATTGATCGTTTTTAAAATCCACTAGTTCACTTCATAATGCTTCAATAACTGACATTCCAGAACTTTCGCTTGAAAATTTAGAGCTGTATGCTCTGACGCAAAGTTTGGACTCCTTATCAAAAATGAAATTTGAAATAATGGAAAGTCTGGAAAACACAGATAGTGACTTCCCGTGTATTCCGCAGGGGGGTTTTTAAGCTTCACAAAACTCTTTATATAACTTATTGCAACAAAGTCGTAGGATAAAGTTTCTTATGTTCTGATAAAAAATAAATACTTCACAACTTTCTTTTCTCTAAGCGATCGTTTTCGAATCTTTGTCGATTGTTATCGCCCCTGGAGACAAGAAAAAGGACAAATTTCATCCTATAATATAACAAGTGACAATTTTCCGTTGCATTTAGGAGTGACTTATTTTCTTTTCAGACAATCCCCGCTTCACCGACTTGTTTCCGAAATCAATTTAATGTATTATTTTGTTCCAGGCTTCGCAGCTAGTGAGTTATGCACAAGAATCCAGCACGCAGAACCCAAAGTAATAATAGCCGCTAGTTGTGGAATAGAACCTAGCAGAGTTGTGAAGTAAGTTGTTGGTTCATGATTTTCTAGCTCATCCGAAACAATTTCATCTCTTCTTTCATGACTAATCTGTTTACGAGCAAATTTGAAATTCAAGCAACAGAGAAGTTAAATTACTGTCACGTTTTCCCCGTGGGTTCGACAATAATTGACCACACTGTATAATCAAACTCAACTTTATTTCTCTACGGCGCTGTCAATACAACACAAAACTGTAACTGAACTTCATACTTATGTACAAACGTCGCACTGCACTTTCCGAACTATACTGCTCTCCCTACGTAGTGGTATATACCAACTGGAAGTCTTTGGAAACCGGTGAATCAATCTAGAAAGATCGAGAAAGAGTGAGAGAGAGAGAGAGAGAGAGAGAGAGAGAGAGAGATGCAGGGCTGATCGTGACCGTCACAGTTGAACGAAGAAGCCAGCGTCAGCCGGCGCTACTTTTTTCCAGGGGATAAATACAACATTACCTTTCATGAACTTGGGTCCGATATGTGGATGATTCATCTACCATTTTGGTCACAAATAGGAGTGAGGTAGAGGATGTTGTGTCTTGTCTCAAAGTATTCACGTATGAAATTGAAAATAACGAAGGCTATCATTTGTTCCAGTTATAAGAAGAACCGATAAGGATTTAGAATCAGACGTGTTTAGAAAAAGTACTAACACTTTACAGTTATCACTGTCCTCAACAAAAAACAGCAGTATTACATTTTTCTGCCCATAGACTGGTCATATTTAGCAAACAAAGATATAATACCAATAAATGAAGGATAGCCATTAGGTATCCCCCAAACATAGAGGATAGGTCAATCAGGAAACTGGAATTCAGAGAATTTGTAGTTTTTTATATGAAGAAGAATACACCAACGGATTAGTCCAAATAAATTTTCAGTTGAACACACCGTGTTCCACTGTATCAGAAGTTTATTCATTATTATAGATATTATGGATTGATCAGTGAATGCTATTCTGTTTGAAGCATCTCCTTCAAATTCACAATATTGGTACTTCTAGCCCGTTGCTAAAAACTGCGATTCACTTGGGAACAATTTCTATTATATTTATACATGCCAAAGTCGAAAAAATATTGATGAAGCATCTGCTCCTTCATCATTTGGAATCCAATTGAGTCATCTGCCCAGGGCCATTTGAATTCAGAACTAGTATAGCTTTTATAAAAATTTGCTGTCCATATATTCTACCATATCTAGTTCACATTTTTAACTGCATAATATTATCATCAAAATTTACTGAGTCCCGGAAACATGCGCGTATGACCCCAATTCAGAAAACTAACGACCTCCAAGATCTTTTGGACTTGAGACCTATTAGTATATTATCGGGTACATCAAAGCTATTGAAAAAAATTATAGCTGAACAATTCAACCAAATGATTGATGATGATCGCATTCTGCCGCAAATCCAATCAGGTTTTAGAGCAAGGCATAGTTCGATCACTGCACTTCTTCATGTTACTAATGACTTATTTCGGGCAATTGATAATTCAGAAAGTCCAGCCTTAATTATGCTTGACTTTAGCAAAGCCTTTGATACTGTTCGACGTAATACACTACGAACTATTCTAAAATCAAGTGGTATTTGTAAAGATTCGCTCCATCTCATACTCTTACCTCAAAGATCGATGGCAAAGCGTGAAATTGGGAGATAAAGTATCTGTTGCTAGAAATGCGTTATCTGGTGTACCACAGGATTCTGTTTTAGGGCCGCTTCTGTACTCAATATACACCAGCCAGTTTGAAAAGTTTGTTAGTCATTGTAAAATTCACATTTTCGTTGATGATTTTCAACTTTACCACATGTTTTCCATAGACGGCATGAATGACGCAGCAGTGGCTGTTAATGTTGACCTGGACAACATTGCTCAAGTTGCTAGTCAGCATTCCCAAATGTTAAATGCGAAAAAATCTATAGCCTTGGTATTCGGTAACAAATCCAATCAGGCAGTCTCAAAAAGTAACCTTCAGATAATTATTAATAATGAAGTTATCAGGATTTCTGATTATAACCAGGTGAAATCCAAAAGTGTTTCACATTCATCAAATTATTTATTTTTGAAATAGATATATTTATGTGACATAAATACGTTAAAATATTCAAGTTACGTATTCCTGAAACAATTTTAAGGAAAAAGTCTATATGAACTTGTGTCCGAAAATGCTTCGTTTCAGAGATACGGGGTGTTGAAATTGAATTTTTTTTCATCAGTTCGGACTTCCATTGTCTAATATAAAAAATATTAGAAAAGATCAACCGAAAATAACGATGTTATTTGAACAAATTACAAAGAAATAAAATAAAACCAAACAACAACCAAAAAAAATAAAATCGAAATATTAATAAAAGCTGAAAATTGAAAATTATCATTAAAAAAAAAATTTAAAATAAAAATGAAAATCAAAAGATTCCAAACCAAGTTATGTCACGACGTTTCGATTGTTAGTATCCACAATCGTCTTCGGGTGATAACTAGTCAGTCGAATGTGGATACTAACAATCGAAACGTAGGGACATAACTTGGTTTGCAATCTTTCAATTTTTATTTTTCATTTTTTGTTAATGATAATTTTTGATTTTCAGCTTCTATTAATATTTCAATTTTTATTTTATTTGGTGAAATACACCACGAAACATTGTCAACCACCTTCAAACAAACGTTGAATTTTTTGTTTGCTTTTTGAAAATAACTCTTGCAAAAAATAAGTAATTTACACGAAAGTCGGTACCCGGGGTTTTTTCGACGTGGGGAATCATAATTTCGTATTAATCTTCAATACAAAATTATAATTTCGCACATCAAAAAAACGTCGGATACCGAATTTCGTGCAAATTACTTTTATTTTTTGCAAGAGTTATTTTCAAAAAGCGAACAAAATAATTCAATTTCAACACACCATATCTCCGAAACGAAGCATTTTCGGCCCAAGTTCATATAGACTTTTTTTCTTAGTATTGTCTCAGGAATATGTCGCTCGAATATTTCAACGTACTTATGTTACACCCTGTATAGCTTTCATGAATTTTATGGCAAGATGAATTTTCCTTATTCGGGCAGGCTAGTAGTACCTAATTGTTATTACAGTTAAGGATGAATTTTCATCGGCTTTACTGCTCATTTGATAAGTTTTTGATTAGTTTGTTTTTATCTCTGAAGTTATTTAAAAAATATTATAATTTTTGGTAATATTCTCTACAGTGTTTTTTTCGCAGTTACATACACGAGCTTAACGAAGCCATCGCCCTATCAAGCCACAAACCATCGAAATGCATTATTTTCCAAAGAAAAGGCATCGAAATCGCCGAACTTGACCCGGTGAGAGATATGGATTGGGAGGAGTCGATAAAAAACGTGGAAAGTGCCCCTTGTGTTCCAGTCGATGCTAATGATCCTCTGTACATAATATATACATCGGGAACTACAGGTAATTTATCATTAATTTGCTCCTTCATTGAGCTCCCTGTACAGTGGAGAGATGTAATGGGGTATTAAATGAGTATTTTGCGGGACAAAAACGTTAATTGAATTCAGGTGCTTATGAACTAGTCGCTGTAAAGTGGGAGAAAGTGAACGATAATGGAGGAGTGGCTCGCCAAAACCAGATTAGTCTTTTCCTGGAATAACTTCTGCATTAAAGCTAGCAATATGAGGCATGCTCAAGAAATAATGGCTACGTACATTCGATTGGCGATTTTTTTATCTGTTTATGTTGGTACACTCGCCTCGAACATACGTTCACAGTTTCAGCTGTTTGACATGTGTGGCTTGTTGGTGAGAGGCATGAAAGTTACAAGTGTTTTGCGTGTTCTGCGATTTTCAGCTATCAAAAAAAATGGATCAAAGAAATCGCATCAAATTTTGTGTAAAAACCGCAACTAAGTGCTCAAAAACACTTGAAATATTGACGGTGGCATACGGTGATTGTACTTTGAGCCAGAAAAATGTTTAAAAGTGGTACAAGTTTTTCATTGAAGATCGAAGAGATGTGAATGATGACACCCGCCCTGGACACCCCAGTCCATAAACAACCGATGAAAATGATGAGAAAGTGAAAAAATTAATTATGAAATCGTTGATTGACGTCAACGGCGATATAGATTTGCTTAAAAGGATCCTAACTGGTGACGAATCACGGGTGTATGGTAAGACATGGAAACCAAAGTTGAATCGTCCCAATGGAAGGGCCCAGAATATCCAAAATCATAGTAAACACGTCATGTTCGATCAAATGTTAGAGTTTTGCTCCCTGTTTTCTTTGATGTCAACGGCGATCCAGATTTGCTTACAAGGGTCATAACTGGTGACCAAAATAAACACGCCAAGTTTGATCAAATATCAGGGTTTTGCTTGACATCAACGGCATTTCAGATTTGCTTGAAAGGGTCATAACTGGTGACGAATCACGGGTATATGGTGAAGACATGGAAACCAAAGTCCAAACATCCCAATGGAAGGGCCCAGAATAGCCAAGATCGTAATAAACACGTCAAGTTGGATCAAATGTCAGGGTTTTGCTCCCTGTTTTCTTTGATGTCAACGGCAATCCAGATTTTCCTACAAAGGTCATAAGTGGTGAATAATCATGGGTATATGGTTGAGACATGGAAACCAAAGTCCAATCGTCCCAATGGAAGAGCCCAAAATAGTAAGACCAAAATAAACACGCCAAGTTCGATCAAATGTCAGGGTTTTGCTTGACGTCAAAGGCATTTCAGATTTGCTTGAAAGGGTCATAACTGGTGACGAATCACTGGTATATGATAAAGACATGGAAACCAAAGTCGAATCGTCCCAATGGAAAGGCCCAGAATAGCCAAGATTATAATAAACACGTCAAGTTCGATCAAATGTTAGGGTTTTGCCCCCTGTTTTCTTTGATGTCAACAGCGATCCAGATTTGCTTACAAGGGTCATAACTGGTGACTACTCATGGGTATATGGTTAAGACATGGAAACCAAAGTCCAATCGTCCCAATGGAAGAGACCAGAAGAGTCAACACCAAAATAAACACGCCAAGTTTGATCAAATGTCAGGGTTTTGCTTGACGTCAACGGCGTTTCAGATTTGCTTGAAAGGGTCATAACTGGTGGCGAATCACGGGTATATGGTAAAGACATGGAAACCAAAGTCGAATCGTCCGAATGGAAGGGCCCAGAATATCCAAAATCATAATAAACACGTAATGCTCGATCAAATGTTGGAGTTTTGCTCCCTGTTTTCTTTGATGTCAACGGCGATCCAGATTTGCTTACAAGGGTCATAACTGGTGACTACTCAGGGGTATATGGTTAAGACATGGAAACCAAAGTCCAATCGTCCCAATGGAAGAGACCAGAAGAGTCAACACCAAAATAAACACGCCAAGTTTGATCAAATGTCAGGGTTTTGCTTGACGTCAACGGCGTTTCAGATTTGCTTAAAAGGGTCATAACTGGTGGCGAATCACGGGTATATGGTAAAGAGATGGAAATTGAAGTCCAATCGTCAAAATGGAAGGGTCCAGAATAGCCAAGATCATAATAAACACGTCAAGTTGAATCAAATGTCAGGGTTTTGCTCCCTATTTTCTTCGAAGTTAACGGCGATTCAGATTTGCTTACAAGGGTCATAACTGGTGACGAATGACGGGTATATGGTTATGACATCGAAACCAAACTCCAATAGTCGCAACGGAAGAGCCCAGAATAGCCAAGACCAAAATAAACACGCCAAGTTCGATCGAATGTCAGGGTTTTGCTCACTGTTTTCCTTGACGTCAACGGCCATTCAGATTTGCTTGAAAGGATCATAATTGGTGACAAATCATGTGTATATGATTATGACATCGAAAGCAAAGTCCAATCGTCCCACTAGAAGAGCCCAGAATAGCCACGACCAAAATAAACATGCCAAGTTCGATCGAATGTCAGGGTTTTGCTCACTCTTTTCCTTGACGTCAACGGCGTTTCAGATTTACCTAAAAGGGTCATAACTGGTGACAAATCATGTGTATAAGGTTATAAAATCTAAAGCAAAGTCCAATCGTCCCACTAGAAGAGCCCAGAAAAGCCAAGACCAAAATAAACACACCAAGTTCGATCGAATATCAGGGTGTTGCTCACTGTTTTCCTTGACGTCAACGGCGATCCAGATTTGCTTAAAAGGGTCATAATTAGTGGCAAATCATGTGGATATGGTTATGACATCGAAAGCAAAGTCCAATCGTCCTACTAGAAGAGCCCAGAATAGCCACGACCAAAATAAACATGCCAAGTTCGATCGAATGTTAGGGTTTTGCTCACTCTTTTCCTTAACGTCAACGGCGTTCCAGATTTACCTAAAAGGGTCATAACTGGTGACAAATCATGTGTATATGGTTATGACATCGAAACCAAAGTCCAATAGTCGCAACGGAAGAGCCCAGAATAGCCAAGACCAAAATAAACATGCCAAGTTTGATCGAATGTCAGGGTGTTCCTCACTGTTTTCCTTGACGTCAACGGCCATTCAGATTTGCTTGAAAGGATCATAAATGGTGACAAATCATGTGTATATGATTATGACATCGGAATCAAAGTCCAATCGTCCCACTAGAAGAGCCCAGAATAGCCACGACCAAAATAAACATGTCAAGTTCGATCGAATGTCAGGGTTTTGCTCACTCTTTTCCTTGACGTCAACGGCGTTCCAGATTTACCTAAAAGGGTCATAACTGGTGACAAATCATGTGTATATGGTTATGACATCGAAAGCAAAGTCCAATCGTTCCACTAGAAAAGCCCAGAATAGCCAGGACCAAAATAAACACGCCAAGTTCGATCGAATGTCAGGGTGTTGCTCACTGTTTTCCTTGACGTCAACGGCCATTCAGATTTGCTTGAAAGGATCATAATTGGTGACAAATCATGTGTATATGATTATGACATCGAAAGCAAAGTCCAATCGTCCCACTAGAAGAGCCCAGAATAGCCACGACCAAAATAAACATGCCAAGTTCGATCGAATGTCAGGGTTTTGCTCACTCTTTTCCTTAACGTCAACGGCGTTCCAGATTTACCTAAAAGGGTCATAACTGGTGACAAATCATGTGTATATGGTTATGACATCGAAAGCAAAGTCCAATCGTCCCACTAGAAGATCCCAGAATAGCCAAGACCAAAATAAACACGCCAAGTTCGATCGAATGTCAGGGTGTTGCTTACTGTTTTCCTTGACGTCAACGACGATCCAGATTTACCTAAAAGGGTCATAACTGGTGACAAATCATGTGTATATGGTTATGACATCGAAACCAAAGTCCAATAGTCGCAACGGAAGAGCCCAGAATAGCCGCGACCAAAATAAACATGCCAAGTTCGATCGAATGTCAGGGTGTTGCTCACTGATTTCCTTGACGTCAACGGCCATTCAGATTTGCTTGAAAGGATCATAATTGGTGACAAATCATGTGTATATGATTATGACATCGAAAGCAAAGTCCAATCGTCCCACTAGAAGAGCCCAGAATAGCCACGACCAAAATAAACATGCCAAGTTCGATCGAATGTCAGGGTTTTGCTCACTCTTTTCCTTAACGTCAACGGCGTTCCAGATTTACCTAAAAGGGTCATAACTGGTGACAAATCATGTGTATATGGTTATGACATCGAAAGCAAAGTCCAATCGTCCCACTAGAAGATCCCAGAATAGCCAAGACCAAAATAAACACGCCAAGTTCGATCGAATGTCAGGGTGTTGCTCACTGTTTTCCTTGACGTCAACGACGATCCAGATTTACCTAAAAGGGTCATAACTGGTGACAAATCATGTGTATATGGTTATGACATCGAAACCAAAGTCCAATAGTCGCAACGGAAGAGCCCAGAATAGCCGCGACCAAAATAAACATGCCAAGTTCGATCGAATGTCAGGGTGTTGCTCACTGATTTCCTTGACGTCAACGGCCATTCAGATTTGCTTGAAAGGATCATAACTGGTGACAAATCATGTGTATATGATTATGACATCGAAAGCAAAGTCCAATCGTCCCACTAGAAGAGCCCAGAATAGCCACGACCAAAATAAACATGCCAAGTTCGATCGAATGTCAGGGTTTTGCTCACTCTTTTCCTTGACGTCGACGGCGTTCCAGATTTACCTAAAAGGGTCATAACTGGTGACAAATCATGTGTATATGGTTATGACATCGAAAGCAAAGTCCAATCGTCCCACTAGAAGAGCCCACAATAGCCAGGACCAAAATAAACACGCCAAGTTTGATCGAATGTCAGGGTGTTGCTGACTGTTTTCCTTGACGTCAACGGCGATTCAGATTTGCTTGAAAGGATCATAACTGGTGACAAATCATGTGTATATGATTATGACATCGAAAGCAAAGTCCAATCATCCCAATGGAAGAGCCCAGAATAGCCACGACCAAAATAAACATGCCAAGTTTGATCGAATGTCAGGGTTTTGCTCACCCTTTTCCTTGACGTCAACGGCGTTCCAGATTTACCTAAAAGGGTCATAACTGGTGACAAATTATGTGTATATGATTATAACATTTAAAGCAAAGTTCAATCGTCCCACTAGAAGAGCCCACAATAGCCAGGACCAAAATAAACATGCCAAGTTCGATCGAGCGTCAGGGTGTTGCTGACTGTTTTCCTTGAAGTCAACGGCCATTCAGATTTGCTTGAAAGGATCATAACTGGTGATAAATCATGTGTATATGATTACGACATCGAAAGCAAAGTCCAAAGTTCGACCAAATGTCAAGGTTTTGTTCATTTTTTTTTCTTTCATTACCGTGACGTAGTGCATCAGTAGTATTTGCCACATGATCGTACGGTTTTGAGGAAACACAATTCATTGCTTTCGCATCACGATAATGCGCCTGCTCACTAGTCATTGCTTGTTCGTAATTTTTCGGCCAAAAACAACGCCGTAACTATGCCTCAGTCACTACATTCACCAGATTTGCCTCCCTGAGACTTTTTCCTGTATTGTTGAGAGAGCTCAATGACATACCGAAATATGCATATCAGAACTGCTTTGGGGATTGGAAAAAATGCTAGCACAAGTGTATTTATTATATCTGAGGGGGACTACTCTGAAGGATACAAAATAAATGAACAAAATACGAAGATGTCGTTGCTGAATTACATTCAAAAACTGTTTATTATCCTCAGAGCAATTTTGGCCCTTAAACATGGAAACTAATTAAGGTCACCTTCGTTTTAAAACCTGGGAAAATTGAACAGGATTCGACGATAACTTTGAGTTTCATCAATTTTATTATCATATGTATTAAAAAACAGAAAAATTACTTGGTGTTATTGTTGTTAAAGATATATTGATCAATATGTGTGCATGCGATTTTAAAAAACAGTGCTTCCACACACCAGAAGTGCAACACTTTTTTTGAAGCGCTTTTCTCCAACCAATAAGTGCTATCATGAGATGAACTATACAATATTTATTTATTCATTCACTGCATTGCCTATTTTTATGAAATAATCAATAAAGTCAGTCCTCGTATGTACTATAACAATAATATATAACTATAAGCTTGATGTAGAGACAATTATACATTACAATCTTTTCAGTCTTTTTAAATGACTCCATAAAAAATTTCGAAAGTTCTAAATCTACATTGTATGTGTTTGCAAGTCTCAAAATTCTACCTATAGACTCATTCTGGCCATAGTTGGTATGATAATAATAATAATGTTCATTCAAGGAAATAATTCATAAAGAAAACATTGTTACATGAATAATAAACAGTAAACATTGAAAACATCACGGAAATATTCAAGATACTTGCATGTGATGATGCTAGAGTTAGAACAAACAAAATATATACATACATATAACCGTAAATACTATACTGTTTCACACAGCTATTATATCTACTAGTTATATATCAGTATGAACATATAACCAGCAGAGCCACTTAACAACTGAATAGATTTGTTTCCTCCGTCAACCAGTCGCACCCCTATGAGCAACCCTCAAAAGTCTTCGACAGACTTGTACGAGCAAGGGAAGACGAGGGTCCTACCGTGTAGCATGCTA
Source organism: Leptinotarsa decemlineata (assembly GCF_025532065.1). Taxonomy (NCBI): domain Eukaryota; kingdom Metazoa; phylum Arthropoda; class Insecta; order Coleoptera; family Chrysomelidae; genus Leptinotarsa; species Leptinotarsa decemlineata. The sequence goes on along the minus strand of NW_027412573.1, from coordinate 5,457,070 downwards.
TCCTGATTAAGGATTTCTTCATACAAAAAACTCTGGCTAGGGATGAAAGGGTACTTTGAAGATTTCTGTATTACTTGTTCTCTTCAGATTCACATTCAAAATTATAAGTTCAAAAAGTTCCGAGAATAATTGCTACCAATGATTATTTTGTGAATTAGTGGTAAGATCTGATTCTAATCTTCTATGACCCAGAGTATATTCAAGTTAAGAATGTCCAATACAATCCTAATTTATATGCAGAGTTTACACTTCAACCGAATTAGACCGATTTATTTTATTGGTGTACCTTTAGCAAAAATTCACCCTTTCACGTATAAATAGGCGTAGTTATAGTTAGGAACTGATACAGTTCATCTTTCGATTACGCGTTGCGAAAAGTATTGCAGTTCTGGAATGTAGAAGCAGTGTTTGTGAGCTAGGCTACAATAACTTGGTTTGTTTTTTATTTCAGGCGAACCGAAAGGAATCACACGACCGATCGGAGGTCATTTACCGATGCTGGTGTATGCCCTTAAAACGTTATACGGAGTTGGCCCTGAGGACACCTGGTGGGCTACGAGCGACTTCGGCTGGGTAGTCGGCCATTCTTTCATGTGTTATGGGCCTTTGTGTTACGGAATCACCACTATAGTTTACGAGGGAAAGCCGACAACTACTCCAGATCCCAGTTCGTACTACCGGTGATTATTGATATTTACTTGCCAAGTTTGTATTTGTTCAAATCTTTAATCAAATCATGCTCAAGTTCGGTATTATGCGGTATCAGTTTCAATACTTCAATTTAGGTGAAAGCCAAGGTAAATCTCAACCAAACAAATTGACGAGATCCTTTAGATTTTCAAATGTTTTTTTCTCAAGGTTATCGTTTATTTTTTGTCCCATATCCAAATATTATACTTCTCCTCTTCAAATCCATGTCAGAAAAGTTGTAGGCATAGTTAGAATTTCAATTAAAAATAATAATTTTCTTAGTACATAATAATACGTATCTCTGTTAGACATCGTAGTTCATCCCTACTGTAGTCCATTAACTGTTTGGTATCAAGCTTCGAAGGGTGAATAAACGCTTTGGAGTGAGCCAATCCTGGAAGATTCTGCCAGAAGTCCATAAATCTTCTTGCCATATAGGTGTTCAATCTTTGTTTGGCAAAGCCTAAAGCGATGCCAATGACAGGTTCTGGTCCGATGAAGCTGCATGCAGCACCCTCCTTTGCAAGGGAGTCAGCAGCCTCATTGCCTCCCAGGCCAGTATCGCCAAACATTGCTCGGTAGGAGCCAAGAGCTTCCAACGCCGATTGACTGTCCGAGAATATTTTTATTTATGTGTGTATGAGGTTGGATTCTTCCAATCTCTCTGCTCACAATTCCTAACAGAAGTTGCTTCACTCAAAATGTTCTATTCCAAAAACTAGTAGTCTGACTGCTGTGAAATTTGTACGCATGTCTTCTGAAGTTTAAGGTAAATCAAAAATCATATGGGCCTAATACAAAATGCCTTGAATTTTTCACAAAAGATGAAGATGGTTGTATAATTGGAAGTGAAAATCTGGACAAGTTTTGAATAACTGAATTTCTGGAACTGATCGGTTTGAGCAGAACATCCGTCTTTTGAATTTTGGATGGTCCATACAAGTGAGGGCGTTTACTGTGGTACTGTGTTAGCGATTATCTCTCCTTTATCGAAAAATAGACTTGATGTTTTCCAAAGTCTGGTACTAGTAGCGATTCCCTTATCTGCAGGTAGGTGCTATCTCTTCGTAGGCCGTTCATAGCTTATCGTTCTCTATCACTGATGTAAGATGTTGAAACTGGTTCTCGATCCAGCTATTTTCTGATTTTCCATCTGAATTCTTCTACCTCGGTCTGACCAATAAGGGAACTGGTTGATTCCACTGCAGTAATTATCTTCAAAGTGGGCACAGATGTTGGCGCAAAGGCGAAGTTTAGACCTTTCCTTAACAAGGATTCCTCTGATTCATGAGCTGACGGGAACTTATGTTGATGACGTTAGCGGTTTCGTAGTTGCCCTGTTCTCTTTCTTCACTTGGGCATTGTTTCCTCGCTAACTTTATCCATTTCCGGTTGTGGGTATTATCTATATCTTGGCGGATCTCCAAGTACGTGCTTTCAATCTTGGCAAAGATTGGTTCATGATCCTCCTCCAAAGTCTCTCTTCTGCTTTCTTCGAATCCTTCTGTGGCATCCTGCATCAGAATTGATCTCTTCCAACGCTGGTAGTTAATTTGCGATTTTATTAGTGCTCGGCTTGTGCGGTCCAATATGAGTTTGGCTTTTTCTCCTGGTACTGGCGATTTTAGCAGAAAACCTTTGGGAATGATGTTGATGAATCTCGCTCTGCACAAGGAACTGTGATGAGTTTCTTCCTTGGTAAGCTTGACCATAATCTTCTCATATCCTCGGAATAAGTCGCTGGTACCGATGATTTTAAATATATGAAGGAACAATCAAATTGAAAATGAAGTGAATAGCTGAAAATAACAATTGTATTAAGCAATAAAACGTAAAATGAAATCACATTAAAATTCTTTCACCAATGCCCTCTTCCCTCTCTCCATTGACGAGCACAAGAGAAAAACACAGCGAGGAGAACCAGGAAATCGGGAATGGTCTAACGACGCATTCAGCCAAGCTAGCGTAGAGATACGCAACATATGGAAACCTTTAATCAAGCTGAAAACGGTCAACTTCTGCTAAAACGGTGAAGCCGGTTTGGTCATTGATCATGATTAGGTTTTTCAATAACCTGATTTTATTTAAGATATTTCAGAATGGTTTGATGCACTAGACCAACTGATGAAGCTACCATATAACGAAACGCATATTAAATAAAATTTACAGTGTTTAAATTGTTAAACTATCATCATGGATAACGAGCTATTACTATTGTTGTTTCTGTAACATAGTAAAATTTTCCCTCTCTTGCAGAATAATAAGCGACTACAAGGTGAACTCGATCTTCACCATCCCCACCGCCATGCGAGTCTTAAGACAAGCAGACCCCGAAGGAAAATATGGAATAGAGTACGACCTCGCCAGTTTGAGGCAAATATTTTTAGCTGGTGAAAACCTCGACCTCACCACCAAAAGTTGGACAGAGAGAATATTCAACGTGCCGATAATCAATCATTGGTGGCAAACCGAAACAGGGGCTCCCATCACGGGAATGTGTGCGGGCCTCAAGAATCATTGTACTTCCAGAGAACTATCTACTGGTCTTCCCTTTCCAGGATACGACAGTAAGTCAAACAAATCAAGATCATACATTAATATTTCGAAATGAAAGTCTGGTATAATTCAATGTCAGCCGTGATATCAGCCAAGAAAGTATGTGTAAATAGCACGTGCTATCTAGTATGTAGTAGATAACACGTAGGCAGAGGTGTTGGAATGTTATTTCGAGTTTTTCAAGAACCTCTACTCATAACGAATTTTAAACTCGAAAAAACTGCTCAAAATACATATTGAAACGCTTTTAATTCAATATTTACTCATCTGATATTTCGTGCTAACTAAATTTGGCAAAAGACCGATAATATATACAGTAATCAAATGATCCCGAAGCTCTTTCGAAAAGTTCCTTCCTGCCAGAATGACTAATCGTCGGCTTTAACACACTTTGAGCAATTGACAAGAGTATATTTTTTCTGTCGAATTAATTAATAGCTACATCATAAATTACTGACAGTTACAGCTTTTGGTGCAGTTTCTATATATATTAGGTTGTTTCAACAGTTTTGGTAATTTTTATGAGTCTACTTTGAACTGTAATATCGCAATTGAAACAAACATCATATGAATCAAAAGTCGATTAATTTCGTCAGCAAAAATATTGTTTCGGGATTCGATGTAGTTGCCTGGTTCTGATTGGCGAAGGTTCTACCAGTGAGAAAGTTATCGAAATGCTTAAAAAGATTGTAGTCGATTGGCAATAGTTCTGGGGAATACGGTGGCTAAAACAGAACTTCGACGCTCAAATAGTTCAATTTTTGGACGATAATTTGTGAAACGTGCAGACGGTCAGGATCGTACCTTTTCTATTGACCAGTGAGTGTCGGCTGCTGCTGATGCAATTTTCGGTACATTTTGTCGGTATACACAATGGGACTCTACTGTGACGGTTTGACCCGGATGCAGAACGTTATAATAATAATAATATTCATTTGACAAATCTTCTTGGAATTATTACATTAATTATTAAAAAGCATGAAGGTATCCTAAGTACATTTATATATAGTCAACATTTAAATGAAATGAATTCATTTCATTCAAGTGATCATGAATTACCATGAAGTAAACAAGTCATCAATAACACATATATAGTCAACAAATAAAAACGATTGCCACTCAGGTTCACATGGAACCTGTCTGTGGAAACAAATAGCAGGGGAGCCCACGATGCAAAATGGGGATTTACTCGAGCGTCATCGAGACATATTAGGTCGCAAAGCTTAAAAAAAATGTAATCGAGCGCGTCAGATTTTCTGAAGGGGTGTTAAGTGCAACAAAAAAAAAGCTCAAAAAAAAGCTCTCATTCAGTAATCTGACGATTTCGATCTGACGCAAACTCGCGGCCATTATTATGATGTGCAAAAAAAATTCGCCATTTTGAAATACTCAAGCGCGTCAGAATAAAATATATATGGTTCATCTATATGTTTTAGACGTGCTGTCTCATAATCTGACGATTACCTAGAGGGATTCTCTTAATCTGACAAAAACAATATTTTTTTTCATTTTTTTTTAATTCATTGAACTTAATTAATTGAAAAGCTCAGGAAATAACATGCAAATAAATAAGTTAATGTGTTTCAAGTAGAATATTTGTATTCATAACAAAAAAATTCTCAAAAAAATTTAATTTTTTATAATCAATTGATTAATTATTGAAGAAAAGAGAAATGAAACTTTCTATGTTTTTTGCCACTTTTATTTGTAACTAACGTTACAATAAGCGGACATTTTCAAACTTATACAATATTTAAGTTTGAAAATGTCCTTATACAATATATAAGTTTGAAAATGTCCTTATAGGACGAAACTGCAGTAACGTTAGTTACAAATAAAGGTGGTAAAAAACCATAGAAAGTTAAATTTCTTTTTTCTTCATTATGATTTCCTACCACGTAGTAACGGCTACATCCATCAATAAATTGATTAGTTAATCATCATCTTCATCACGAACGAGTCTCTGTTACCAGCTGTGATGGCGTCATGGCAACAGAATTCAGAGTGGGGACGGAGTGAGAGAGTAATAGATAGAGAAAAAGTGAATAGAGAATAGAGGAATAGAAACTCGGAGAGGGAAATATAGGTATCACACAGCTGCACGCATTAAACTTTATCGACGAATTTTTGTTATTTCGGCTTGCGGAAATCGTCAGATTATATATGTTTTGTTATCCTTGAATTATTTCCTTCAAATAAAAAAAATTAGCTACGCTCGAGAATGTCGAAATAACGTTATTTTTTTTACAACTTTGCTGCCCTCCCCTTTCTTTACGTCACTCTCAATTTGTAAGATTACTGGAATACACACTTTTTAGCAGGTAATTAAATCACCCTACCTTAATCTGACGCGCTCGAGAATTTCTGATGATCAATTTTTTTTTACTAATCTGATCCTTTATCCCTCACAGGCGGCCTTATATATGGGGCTCATATTTGGTGGAGGTACTTAACCGGGTACAAGGTATCCTCCTGTATATTATTAATCTGCCGCGCTTTAGTAAATCCCGAAATCCCCGCTTGGGCTTCCCTATTGAAATATTTTTCTTTGTTTCCTCTCATGAGAATCATGATTTTTCTACCTTATCAGTTTACAGCATGTTATTGCGTAAATAATTAATTTTTGAATTATCTAATAAGCTTATAGGAGGAAATTATAACTAAAGAAATGAATCAATTTCCTGGATCTACCATATTTTTGACAAATTGTCTACTTTGTTCAAAAATTCATTTTTTTAATGCGTTTTTTCATCAGACCAATATTACTAAAAGTTTTAACTGAGACAGGAAAATGGTCTAGAAGTTTAGCTCCAATATAGGTGAAGCATCTCTGACCAATTGTTTTATTTGCTTATTTGCTTTTAGTTGCCTCAAATCTAAAATTTTCAATCGCCCATAGAACTGTTCTGTTGGATAACGAGAGTTTTTGTTATATAATTTTCAAAATACACTTCTGTATTTATTCTAGTGAATCAAGTGCATATACCACCCCAACCAATTATACCGTATTGTAGAAGAGATTCTACAAATGCCTGGTATAATATTTTCAATTTGTTAAGGGTTAGTATATTTCGGAACTGGCGAAACCTGTATAGAAGTCCTCTCAATTTTTTTTCCATTTCAAAAAAATGTTATTAAAACAACGATAAAAATAAAATAAAAACAACAATACAAATTAATTGGCGCTCTGGGGCGACTTCATTGATTCCAGTGGCGCATTTGCTTTTTCAGCTGCAGGAAAACCCGGAAAAACCTGCAGCACCACATCATCTGAAGATCTTGATCTAACAATGTCCTCTCTCTCATAATACAAAATGTAGGGTGTCTCCAGAGGCTCCAATAAATTCAATGCATCGCCAGAACACTTCGTGACACGACTATCATCAAACTTAAACCAGTCCGTTTCGTCTTTGACCTAGGCGTAATAATGACCAAATTCAACGCCAGAACCACAGTGAACAATGACTGCGTGAATATTATAATAGTGGTCTGCTAGGTTGAAATGTTCATCTATTTCGAACCTTCCAAAGAGTTTCTTGCTTCCGTTAGAGGTTGAGTCTTGTTTGAAAATCATCAGTGTTTATTTTTCAAGCTATGTACTTGAATATTCCATCTGAGAAAGCTATCTATTTGCATACCTGCGTACTTTGCTGATTTAACTAACTTGACATTTTTGGAGTTGATGTTTATATTTATATATTTTGGTAAATATGACTCGTACGAAGTGAATGTTTAGTTTTTTCAAAGTTGATTGTGAGTAAATTTGCACTAAACCACTTAGTTGATGATTCCAGATCGCGTTCAGCAATATTTCTAACGTCTTCCCATCCATTAGCGGTATATACGAGGGTTGCCTTTTATATTTCGGGATTAGAGAACAAAAACAAACGTTAATCATCGAAAATCACTTTATTGTTTTTCAAAATATTTCCCATGAAGATCTATACACTTTTGCATGCGTTTGAACCAATTGTCGCTTTTGCCACCCTGATTGAGGTATCCCCAAAACATGTATTCTGAATGCAGCAACCGCTTCTTCAGGTGTCAAAAAACGTTGACCTCTCAGTTTGTTTTTTTACGTGCAGAAATAAAAAGAAGTAATTCGGTGCCAAGTCAGGACTATACGGCGGATGACTCATCAAATCGATGTTTTGGATGCTCAAAAATGCAGTTGTTTGAGCCGATGTGTGAGAGCTCGCATTGTCGTGGTGAAGAGTTATCCGTCTTCAGCGGTTGGTTTTCCTGATTTCTAAGAAGACAACTGGCAAACAAATGGTTGTGTACCACACAGAATTGACTGTTCTGCGTTGTTCTAGTGGCACGTTTATGACATGTCCAGTTTTTCCGCTTGGAAGAGCTTTGTGCACGAACAACTTTTGTTGGATTTGGCTCATCTTGAAACACCCATACAGTCGACTGCTGTTTACTTTCGGGCTCATACACGTAAATCCACGATTTATCACCTGTCACAATGTCATAGACGTGTTTCGAAGCACCGCGATCGTGTTTTTTGAGTATTTCCTTCGACCAATCGACACGAGCCTTTTTTTTTGAGCGATTGACAAATTATGTGGGATCCAACACGTACAAATTTTTTTGACAGTCGAATGTTTATGCAATATTGAATGCATGCTGGTCCCACTAATTCCGAAGGTTGTCTCAATCTCACGATAGGCCACATGACGATCTAGCAATATCAGTTCGCGCACAGCATCAATGGTTTTTGGAACAACAACTGATTTTGGGCGACCTTCACCTTCATTTTTGGGCCAAGATGAATTTTTTAAGTTACTGTAAACAACACAAAACGTTCAAAAACGTTCTGAGTACGTTTAAGCTCAAAAATGTCCAACTTTACGATAGAGCTGTCAGGTGCCAGATTGCAACACTAGGGTTGCCAAATCCCGAAACATAAAAGGCAACCTTCGTAGTATAACAGTGTCATAAGCAAATGAAATTATCTTTCCTCAAGATTGTTGAGAAAATAATAAATTCAGATATACAAGGAATAAGATAGGACCTAAGACGGTTCCCTGAGGAACACTGACCACCATACAGTAGCCATACATATAACTGGAGTTTTATCCCAACACCAAACTATTATTTTAACACCTCGACACGTGTTTCGATCACCAAGAGTTCATCTTCAAGAGGAAGATTAAACTGGCCTTTTTTGGTGGGATATCTCTTTTGTTAGTTTTAGTTGCGCAAAAGCAAAGAAGAACAGAATCCGAAACATGACAATTTCTGTCGATCGTCTAAATACTCTAAATCGTAGAACACCGATTCTTCGAGCTTTTTGACTTTTCCAATACGTTTTAAACCATTAAAAGCCGCATGGGAGCTGAAGCCCAGTTGAAATTTGGGAAAAATGAACAACACCAATGTATAGAGTGCAGCATTCTCTTACAGTACAGAAGATTGTATGTAGAAATAGAAAAAGAGAAATCTCTTATATACAACACAGATCTTGGAGTTCCTCAGGGATCCATTCTGGGTCCGATAATGTTTTTGTTATTTATTAATGATTTATGACTACATCTAAGTGTGCAACATACCATCCTATATGCAGATGACACAACAATTGCTGCTGACGCAAGGAATCCTGAGGAACTGCAAATCAAACTCAATACCATATCTATGGAGTTCAGTAGATGATGTAATCGAAATGGTCTAATCATCAATCCCAAAAAAACAGTTTGCATGCAGTTCTATGTGAGGGAATTTACAAGAATTGATACTTTACATGTGATACTCAATAATGAATTGATCAAAATATCAGAGTCTACAAAATTTTTGGGGTCTTATTTGAATGCAAATATGAGCTGGGAAAACAATATTAACTTTATATCAAAAAAAAATTAGTAGTGGGTATTATGCAATTCTACAGCTTAAAACTGCACTGGATAACATGCAACTCCTAAACGTATATTATGCCATAATTTATTCTCATATATCTTATAATATAATATTATGGGGCAACACATCACACGCTCATAGAATTTTCATATACCAAAAGTGAATTATTAGGCTGATATTTGGTTTAGGTCCGAAAGACTCATGCAGAACATGCTTCAATCAGAACTCAATCCTGACTCTGCCTAGCATATACATCTATAAATGCATTCTATATCTCAGAGACCATCAGGAAATGTTTGAAAAAAATTCCAATTTTCATAGCTATCCCACAAGACAAGGAAACTCTATCAGGCTTCCCAAACATCACACAGCTCTATATGAGAACAGTCCATTTTATATGAGCATAAAACTTTTTAATTCTCTTCCCACATACGTAAAAGAGGTAAACAGTCAAATTACTTTCAAGTCCACTCTCAAAAAATACCTCTTGGAGAACGCCTTTTATAGTACGACAGAGTTTCTTCAACACGGGCAAAACTGAAATCATTTGTTTTAATAATGTTTGTAATGTGTTTTACTTATATACACTATAAATGAAATGTTCAATCATCTGTTTTAGCGACTGTTTTAGTGATGTTAGTAATTTGTTTCATATGTATACACATTTTTTATATTTATTCCTTAGAATACTCTATCGTTGAATGAGATATTCTTGTGACTGTGACGTTTCCAATATCATGTAAATGATCCAGATGGAATAAAAGAATTATTATTATTATTATTATCGATCAGTATATATTACGACACAGTTGAGATGGAGCTACAAAAACACATGACATTAAAACGGACCAAACTTTCGAAACAAACTAAATATCGTGTTTTGAACTGATAACTCATATATTATTATTATTGCAGTAAAGGTTTTGCGAAAGGATGGTACTACTGCTGATTTCAATGAACTTGGAAGAATAGTAATCAAACTCCCTCTACCACCCGGAGTGCTTTCCACGCTATACAAGGCAGAAGAAAGATTTGTGAAAACGTATTTCACGAAATATCCGGTGAGTTTGAACGTTTATTTATTACTGAAATAAATACTTCATCTAGCAAGGTCTTCTGAGAATTAGCTTACTTTGAAAACATTTTTTAAGAAATGCAGTAAATGGTTTGAACTCCTTTGTTGAAATAGTCACTTCATGATTAATACGTTCTTTTAATGAGTATAATGTCTGGTATTAGTATTAACCAACGCATAGTTTATTGCAAAAGTTTAAATAAATGCATTCATTGTGAGTTGCGTTAAAACTTGAGGTGAAGTTTTTGTTCAAGAAAATGGACATTTATCTAAGACAATTTCCAGGTCGAGTGGTACTCACAAAAATTATTTCCTGAAATTTCTCAGCAATAAGCATATATACAGACGGCTCAAAAACCAAAGAAGGCTCAGGATGTGGAGTGTACTTTAGATCACTAAGCCTAAGAATTAAGTGGGGAATAGGAAAACATACCAGCGTGGTCCAAACATAACTGGCTGGTATCTCAATCGCCACAAGAGAAATAACCAGGAAACAGGAAAGGAATTTCTGGCAAAAACATAACAATCTGCACTGACAGCAGACAACGTATTACCTCAGGGCTAGTACTAGAGTGCCACCAAGATTTAGCCAAAGCCTCGGTAGATAATAACATTATCCTGAGGTGGGTTAAAGGGCACGACAGCGGTAAATGTAATCGCATTGCCTACTCTTTAGCCAAGGAAGCGGCTGGACTACGAATTACAAATGTTACACCCATGCTAAATCCCTAAAGAGATGAAATGGAATCAAAGGATGCAGTCTTGCCAGCGACCCTGGGAAGCTGGCGCCGAAGAAATATCTGGCGATGACCAGGAAAAATCTACGCTCAACAGTAGGATTTCTGACTGGCCACTGTCAACTAAGGAAACACTGCCATAACATGGGGCTAGTGGACACACTTCTATGCAGGATGTGTGAACAGGAAGATGAGACTGTCAGGCATGTCCTATGCGAGTACCCGGAGTTATCGTCAATGAGAGAGTGTGTGTTCGGTGAGTTTTGGCCTACACCTGCCGATATAAAGGAGATGTCTTCCAGTGGCCTGTCCACCTTCCTGGAAAGGACAGGATGGACGATGGCCTAGGAAGACTACTACTCGGGAGGATGTACAATGGGTCACATGTGGCCTAAGTGCTGTGGGCTTACAGTCACCATCCCTACTCAACAGATACATATACAGATTCTCAGCTGAATGCATCGATATAAGAACAAAATATCAATTATCAAATTGAACAAATTTAATTGCCTGATTACCAAAAAATTCCAGCAAGAACAATTGTTTCAAAGTACGTAGGTACATGACTAAAGTCTTATTTGTCACTCAGCGACTCAGCGACTTTAAAATTGTCCACACCATATAAGAAGTATTGCCAAACACGTATATGAACTTTTCATTTATGGAAAAAATATTTGAAATAATCGTATTGACGGAAACTTTCAAAGTCACTGATGCTAATATATATATGGATTGAAAGGATTTGCCACACTCTATAATGAATATTCATAAAAAATGAACTCGATTACGATCAAACAAATATTAGTTTTGGTAACATGAAAATTCTGGAGCTCTAGATAAAATTCAATAACAAAAAGATGATATTAACCTCGAAAAACAGGTGTTATCAAACCGCTCTTCAAGAGTGGTGATAAACAACAAATTCCAAATTATAGACCTATTTCTCTGATATCACACATAGCAAAAATTTTTGAAAAAATAATAAAAGAAAGAATGACACATTTCATGAAAAAACATAATATCCTCTCCCAACAACAGTATGGATTCAGAGAAGGAAGATCTACAGAAGATGCAATATTGGAACTGACGACTCATATCTGCAAATCACTCGACATCTCCATCAGTCTGCATTTTTATTGACCTTTCCGAAGCCTTTGATACTGTTTGTCATACAAGGCTTCTTGAGAAACTGGAAAAAATTGGCATGCGGGGTAAGCCGCATGATCTATTGAAATCGTGTCTCTCAAACCGTAAACAAGTAGTCGATATTGATGGTGCAGTAAGTACACCAAGGACGATTACCTACGGGATTCCCCAAGGTACGGTCTTAGGCCCTCTTCTGTTCACCATCTATATAGACAGCCTATTGAAAATGATCTCTGAAGGAACTATTCTGAGCTTTGCAGATGACACAGCAGTATTTTATAGTGACGATACATGGCAACAACTGAAAGCGAAGGCAGAAAAAGATTTCAACAATATTAATAAATGGTTTGTATACAATAAACTTACTTTGAATGCGGAAAAGACCAAATACTTACCATTCACCTCCTATACTAACAATTTGCCGAATATGGTGCTATTGAATATAAACCAGAATATATCAATTCCAGAAGCCAGCTCCATTAAATACCTCGGTAAAAAAATTGACCGACATTTGAAATAGGATTTACATATATCGTATCTCACAAATAAACTTCGAGGATTCATATCAAGATTCAAACTCTTGAAAGAATACCTTGATATTACCCATTTGACAACTGTGTATTATAGTTTAGTTCAGTCTTAACTTTCATACGGCATAATAGGATGGGGAGGAGTAAATGACACACACTTAAATTGCCTCAATATTGTACAAAGAAAAATTCTTAAAATCATCTTGGGCAAAGGAAGGATGTATCCAAGCGATAATTTATACAAAGAAAGTGGCATTTTCGATGTTAGACAACTCTAATGAAATTAAAATAACACGCTCGGATCACCCATACAATACTAGGAGACAAAAACATAGTGTTGTGGTTCCGAAATGTATCAAAATAGTGGGACAGAGACACTGCAGCTAACTGGGACCAAAAACTTGGGATTTACTACCAAAAACCATAAAAACTAGTCAAAACTACGTTAAGTTTAAGAAACAAGTAAAAAATTGGCTAAATAGTTATGACAGAGATATATTCCAAAAAATGATTTTACTGTAAAAACTGCAAAAATTCAAACCTGTTAAAATTTATTAGTTTTAACAAATTGTTTGTCATATTCAAAAGACTCTAGATGTGACTTTTTACCGACTGTGATATTTATCTCATGTGATACCTTGCATAAAACTGTTAACCATCTATTGGTGATATTTAGATAATTTGTAATGTGATATATGTATATTATGTTCACTGAGATTTCAAACCGATCGTGTTATTCACTTAATCTGGATGTGACGTTTTTACCGACTCGACTGTGATATTTTATATCATCTAATATCTTGCATGAAACTGACAACCAATCATTGTGATATTTTAAATATTGTATTATGTGCTACATGAATGTTTTTTTTTGTCATTTTTTTGAATCTTTTCTAGAGGCTATATCACGCACAAGGATCAATTTTACGATTGTTTCTTCAGTGATGCCATTGTTTATTTATGCAGCTCTCAAGCACTACTGATATAAACTTATGAATTCAATATTGTAATTTTTTGATAAATAAACATTATTAACAACAGCCGACCAACTTGACGCGGCCAGATGCATCACCAATACGTCGCGTATTCTTTTCGTTTTTATTCAAATTCAGAATGAAAGCAGAACAATGAGATGATCGGAATAGATTTTTTGTTGCTCTCCATAGTTATCATATACCGATTCAACAATTTCAGTATTTCGTTATAACATGTTTCTATGTGTCCTTGAACCGAATTTCAGTAGTTCGTTTAGTCTGTTGAATATAAATGAGGATTGAAGTTTAGTTTTTGTTGAAACGAGCATCAAAAATTCTTATTTCGATTGTGGTGTGGAGAAGCAGTGTTTTTGTTGGATTCGTTTCACGCCAATGGGGCTAGTTTTTCCTTTCTCTCTCTTTTATTCGTCTCAGTAATAGGTACATTTGTCTTGTAATATAATTCTGTTTTTCCGGCCTAATTCACAAAAATGTGTTCGGGTGAACAAGAAAATTAATTCTCACTTCCGTAGGGGTATTACGACACGATGGATGCTGGATACATGGATAAAGACGGATTACTTTACGTAACAGCCAGGGCTGATGATGTAATCAACGTTGCAGGGCATAGATTATCCACATTAGCTTTAGAAAACATAGTTCTGTCCCATCCAGACGTGTCGATGGCCTGCGTTGTATCCGTACCAGACGAAATCAAGAATGAAATTCCACTGTGTTTGTTCGTCATGAAAGAAGGTAATTGAAACTTCAATAAATATTCAGTGCATTTCTTTAATGTCATCCCCCTTTTTTTTGAACGGGTCAACTCAAAAAATTTAAATTTGGGGTAATGAAATTATTGCACGAATACTTTATTTTGAAGTGAAATTGACAGATGAAACTCTCAAGATGGCGACTGGGAAAAAAATTAAATTGAAAGGGGGGTCTTGTGACACATCTTTTTGAATCTCCTGATAAATGGTTCACAACCCTAGAATATAATATCAATATCTTCAACTACTACAAAATGGCGGAATTTTCAATAATTGTCTGAATACATTGACATTTAACTACATAATATGAGGTAAAAAGCTTAAGATCAGTTCAGAAGATGCTCAAAATAGTTGCCTTGAACTTCTTGACATATAAACAGCCTATCTGATAATTCACGCAGAACATTTTCGAACACAGTAACGTTAATATCTCTACAAATATTTACTATTCTCTGTCGTATATCCAATATTGAGGCATGTTCAGTTTCGTACACCTTTTGCTTCAAATAGCCCCATAAAAAAGTCCAAAGGTGTCAAATCTGGCGAGCGGGCTGGCCATTCTGTAGGACCTCGACGGCCAATCCAACGACCGGGAAAAGTAGTATCCAAATAGTGTTTTACTTGTCTGGAGTAATGTGGTGGCGCTCCATCTTGTTGGAATACAATGTCCATATCGAATTTATTAGGATCCGCTTCGACGATTTCAGTGATGAGAGAGTCAACAGTAGTTTCCAGCATATTCAAATACAGTTTCCCTATTAAATTTTGATCAATAAATAAAGGTCCTACAATATGGTTTCCCAATATTCCTGCCAAAACGGTAATTTTTTCTGGATATTGGGTATGTGTTTCCAGGAAAACGTGAGAGTTGGTGTCACTCCAATAACGGCAATTTTGTCTGTGAACATTGCCGTTTAAATGAGAATATTCTAACTAAAAAATGATGTTCATTGTCGTACTGACATTTTTTATCGTTTTTATAAACAAAAAATAACTTAACAGACCTTATCGGGTTGTTGGAATTGCCATATGGCAGACAAAAAGGAATATTTCTAGAAATATCGATATTAATGTGTTTGTCTTCAGGAAATTATTAAATGTTCCGCCATTTTGCAGTAGGTGAAGATATTGACTTCATATTCTAGGGTTGTAAAGTATTCGTCAGGAGCTTCATCAGGAGCTTCATCATTCTCTATGGTTTCCATACACTGAGATACAATGCATAGTATAACTAACTGAAAATATATACAAATATACAAACATTGGGTTGCCTATTTTTTTCTTGGCGTAATCACTGGGTTGGTGGATATAAACAGCGAGCGGACTGTCACGTACGATAGAAGAGAACGCAGTATTGCAGCTGCGCGCGGACGTCTCTCATATGCTTCTTCTATTTGTTCGTGTTATTGATAAGGATAGTGATAAAGTAGTAATTACTGGGCATCATTTTGTAACTTTTTTGACATTTTCTCTTCAATCAATAAGTATCAACGTACACCTAATAGTACATTTTTGTATTGAACTGAAATAAAAAACCATTATTTTTCAATTTCTCATTATAATTTGTTTGTCAATGAAAATTTACCTGAGCACTGTTCAAATTTCACATAATTTGGAGTGTCATTCATTTAATTCAAATGAAATATTGAAGATATGTCTATTATTGCAAGATAATTAAGAACAATCAGATACTCAGGTCATTCTCTGTGGATACACTAAAAACACACTTTTGTCTATTTTCCACTATATTTCTTTATTGTTGACAGGTTTCGGCTATTACACCATTTTCAAAACTAACTGATTACATTTAAATCTGAGTAATTTATACCTATGTTGCTTATTCTATCATAAATATACCTGATACCCGGTATCTGCGTTTCATATACCTGTAAAATCCATGAACATAACAAAGCTTTCAATATAATGTAGGTTTTGGGATCTGTATTATAGGTTCAGGAGAGGACTATTATTTAAATCAAGTTGTTCGTTGAGGACAATAAAATTGGGATTTTCTTTGACCTGTTTATTTCCATAGATTCCAACAGATTCATCATTTTTCCTTTTTCGCATGTACTGTACTGAAATAAATAAATTCTCGATTGTATTCGTTTCCCAAAGCAGTCACTTTTTCATAACCCGAGATATGATAACCAATAAAATCGAGTAATACTTCTGTTAGCTCAACTTTATTGTACTTTATTGCAAGAAAAGCCAGCTTCAATGAACAATTTTTGAATGTTTCATCTTCAAAAGCAATCACAGAGTCGGACTAGTCCCACATCACTCAATAATAAAAATATTAACGAATAATGCGTAAACCAACACTTAAAATTGTCATATATTTATCTATTAGGTAAATACATTCATAGTGACTTGGCACACTTGATTCCACCAAGAGCGGTACATATCAGAAATACGCGACGGACTGTGGCTGCTCATCGTTTTGAGGTTCATCTCAGTACACCTCGAACTTCACTGTTTAAGAACTCTTCCATTTGGAGAACGGCTTTTATGTGGAATAAACTTCCTGACAATGTTTTTCCAAATTAATGTAATCTACAATGTGAATCACTACTTTCGCACAGGTACCACTCTTAGAGCGCCTTAAGGATTTTCCTGTAGTGCTTGTGTTTTGTCCCAATATACATATCACAACACAAAAAAAAAATATTTTTTGAATGTTTCCTACACTAAATTAGTCAATTTCTACTAATTTTGGGATGATAAAAACGAAAATAACAATGAAAAATTTTTATTAGCTCTGGTTTTTGAGAAACACAGTACTTAATCTTAAAGAGTAGTTATACTATACGTGAAAAGTGAAAGTACATAAAACAATATTGTTATGTTTCTTTTAGAATATTTTAAGTACAAAATTAATAAAAAAAAACATTATTCTTAGTGTTTTGACAAATAAAAGAAGTTTGTACCACCAAATTTCAATTAAGTCCATCCGATTCATTGTAAGATCGCTGTCGTTTAGCTTGTCTTTTATAAAACACTTCTGGAGCATCCCTACACACAGACCAGCAGTAGTCTGCAAGCATTGCTTCATTCCAACGGCCCTGATATCTCTGTTCCATTAAGGCAATGTCTTGATGGAATCTTTCTCCATGTTCGTCACTCACAGCTCCACAGTTTTGTGGAAAAAAATTAAGATGAGAGTGAAGAAAATGAATTATTAAGGACATGTTGCATCCAAGTTGGTGGTAAGCTTGAAGAAGCTCTTTAACCAATGCTGTGAAGTTATCATCTCGTTTGTTACCTAAAAACCCATGTACAACCCCCTTTAAGGCTTCCCAGGCTCTTTTTTCATTTCCTGTTAAAATCATGTCAAAAGCAGGATCATTTACGATTTCACGGATTTGAGGCCCAATAAAGATGCCTTCCTTGACTTTAGCATCACTCAACCTGGGAAACTTTGCTCTCAAGTACTTAAAAGCTTGTCCTTCCTGGTCCATGGCCTTCACAAAGTTTTTCATTAGTCCCAACTTAATATGTAATGGGGGAAGGAGAACATCCTTAGGATCTACAAGAGGCTCGTAAACTACATTTTTCTCATTAGGGTTTAGGTCTCGTGTAGGCCAGTTCATTTTTTTATAGTGAGATTTTCTATCCCGACTGTCCCACAGACACAAAAAACAACAGTACTTGGTGAACCCTAATTGCATTCCTAGGAGTATAGCAATGACTTTCAGATCACCACAGATGTGCCACTTGTGTTGTTCATATTTGATTGATTGGAGAAGTGTTTTCATATTTATATACGTTTCCTTCATGTGAACTGCATGACCTATAGGAATAGAGGGTAGCTGATTTCCATTATGCAGAAGTACAGCTTTTGAGCTTAGTTTTGAAGAGTCTATAAACAGTCTCCATTCAGATGGAGTGTGATCCAAATTCAAGCAGTCCATCAAACCATTAACATCAGAACAAACTACGAGGTTTTCTTTTTTCTCAAAAAAAGGAAGCAAATCTTTTTGACGCTGTCTGTACTGAGATATTTTCACATCATGTTTTAAAAGATTCCACTGTTGTAGTGGAATCTTTTAAAACCTTATAAGGTCACTCAACTCTGCTTGACTAATTCTGTGCGGATCACTAGACCTATCGCTTACCTCAAAATCAGGGTCATAGGATGTAGAAGGATGGGTTGCTCCTTCTAAACAGTCTTCATCACCTTCCTCTAAAATTTCATAGTTTTGGGGTGGAGAAGGGACTGGCAAATTGTCTGAGTGTGGTACAGGCCGAAGAGCAGATGGGAGATTAGGGTATTTAACCGTTCCTCTTTTCTTCATAGATAAACCTTGCTTAATGGGAGGAGTTAAGCAGAAATAACAGTCGTCTGTATGATTGGTAGGCTCACGCCAAACCATAGGTACTGCAAAAGCCATTGCCCGGTTTTTATTTTTCAGCCACTCTCGCAATATGACGGAACAAGAATTACAACATATATGAGGAGCCCATGATTTATCTTGGTCCCCAACTTTCACACCAAAATAATGTTCATAGGCTGTCTTAACGATAGGTGTCATTTTACGTTTCTGAGCCTTAAATGTTATTTCACCACATATATAGCAAAAGCTATCGACAGAATTCACACACTTTCGAGGCATTTCAGATCAGCACTTAAATTAATTTAAAAATCAACTTCACACGATAATTTCAATAGCAACCACGTGCGTACAATTGACAAACTCACATAGGTTATGTTTACTACTTAAGAACAGCTGATGAGAGGGGTGTTATGTAAACAAACATGTGTACCAACTGTTGGTGATGAAATATTTCATTTGTTGAAAACTCAATATACATATATATAATATAATGATACTATATCTTGAAAACAAGAGCTAATATATAATTTTTATGGTCACTTTCGGTTTTTACACGTGGAAATACATTAAAATCATCTAATTTCAACCCCGAAACAAAAACTTTGTTGTGTTGTGATATAGACAGACGTATACACATATACATACATGCTAACACAAATACAGTGTGTAACAACGAAAACTTAACAGAGCCGTTTTTGAATATGAAAAGTAAGATTTTTAAAAAATGCTCGGACACATCGATTTCTAATTAAAAGGGGACACCTTTCAGACTAATCAGATTTTTTGTAGAATTTGTAGTAAAAATTGCCATGTTAATAACACATTAGACAGACCACTCGGTAACTTATATGCCTAAATAAAAAAAATTTCGAGCACTTCTTCTCATCAGTTTTTTGTTGAATTAAATGCCTTTTTTAAAGTCAATACCCACTCCTCTTCTTCCAGTTTTCATTAGTACATCGTTCGATTGTTTTCTTTAAACGGGTCGTGTATTGTTATTTGTTTAAAAATGCCTTACACTACTGCTGAAAGGGTTTCAGTTATTGCTTTATTTTTTGGCAACGACCAAAATGCTAATAGAACATCAATTTTTTTTAACGAGCAAAACCCTGGTAAACACCTAAGCAGAAATCACGTTCTGGATTTGGTCACAAAATTCAGGGAGACAGGTTCGGTTTTAAATAAGAAAAGAAATGTTCAGAGAAGGGTAGTGAATGACGATAATGCGATTGGAGTCATCGCCACTCCCAGGTTAAGTACCAGAGGTTTATCAGCAATGGCCGGAATAAGCCATATGAGCGCATGGAGAATCCTTAAAAACCACAAATTCCATCCTTACAAAATTAAACTTGTTCATGAACTCAATGAGGATGATTTTGACCGAGGACAGGAGTTTTGTGAGGGCATGAGTGAGAGATTAATGCAAAATTCCGAGCTGCTTTATAACATCTGTTTTTCGGACGAAAGCTCATTTTATTTAAATGGTTGCGTGAACCGTTACAATTGTCGTTATGGGTCGGATGAAAACCCAAGACAATACGCAGAAATACATACCCAACATCCCCAAAAGTTGAATGTCTGGGCCGGAATATTAGGCAATATTATAGGTCCATTTTTCATTGATGGAAATTTAACCGGTGATTCTTATTTACAACTTCTTGAAAAGGCAATACAACCTCGTATAGTTGAAATAATTGAACAAGATCCAAGATATCAAAATGAATTTATCCATTTTCAACAAGACGGTGCACCACCTCATTATGCCCAGCAGGTTTGAAAATTTTTGAATAATCATTTTGCACTGGACTACTTTTTCTGGGGATATTTTAAGTCTAAAGTTTATGCTACACAGTCAGCCAATTTGGATGAATTATATCGTAGAATGATGAATGCCGAGCTATAACTCCTGAGATGTTGAATAATGTAAGAGCAAAATTCGAACAAAATCTTTAATGTTGCATGAAGCAAAATGGCGCACATTTTGAACATTTACTCTAAATTTCCTATGTGAGTTACCCTTATTAGGTGTTACTTTTTTTGGGTGTGCTTTAAAAACAATTATTGGGATTTATTAACCCTAAAACAGTTTTTTAAACTTTTCTGTGTCATCAGCATTCAAGGAAATCAGCAGGTTGGATTCATTGTATAGGTAAGTTTTCAGTATGATTCACTTTTTTATCAGAAGCATAAAATATCCACGTCAAAAGGCAACCTTCATAAGGAGGTACCACTCAATTTACCTAAAATGTAAGGGTGGTAACCAATCCCATTCCCCGAAAAAATCTCCTCGTAATAGACAAATAATTCTTACTTTTTTACGAAATCAAATGGACACGTATTAGCAGGTTGTCATAAAAAACAAAAATTTATTTTTTTCATGAAAGTTCTGAACGTAAATTGTACCTTAAAAACCATTCGATTCATTTTAAAAAGAGTTGAACTCAATAAAAATACCTTTAAATCTTCAAATTATCTCGAAAACTAATCCGAGCTTTTTTTAAAAATCTTACTTTTTATATTCAAAAACGGCTCTGTTAAGTTTTCGTTGTTACACACTGTATAAATATAAACACGTTGAAGAATTAAAACTTTTCATATTTTATACAATTTTTCTTTGTAACTAATGTTACTGCAGTTTCGCCCTACAAGGGCATTTTCCAACGAATGCGATATTATCATTATAATATCGTCATCATTATTATCATAAGAAAATTTCTAGAATTCGAGTGGAAATTACTATGAAATAATTCTAACCTAACGACATATCCTTCATCAAAGCTATTTTCCGGGTTTGTTGACCCTAGTCTGCAGGTTTCACTCCCTGATGTTTCGTATACAACTGCGAGATACTTCATTTCACATTCATTTCAATTTTTCAGATGCTCTCCTTAGCGATTTTATGGTATCCAAAGAACTGATTTCTTTAGTTAGAGAAAACGTTGGACCAGTGGCAGCTTTTAAAATAGCGATATCTGTAAGAGGTTTGCCTCTAACCAGATCCGGAAAAATATGCAGAAAATCTATTGCTGACCTAGCAAGAAATAAAATGAAGAAGGTATGTAATACTGTACCATCAGTCCTAATATTAATAACTACATATAATTTTTGAAAGATATTTGAGAAAACTGTTGTTGGAGGGGTTTTTCTTGAAGCAAAACAACGATTTTTTGAGTTTTTGTCTGTCTGCTCATCTGTTTCTAGGCACTAATCTCAAAAACGACTCAACCTATTTGAGTGCGGTTTTCACTAATGTATTGCGTTAAATTTCTCTCAACATTAGCTGTTCTGGTTTATTTCGATCGGTCCATAAATAAAAAGACAACTTCAATTTAAAGAATTGCGTCAAACTTTTTTTGGAAAAAAAAATATCATGAAATTACTGTTCATTTGATTTGGCAGGAATTCATATTGTGCTTGTAGTTAATAAATATGTCATTTATTTTATGTTTATCTACAAAAAAAGACTTGTATTTTAATCAAACTGGCAATTTCAAAAACAACAAATAGTAGTCACATACATGCTGCACATATTCTTCTGAATATGTTTTTTTCAATCGATCATATACAGCGTGACTCACGTTCGATGGTAGGTTAGACGTTTCTGGAAAACGCAAAGAATGATTTTTCTGAAAATTTCACCTCTCACATTTCCTTACCTGTTCTATCGATCTAAAATATTTTCAGCATTGCGGCGTTGCCACTTCCATCAAAAAGTCCTAGCAACTTTATTTTTTTAAATGGAACACCCCGTATATTAATACATTTTTAGAATCGGTATTTTGATACTTTTTTGTTGATAATGTCCTATACCTATCTCTATCTAATTTCGAGAAGCATGTGATACACCTAAATCTTTTTCTGCACTGCGAATGGAAGCTTCTGGAGATGCATAGAAATATGCCAAAACGTTAACAGTATTGTCCTCATTTGAAGTAACAGTTTTTGGTAATATTGAAGGCGCTTTTAACATGGAGCCATAGTTAAGGAAATTATTTTGTATTCTCACAAACTTCCTCCCGTTCATTGGTGTTAATTCAGGATACATTTGGTTGAATTTTCTACAAGTTCTGGCAATGATTTGATCACACTGTCCGTGTATAATAAATAATTTCATAAGAACTTCGTTTGAATAATCAATATTTGCATTCATTTTTGGCGATTTTTTGAAACACCGTCAATAACCATTTATCAATTACTTATAAAAGTAACCGAACTGCTATAAGCTTGATAATTCCACTGCTATCTATATCCAAATTCTAAAAAACAATAATGTTTCTAGAAGAAGCGACTTAATTGAGAAAACTTGACAATTTAGGTATAGGGACATGATATATCTATATCATCTTGAAGCATTTTTCACTATCTTTCAATTTACCGAGTAATATACAGGGGGTTTCATTTGAAAAAATGAACTTTTGACTACTTTCATGCACAATGGAAATAATAGTAATTTTAGCACGCCCTGTATGATATGGAGTCGATTTCTTGGTGTTATTTGAATATTTCGAGTTTGTCCAAACTATCATCAAAATATCAACTTTTCATGAATTGAGAGTACTGATGTACTTGATTTCAATTAAGGCTATGTTTTGGACCATATTTAGCACAATTTATTTTTTATCTCGAAAACAGATAGAGATAGGTATAGGACATTATTAACAAAAAAGTATTAAAATACCAGAGCAATTCCAAAAATGTATTAATATACGGAGTGTTCCATTTAAAAAAATAAAGTTGCTAGGACTGTTTGATGGAAGTGGCAACGCCGCAATGCTGAAAATATTTTAGATCGATAGAACAGGTAAGGAAATGTGAGAGGTGAAATTTTCAGAAAAATCATGCTTTGCGTTTTCCAGAAACGTCTAACCTACCATCGACCGTGAGTCCGGGTTTGTTGCTAGACAATTCGAAAGACAATAAATGCAGTCATTTACATTCCTCAGTTTAAGGTACGGAACGATAACAAAGAATGACTTCAAGTACACATATTTTTAAAGAATTTTCTAATAAACAGAATTGGTAATAATTTCATTTTATCTCACTATTGATACTTCGGCAGAAATTTTAAAAAATGTGTGCACCTTTAATAAAAATATAAAATGAAACTTTCATTAACCCTTTCAACTATCAATAGCAATAGATAGGAAAAGGCAATGTTACAATTTTAAATTTCATAAAAGAACAGTATTATTAAGGTTGAGTTGACAAACGAAACGAAACGAAATAATAGAACAATACGAAACAATTACAATGATGACAAACACCACAATCACCAACCTTTTCAATGTTACCCAATATATTTCTGAAACCATTGATAGGAGATCCCAAACTGATGTCATATATACGGACTTCTCTAAGACGTTCGACAGACTTGATCACGGATTACTGCTATTGAAATTGTACAGGTACGGCTTTTCTCTGACGCTGATCTATACTTCACTGACAGGCGTCAGTATGTTATACTCAATGGATTCAAGTCTGTGGAATATGCAGCTACCTCAGGTGTTCCACAAGGAAGCAACCTAGGTCCACTTCCCTTTAAGGCCTTCATAAACGACATAGTTGAGGTCATTGACATTACTGTTTGATATACACCGATGACCTGAAATTATATTGTAAGATCAATGGTATCGAGGACTGTCTTCAACTCTCTCTCAATCTGAAACGTGTTGACCAATGGTGTTTTCGCAACAATAATAATAATAATATGTCTTTATTGGAAAAGCATTTACATATAACTGCTGACCTAAAAGGCGAAATTCAGTAGCCCACTACGTATAACCTATTGAGGTCCTGCTCTACCACTTAACCTTCCGTTAAACGCGAGTAAATGTAATCTAATGACGTACACACTAAAATATCGTCCATTTTCATAGCAATATTTGATAAACGATATTCCACTCCAACGGCCTTTCACATTCACCGATCTAGGTGTTCCCTTCGACACAAAAATTTCCTTCGTACTACACATTGAAGCTACTCTGTCTGCTGCAAACAGAATGTATGGATTTATTGCACGAATTTCCAGAGATTTCTCGGATCCATCTACATCGTCAGATCAAAATTAGAATATGTATCCATAATCTGGAATCCATCTCATCAGTTGTATGCAGAGAAAGTTGAATCAGTACAATGTCGTTTCCTAAAACTTCTCTCCTATAGATCAGACAATATCTATCCGCCAATTGGATTTCCCCATGATGCATTGTTAGCTAGACATTCAATGAATAGCTTGAGTTGCCGTCGTGATTGTCACTCCACAATTTTTCTTTTTCAACTGATTAATAATTTAATTATTGGCCAACATATTCTGCAAAAACTTAATTTCAATGTACCCAGACCAACTTCCAGACTGGAAAATCCTTTTTATCTACCAATACCACGTTCATCTCTGCATAACATGTGTCAAATGCAAATCAGCAAGTTGTCAGTTTGACATTTTTTACTGTTTCATCTTTGCGATTAGGTCTCTTTACTTCAGCTAATTCTATATGTATTGTTTTTACCTTATAAATTATTGTAGTGGGTAATGTTCCTCAATTTGGGTTATAACAGCAAATGAAGTATTAACAAAATAAAGTTGAGTTTAATTCATGAGTTTTTCAAATTCGCTTCGGAAAGTATTCAAATTGATGTTTCAAATGTTGGGTTTTAATTTTTAAAGGGATTTGTTTCTAATTCACATATTGGCAACAGCGCCTTGAATGCTAGGCGGATGTAATATATCAAGTAGAAATAATTTATACGTACCTAGATATTCTACTTTAAAAAAGGAAAATTATCTTTATAAATCAATAATTAAGGCAAAATTTAAATTATATACCACCTCCACACGCCACATAAACAACAGTTGTTTTGTTATTTATTTATATAGAGGAAGATACGTTAGGTTCACAAAATGTCATATGTCACAGAATGTCTCGGAACTCGGAACATAAGTAAACATAATAGCACGCCTCTGAAATATGTCATCTTTGTTTGTCTCATACAGGTAACAGATTCATTGTCCTTTATAACCGATGTTGCCAAATAGTGAAATAGAAGCGAATCCCTTTAAATGTTGAATGCATTATTTCATTCCTATTTTTTAAGTCTTTAAATAATTTTTTAAAGAAAAAGGTTGAAATGATAAGTTTAAAATGCATTGTTTTAGAGCTCTTTTATGAAAACTACTTGATTTTCGTCAGGAGGAACATTCCCCATTGTAGTGTATTGTAATTTGACTTATATCCCTGTTCTGTAGTTGGGTATAACCTGCAAAACAGTGTATAAATAAATGAATAAATAAATAAATTGAAATAGTTCAATATTATTTCAAAACAAAAAAGATTCGAATTCCTCAATAGTATGAAAGCATTCTCTGACTAGGAGTTCCTTGGGTTAACACTTAAAAATAGCAGAGGATCCCGCGTTTTTTTATTTTAAGTTATTTCCAATGATAAAATCAAGGTCAAGAAAAAAATCAACAGGGAAAGTCTAATCGTTGTGATCTGAAAATCATTTATTCCAGAAAAAGAATGTATTAAATTATATACCTAATCAAAAATATTTTTCAGATTCCACCAACCGTGGTAGATATTTCAGTTTACAAGGACATCGAAGAAGCACTAAAGAAGCTGGGTTATTGTAAAAATTAGCACTTGCTTGAATTTAGACAATTTTACTATTAAAGTATTTATTTTCATTAAAATAGGAATTACGAATATCTATATAAAAAGATGTATACGATACAGATCTAGAAAAGTTTGTGTGTTCTGTCTTTAAAATCATTTTGTATGAACATTTTTGAGGAAAGGAATTGTTATAATGAAATGTATTCTTGAACATCTCATAAGTAGTAAAAAATTACGGATCTATGAAAAAAACATTGTGGATAGAGGAAAATATATCTTTGTGCTTGATATTTACTGATTTCTTCACAAATACATTGAGTATGTACCATTGAACATGTAAATTTAGAACTTTAAGTCAAAGAATACTTCAATAAAGTTTTATAAAAATCAAATTTCACCCCATCAAAAAGCTTATTTCTGTAATCAATGCACAAGGTAAGAATCATGAATTTGTTAACAGTTGGCTCTGTTTGTGAAAATGACAAATTTCCAAAACACATATTGAGAGAACTTTTGTGGTAATTGGATAAAAAAACATGCTGTTATATAAAAATATTCATCTTTACGGCCATCCCATATTCGTGCATTTTAAATTCAGCCTAGAATTTTGTCTACACGCCAAAAAAACAGTATTTTCCGGACTTGCTACGTATATTATCATTTTGAGACTTTATTCTAGGTACCTTTACTAACTTTTATTTTGGTTCAATTGAAAGGGATATAATATTCTCAAGAATTATTTCCCCTGTTTTTGAAAATAACTC
This sequence comes from Leptinotarsa decemlineata, assembly GCF_025532065.1. Taxonomy (NCBI): domain Eukaryota; kingdom Metazoa; phylum Arthropoda; class Insecta; order Coleoptera; family Chrysomelidae; genus Leptinotarsa; species Leptinotarsa decemlineata. The sequence goes on along the minus strand of NW_027412573.1, from coordinate 5,430,016 downwards.
GATTGCAAAATTAGTGATGTGGCCTTTTTGATGTTAGAATTTAGGCAGAAATGTCCCTTAAGTGAAATTTTGTGATACGTCGATCAATTCGTATTCAAGATGAAAAAGCGCCAGGTACAACGCTAATGAATATCCAGGTCTGTATTCAATCAATATTCAGGATGGTCCAAAATAATACGAAACATATAGTTTGAAATCTAATAGTGACGAAGTAAAGAGAATTTGATATCTGAAGTTGAAACTCTGATATAACAAAAACAAAGGAAGCAGAATAAATAATATTTCTAGAAATTTTCAATTTGTTTTTATCAATAGGTTGAATTGAATACAGAACTGTCACTACTACACTCGACGGGCTTTATATCTCCTATAGATTAGAATATAACAATACAAATAGTAAAGTGGCCCAACAAATTGAGATAGATTTAATTCGGTTTTTTATATCTGATTTCAAAACAATTTTTCGCGCTTTGAATATAATATCGAAACACAAACAATACATATGCAGATAAAAACCATTTTTAATCAAATACGTAAGCAGTTCTCCACATCTGCATTCATCAATCATTCATCAATGCAATATCAATATTTTTCCCCTTAACCTCACTTTTAGTCCAGTCAATGACAATTTTCCCAGACAATTTTGCCAAACAGCACTAATATTCATAAAAATTTGCATTAAGGATCTACTTACCCTCTACTTCCTGTACCAGGGGTTGTTTTCACCCTGGGAGTGGATACCACCCCTTCTTGAGGGTGAAGAATATTTCATTGAAAATAAGTCTGGGAATGGATAGATTTATTGATTAATAGTAACTTTCGTTTTCTGAAAGTCAATACTATTTGACGTTTTTACATGGTTTTTCGCGAATAACTCAAAAAATTGATATTTTATCGATGAAATCATTCGTAGTGAAAATGTAGCTTATAGAAAAACAAAACATGGTAGAAGTTCGACCGGTTTAACGTGTATCAACAGCTTTCGGACTCGGGTCCGAAAGCTGTTGATACATAAAACATAGCTAAAATGTGTATTTACTAATACTCCTAATTATTTTGAAGAAAAGGCAATTTTTTGCAGAGTTAGAAAAATATTATAATCACTTCAATCTCAAATTTCTTCAAAACTGAGCACTCTAAAAAAATCAAACCTTGGGTGGCTTATTAACATTATTTTATTGTCGAAAATAATAGGCTTGAACATTTTTTTCTTATATCTCGCTTCGTTTTGACTCCAGAGACTTTCATATTGACGAAAAAAAGTTAGACCGGGCACTTCAAAAAATATAATGAGTTTCTACCGAAAAATTCATTTTTTTTTTTTGCTTATTTTACTTTGACTTATAAGCCGCGTTCTCACTAGTTTTGTTGACCGATTCCAGTTTTTCACTAACTGGCCTCAAGCCATTACGAGGCTCCACTAAAAGTTAACTCATCACTTAAGCAAAAAAGTTTGAATCGATCAATCTTTTTTTGATTCACTGAAAACTTCATCAACTTTATTGAAACAAAGCGAGGTTTTTCAATCAACTTTGATTAATCAATTGAAATCGATCAACTTTTGACTCGTGAGAACGCGGCTTTAATAAAACCATCAACAAGCCATTACTTCTTTTTTAGTGGGTCTACAGACTCTATAAATCAATGATTCAGACTTCCTCATCCCCAAAAGGGTGTATCAGCCACCCCAAGAGTGGCAACCTCCGGGTCAAGGTAAACTTTGAAGTAAGGGGTTTGTAGAACCTTGACTCAAATTTTTGTACAACTTCGTGCTGTTCAACTAAACCCCGAATAACAACACAAACATCACAATATCGCACAGTATCTCGTCCAGAAATTCCCCTTCTTCGCCGTCATCGACACTCTAGCAGCTTCTTCAAAAACATCTTTCACCCCTAGAAGATACTTGGCAGAGCATTCCATATACTTCACGGCTCCGATCTTCCTCGCCATACGCTCCCCCTCCTGGCAAGTCACTGGATGGGCCTTCATTTGCTTCAGGGATCTCACCACTTCAGGATCATTCCTCAAATCCAGCTTATTCCCGACCAGTATGACGGGCACATGCGGTAGAAAATGTTTGGCTTCTGGAGCCCATCGCTCTTTAACGTTTTGTAAGGAATCAGGGTTGTCTATGGAGAAACAAATGAGCACTACGTTGGTTCTGGAGTAAGACAGAGGCCGCAGTCTGTCGTAGTCTTCCTCGCCTGCTGTATCCCACAGAGCAAGAGTGAGAGGTAAGCCGTCTATTTCGGTATCTTTCGAGTAGGTGTCGAAAATAGTGGGGACATGAGTTTCTGGGAACTCATTGTAACTGTACGTTGTTAATAGACACGTTTTTCCACAAGCACCATCTCCAATCGTCACTATTTTCTTTATAGCAGCCATGAAAACTCACACCGTTTGTGTCTTATATCGGCAATTCCCACATTTTGCCCGAAATCGTTATAACTGCCGATATTTCCTTAATGGCATGTAGAGTGATTCAAATTGTTCGTTCTTCCCTCGCTGATAAGGAAATTATCTTATCACCTTATCATATAACGACTTGGCGAAATGTTTTGCTGTGTGCGGATTGAATCCGCCACTGTTAAAAAAAGTAGGGAACCGGATCAGTAGTATTGAAATGAGGTAATTGCTTCTTCGATAACATTTTAAATTACCATGGGTTTATTCTAATAAACTTTGATAGTGTAAATGGCGCCTGAAATATAAGTCCCCCCCCTCTTCGTTTTCCTAACAAATCAACCGCAGTTTTTATATTAAAATCAAAGCTATTACGATAAGTTTCATTGAAAAATATGAAGGTGGTCCAGGAGTACCCGGCCCAGCAAAGAAAACACAAAAATTTTGGAAAAAATTTATTCATTTTTCAGCATTATCTCCTAGCAGCTCTATACACTTTTCCCAGCGACATTCAATAAGTTCTAGACCAGTTTTATAATGAGAACTGTACCTCAGTCACCTGTGAGATTGTGCGAAGTTCCCTAAGACATATCAGGAGCAACGCTTTAGGTACTGACGGGATATCCGTCAAATGATCATTCTCATTGACTCTTTTTTTGATAAATCACTTCACCTTTCTCATAAACTTTATCATTACCAGTTGCCAATTTCCAAAATGTTGGAAGGATGGATTGGTTATCCCTCTGGCTAAGTGTAACTCACCTTTCAATTTGGACTCCACTAATGTTGAAATTTTTTATCGCGATCTCTTGGAAAAATGTGAAAAAGTAATCAACGATATGGCGCCTATAGCCTAAGTCAAATATTCCATGGTTCGATTATGAAGTATTTGATAAAATTCAATTAAGGGACAGAGCTTACAGAGATTTCCGAAATAACTCTAATAATGAAACTCAAAGTAAATGGCAAATTTTCAAACGGTTTAGAAATGAGGTGACAAACCTTCTTAAAGTAAAGAAAAGGCAGTATTATTTTGATAAGATTGATATATTCAGAAACAATCCAAAAGAAATGTGGAAAACACTAAAAAAATTATTTAATAAAAATGATCTGAACACTCCACTCAATATAATTTTTGATACATTAGATGGGCAAAAAACTATAAAAGACAACTTAGAAATAGCACAAAGTTTTAATCACTACTTTATTGAAAGCATTCACGGTATAGTTCATAGTATAAATATTAATGAAGACTGGACCAACTTAAATAATAATATATACATGCCATTCGATAAATTTGAAGTACTCACAATGCCTCACTTACGAAAAATAATCCGCGGCATGAACAATAAATTTTCTATTCATGAAATATTGAACTGTAGGATGCTAAAGGAGATATTTGAAACTATAGGACATGCTATTCTGAATTTCGTTAATACATCGTTAACTACTGGTGAAATTCCACAAAGTTTGAAAATTAGCACTATTGTACCAATTCAAAAAGTTCCTAATACCAATAAAGCTGATGAATTTCGCCCAATCAATACATTACCACCTATCGAAAAATTACTCGAAGTGGCTGTATACGATCAGTTATTACATCATGTTGAGTCAAATTGTATTTTAATGAATAATCAGTCAGGATTTCGAAAACAGTTTTCATGCGAGTCCGCGTTACAATTAACTTTATGCCATATAAAAACTCAATTGGATAATAAGAAATATGTAATTACTGTGTTCCTTGATCTGAAGAGAGCATTTGAAACCATTGATCGTAAAATATTGTTGGTTAAACTCAAGCAATATGGGATAAGGGGCAAGGTATACCAATGGCTAAATAACTACCTCCAGCAACGTAGCCAAAGGGTACGTTTCAAGTCTGAAGTTTCATCTGAGTTAGATAATGATGTTGGCATTCTACAGGGAAGTGTTTTGGGCTCATTATTGTTTCTATTATACATTAATGATATTAACCTCTTTGTGGAATGCGAATTCATTAACCTCTTTGCTGATGATACCTTAATTGCTTGTAGTGACGTCTGCCTAGATACGGCTATTCAAAAAATGAATAATGTTTTACAATCAATTAGCAAGTATTTGAGTTTGAATAAATTGAAATTGAATGTGTCTAAAAGTCAGGCTATGATATTCACAAGTAAATACAGATATGATACCATTAATATTAATAGCCTTAACCTAAACATCAATAATGAACAAATTGAAATTGTATCGAATATCAAGTATTTGGGCTTCCAGTTGGATAACTTTCTGAACTTCAATACCCATTTCAATTATATTCATAAAAAAATTTCAAAAAAACTATTTTTTCTCTCGTATAGCCCAGGAATTATCAACCGAAACAAAAATCACGGTATATAATTCAATTATTCAGCCGCATTTTGATTATTGCTCATCAGCCCTGTTTTTGTTTGATCTTACTAAGCTGAATATGCTACAAAAACTTCAAAATCGTGGCATGAGAATAATTCTGAGAACGAATCGTCTCACCCCCATAAGATCTATGTTAGCAACGCTTAATTGGTTCTCAGTCGAAAAAAGATTGATTATTTCACAATGATTTTTGTATATAAAATATTGAATAACCTGGCTCCTGTTTACTTTCATACATTTATAATATTGAATAAATAGAGACATTCACACTTATAACACTCGGGGTAAAAATGACTTTCACATTAGCAGCGCTGCTTGTCGCAGTACTATGAACACTTTATTTTTCAAAGGTTTCCAAGAATTTAATAAACTACCAGACTTCATTAAAACATCATCATCGTTGAATTTGTTTAAAAAACAATTGAAAGAACTCATTAAGATGAAATAGATATCGTACTGAAAGCAATTCTTGTAATTCTTGTAATTCTACTAATTCTATTAATTCTATTTTCAAAATTGTGATTTTCGTATATTATTGTTGCATTGTATTTCTTTTTTTGTGTTTGTCTAATGTTGTATATATACACCGTTGATTTAATTGGGATATATATGTATATTAGGGTTACCTATTTTTAAATGAAGATCTATCTATCTAGACACACTGTATAATTTTTTTTGCATGAAAATAAGGGCACTTGAAAATACTAATCGACGTGTCCGAGTATATTTCCGAAAGAAACAACACCTTTGATTTAGTGAATTTGTTCCGTGTTAGAGACTCGCACTGTATATACCGGGTGTCCCAGAGCTTTTAGGCCAGCAGATATCTCAGTTACCTGCAGAACAAAAATTAAAACAAAAATATGTATCATAGGAGAACACAAGCACTTTCATGCAGCATAGCAAAATCCACCCCCTGGTAAACAACCCCCAAGAAACCACCCCTAACTTTTGTTTTTCAAATGGCACGCCCATGTTTGTTTTGGTTCAACTTACAGTCTTTTTCATTTCTCGGTCAATGATGTATCATGGTAGGTAGAATGACATGCAGAATCATAGAAAATAAAAACACAAATGAAATATTAATGTTTAAGGTCATCTGTATTTTGATACATGATACTACAGAAAATGTTCAAAATGTTGGCCAGCACTTGCCACACATGCTTCAAGTCGCCGAATCAGCGCGCGAGTACAGGAAGCCCTAATCATTTCCGGAGTAACGGTATGACAAGCCTCTAAAATTTTTTGGGTTAAATCGTCAATATTCATTGGTTGTGTTTCGAAGGCAACTCGTTTCAGATATCCCCACAGGAAAAAGTCCAGTGGCGTGAGATCTGGAGAACGTGCAGGCCATCGCACAGGTCCACTATTTCCAATCTAACGGTCTCGAAAAGTAACATTGAGGAATGTAGTAACTACATTATAGTTATGTGCAGGAGCACCATCTTGTTGCCACCACATTTGTTGTCGTTCTTCAAGTGGAATATCTTCCAGGAGGGCAGGTAAACAATTTTCCAAGAAATGTAAATATCGGTGGCCCGTCAAAGTGTCTTGGAAAAAATGGGGCCCGATGAGTCGTCCATTATGTAAACCACACCACACGTTCACACCCCACATTGTTTGGAAATTGGTTTCTCTAATCCAGTGAGGGTTGTCCTGTGACCAATAGTGCATGTTATGTCGATTAACAGTACCATTATTATGGAAGCGGGATTCGTCACTCCACAAGATTTGATTGAGGATGTTTGGATTGTCATGGACTAAAACTTGAATGTGAGCAATGAATGCCGTTCGTCTTTCGAAATCGGTAGGTCTGAGTCCTTGGTGTAAATGAATTTTGGAGGGATGATACTTGTACTGTTTGAAAATTCTTTGCACAGATGACTTACTGATCCCAATCTCTACCGCCAATGCACGAACATGAGGATGTGCTTCGGCGTAGGCCAACACATTTATGCAATTTTCCTCAGTTCACACGGGAGTAGGATGTACTTGATCTGTTTTTCCTGGAAATGAACCCGTTCGCATGGTATTTTCTACATACGAAAACGTATTACGACCTGGTTGTCGACGATCAGGAAAGCGCTGCCCATACAGCCTCTCCGCAGCACGTTTATTCTTTCGGCATTCACCAAAAATTAAAAGCATATCAACGTATTCGTTGGGAGTGAAGGTAAAAGGCATTTTGATATACAACAACAATATCACGACTGATGGCAATGTGTCATCCAGATATCAGAGGAATGAAAGGAAGCACAAAAAGTTCTAACATTTTATCGCCTCTTTTTCTGCGTAGCGTTCACTTTTTCTGGTGTCTACGATGCAGAACAATTCGATCAGTCCAGTTAATAGTACCCACTAACGTATTCAATTTTCTCGAACAATTATGATATATCGTTGGTTGAGAAATAACAAGAGCTGTCAGTTGAACGACAAACAACATGGGGTTGCCATTTGAAAAACAAAAGTTAGGGATGGTTTCGCAGGGGTTGCTCGCGAGGGGGTGGATTTTGCTCTGCTACATGAAAGTGCTGGTGGTCTTCTATGATATACATATTTTTTTTCAATTTTTTTCTGCAGGTGACTGAGATATCTGCTGGCCTAGAATCTCTGGGACACCCGGTATATATTATTATTAGTTCAAATACTTTATTCAAAAACTAAAGGAAGGTTTCTCATTTCATCAAAAAAGTTTGAGAGTTCAGAAGTTACCTGACACTTGAGCTAAAAAATAAAAAACTTCAAAACTGTTGCTTTATCTATTTCATATGAAGGTTAAAGTACAAATTTAAGTAGACTCTACAAGCAAGAAAGAGTATATACAAAATAAATAAAAGATACTGTTCCCATTGACTAACAGTAAATTGGGATGTACGTCATTTACATCTAGTAACTTACATGATGAAAATTGTGAACCTGTTCCAATAATAGCATGCGGGTGATGTTTACAATCATGCCAACGAATTTTTCAACCATAAAATTGCACGGTCGAGTAAAGCATCTTTTTAGGGGTTTCACATTATCAAAAGGAAGGGTGAAATCCAAAAAATAACAAAACGTTTTATTCATTTTTAGTGATCCTGCCGTTTCGTCTACTACTGCGGTATACATGATCAAAGGTGATGAGGTAACGGTCGAAGTACTCGAGTTATTGTTCTCGAAGCTAGTATACCCTGGATTAGGAAAATATTAAAGAGACACGACGTGAAACCAATATTGAGGTCAACGAAAATTATCAGGACCCCAGAGAATCTTTAGCAGCATATATCGGATTCCTTGTTGCTGTGGGTCAGCACACATTGGAACCACGAAAAGAAATATAGGTACCCGTCTCTCTGAACACAAGAGCACTTGTCGCCTCTGACAAACCGACGAATCGGCTGTAGCCGAACATGCTGTCTAAACAGAAGGCACTCACTTTTATCTCCTTCGAAGATACAGTTATACTCGATAAAACTATACAACAATCTAAGAGAGGCAATAAACATTCAGAAACAGGGATAATTTCAATAGAAAGTAAGAGGTAATGAACATTCATAAAATCTGGCTGCCTGTACTTAAAGATACACGAACAAGGTCAGGTAATCCAATTAAGAGAAACCAAGCCACGCCCATCTATGATAATTTGAAACCGGAGTCAAATACCAGCGTTGTAGCTTCTGTGTTAGGAACAACAACTCGAGCACTTCAACTGTTACCTCATCGCCTTTGATATTGTCTACCGCAGTAATAGACGAAACGTGAAGCAAAAACTCGGAAAACAGTTTTGACAGTGACAGTAATGGTTAATGACAATTTTTGATAAAATTACAAAATATAAGTGAACAATTTGCTTTCATTTTGTTTCATGTCTATAACCTAACAACTCAACACTTGCCTCAATCTATCAATGGAATGAAACACCAGAATTTGTAAATTGAAAACTTTTTCCAAACACCAAGGATAACTCTGGAATAACTCGACTTTTCAAATTGTTTTCGATGAATAAGGGTTCAAAAGTAGATGTAGAAGATGAATTTATTATATGAAATTTGACTGGATATTTTTATATTAAATATCATGAAATAAATACAGTGTACATTAAAATCTACGATCAAAATAATAAGACAAAATAACCAGATGTGTATTTTGTTAAGGGTTCTTTTTTTAAAAAAAAAAGTCTAAACGTATATCGACAAATAATGAGTGACTCAAGAATGTTGAATATATTGGCTGGGAATTAGAGCAGGGTAGATATTATAATCAAATACATTGTAACCCGAGAATTTTCTGTTGTGAAATTACGAATATAAGAAGTATGAAAACATTTATTTTGAACAAAGAGTTATAGTAAATTCCTTTTTTCAATTTTATATGAAGCAATAAATACTGAAGAGTTTGGTAAAAATATAGGATTTTTTTTCGTTGCTGCTTTATTATCATCAGTTGAATCAATCTGTGGAGTTATCTCAATGGTCCCAATCTAGTTTTTTCTTTTGAGAAACCTCAGAAACTCAAATTCGACCAATTTCAACCCTATTCACTAAAAAATGTAACAGTGAATAAGTCCTGAACTTTCAAAACTGTTTCATATTTGTTATAATCTACTACAAACCAAATCGCGAAGTGACGTTTCGTTCATTTGATTCCGTCATCAACTTTATTTGTGTAAATACGGGCAAACGTTTTTTTTAACTGTGATAGCCATTGTTATAACGAATTCCGCTATAAATTGAAAGGAATATATTTTCAGGAGAGACTGATTTTTGGGAAAGGTTTCAGCTTTCGACTTTTCCATCTGTATACAAAAAATGTGAGTCTCATAATTTTCAAGGACCTAGAATTTAATTCACATCATATTGGCCAATCTACTTCCATCAATAAATTTATAACCGGTGATTTGGAAAAATAATGGTTATGAGCTATCACGTTATCAGATGAAGATTATTCATTACTCAAACCTATTCTTGGTTTGTATTCGAAAATAAGAAGTGAACATTTCATGTTTCAGTTACTAGTGCCACCCTCTCTGGTTCTCATAAAGAACTACTAAAATTTTGTGAAAAAGTTCTACATTTGGACAAGAGAGGTCAGCACCAAACTGAAAGGAAATACAAATTGAGCAGCTTTGTTCTCTCGACACATCGACAATCTACAATTATAAGCCTAGAGAAGTTATAATTAGAGATGAAACGAATAGCAGTTTAGACGAATATTCATACAAACTCGCAGTCGGATAGTATGTAGGCCGCCAGATAAGCCGGATATCGGATAGTAATCAATGTTACATGACTCGCTACCATTATGATTAAATGGGAGTTGAAACTAGCGAGTTTTAGTTTCCCCAAGGTTGCACAAACCAAAACTAGGATGGAACCAATGACAGAACCCCGTCGAGTTGTGTGCTCTAGTACCCAGTATCGTATTTTAATAAAAATAATGGATATTCATGGAACTCCATAACCTAAAATAAAATCATCAGTACTTTTATGAAATGACTTGGTAAATTTTGAGATAGTATATCCAGCAAACTCAGAATTTCTTGTGAGACCTGTATATTAATTATTTACAAGGGATAAAACGAAATAACTGTGAAAGACATTGGAAATTTTCATTGGTTGTTCCAGTTAATCAAATCTAACACCCATTCCAACTAATAGAAAATAAAAATGTTGATTTTTTTCCACGAACACGAAATATTTCCATTGTAGAAACTTTTTAAGGTAATATAAGTTGTGGTTCCATTTCATCTGTTATCAATAACAGATTGTGATTCTCTGATTGTGTGAGCATTTATTACTTTGTTAATATCAAAAAGCTCATAAAAGGTTATTTTTCTTCCAACTCTGTCAAAATATGAAAACATGAGACATCTACATCTGGTAGAACAGGTTTGATATTTTCTGGGTTCGACTGGCAAAAGACATATTCAAAATTTGCCGCCTGCCAGCAGGTTCATGTCTATGTATATACGGTGAGCCTCAAACTGATGTCTACAAACGAAAAACATCACTATCATTTCAGTTATTACTCTTGAAATCAAAATGTATCTCATTATACAGAGACAGACAAATATTTTGAAATCTGGCATTTGTGTTTTGAAATGAGGACTTCACCATAGTTTTTTTGAATAAAATTTATTTCTTCAATATATCATAGTTTCCTTTGCCAAAAATATTTTTCTAGTCCTTAAGCGATAGCCCAAAATTATTGTAGAAATATACACATTTCAAACATCTATTTGAAATTAAATTTTTTCCCCGTCTTCGAAAATCACCACCATACTTGAAATTTTTCATTCTTCCTGTACCATCATAGGCTCCTCTTCAGATTTCACATGACGACGAATTTATCATCAGAAAAAAAATACTGACAAAGCAATAATTAAAAGCTTTCCATCTGTAGAAAACTTTCTTGAGACTCACCGTATACTAAAGCACAAAAACAAACGCTTGATAAACATATCACTGAATATTGAAACAGGTACACTTTTTCAATAAAAACCAAACAGTCTTTACAATATAAATAATTTCACCATTCTGCGTCTCCGGTTGCTTTTTGGAAGACGTAATCGGCACCCTTCAAATTCATAATCCCGTCCTTCAAGTAAAATTTCCATCGGTTGCGATTTCTTATGATTTTATCATATTGGCACACAACAATGTTGTCGGTGTCAAATAGATCAGTGGGATCATCGTCAGTGACATCGTCCTCTGAATTTAGAGGTTCTTCCTCGCCGCCTGGGAAAAAACAAAAAATATATTAGGAAAAGGACAAATCATTAATTATTACATGACTAGATAAATATTTATTCGTGCAACTAACCGATAGGGTTTCAAGACATGTTCATAAAAAAACTGTAGCAAAGGCTGAATAGGCAAAGTACATTATGAAGTACATCAAAATTATAACTAGAGAGATTGAAAGAGAGAAATCAAGGTAGAGGGATTGAGAGAGAGAGGAGATAAGAAAAATATCAACAGGGGGGAGATTAAGAGAGAAGGCGATTGAGAGACAGACATTGTGAGTAAGAGAGGTATCGAGAATGAGTGGAGTATTGAGATTGAGAGAGTGTGAGATTAAAAGAGGTTTTCAGAATGAGAGAAGTGAAAGGGGTATCAAGCGAGAGAGGGAGATTAAGAGAGAGATTGAAAAATAAACAGAAAGATTGAGAGAGTATTGAGAAAGAGAGAGAGACAGATTACAAGGAGAAAGAGAGAGAAAAAGAGAGAGGAGGAAAGAGATTAAAAGTAAAAAAGAGACAGTTCATCAACAAGATTAACACAGAAAACTCAAAGTTGTATGAAAATTTGGTCAATTCAACAAAATCACTTTCATTATCTGCAATCAAAAGTTATAATGGTTTACCAGCACTGAATGGAAATAACATAAATAACTTGCCTTCATCTTCCATTTCTTGATCATCTTCATCTCTGTCGTCATCCAGATCATCATCATCATTCTCATCATCTGAACCATCTTCGTCATCATCAGATGTGTCATTAGGACCATCTGCCTGATTCAAAGATGTATATTTTTTGGCTGAAATGAATGAGTTTTAAATATTACAAATAAGTAAAAATTGTTTTTATTTTTTATTTAGTAAATTGTGAGATCATCTTCATTTAGTAGTTTCATTTCGAGTTTCAACGTCGTGATTTCCAAGAAACAACTAATAAAAATATGTGGCCTACTTATGCTTCCATACTATTCAGTTGTTTCTGTGATAAGAAATTTGAAATGCGGAACGAGAATTTAGTTCCGTAAAAATATTTCTAATGAAAAAATAACTAAATTCAAATTCAATCGCAAATGAACTCGACTTAAGAATTTTAAATAGAACCTTGAATATTATTTGGAAACAGAATCAGAATATGAAAATTTTGAATTAAAGGGGTTATATTTTTTTTTTTTTAATTTTCTTTTCAACTTTATTAGCCAAGTGTCCATTTTTTTTCAAAATAGGAAGTGTATCTCTTATACAACTGTGTCGGTTGAAAAGAGAAAGTTTCAAAGCTTTTTTCCTAGTTTTCTCTATAAGGTAGTTATTGTCAAAAATTAAAAAAAAAAAATTACAGGTACACTTAATTCTTAAAGAAATTGTTGAAGAATTATTAGAGATAACTTGGTAAAAAAAGTCAATTCTTAAATTTTAATTGAAAATTACGCAATTATCATCTTTTGTCACTACAAGTTATTTGACAAAATTTCCATAGATGATGTCATAAAACTGCCATATTGAATTTAGAGGAGCCATTTTAAAAGACAATGGTTACTTGTGTTATATCATTTAAAAGATAATTTCTAATCAATCATATATTTAAAAAATGTGCAGGGCTCTATTTAAAATTCTTGAACGGCGTTCTTTACCTTGATCCCTACCCCTACAATAATTTTGTTGTCACACTGTGTAGTTTCTAAAAAATAAAGGTGCTAATGAAAATCTCACGTTTTTTGTACTTATCAAGATATTCAAAAAAAACAAATTAACAATATGCGACTATTGAGTTCGTACCTTTTCTTCTTCTAATTTTGGGAAAAATTACTTCTATACATAAGCCCTCCTCATCTCTAACAAGGCATCCCGCTTCATCAGTCTGTTTCCTATCTGATGGTTCTTCACAGTTTCCTTTTGAACTGCATGCACTTGTAAAATCAAGATCGTCTTGATCTGCAGCTCCGTCTGTCTGAATGACATTTTTATTTACAATTGTGGTTACCGTAGCTTGCTGATGGCTATTGAAAGCAGCATTTACGTGTTGCTGCAAAAGTGAAGATGCAATATTTGAGGGCAACCCCATAGTTGCAGTTATCACAGGGCCTGTGAGTACTTTCTGCAACTGATTGCCTTGTAGGGCAGATGCAGGCACCTGGATTGTAAGGATTCGCTGAAGTCCATCGGATCCGGGCTGCGGAGGTAAGGTGATTTGAATTGGAACCTGAAATCAGTTGATAAGACACCGACATGCCATTTCAGATAGTACTCAGAACGATTAAGGCAGTAAAATCATGATATTTATAAGGGAACATCAAAACTTTAAATGTTCTACATGTTGTCTTTAGGATCTTGAATAAGGCTCAATAGTTTTGTGAAACATATTGAAATTTAAATTTGTTGGTGCTTACTTAGTCATCGATTCAAACTAGTGTTCAAAATAATCACCTTCTGAATAATCTGGTTGTATTCTAAAAATTTCACAATTTAGACACCTCAACAAAAATAAATCAAGAGGAGACACATTTACTTAAAGTGGAGGCCTTATCTCAGAGAGTAAAGTAGTTCACTAAGTTTTGAATTCAGATTCATATCACAAAACAAAAATATGTAAGTGAAATAAAAATTTTTCAAAAACTACCGCAAGTATCTACCCTGTCTGTTTGATTATTAATTTATTCAAAATAGCATTACATATACCAGTTTGTCGTGTTGGATGTGCTGCTGCAGCAACTGCTGGGGATGTGGCTGCTGAGACGGTTGAGAGCTAACAGTTTGCTGAACAGGGTTGTTAACGACTTTTGGAAAGCCATTATGTTCCACTTTTTTCTTTTCAACCTGTTCTTCTTGCACGGCTTTTGTGCTCATCAACTTTGTTTCCCAAGTCTGTTTTAGTTCTTGCAATACTTGTTCATCCACTCCATCTTCCAGGAAAACTTCTCTTACACCCGAAATTACATCTTCCATAACTTCTTGATAGATTCTTAAAACAGAATTTTTACATAATAAGGTCGACATGTTTACCAACAAAGTCTAGCGTGAATAAAAAACAGAAAAAATTATTTGCGTCTGGTAACAACAACTGGTTTATCAATTATAAGGTCTTGGTATGTTTCTCCAATGGTTTGATCTATCTTGAGTAATATAAACATATGGGCACTTATTTCATATTAGATTTACGATATAAACGGCTACAACACCCTGAAACTTTATCTATTCATCACAAGTCACCACCATTTTGACTTGGAAGTGAAGTATGAAAAAGAGAACTGAGAACGGAAAGTCCTAACTTTGACATGAGGTTACTTCTTCTTATTTTCTTCTCTTCTAATGTCCTAATATGTTAGGGCAAACAATTCATGATTTTTGTTTGACTATACACTCACAACTATCAAGGAGCATTAGAAAGACAGAGACACTACTATGAGGCGTTTTCTGATGCTCATGTATTCAAAACGTATTTGTCTGCGATTCAAATACATTCATTCTGGCATTGAAACGGTGACGTCACATCAACTATGATTTGAAACGTATTCATGATGATTCAAAACTATTGTGAGGAATTTGACGTTAATACTTGATCAGATTTCAAGTTTATACGGGCATTGAAAGCAATTTATCGATCACTTATAAAAATAATTCAATATCATTAAGACCAACTTATACGAACTACGAACACAATATACTGGATTTTCAATTGTAGAATGAAGCAAAAGCGGTTGACAAAGAATACGTGCAATAAATAAATTCTTGGTATCTGAACTGAATCATTACGATCATTGGATTCCAATTTTAATTATTTCAAAATAAAATTAAATATCAAAGAGACATTCTTGTAGAAGGTTGATGTGATATCTGAAGTAGGGTGTTGTGAAAATATTACAGATATATGTATTCTCGACATCGTGTAACACTTATTTTTTTGATATCATAGTGTTACGTTTCACTGATATCACATTATAATATAGCCACGATATAATTATAAGTATGTCAAAAGTACCTCACTTGAACTTTTTCTTTTGACATCTCAAAGCGATATTTCACATCTGCAGTAAGATACAGCCATGTTAGCTGGGCACTATTTTTTGACTTGCTAAACTTCTCATTACCGTTCTTTCTCTTATAATTTGTTTCCTTATTGGAGCTTGAATAAATTTTACTATACTTCTGAAAAGTAGAGTGACCGTCGATAACATGGATATAACATGGGTGATATGAGTCTATAAATTATAATATTAATTTTCGGGAACGTATTTGATTACACAGGCTACTCCGAATATCTCTGGTAGTACTGAATCATTTGAGAGTAATGAATCATCAGGCATGAAGTGTTTGAGTCCAGGAGTTCACTTAACTGGACGTCAAAACTTAAAAAAAAATAACAGTTTGGCACATATGTAGTAACGGAACCCATGACGCCGAAAATCTTCTTCTCATACGAATAAATTAACCTCATTTTGCTTTCACTGAAAGCAAAAACAACACATTGAAAACGAAAACTGAAAGTGCTAATGAATGCAACGAAAAAGGGTGACACGTGTTATATATTCAACGATACAACATATATATCAACGACCGACAAATTCCATAAATAACGTAGCAACCTAAAAAACGGTAAGTTTCTCCCAGAGAAATTCTGGGTCTGTGAGAGCACATTCAATCCATATGTATTTCTATGGAACCAAAAGAATTGTGTAACAGTTAATAATAAAAGTGTATAGTATTAAGTAACAGTCTATGAACATTAGTATATACACAATTACAGAACACCGAAAATGGTTGGTCATAACAATCAACTGGAATTCAATATTCCACAACTTCAAAATCTTATCAAGAGAGATCCTGCCTCATATCATGAAGAGTTCATGTCCCAGTTTACGCATTTCCTCAATACTTTGGAAGCATTTCAGCTCTATCCTGAGCAGCACAATAAAACTTTGGACGATTTGGTTATGTTTATGGCCCAAGTAGCTCACTGTTACCCCAAGGAACTGAAAGAGTTTCCTCAACAATTGATAGAGGTATTGCGAACTCATAACACTGTACTGGACAACAATATGCGAATGGCCTTCTGCCGAGCTTTGATTTTACTCCGTAACAAAAATCTCCTTGCACCCACTGATTTGTTGGAACTGTTTTTTCAACTTCTTCGATGCCAGGACAAGGCATTGAGATCCTTTTTACAGAACCACATCATCACGGATATAAAAAACTTGAATGCTAAACACAAGAATGCAAAGTTGAATTCCACATTGCAGAATTTTATATTCACCATGATGAAAGATTCAAACAGAGCTGCGAAAATGTCTATTGATATAATGATCGAGTTGTACAAGAAGAATATTTGGAATGATGCCAAAACTGTGAATGTAATTGCAACAGGATGTTTTTCGAAATTTGCCAAGGTATGTATGTTGATTTGTCAACCACCGTATTACCTAATTGATTGGGGTTTCATTCATCTTTTGATGAAACTGAAAATGAAAGCAAGCAATACAAGATTAATTTTTTTTGCAATCTTTTTGACAACATGTCAATATCTCTCTCCAAAATCAAATTTGAAAATGCTGTATGAAACTTTTTATTTCTGGAAAACGACTCACAAAGTCAGAAACTTCATTATCCAGTATACTGCCAGAGAACTATCAAGTGAAATGATATCTCAACGGTTATACACACAGTGTGACCAATAAAGTCTCCATCATATGGGATTTTTTTTTAATTTTCTCTTTATTTCTAACTTCATAAAATATCTACTTTTGAAAAGGTAGTTTATATCTATAAATCTAATGAACATTCAAGACAAACAAATTGGCAATGTAATCAGTAATTTATTCACAGCTATACATATTAATTTTTGGATTTGTTTATAATTTTAGCACTGTATTCTATAAATCATTTTATTGAGATGAAGTTTGTTATTAATTTTTATAAAATCAAATTCAAATTGCTTCAAGGTTATGGTGGCTTCAATGAAATTTTTTTTGGGTAAAGATCCTGATGAGAAAAATTCAGATGACTCTGATTCTGACAATGAAGTGGACCCAAAGGAAGTAATCATGGCGAATAAGGTCAACAAGAAAACTAGAAAAAGAGAAAAGCAACTGAGCAAAGTGAAAAAATTGGCTTCTAAGGCATACAAGAAGAAATCTGAAGCACCTGTCTTTAATTTTTCTGCCATACATTTAATTCATGATCCACAAGGTAGGAACTTAATTTAAATTGAGAAATTCAATATATGTGGTGTTCGATGAAAAAAGGTACATAGTATACGAAAATAAGTTTTTGAGAAAAATACATTTGAAGTTTTGCAGTGTATTACTATTATGTTCAATAGTAATAATAATAATATTTTATTGGTTCTTCTGGATAATATGTGTAATATGATATAAATAAACTTATAAAAAAAATATATGTATATATAGGATATGAACAGTTATGTAAAATTATATATTAAAACTTATAACTAGGTGAAATTATAGTATATTAACATCCCTAGATGACAATCTCAATTCTTCAGTTATATTGATAAGTCATTTATAAACTCTTCAATGGAGTAGTAGGCTTTATCAATCAGAAAGTTTTTTAGGAACGGTTTAAATTTTCTTAGTGACATTTTCTAACATGATTCGGCAATTTGTTAAATAGCCTGATACCCATGAAAATTGGACTTGATTCTGATCTAGCCAGTCTATGATTTGGTATTTCTAACAATGTTGAATTTCTTGTGCCGTAATTATTTTTGTTTAAGAAGGTAAAAGGTCGCTGATCCGATTTTACAAAAATCAACAGCTGGTACATATAAAAGCATGGGAGAGTTAATATTCTTAAAACTTTAAATAGATCTCTGCAGCTAGTACGTCTATTTACACTCTGAATGTTTCTGACAACTCTCTTCTGTAAAATAAATAGCCTTTGTGCCTCACGTGATAGGCCCCAAGCTACTATACTATATGAGATTGTTGAGTGTGATTGGGCATGATAGTACATGAGTACCACCGACTTATCTATAATTTTACTGAGTTGATAGATACAGTAACACATAGGCGTTATTTTTTCACATATTTCATTAATATGTTGATTCCATTTACAATCTTCAGTGAGAGTAAGTCCTAGAAATTTTATTGAATTCACCTGTTTCATTAAACCGTGCTGTGATTTTAACAGTAAACTGTGATCATGACCATTTGGGGCATAACTAAATCTTAGGAAGGATGATTTTTTATCATTGCAGATTAATTTATTGCTAGAAAACCAATCCTGGGCTTTTAAAATTTCCCTGTGAGTCAGGTCTACTGTGGATGTAACATTCTTTCCGCTAACCAGTAGTGTAGTGTCATCCGCATACATTACAAAATTTCGTTCAAAGTCATTGACATAAATTATATAAAGTAGAGGTCCCAAAATAGAGCCTTGTGGTACTTCAATAGTATACTTCAACGTATTGTGTTCGATTTTGGAGATAACTTTCAAACCATCTACGTGAGTTTCCCCTAAAACCATACTTTTCCAATTTGTCTAGTAGAATTCTGTGGTCTACAAGATCAAATGCCTTACTTAGATCTAAGAAAATACCCAGAGTTCGATTACCCATATCTAGACTATTTATAGCTCTTTTAGTAGTTTTATTATAGCTTGTGTTGTTGAACGTCCCTTTCTAAAACCAAATTGATTTTCATTGAATAGCTTACGAAGATCAAAGAATGAAACGACTGTAAGTTCTTGATATCATTGATTTGGGTATCTGTGAAGTCATTACTTCAATCTGTGATGTTTATTCTCATTGTAGTGTGGCGGTAGCTTCAGTTATCAAGTCGTATGATTGATGAAGGTAATTATTTATTTATTTTATTTATTCACGGCAGTGCCTATTTTTTACAAAATAAATAACAAGTTTACACATTTGTAATCTAAGCTAGGTTTAAAGAAAAAATATATAAAATAAAATAAAAAAAAATCATAAAAATAAGTTAATAAATTACAATCTTTTCAAAGTCTTTTTAAATGTTTCTAAAGAAGTCATAATAAATTCTAAATCTAAATTGTATGTTTTTGCAAGTCTCAAAATTCTACCTACATATTCATTCCGGCCACAGTTGGTGCCACAAAAGGGTACTTTAAAGATTTCCGAATTTCTTGTTCTCCTTGGATTCACATTTAAAGTTATAAGTTCGACAAGTTCAGGGGAATTGATGCTACCATTGATTATTTTATGAATTAGTGTAAGGATTTACATATACTCTGTAGAAATTGAATATATATCTATCTATCTAAATGACTTTTTTGGGTCGAGAGTGATTCCTAAATCTCCGATTGTGTTTGTTGTTTTCAGTTCTGATTGATTGATTTTATATGGCCAGTTAATGGGATTTTTGTTTAGGAAAAAAGTAAATTTTTGACATTTGTCTATATTTATTTGCAATAGATTTATATCACACCAGCAAACAAAGTTAGATAAATCGTACTGTAATAATTCTGTATCAGTGGAGTCATGAATAACTTTAAACATTAAAGTAACCTTTTCATTTCCGGGTTTTCTATCTCATCACCACAAATGTTTTCTTTCAGTTTCGTAATTTTCGTGAGAATTTCATTGTGAGTTATTGATTTTTATAAACTCAATTTTATTAAAATGAATGTGATAAAGAGTTCGGAGCCGTTTTTGGGATATGCGATGCAGTATGTAATAAAGATGAATCTAGTTCTGGTTTTTTATATTACATCAGAAAATTGTGAAACGCAGTTTGCTGAGTTTGAGGAGAATTTGAATGATACACAACTGAATAGTTCTCGCATCAGCATCGTAGAACTTGATGAATCTGTCGTAACTGTACCCTTTTTCAACAGTTAGTTCTGAACATATGATTACTAAAGGTGTAAATAATTTTTTCGCAAGTTCAACGAATTTCACATGAAAGAGCATGCTTTCAAGTGACACACTATGTACCTTTTTTCGGCAAACACCACATACGTCATATATGTTCCTAAAGTTTCCAATATTCATGAAGGAAGTGTAGATCAAATTATACAAAAATCTCTCCAAACTTCTCAACTTGATTTTATCCAGTTTTCATTCTCATTTATTTTGATGGCCAAAAATGTTGTTTTGTAAAACCAGTTACCGATTTTATTTTTGAATAAACTAAATCAATCAATCAAAATGTATTTGTCATCTGAAACTATTGTATATATCACAAAAAATACATAAAATGAGAAGTACTCATCACTTCTGTATACACAAGCATATTTTTAACTTGCAAAAATGACAGACCCCTGTTAAGTTAGCAACCACTTTGGATTTTTCCTTTTTTTTTAGGCCATAATTTCAGTCAAATTCAGCCTTCTTCCAAATTTTTTCTCTTCATTTAATGGAGACATTCTTCAAGTTACCTTGGAATAAATAAAATGAAAAAGTGTGGGAGAGATAAAAATATATTGAGAATTTTAGGCTCCCATTCCCCCACCACAGACTTTTCTTCTCTAGTTTAATGTTAAGCAACCAGAGAAAAAACATTTTGTTGAATCAGACTATGAAATGTTTTCCATTGAAATAACATATTTTTCTGCATAGGCATGGCTGAAAAACTATTCAGACAACTGGAGACCACCACCAAACGGTTCGAAGTGAAGTTGATAACCCTGGATGTGATCTCTCGCTTGATAGGAATACACGAACTCTTCCTTTTCAACTATTACTCTTACATTCAAAGATTCATGCAGCCCCACCAGAGAGAAGTGACAAGAATTCTTCAGTTCGCAGCCCAAGCCAGTCACGAATTAGTACCACCAGATGTCATTGAACCAGTATTGAAGACCATGGCCAACAATTTCATAACAGAACGCAACTCTTCAGACGTGATAGCCATTGGACTGAATGCCGTCAGAGAAATCTGCTCCAGATGTCCCTTAGCAATGACGGAAGACCTGATGCAGGATCTTGCTCAGTATAAAACATACAGGGATCGTTCTGTCATGATGGCGTCTAGATCTTTGATACAACTTTTCAGAACGTCGAGACCAGAGCTCCTGCACAAGAAAGATAGAGGTCGTCCAACAGAAGCGATTGAAGAACTTGACCCTCTAGATTATGGAAAAATTACTGCCAAAGATTATCTACCGGGAGCAGAGGTTCTGCTCGAAAATAAAAGTGAGAACATTGAAATCAATTCAGAGTCGGGTTCTGATGATGAGGAATGGATTGATGTTCAGCATTCGGATGATGGTCTGGAAGATGAAGACGGTGATGACGAAGATGATGGCGAGGAAGAGGAAGATGATGAAGAGGAGGAAATCGAAGAGGAGGAAGAGATGGAGGAAGAGGAAGGGGGCGAAGAAAAAAAAAGTGAAGTCTCTGGCCAAGTAATCCCGGTAGCTGAGGCCAAGAAAGAAGGTGAGGAGGGGGGCGGAAGTGAAGATAAATCAAAGGAAAAGAATAAAAAAGGTAAGAAACAGATACTCAAGGCCAAACAAAAGTTGGAAGCCAAAAAATTGAAGAGAGATCAAGCGCAAAAGGTAACTTTGGAGCGGCTCTTGACCGACGAAGAGTTCAGACGAATAGATATGGCGAATGCCAAAAAGCAAGTCTTCAGCTCGAAGAAAGGACTGAAAAGGAAGTTGGAAGAAACACTTGTAAGTGCTCCTTCTGAACTGGTCAAGTTGAGCGATATCGAAAATATTTACAAGAAACGAAAGCACGATAAACAAACAAGGATCGAAAGTGTTAAGAAGGGACAAGTGGATCGGGAAAAGTTTGGTTATAAAGATGGGAGGATGAATGAGAATTGTTCGACTACGAACAGGGAAAAAAGGAAAAATAAGAATTTCGGAATGATCAGACATAAAGTTAAGAGGAAACAGAATAAAAGTTATAAAGATAAGCAGATATCGTTAAGAAATCATTTGCTTAAGTTGAAAAAATTTAAATAAAGTGTCAGTCTAGTCTTATACCAAACGGCTTTTAATTCCCACAAATCATTTTATGATAGATTATTTTTACTTTTTTTAGGCACATCAAGTCGGTTAACAAATTTTTGAGATACAAGAAGTTATAAAAGTGACATTTTTCACAATTCATCAGGATACAAGATATATTTTAATTTAAAATTATTTCAATTTGTTTGAAAACATTCTATTATCTCTTTCAAATAATTTTGCCTATGAAGTAATGTGTTTCAAATATTGAAATAATAAAGCTATCTTCAATGAAAGAATAGATGAGGTAGTGGAAGGAGGTACTTCAATTTTGACATCAACTGTCATTAGTTACGGCTGGGTGCTTTTGAAAGTATGTCATTCTCACCAAAGAAGTACATAACCTCTATTCATATTTTTTTTGTCAGGCATCGAGTACTTTGGTTATTATATATTTTGGTTATTATATATCATATATTATTCAAAAATAAAATTAATAGAAAAACATTGAAATGGATTATTTAATCATTGCGGAAGCAAACACTCACACCAAAAATCATAAATATTATTATATTCGCGATTATGCTGATGATACTAACCTATTGTTGACAGGTGCAAACTTACCACACATAATTGAACATGGTAGTATGTATTGTAATAGAAAGGACAAAAAACTTTTTTCTGGAAAATTGATTTTAAATGATGAAAAAACAGATTGCGTCATGTTCACACAGCATGGAGACACCGAAGAGCATCACTTTCAATGATTTTAGAGTGACCTGCAACACCTCTGTGAAGTTTTTGGGTATATATATCGATGACACCTTAAGTTGGGAAATCAAATAGACAATCTCTGCAGAAAACTTTCTTCAACTACATATGCTATGACAATTCTCAAAAAAACTGTTGACAGTGATGTTTTGATGACTGTCTACTATGCTAATTTTTACTCTGGAATAAGGTTTGGTATTATCATTTGGGGCTCCAGTCATGAGCTGAACAGAGTATTTCTCTGCCAAAAAAGGGTAATCAGAATACTTTTTCGTATGAAGGTCAAAGACTCATGTAGAGGAATCTTTAAAATGAACAAATTATTAACAGTACCAGCGATATACATTTATGAGTCATTAAAATTGTTAGTAAATCAACCAAGCTACTTTGAAAAGCATCCTAAAATACATAAGTATGGAACAAGATTTAGGAATGATTTTTTATATCCGATACATAAAAAATGTCTATATGAAAGAAGTACTGTCTACAGGGCGATTACATTTTTTAATTCTCTCCCACAGTATATAAGAGACATTGGGATGGCCAGCAGTTTTCTGAAGTCTGTGAAAGAATGTTTATGCAATATAGAGCCTTATACTATAAATGAATATTTCAACAGTTCATTTTAAATTTTATTTTTATTAATTTTATACTTATATGTGTATGTGGCGTGTTTTATTCAAATTTTGTATCTTATTACTCTTTTGTAATTTTGTTCACTGACGTATTACTCGGACAAAGTATTTCTTTTAACAATATTTACATATAATCGTATGGGGGCGACAGCTGATTAACGAAAAAAAAACAGATTTTAAACAGACTCTAGAAATATCTGAATATCTATCTATCAATCTATGAACATATATATTGAAAACACGCTTTTTTTACAGTATTGTCACACTTAATAGTTGTTCCAACTGCATTAACTAATTTCTAGTTTATAATGAAAATTGTAAATATATATTTCTTTGGCTAAAGGTAGTTTGTGGCTATTAAGAAGAGCTTATGATGTACTGTTTGGAACCTTTGGTGTAGTAATGAATATTACTGTAGTTTTTTCCCAATACCAAATCATTATTTTTAACACCTCGACACGTGTTTCGATTAGTAAAAGGAGTTACAGTTTTGTTTGGAGCGAGTTGTTCTATTCATCACAACTATTATTTGTGTTCTGTGCAAGGACTTGAATCAGGAACTAATTTTATATTTTAATTGAATCGTGACACAGAATACATGTGTCACGATGTGAACACAAATAGTAATAGATTATGGGTTCCCCCCTCTTGGTAACTTTTCAAGAGAACAATATATCGAGGTCGGCAAAATTCACGAAAGAAGTCTTCATTTTTACTGCTTTTTAATAAGAAATTCATCCGTGCTGCATCACTCATCGCCGAGAGGACGCTACAAACTTTTTTTCGAATCGAAAGAGGTTTTTGTTGACACCCCGATCAATAGGTGACTCAATTCACGATGCAACACTCAATCAATCAACCAATCAATGTACTTTATTGTCTAAGAGGAAAGACTCTTGTTGACAAAGCATGGTTTATATGTACAATACAATAGTATATGCCTATTAATTTGTCAGTGATTTATATAAAATGGTTAAAATTTGCAGATATAAACAATAGATAATACATATATCTTTGGTCTAGTTGTAAAAAGAACAAAAAATAAAAATATAAGTAAAAATATATAAAAATTTTTTCATCTCTCGATGAAATCACACATAAATATAGAATACAGATAATTTAATCTCATAGATAAAATGCAAAAAGCTACAGTTAGCCCAAGATACTGTCACTATAATACTCCTGCAGGCTGTAGTATCCTTTAGTTAAAAATATGCTTTTGACGGTTTTCCCACAGATTCTCGGGCATGATATATTTTTTACTTGGCTCGGCAGATGATTGAAGAGTTTTTTACTCTCAAATATGAGAGAGTGTTTGGTTAATGTCGTTTCACTTATGGAAATCGGTTCAGAAATTTCAAAGTAATTAGTAGTTATATATCTGAAAACAAACGATAAATATATTTTTACTCCAATAAGTTCACATTCACTTTCTCACAATAAGGTCTTTATACAATTTTATTCCTTACATTATGAAATGTTCCGGTAATTTCGTTGCAAACACCTCTGACGATTCATCAGAACTAAAAGTAACTCTTGAAGAGGAAAGGTCAACTTCAATTTTCAGTTCGTATTTTATAAGATCAGTTCCTTTGAAAAATGCTTGTGTTCCTTCGGAAATATATGTTCAAGTTCGAGATACATTTCTTCATATTTTTTTCATGATATTTGCAGTTTTTTTAGGAGTTTTACTGAGAGGTAGGAATGACAAATATTTTTATTAAGAGGCAAGCCAGAATAACTGAACCACTAATCTGTCACGAAAGTTTTCAATTTCTAAAATAAATTTTTTAAAAAATGAAGGAAGATACCGTCGTCTCTCATACTTACCTATAGCAGGTTTTCAAAAGTCAAAGGGATAGAAAGAACTTGTCATGTTGAAAAAAAAAGTTTATTTAGTAACAGAATCATTAACAAAATAATTAAAATTTCAAAACTGGCAATCAAAAAAGTATCAAGCCCCTTTCAACATTTGAGTTGTTTTCCATAAAAGTCAACATTTGATAAATATTAATCTCTAAAGATAGTGCAACAAATAAAATAAATAAAAACCAAATATTTGAAGAGCTAAAGTAGAACTTCCATAAACACCATTATTTCGTTTTATATTTGAATAAACAAATTCCGTAATAAATAGTAAATAATAGTGTGGAAATATTTTATAGTCTCACAAAAACTGAATACCAAGATCTCCTTTATCAGTTAAGTCGAGGATTTTGATTCAACAAATTATGATTAGGAATAACAATTATCTTATCAGTAAAATTGAAAGAGATGGTCTACATAATACAATAAGTTAGTCTCGCATTATCTTTCAAAGTTGCGCAACTATTGCAAACAATTTCAAGTAAGTACCTCACACTGGCATTCAAATGAATATAAATATTCGTTTCTTTGGTTTATCAATCAAGACACCTGTTTTAAGTGACAATCACTATTGGTTTATTAAGCAAACAATAGTTTTTTGTGAAAAATTTCAAACAGGCAAATTGATTTAGGTTTTTTACACTCGGACACAGGTTTCTAGGACTGAGTCTGAAGATGTATCTCATGAAATTTCCGAATTTGTTTTTCAAAAAGAACAAAAAGGAATGTATAGTCTGTTTTGAAAATAGTATTGAGCAGATAGTTTTTTTGAGACTGTGTCTAGGAAGAAATGCATGAACAAAATACATGATTGAATAGAGATATTTATTTCATATCCCCCCAAATGTTTCAGTCTGAGAGAATTCTTAGTAAACTACTATTTTATTCGAGGGCCATTACAACTTTTCACAAAATTCCTTTCGGATTATTTTTGGATAATAGAAAGTCGTGAATATATGAAATAAGCTGTGAGAACTAACAAAATATATATCGGTCTGACTAAGCGAGCCATTGAAACTAGTTTCAAAGAACACGCGGCGCATATCCGATTTCGGAGACCCAAGGTCGCCTCCCAAACAGCCATTTGTTTACCTCTTTATGAATCACTCTGTCAAAATTAGGGGAAACTTTCGCGAGATACTTTCTCGCAAATTTCTACTCGAACTCATTGATGTGTATCAAAAAGTGAAAGTGTACCCTGTTGGTTGGTGAAAGGCACGTCGAGAATAGTAAATTGCAGTTCTGGTGTTTGCCAAAAGTGCTCGTTTTGAATCTCTTGCAAGCATTCAAAAAGTAATCTTCTCAACATTTTTTCCACTTTGAAGCTAACTTCTCGAAAACATGCTTTTAGAAAGCTTCAAAAGCTACACTCTAGGTTAATGGACTGACACCTACCAGAAAACAACTATTCCCCTGTTTTCGGGCTGTCAGTGCAAGGTAGTGTCGTCTATCATCAACATAAAGTCAATAATTTTTGATAATTGAAAAAATCGAATTCCTTCAGGGTATCATTCTTTGAACTAGGCTGAAGCAAACGACAACCATGTTTGTCATCGCCCCACCAGCCTGTTAACGAGACAACCCCCAAAAATTACTACCTCCACGGTATGAATATATTTCAAGGAAAATTGAAATGAGTACGATATTTGAATGGAGAGATATGAATCATTTCGATGAAATCCGACTGACTAAAACTTTATTCTTCAACAAATTCAGTTATATGATCTTCACATTAGCTTTTATGTGTTTTAAAGTAAGTGTGTTGAATGAGAAATCGCCTACTATTTCTCTCTGCACTTTTCACTGTAAGTAGGCAACTAGATGATACCAGCTGATTGATTTTTATACAACCCTTGATCTTGACAAATAATTCTGTAAATTTGTATTAAAAAAGGAGCTGTTTAATAGTATATAGCTGCCCATATTTTTGCCAAATTAGTGATCTAGTAGCAGATTTTTTTTATGTACATGTAGTTCAACCCTTCTTATGCAATATATTTATGGATGTTGTCACATCCTTAATATTTATTAATAGCGGTAAACCATTATTAGGATGCGAAAATTTGAGCACCCTTCTCCTGTTCCTTCGTATTCGCACATCAATTATTAATTTAGATTTGTTTTTCTTCTCAAAACAGACTGTACAATTTAAATCTAAAGAACAAGGAGCCAGCCCTAAAACAAAAAAAAAAATTGCAAAAAAAGTATAATAATACTGAATTGAGGTGAATGAAAGGGAGGGTCAAACTGAACATGAAAAGGAAAATTTAAAATGAGATTCTCAATCTTCGGATCGTAGGAAAACATTCCTGCGTGAGATCCATCCTTTTCTTTTTGTCAGGCCCTACCTTTTATCGTTATTAAATTACTACCCTGAATATCCCAATTTTATTTTAAGGTGTTTTCACACCTACCGACTGACTTGATTTCTATCATTAACTAATATTTTCTAATAAACTTCCATACGCTGCCGTCAAGTGTCTACGTACGTCAATTCTTGCTGGTCGTCATAGTGAACTTTTTCCAAGGCAACTTTTGGTGGTGAATATTGCTCTCTGGAATCTGAAAAAAAAGGAGGGAAAAATGATTAGAATCATGAGGTTTTATAAAATGGCAAAATCGTTTCAGAAATGCTGATGATGTCATCAACGTTTTCATGTTATGAATTTATTAGGGAGAAAAATTACCATACTTCAATCTAAAATATAAAGACTAGTTTATAATATATCTTCTGCGAAAATTCCATATCAGAACAGTCCTCAAACCCAACAAAAGAAAAATTTATTTATTTACTTATGTCATCTATGCAAATATCTCAGGCAGGTAATTTTATATGACAGGTAAGTCCTAAAAGCTGATTACGATCTAAATAATCTTAAAATTACATACAGTTAATTATCAGCTATAGCATATAATTTGGAGCTTTAATAATAAAACCTTCTTTTATATTAATGTTGAAGAATTCAACAAACACTTTGTGAGATTTTCACTGAACAGTTTTGAAAAAACCTAACACGTTTCGCTATGCAAAAGCTTCTTCAGGCGTATCTATACTCTAGAGGAAATCTCGCAATGAAGTGTTTCCTGAATATGTCACAGATGTTCATCAAGTATTTCAATGTTTAAGAAGTCTGCATCTAAACTTTGGCTGAACAGTATAGATATGAAGGTGTCAAGTGATTTTATGAAACATGTAAATTAAATAAATTTCTTGAAAGAAAATTGTCTGATTTAAATTATTTTATTTTTTGATTGAAACGTTTTTAAAAGTACTTGATTAATCTAATTTATCAACAGTGACAGCTAGTTAATGGAAAACAAGATTTTAGCAGTGTTTTTCGACATCTATATAGAAAAGGCATTGAGTAAAAAAAATTGGAGCCCATTTCTGTATTCGCGATCCAAACAAAATTTTTCAAGTGTTATTCATTGAATTGATGCCGTACTATACTACCAATTACCCGAAAATCATCTCGAAACCATTTTTGAACATTCTTTTTCTTTTTCTTTTTTAGATACTATTCCAAAAAGATGGCACAACTATTAACAGAGGTTTTGAATGAAAGAAATTATTGAAAATAGAGGGAGACCTGAATATGTCAAACTGAAAAATAAATCTGTTGAGAACAAGCAAGTGTTCAAGAAAACAAAAGATGTAAGGTGATTATATTCAGTGTGTGTCACATTGAACTACCATTAGAAATTGAGTACTGGATCCTCCGGGAGGAGGGAATATTAAGAGCAGAGAGTTGCTTCACAGATGGATCAAAAACACCTTCTGGTTCTGGTGCAGATGTTTTCAGTAGCAGACTCAGGACAGAGATATCAACCTGCCTAGGAACCTATGCGAATATATTTCAAGCAGAAATTTACGCTATTGAATTGTGTGCGGAGAAATTGGATGAATCCAACCTCATATACAAGTCAATAAAAATATTCTCGGACAGTCAAGGACGTTTTGCAAACAAAGACTGAACACCTGGATGGCAAGAAGATTTATGGACTTCTGGCAGAATCTTCCAAGATTGGCTCACTCCAAGGCGTTTATTCACCCTTCGAAGCAACACTTGTTGGACTACAGTAGGGATGAACTACGATGTCTCACAGGACACTGTTATTTGAATCATCATATGCAGAGACTTGGACTGTCGGAAGACAGTGTGTGTGTCGCCTCTGTTTGGAAAGTGATGAAACAACAGAGCACATACTTTGTGCCTGCCCCGCTGGGGACCGAATCAGGGTTTCAGACTTCAGCAGAGCCGTACTCCTACCATCTGACCTGAAAGACCACTCACCATACAAATTAATCGGCTTTGTTAATAAGCCGATTAGTTTGTATGGTGTCGAATGTAAATAGGTGTGAGCCACAATAAACCCTTGCGGGTTGCGGTAGGGGGTCGAATAGACCCACTCACTTTGATCCTAACCTAACCATTAGAAGTTTCACATGAAGGAAATCAAAAGAGATGTGCTTCATGATTAATGATTATGGGGAAACAAAGAAAAGAAAAAGTTTATATACCAATAAACGCAGACAAACTGAACAATTACTATTGCTTTATAAAAGACAAATTAACAAAAACATACCAATTCCATGTAATCTGCTGACTCATTTAAAAAACATTTGTATCACTGATAAATTTATTTTAGATAACTTTAGAAATTATTCATAATTTTAAAAAAGCCGTTGATATAGGCGAAATTTCAAATTAATTTTTGATAACCTTCCTAATATCACATAAGAAATCTACATTTGTCCCATTGCACAAAGGTGGTGATCTCAGTGATCCATCAAAAGTATGCCCTATATGTCTCATTCTGACTAGCCAAGCTAATAGAGAAACTGGTTAAAATAAGATTAACATAAGCAATAGCCACTTCAGCTTTCAATCAAAAAAGAACACCACCCACGATGCTATCTGTTCTTTGTCATACAATGTTTATGGAAATATCGATAAAAAATAGTCATCAGCAACAGTGTTCTGTGACTTTGGTGAAGCCTTTGACTGTGTAGATCACGAAATACTGCTGAAAAACTCTTATCACTATGGCATCCATGGAATTACTTCGAAATGGTTCGACAATTATCTCACAGGAAGAAGTAAGATTGTGAAAACCTTATCATCCTCATCAGAAGGCGAAATGAAAAATGGCGTACCACAAGGTTCAATACTGGGACCGATACTTTTCTTGTTATATATAAACGATTCAACATTTATCGATATAGAAAGAAAATTTATCCTATTCGTCGATGATATTATAGCGTAATAAAACTTTATGTAATCCCCACGAGATTAAAAGCTCAAATAAAAAAAAAAAATACTGGTATGACTCTAATCTGCTGTTATTTAATGTTTCCAAAACAAACTTAATATCATTCCGCTGCATTATTGACAGCATACCGTTAGAACGCAGAAAGAAACGCAGACAAAATGATCGAAAACAGACCTGATTCTAAACTTTTGCTGGTAATAATTGACAATAAACTAAAATTCGCCTATCATATTGTAACCCTCAATAAAAAGGTAGCTTTAGGGTGTTGGCAGTGAGAATAACTTATAAGGAACTTGGTTTGTCTGCCGATAAATCGGCTTATTTGTCAATCATTGATTCTCATTTAAGATATGGAATTTCCTTCTGAGGAATATGTTGCAAACTCAAGACTTTTTTTTATTATACAAAAAAGAGCTATAAGATTCATGTGGTGTCAATGCCAAAAGTCGGGGCTCCACCAAACCCTTGTATGAGCTACATAAATTTTCAAGTCTTTGTAGCAGGGGAGCCTACGATGCAAAATGGGGTTTACTCGAGCGTCAATGAGACATATTAGGTTGCAAAGCTTAGATGATAAGAAGAAAAAATGTTAAATACTATATACCTGTTCATCGGTGGGGGAAGCGGCTATAGATTTTTAAATATGTAAAAAATACTGTTGCATGGACATACTCGAGCGCGTCAGATATTGATAGCATCAATGTCCTACGTATTTTTAATAATGTTGGTATGTTAATCTGATCGTTTGTATGATGTGGGAGGTTGTACGTAAGGTTTAAAAGTAAAAAGAAAAAAAATTATTCGAGCGCGTCAGATTTTTTAAGGGGGTGTTGAGTGCAACAAAAAAAAAGCTCTCATTCAATAATCTGGCGATTTCGATCTGACGCAAACTCGCGGCCATTATTAAAATGTGCAAAAAAATTCACCATTTTGAAATACTCAAGCGCGTCAGATTAAGATATATTTGGTTCAACTTTATGTTTTAGACATGCCGTCTCATAATCTGACGATCATCTAGAGAGATTCACTTAATCTGACAAAAACAATATTTTTTTTTACTTTTTTTTTAAATTCATTGTACTGAATTAATTGAAAAGCTCAGGAAATAGCATGCAAATAAATAAGTGGATGTTTTTTAAGTATAATACTTGTATTTATAAGAAAATATTTTTTTTTAAATGCTCAAAAAAATTAAATTTTTATAATCGATTGATTAGGTAATTAATGAAGAAAAGAGAAATGAAACTTTCTATGTTTTTTACCACTTTTATTTGTAACTAACGTTACTGCAGTTTCGTCATATAAGGACGAAAACATAAACACATAAGTTTGAAAATGTCATTATAGGACGAAACTGCAGTAACGTTAGTTACAAATAAAAGTGGTAAAATACATAGAAAGTTTAATTTCTCTTTTCTTCATTATGATTTCCTACCACGTAGTAACGCTACACCCATCAATTAATTGATTAATTAATGATCATCTTGATCACGAACGAGTCTCTGTGATCAGCTGCGATGACAACAGAATTCAGAGTGGGGACGGAGTGAGAGAGTAATAGATAGAGAAAAAGTGAATAGAGGAATAGAAGCTCGGAGAGGGAAATATAGGTATCACACAGCTGCACGCATTAAACTTTATCGACGAATTTTTGTTATTTTGGCTTGTGGAAATCGTCAGATAATATATTTTTCGTTATCCTTGAATTATTTTCTTCAAAATAAAAGAAATTAGCTAGGCTCGAGAATGTCGAAACGACGTTATTTTTTTACAACTTTGCTGCCCTCCCCTTTCTTTACGTCATTCTCAAATTGTCAGATTACTGGAATATACACTTTTTAGCAGGTAATTAACTCACCCTACCTTAATCTGACGCGCTCGAGAATTTTTGATGATCAATTTTTTTACTAATCTGATCCTTTATCCCTCACAGGCGGCCTTATATATAGGGCTCATATTTGGTGGAGGTACTTAACTGGGTATAAGGTATCCCCCTGTATATAAATCTGCCGCGCTTTAGTAAATCCCGAAATCCCCGCTTGGGCTCCCCTATTATTGGAATTTTCATTTTAGAAATAGTTTGATCAACAATTATTCATTGATTAATGGTTTGACTTTCAAAAACATCGAGCACTGATATTAATGAAGTGCTCGTAATTTCTTTAATAAAGTTTACCAACGTAATGTTTTTCTTAGGAATTGTTTCAATTTCGTTAATTTCTCTAAAATGAATCGGTGTTACCGATACCGATATATGCAAATACCTCATGAGATTCAGAATATTGAAAAATTTAGAAAATTCAAAAATTCTTCAACTAAGTGGATTCTCAAGACGGGACGTAATATTTTTAGTCATATGATAAATTCTAAGTGAGTATTTTTCATTTACCTCCTGATTATGTCATTTTTTCTACATATAATTTATAAAAAACCCAAATATGACCTGGATATGTCATTATATCACCTACAGGCAGGTTGAACTACTTCTGTGATTTTTCTGTTTGTTTTTTACATGTGTTACATTGTTTTGTAAGATTTTATTTTATAATGCAAATAACCATTATTATTATTATTACCAAATCATAAAATGAATATTTCCAAATACTTATTTCTCCCCACTACCTACGCTGTAGGTTCTGGTAAATGCCTACCGGAAAACAACTACTTCCTCGGCTAATACCACGCTAGATATTGAATTATATCTGACAGACATTTATGCAAGATACTTTACAGAGGTCAGTCTCACAGATGTTTCTCGTTCATCCAGCAGCAGGAACATGCTGAAATTATTCAAGTAGATCTGATCCAAAAGCAAAGTGCCTGAGACTCGATTAATTTCTGTGTAATTGATGACTTGCTAATTTTGTGGAAATTCATGATCACTTTAATGAAATGAATGAAAACACTTTTGTCTAATTTCTTTTAGTTATTTTATTTTTACGACCAGTTTCTACACCTGCAGTGTTCTACACTACAGTTTTGAACTTCGCCTCTTGGTTGTTATTTTCTATTTCACCCAATACAGACCATTATTATTATTATTATCAAATTTGAAGACGAGGTTATATAGGGAGTTCGTAGGTAAGCTGGAAGGGAGGGATAGTTAAAATGAATAAGGATGCCAACTATAAAATTCAACGCTGGAGATTATACATCTTAGGTAGGTTGTCTTTGCGACGACACCTAACTGTTTGGAGAATTTGAACAGTTTTTTTGCGGGGTTCAGAAGTAGGGAGTTTTTCTTGGTCCTTTTTTTTATGGTTGTAAGATCCTTGTTTATTTTTGTCAGCATATCAACATTTTGACAAGGCTGAAAGTTCCAGTAGAGGGATTAGTTTTCGGCAAACATATGCAGATTATATTCTTCCATTAGCTGCTGCAAGATGCAAAAATAGCAGAAAGAGTGGGAGCGAGTACCCAACCCTGAGGTTCGCCATTATTGACAATTTGGGTGTCCGAAGCGAATACTGTTAGGTGGTCATTTACACTGACAAATTGTGATCAATTGAAGAGATAGGCTTTGAGCCAGTCTGAAATTTGACCATTAAACCTATAGTATTGGGGTTTGGCGATTAGACAGTCAAGGTTAACAGTATCAAAAGCCCTCGACATATCCAATGGGGTAAGAGATACCACTTCTTGGTTGTCTAGGGCTTCGAGGAAATTGTCTGACATAGAGCATAATGTGGAGACTGTACTAGGTTGTTCTGGTTCTAACATCAGAAACTGTTTGGAAACTGCGCAAGACATGATGCGTACAAGCAAAAAATCTCAAACAGTCCAAAATAGTCTCGGACACTTGGTTGAAACAGAACGTATTTTGAGGAGACCACTGTGCCACCTATCGTATATATGTAGAGATGAAGACGAGAAAATACTGTTGGTCATGTCCATTTTGTTATGTAGCGTATCCTTGTAGTCAGTTCATATGTTATCTAACCTCAATCATCAATTATTTAAATCAAGTAAATAAAAAAACATCCTAGAAAATAGCCCCAACAAATTTCCACATAAATCCGAAATTATCCTCAATAAACCAGAATGCTCTTCATCAACTGTGCATGATCCTGATGTCCTAGAACCTGAATTTCGTAGAACCAGAAAAAACCTACTATGATCTCTACAGAAGCCTGACTGGTTCGAAGGTAGAATATGCTGTTCTTCAACAAAGTCTTACATCTGAGAAAGTATTTATTGGGCGAAGATCCTGAGGATATTTACTTTTGTACAGGGCTTCTTAGGTATGGGTTTGACAACTGATGTATCCCACTGTTGGGGAACCAGCCCGTTTCAAGTGATGAATTGATAATTTGTGTGAGGCGCAAAAGGCAATGCTGGACTAATAGGGTTAAACTCAAAAGATGCTGAAGAAAAAGAGTTATTGTAGAAGCTTTTGATGTAATTGTATTGGCTGTAGTTACTGTAGTTACTGAGTAAATAAAATGATCATCGATAATATTGGTTTTTTTATGTCAAGGTCAGAGGGGCATCTTTTATGTCGAGATCAGAGACCAGAAATGTGGATTTATTCTTACTGCTAATACTTGATAGAGGTCTTGACAGGTAGAGTTGGAAAATTAATCTGAAGAATGTAATTCTCCAGTACCAGAACTGAAGTACTGTCTCTCGACGCGGGTTTCGCCATCCGAGTTGAAACTAAAACTGTCACTGTTCTAGTCACATCTCGGCGATGTTAAAAGTAAATTTTCGTCATCTAATGACACTAACTTCTTTGCGAGACAGTGTCCTACTTCTTGTGTGTATGAAGTGTTTCAATTCGATTCACAGAGGCATGTTTCTTTAATTTCCATCTGTAGGAAATTTCATACAAACGCCGGTCCTGTACACTTGCTACTTCTGGTAATCAGACACCAGATGTTTGACCTACAACCTTTTCAATTAACTATCAAAGCTTCGAGTTTAACAATCTATTTAAACAATTGACACAAATCATAGAGTATAATTGCTAGTCTGAGTGGTCTGGATCAACGGAGCGGTTTCAAGGTCTTTATCTTCTGAAGCGATCGCAAACTTGACAGGGGATGCTGCGAAACGAGAAATTACTTCATTAGGATATATACCCATTACTTGAGGCGATAAAATAAAAAATAATTATATGAAACCGTACTCGACATTTATCATTTTGATGTGATTGTAATGTATGGTCCTAAAAAAGAGATTTTTGTTTATTTGAGGTGATCTTGTAAACATATTTAGTAGCAAATGAATAACGAAAAAAGAACTTGGAAAATTGAATTTCATTGAGGAAATTGTGGAAAATATGTTTATATTCTTATCCTGACATTTTCAGTCCAAGCATTTTAAACACTGTAAAAAGGAAAACACATATCGGGGGTCTGACCTTGTATCACAAAGTTGATAACAAGAAATTTATTCCATAATTTACATTGAAATGTCTGTGTTGCATCATATTCTATGGAATTAATTATGTATTATCAAAAGGCTTATCATCATAAATAATAAATTTTTGTGTGGAGACAATAGAAAAGTACTCTTCCTCAAAAAGATGAGATATTACAGTTCAAAGTAGACAAATGAATCTGATTTTCGATTCAATGGATTTGTCTTCGCCCGGAATTGCAGAAAAACTATTATAACGTTTTAAAAATTGGAAACAAAAAATCAAATATTAAAGGAATTGACAACGTTCGGTTATCAGGTTATGACAGTAGTCATAATGGATGCCAAGGCAATTGAGGTTATAACATCTGTGATTATGCAAACATGAACAATTATTCTGTTATAATAGAAGCAAAGTCAGCAGTATGCTTCACAGTGTTATTTACAATGCTTCGAGCGGGAAAATCGAATTTTTCACAATGAAGCCATAATGCAATCAGAGTTCGAAATAGTGACAATCAATCCACTGTGGATGAAGAAGAAAACACATGGGAAAGTGTCAGTGTTGCCAGGTCTTTTGGTCTTGCAGTAGATCTCCTGTTTTGATTCTCGAGCTACTGTTCTTTAGTTTGAGACTTAAAATTTAGTTTACTTTCTATAATAATGATTAAATGACTGTAAATAGTGGAAATGACTATGTACATAGTATGTACTTTTTCTAGTGTTTCTGTATTAGCAAATTACCTGGTCCTGTTAGTATGGCCTGACTTTGTGCTTCACGAACACAATATAAATAAGTTGATATAACTCGGCTAGTAACTTCCTTTTAATGTTAATTTGATTTTGAATGAGTGTTTGATTAATTTTTACTGCATGCTGCTGCTCTAAGAATAAATAATGTAAAGAAACATATGAGAAGGCTATTTCATAAGTAATTAGTCTCAATGAAAATAATAAAATTTCATCAATACAGTTTTATCACAATTTCCAAAATATAAAAGTGTATCTGTTTAGAATTTATTGATCACTCAGTAATATATCTTAAGTGAAATAATGGCAAAGACATTAAAATATTTATTCAATATGGCACCAGCAGTATAACTGCCTCAATATTAGGTATAAATCGCCATCTCTAAAAAATATTATTTTTTACTCAAATCCTCGTTACCTTTCAAAGATAATAAATACTGGACAGCGACATGTAGAACACATGCTACGAAGGCACCGTAACCAAAGTAGCGGAATGTAAGGGGTCCTCCCAAATTTTTGTAGGTCCAACCGGCAAGTAGGCTTCCTAGCGATACTCCGACACCTTCAAAAACAGCGCCTACCAATCCCTAAAAAAATGTTTCAAGTTATTGATAATATTCAAATGGATGCATATGCACTGGACTTGATAATTAAAGTGGGTCAAGCTAATTGACACAGTTATATGTAGAGGTAAAGTTTATAACTGATTCAATTGCATTAAATAATAAAATTGAAAGTCCCAAGTTATTCTATTCAATAGAATACACTGTGTATATTGTAATAGTTCTAGCGATAGCGTCGGGTTTGGAATTAAAAAAAAAGAGGGTTTCAAAGTGATCAATTTTCTCAATAAGTAATTTGTATCTCATTAGTTTTCTCAAGAAAGATCGAACAAAAGTAGAAAAAATTGCGCTCAGATATGACCTGTCACCAATCACACTCTAGATAAAAAAATGGGTTACCCCGACCTTCAAATGATTTGCAAGATCATGATCAAATGCAAGGTAGCTGTCTAGTAGTGAGGAGAAAAATGCGAACAGTTTGTACATCAACTTTTTCTTATGACTCATGATTCTTCGAATGATCTTCAGAAGTTAATTTAAGATTAACTCAAGGTCACATCAGGTTGTACTTCTTTGTAATTGAAAAATATAGATTCCCACTCAAAATCTACTCTAGACCTTCAAATAATTCGCAAGGTCGAGGTGAAATCAAAAGGCTTACCAGAACTTTTGGATCACCTTTAAGACAGATTTTTCTCGTCATACAACCTCAAACTAAAGACCTAAGATAATTCCCAATATTTCTTATTGATAGCGAGATATTTACCATGTATAGATTACAATGTTTTGATATAATACTGATACATTTCAAGTTACACTATAAATGACACATGAAGTTTTCAGAAGTTCATATTTCATGTTGTAGTTTCTGTTGATACGTCTGATAAAAATTTATATATGTTATGATATGTTGTTTATTGACCTTCTCCATTCATAACCAAGGTGACATGAAGTAAACAAGGATCAAATGCCAATGCTGATGCTGCAGAATCAACACCTGCTAATACATGGTTCTTTGAAGAAGACACAAAGACTCTTTATTCTGTTTGTTTCAATTTCAGTTAATGTAAACAATTATTTTCCTATAATACCGTCCTGTGTGACGAAATAGTTAGTTACAAATTATTGGACTCACATACAAGTTCATTACTTTATATTATTGTGTATTCTGTAACTCAAAGGAACACAGTACTGTATCCCTATTTTCAAAATAAATATATCTCAAAAGCGAGATATAACAAATTGGCGCAGTCGGTAGGACACTAAACGGAACAAGAAGCAGCGTAACCGGTAGTGGTGGATCCCAATCATTCAAAGGAAGAACCAACAATCCCAGTCCACGGGACCACAGAAGGACGGTCTCTTCAACGGCGGAAAAACACGCGCAAGCTAACTTCTCCCGGAGCTTGTGAAGTAGGATTTCATCCTCTATGGACAACGTTTGGCGAGTGAAAAAGAATTATCACGACTTCTTCACATTTTTGAAACTGAATATTTATTTATAAGTAAAAAACCAGTTCTATTGTAAAACGCACCTTACAAACTCAATACAAATTTTTCAATCATACCTGAGTATGATGAAGATCAAATCTTCATCAATACATTTTTACATGCTAGTAATTCTGCTCAACGCATGGCTGTACAAGATCAAAAAATGTTGGTAACATTACATATCAAAAACTTATATTTCAAAAGCGAGATATAACATAAATGGTGATTAATCTTGGCATTATCTTGGCATTTGTAGAGGAATGCACTTTAAATTATAATCGATTGATCGTATGTTTTTTATCATTTCACAAGACTCAGTCAGTTGATAATAAACAAGATTCATTTACCACAATAGTGGGTTTTCCATGAAGTCATAAAGTAAAACTGTGACTCATTTATTTGAATATGATCAACCACAATCGCTACTATATCTTTTCAGAGTTTGCAACAAACTAACTCTTGAATTCATTCGATATTAGCTTGTCAACTTTTTCTGTTTTCTGCTGATTCTGTTAGCCAGCTGTTGCCCCCTTACGGACGAAAACCCTCAGAAGTCGAAACTTGTGCGAGCCAAGGTTTAACGAGGTCTTATCTGTCAACGTCCGATTCCTAGTAAATACAAAATTCTACAGTTGGATCCGAGCCAACATTCACATAGCGGTTGATTAAATCAGTAAAATGAACTACTTACTCTTATCAACCGACTACCAACCTTCAAATAACTTTGTGATTTCCATTCAGTTTTTACCGAATAGTTCTACTCTACTTTTTGGGTTTTGAGAACGAAATTATACTTTCCGAAACATTAACCATCTAAACCAAGCCAAGTAAATACTTAAATCTCGTTTATTTTATTTTTAATTTGTAGGCAAAATTTATAAATACAGACACATACGAAAATGAACAACAACAATAGAATATCGAGTCATTTTCGAAAGTGATTTTTTTGGTTTTCAGTAAGGAAATGGAAACGTTAACCATTTAAAGCAAGCTAAGTAAATTAATTGAATGTTTTTCTATTTATTACTTGATTTGTAGGTCCAATTTATGAATATAAGTCAATGATAAATTGGAAATAGACCAAATTATTTTTCCGCAACTAGATTCAAAGTAGGTTCTTTTCTCAAAGCTTCTTTAGCGAAATAAGCGTTGAGAAAACAATAATTGGAATCGTCAGCCGATGAATGAAACTTCTTCAGAGGTTTACACATCCTGAGTTCATCTCAGGATGTCATGGGAGATAAACTCAGGTTATATAGACCTGTAGCCACTCGTCCCAGCAAAACGTCAGGAAGAAATTCCAAAAACCGACGGCCTTCACACTCGAAAAATAATGACACTGAAAATATAAATTCATAGTCATGAAGGTCCCAGATGAAGAAAATTATACTAATTACTATGTTAATTGTTATTTTAGGTATCTTGATCTCTATTGTAAAGTCAATACATTAGTTATCTTCTATGATTACCATATCTTTAATGAAGGCACAACGATATCTACTTGTGTCCTAGTTGCTGACTGTAATAATTAGATAAAAAAAACAATGATGAATAAGTTTAATTAGTAGGAAAAGAAAGTTTTTGGCTTTCTACTACTCCATCTTGTTACAAAAAAATGTGGGAATCTGCCTTCCTTTCTTTGGAAGATTCCCACATTTTTTTTGTGACAAAATGGAGTAGTAGAAAGCCAAAAACTTTCCCAGAAATCAGTCATTTCTGAAAATATAACCCTTTCAATATATAATTAGTACTGAGAATTCTCATGATGTTGAGAAAAACAGTCGTACAGTTTATTAAGGCAGTTTGTTGAGAAAGAATTAAAGATTTGTTTAATTTCAGCTTGTTAGCTATGAACCACTGTTCAGCTATCTCCTCAATTTCTTCCGAAACGGTTTCTAGGTATAGTTTTCCATGGAACGGTAGATTCCCATTACTATGATGTTAAATGAATAAAATCAACTTGTAACTGAATTATATTGTTAACATCCTCTGAATAAATATCTTAAAAGGTAAGCTAGTGTTTTGAAAGGTCACATAGGAGCAGTTTTGATCTAGTGCTGAATTGAAACGTAACAAGAGTGACCCTATTTTGGGTACTTAGCTCTTTGGGTACGCTCAGACAGCTTCCAACCAGTCTGGAGAAGACTTGAAATGAGCTGAGCGCCTTTATTGTCGCCTGGCTGTCGGAGAATATGGCAATGATTTTATTTGTGAACTTCTGCCTGTTTATTTCCCCTATACAGTGTTCGATGGCCGCTACATTTGATTTCTTGTTGATTATCACATTTCTAATGATAGGTAAAGTAAAATTATATTCTATTTATACAGGGTGAGCCATCGAAAATTTGACATGTAGGTTTTGGGTACTTATCTTGCAAATCCTAAAAAACGCTCAGACAGGTCGATTTTTATTGAGGAGGAAACAGTTTTTTCCCATTTACAGCGTCGTCACTTCAACCCTGGAGCAGAGGGGTGAACAACCCTTAAAATTTCAATAGGGAACTGGGTCAGTTGCACATCGTTTGAAAGATCTTGAAATTCTCTGAACAATGGTGTACATCTTTCTTTTAATTTGGACGAACATTAATAAATTCAGAGTTGAAGTTACTTCATTCTCATTTTAGCATATGCTCAAAATTGTCACCTCCAGCTTCCATGCAATAATAAAGATTCTGCTGTAAACGTTCTCGAACATTGTGGAGCATTTCTGGGGTGATTTGGCGACATTCATTTGTGATTCGTTGTCGTAAATCTTCAAGTGATGCAGGAATACAGTGAATTCTGCCTTTCAAATGTCCCCACATGAAGAAATCTAACGGCGAATGTTCTGGTGATCGTGGTGGCCATTCGATAGTGCCTCGCCTCCCAATCCAGTGATCCGAAAAAGTCTGATCTAAATACTGCCGAACAGGCAGAGCATAGTGCGGAGGAGCCCCATCTTGTTGAAATATTAACAGA
Source organism: Leptinotarsa decemlineata (assembly GCF_025532065.1). NCBI lineage: Eukaryota > Metazoa > Arthropoda > Insecta > Coleoptera > Chrysomelidae > Leptinotarsa > Leptinotarsa decemlineata. Next base: position 5,387,945 of record NW_027412573.1, on the reverse strand, counting down.
TCCTCTCGATAATTCTGGTCATTTTTAATAATATCAGTGAGAAGGGGATTGATAGTATCTTCCAGAAGCTCCACATACATTTGTCTTTTTGAATTGCATTCTAAAAACAATGGGCCAATAATACGGTCACCAGAAAATCCAGCCCATACATTTAATTTTTGTGGACGTTGAGTATGCACTTCATGAAAAATGTGAGGATTTGAATCAGCCCAATAGCGACAATAATGACGATAAACTGTGTCATTTAGAAAGAAAGAAGATTCATCACTGAAGCGAATGTTGAAAAGAAAATGTGGATTTTTTTCTGCTCGTTCGTTCACTAACCAACTCGCAAACATTACAAGCGTCGATCGAAATCATCTTCATTCAGTTCTTGCGTTAATTTAATCTTGTGAGGATGCATTTTGAGGGTTTTTAAAATACGCCGAATGCTAGTTCGTGACACCCCGGAAAAAAATGCTAACTTTCCTGTGCTCAAAGTGTGGTCAAGCTCAACATGGCCCAGAATTACCATTTGTGTCGCTTCTTTTGTTACTGGTGGTTCGATTTGCCGTTTTTCATTTGCTACAGATCCAATTGCGCGATATTTTGCAAATAAATCGAAAACATACTGTCGCGACACATTTTTCCCATGTTGTTGATTGAACAGCGGCTCTCGCAGCACAACGTCTATTTCCATAGTACAGTTCAATCAACTCAACCCCCTCTCTGCAGTTGTGTAAACCATTGTTTCATCAGCAACACTTTACGGCACTCACTACTAGTAATAATGTTGATATCACTTTTAACATAAATAGAAACAGCATTTTCAACCATTTCTCAATTGTAATAGTCCTCTTATCATGGAAGAACTAAATTGTTGCTATTAACAATATTGAAAAAGTTAATTACCGCAAAAAATTCTTGTAAATACGTCCAAATAAAAAAAAATGTACACCATTGTTTAGAGAGTTTCAAGATCTTTCAAACATGTTTGCGACTCGCCCTCTATTCCCTATTAAAATTCCAAGGGTTGTTCACCCCTCTGCTCCAGGGTTGAAGTGCCAACGCTGTAAATGGGGAAAAAACTGCCCCCCTCCCAATAAAAATCGACCTGTCTGAGCGTTTTTTCGAATTTGCAAGATTAGTACCCAAAACCTCTATGTCAAGTTTTCGATGGCCCACCCTGTATAATGAGTTCATTTCATTTTCAACAAGACAATGTGCGGTCTCTCTTTTCATATCATAAATGAAATTTTTAAAATATTTCCTTAATAATTGTTCAGAGTTATCCTATTTTAAGTGTGAATCTATGATGACAAGATGTTTGATATGGTCACTTTTCTTCATTACTTTTATTTCACTTTGTTTTATTCGAACTTTAATTCCACCATAGCTTGGAAGTTCATTTTTATAGCAGCAAAGGGTTTTGAAGACGGTTTTGTCAAAATTGATTGTAGCAGTTCGGAAACAAGAAGGAAGGAAGATCATTTACATAGATTACAAACAACAGTGGGCCCAGGACCGACCCCTGAGGAACACCAAATTTAACGTCTCTGAAAATGGACAATTCGTTGTTGAATAATACAGCTTGGAAACGATTTCTCAAATACGATTTAATAAGTGTTAAATACGTTTTCTTTAATTTGGACTGGCGGATGATTGAATAGTTTGACAATAATTGAGTTCCTAACTGAGAAGCTCGTGGGAATGGCAGTTCTATATTGTTATTGTGACTGCAGCTATTATAAGAAGAAATGTAGGTCACATAAGACAAAAAATAATGTTTCTCAATTGAATAGAAAATTTCCAAAATGTAAAGGGATGCTACAGTTGAAATAACATGAGCTTCGAAAAGAGGTTTGCATGTAACCCAAGAAGCAGCTTTGCACATGCATCGGACAGCAATTTTTTTAAGAATAAAAATCAGTTGAAATAAATCTCTGAAGCAGACTCCCCAGAATGCAATGCCGTATCTCATATAGGAATCTATAAGAGCAAAATAGGCTGTTTTTGTATGGGCATTGCCTAGTTCTGTAGAGACGACTCTTAGTGCGTAGCAGTCTGAGGCAAGCTTCTTGCACGATCCTTGAACTTCAACTTATCATTTATTTTCAGCCCAAGATATTTATAAGTACGTATTCTTTCTAAGCAGGAGTGTTACTTTGTACGGTTATAATCCAACCTCAAACAATCCCATGTGCCACTAATGAAAATAATAAAATTTACTCACCTGCATTGTGGCCTCGGTTCCCGCAGGAGCAATGATACTGGCATAGGACGCCATGCAGGCGAAGAACAATCCGAAAGTGATGCCGTTCATCAACTCTATCGGCAGAAAATACCACGGATTGGAAACAACCGAATACAATATGAACCTCATTCCAACCGCGAACAAAACCAGAGACATCGTGTGGATGTGACCCAATTTCTTAATTATTTTTCCTGACAAGAAAAAGAACGGAGCCTCTCCTGCCAAACACTGTATTGCCTGGACAATTCCCTCCAGCGTCTTTACATAATTGATGGTTTCGCAACCTTGAATCTTGGCCAAATCTTCGATGAGCCAGAAGAGGAACTGCCATATGAGACCGGTGCACATACCCACGCAAACGCACCATATGAGGTAGATGTTGATGCGGATATTCAAAAGCAAGCGACCGATGTCCCGGAATATGTTGGTGGCCAGTTTTGTTTGAGTGTACTGCAAAGTATATTTGAGTTCAGTAAACGTTTACTTCAAGACTAAGAAGGACTCACCTGAATTCTTGTAGATGCCAGAAAATCCAACACGAGAAAAATGGCAGAGAGGTAAAATGCGACGGTGTAGTCTTTCTGAGATTTTCCAGAGCTCAGAGCATCAATTAATAAACCTGCCACTGCTGAAACGATTCCCCAACCTAAAGACCCAAACATTCGCTGGTAGCCATACTTGTCAGGCCTGTCACCTGCAAGAAAAATTACCAATAACTATCAGGTTGTTTTAAAAGTTTTACCCGTTTCAAAGTCATATGTTTTTGTAGGTCCATATCTCAATAAATATTTATTCTACTGTGTCGTGATACATATTGATCGATAGAGAATTTTTTGCTTCTTTTCAGCTTATTACTATATGATGTTGAGCGATTTTTGGCCAATTTTTCTCCACGAATTCAAATTGAACCAAATTGAAGAGTAGAGTAGAGTAATTTATTTGACCACTTTATATACAAAAATACACACATCGGAAAAGTCTAGGGATATTTTTATAACATACTAAATATCATAAAAATAAATGCATGAGGTCGTTTAATTTCGATTAAATCTGTACCACCCTGTAGATTTCTATGGGCTGAACAAAGCCTGCAAAAACGGTAAATAATCTTTTATCAAGTTTTTTACAAACTGTAGGTTTTCGGCTAAAATGAATAATCTGAAAGTGTCGAGTTTGTACATTCTATGCAGTTCTTGCTCAGCAATTAAACTGGAAATATTGTGCTTTAACATGGAACGCCATCACTTACCATTGGCTGAGATGAATAGAGCTGTAGGGCTTCTTCAAGGTGGCATGCGACAAAATGATGTAGCTCTTCGTTTCAAGGTCTCCCAAAGTGTTATCAGTCGATTGTGGCGGCGTTTCCGTGAAACTGGCAGTCCAGCCGAACAACATCCAGGGCGAGGACGTGCTACAACTGCAGTTCAATACCGATTTTTGGTCTTAACCGCAAGAAGACAACCGACAATCACAGCACCTGCACCTGGGATGCAAATAATTGGGCCACAGTTTTGTTTACAGACGAATCCAGATTTGGATTTCATCCAGATTCTCGTCGAGTAAGACTGTGGAGACGACCTGGAAATAATGAACGTTTGAGACACGTCCAGGAAGTCCACACATACAGAGGTGGTACAGTAATGCTATGGGGAGGAATCATGATCGGCGGCAGAACCGATCTCGTTTTTCCAAATCGCTCCCTCACAGCTCGACAGTACCTCGACACCATTCTTCTACCTATAGTCCGTCCGTTTGCTGGTGCTGTTGGTGAAAACTTCCACCTGATGCACGATAATGCTCGTCTATATGTCGCGCGTCTAGTGACTGACTGGCTCACCAACGAAGGAGTTGATGTATTGCCATGGCCAGCACAATCACCGGACCTGAATCCCATCGAGCATGTGTGGGACATGCTTCAACGAAGAATTACTCCGCATATGGGGAACATTCACACAACGTTTCAATTGAGAGAGCTTTTAATTGCTGAATAGGCAAATGTACCTCAACAAGACATTGACAATCTCATTTTGTCGATGCACGATAGATGTAGGGCCGTAATAAACCAGCGTGGAGGCCATACTTTGTACTGATTCCAATTTTTTTTGTATTATGATTTTTTTTCGGGGTGCCAAAGAAGAGCCATATTTTTTTTAGTTTTGCTTATATGCGCACTCAGTATTTTTGACCATTTAATAAATTTTGTTGTAAGTTACATTCGTTTAATAATCACCCGTCAACCTTTTTTGTCCCTAAAGCGATCTAAAAAAAATTATTGCCATTTTTAAAAATATCCCTAGACTTTTCCGATGTGTGTATATTTATGGTAAGTCATATATACTATATATACAGGGTATTGCAGTATATTACTCTATTTTGTGAGCAATGAAAATCTAAACAGACTACAGAAGCTTCAAAACATATCCATGAGGGCAATATTAAGTTGTAATAAACGCACATCTGTGGAATGCATGTTGGAAACACTGTCTCTTATGTCTGCTAAACAAAGGATAACAATGAATATGCTAATATTCATATTTAACATTAAACACAATGTTGCCAAATTATCTGAGTGATCAGTTAAGCTACACAAGTAGTATTCATAGGCACTCCACTAGAAATAGAATAGGAAATTTTTATATCAACAGAGAACATATAGGTTGTGATTCGTTGTATAGTTCTGGTCTGATTGCATTTAATAATTTGCCAAGTCATATAAAAAGCTGTGATTCATTAAATTCATTCATAAGAAAATGTAGTGAATATATTTCAAGAAATTGTCATCAATAATTCTTCTTGTTTTCTAGTTTCTTGTTTTTAAAATATGACTTGTCTCTAATATATATCTCTCTCTATATATATATATATATATATATATATATATATATATATATACATATATATATATATATATATACATATATATATATATATATATATATATATATATATATATATATATATATATATATATATATATTTATATATATATATATATATATATATATATATATATATATATATATATTTATTGTTTTGTATTTTATAAGTGACTGACTGTACTATAAAGAGCATTATTTGCTAATAAAGAGTAATAATAATAATAATAATAATAATTCATATACGATGGTCTATTAGACGTATCTAGATAACGAAAAAAGATGAGAGTTTCAAATGTTGGTTACCGATGTAGATGGCAGTAATCCATCGCTTGAAAATATTTTCATCACCAAATTGTTGCCACATCTACATGTAAGAGACATCAACTTGGAAATTTTAAATGGAACACCCTATATATTATATCATTTTTGAATTCTGCATCAAAATCCAAATTACCTTTGTGGACCATGTTCTATACCTATCTCTCATCGTTTTGAAAATATTAATTATTTTGTAATTTTTTTTTGGCGAAAACATGGTATTTTTAATATTCAATATCGCATGAATTAACTGATACACCAAACTGAAATTCTGGCAACATTGAGGTAAGATATGGTGGTTGTTATTTTAGAACGAAACTAGAATCTTATTCTATACAGAGTGTCTGAAAAATACGTCTCAATTTGTACCTTTGATAAATGACCATAACTAATTTTTTTCAAATAGAATACCCTGTATGTTATTCAATTTTCGAATTCAGCCAACCAATGTGAACAACTTTGGTCAACTATGTCCTATGGCTATCTCTGACCGTTTATGAGATATGAAATATTAAAAAAAAATTGTGCCTATGCAAGCATAAAATTTCCAAAAAAATTGAAAATCAAGTGCATAATACACACATTCTCAATATTTCAGCTTTGCAAAAATGACGTAGATCTCGCTCGGGCCTTCGGAAATTCACTCGAGGATTCAAACTTTCTGAAAAAAATTATATGGACTGATGAATCACAATTTTCACGTGAGAATATTCAATCGCCAAAATAATCACTTCTGGGCTTCAGAAAAATCCCCATTTCATTAGACAAAGGGGATTGCAACAAAAAATGAGTTTTAATATTTTTTGTATGCTCATGGATGATAAAGTTTCTATTTGAATTATTGAAGAAAAGTTGAATTCCAAAAAAATATTCAAATATTCTGAAATCGACTGTGAGTGATTTTCTGGATGATTTGCCCCTGAACTTGTCTCGACATTGTTGGCATCAGTTGAATGGAGCTCCTGGACATTGCACACGTGAAGTGAGTAGCGAACCAACCGATCGGTGCGGATACGATGTTTGGGTCCTTGGATTTGACCGCTTCGATCCCCGGCTCTGACTCCCCTAGATTTTTTCCTCTGGGGAAAAATCAGAGAACAGGTATATAGAACACCTATCAATATAAAATAGGAACTGAAAGATCGGGTTAGATGTGCTTTCGAAGAAATCGAAATCAACATCGAAATAACATCAATCCATCAATGTTTACAAGTGAATGATCAGCATTTCAAGCACCTGAGCAATTGAATTTTTGTCATGTCAGTATCAAATGTCAAATAATTGCGAAGCTAGTTTCACAATATCATTTCTTGGTTTTTAGTGTAAAATTATTTTTGTTATCAATTTACTTTCATTCATGTATTACATTTAATCTTCCTGAACTAATGTAGAGTTATTATTCATTATTCGATATGATCAATAATACATTTTCACCGAATTTTGTATTTGAAATGTATTTGTATAGAAGCAAAAAAATTATAGAAGAATTCATATCTCATAAACGGTCAGAGATAGGTAAAAGACATCGTTGATCAAAGTTGTTCACATTGGTTGGCTGAATTATAAAATTGAATAATATACAGGGTGTTCCATTTGAAAAAAAATAGTTATGGTCGTTTATCAAATATACAAATTGAGACTTATTTTTCAGACACTGTGTATGAAATAAGATTTGAGTTTCGTTCTGAAATAATAAGCACCATACCTTATCTCAATGTTGCTAGAATTTGAGTTCGGTATATCAGTTAATTCGTGCGATATTGAATATTTAAAATACCATGTTTTCGCCAACAAATTTTACAAAATAATCAATATTTTAAAAACGGTAAGAGATAAGTATAGAATATTGTTCACAAAAGTCATTCAGATTTTGATGCAGAATTCAAAAATGATATAATATATACGGTGTTCAATTTGAAATTTCCAAGTTGATGTCTGTTACACGTAGATGTGGCAACAATGCGGTGATGAAAATATTTTCAAAGGATAGATTACTGCCATCTACATTGGTAACCAAAATTTGAAACTCTCACCTTTTTTCGTTCTCTAGATACATCTAATAGACCATCGAATATGGAATACCCTGTATATACTATGTGTACTATGTCAGACACTTAAATTGAGCAACAACGTCTCTAGATTAATTTAATAAATTTTATAGATAAATAAAACTGGCATATCAATATTCCTCAAAATGATCAGTGTCACATGAATGGTAATGAAATAAAGATATCAATATAAAAAGGTCAACAAACTTAAGAATAGGCTTTATCACAGCTTTACAACATGAATAATTTTTCAAGAACTATGAATTGACCAGATACAAATTAAAATTAAGGGAGTTTTTTGAGAAACTGCTAACCTATGTTTTGTATTAGTCAATAAACATGCGGATCTTGTTGAATAATCATGATTGTGAGAATGTTTTGGAAACAGCTTAATATTCTTGTGAAACACAACACAACATATAATGTAGGAAGTGGCAAGATTTCAAATTGAATAAAAAGAGGACGACAGTGTTCCCTATATCCTACGTTTGCCATGATTCTCATGGCTCTTTTCTGACATCTGAAAATTGTGATTGAGTTTATGGAATGCTCCCAAATCAAGACTCCATATGAAATAACTACGTGGAATAGTGAATGATATGCTATCTTCAGTGTCATCAAACCTACAGCATTTCAAAACTGTCTTAGAACAAATAAAACACTAGACAGCTTACGAGAAGTTGCTTCAATATGGCTGGACCAACTAAGTCTAGCATCGATATGAATACCTAGAAACACTGTCTCCTAGAGTAACACTGGTGTTTGAGGATATCACAAAATTCTGGGTTATTTTATCGTTCAGTTTCAGTTTATTTGCTGTGAACTAAGTGTTTGCTAAGTTTTTATTTCTGTCCATTATTTGAGGTAAACTGATATGTGATTTGTCTGAGCATATGAGGGTCGTGTCATCGGCAAACAAAACACATTTTGTTGGTGAAATAAAGCTACATAAGTCATTCATATAAATCATGAATAATAACGGGCCAAGGCAGAACCCTGAGGAACGCCATGACAAATTGGCTTTAAATCTGACTTGATATTGTTGACGTCGATGCACTGATACCTATTTTATAGATAAGACCCCACCAGATCAAGAGCAGTGCCTCTTATGCCATAATAACTCAATTTTTGAATAAGTATTTACTGAGATATTACAATTTAAACTAATGTAAAAAGTGAGGTTGGAAGTTGTAACATTGGGTGTTGATGTAATTTAGAATGATATTTATTATGTTCCTGGGCTACATGAACTTAATCTGTTTGCAGACGATACGTTAGTTTATACTTCGAATACAGAACTCAATGATGCTGTAGATACTCTCAAAGGTTCAATGAAGAACATCGAAAAATATTTACATATGAATAAATTAAAATTAAATGCAGATAAAACAAAAGCTATGGTGATAACAACTAAATATAAACTGAACTCTATTGATTATAATGAAATAAAAATTGAAATTGGTAACACTACCTTGGAATATGTGTCTGAAATAAAGTATCTGGGAGTTATTGTAGATAACACTTTGAGTTTGAACAGTCATGCTGAATACGTTTTAAAAAAAAATTTCAAAAAAATTATATTTTTTTTCTAAGATAGCAAATAATTTGACTATTAACTCCAGAATATTAACCTATAATTGTATAATTAAACCTCATTTTGAGTACTGTCCAACTTTATGCATTTAATAAACCAAAATAGGCTTTCCCAATTTCAAAAACTCCAAAATAGGAGCATGAGAATTATATTAAGATGCAGTCGTTATACTTCCATTGATCACATGTTAAATATACTACAATGGCTGTCGATTTCAAATCGATTATTCTTTTTAACAATGGTTTTTATATTTAAAATAACCAAAAGTCTCCAACCAACATATTTTAATGAATTTTTGGTTTTTAATAATCAAATACATGAACATGACACAAGATCTTATAATAATTTTCATATATATAGAACCAACACTGGTGGCGGAACTAAAAACTTATTCTACAAGGGACTACGGGAATTTAACAATTTACCAAATGCCATTAAAGAGGAAAATACTGTAAGAGGGTTTAAAAGTAAATTATTGGAATACCTAGAGCGTTAAATAGTTGGAAAATATGTATATTATATATAGTTACTATATCAATATTGGTTTTCAACATTGGGTATTATAAATTGTATATTTTTTATTATTATCTTCTTATTTAGTTTATCTTCATTATTGTTATTATCTATATACATATTTGAATTTTATTAATATTTTTGGCACTGTGGAAATTTAAATTATTAATTAGTTATTATGTCTTGTAAGATTAGGATTTATCCTATAATAATAAATATTACATTACATTACTGATAGGCACTGTTATTTTTCAATTTGCCAAAAAATATTTAAAAAAAGGTGATATATAATAGGTACATAGTCGAGAATCAAATCAGAAATAATAGTTCCTTTTTTAGAAAATCGGAAATAGATCATTTGTCGTTTTTATTGAGCATTATTTAATTTTTTCAATTCATTTTTCCTTAATCCCTATTTTTCCGTTTTATTAATTTTTGTTGAGACTGTCATAATTAGATTAAGTGAATCAGTCGTACATTACTGAAAAAATAAAAATGCTTACCCAACAACTCAAAGCAAATAGCATCTCCTATGCTAACCGATACAGCTTGTCCTATCCATGCCAATACCATGAGAAACAAAAAGATCCAAAAGTGGTGTAAACTATAAACGACGCTGTCTTTGATTTCAGTGACCGCTATGAGATCATTCATATCATAATCACCACAGTTAACTTGACAAGAAGTTGATATACTCCGTGAGATAGGACATCCAGGTTGAAGAACTCTGCCGTCAGGTAGAGTGACGTTTGGAACCCTGAATATGAGTTTGGAGCCCAACAAGTCGATTTCTGATTTCGGAACGTTGGCAGTGAAAGAAAAAGTATCGGGGTGGTCTGCTTGACAGAACTGGGATAACTTCCAGTCCTTGCAGAGGATGTCTGTTATGTTTTCTTTCATATCACAGTTCATCTGAAAAGGAAAACCTTTATGCGATTGAAAAATTTTATAAGGCTTGTGTCTACACCTGTCAAAGAAACAGTGGAGGTATAAAAGTATCTATCAATGTTCTCAACCGAGTTGAATACTGAGGTTTTTAACCGAACCGTAGGTTATTGAGTTCAAAACAACTTCTCCTCAGAAATCTCCGATATATTTATATATCAAACTGAAGACTGTATCGGGGAGAGATACATACGTACTAGAAAATAAACATTTCCAAATAAATTTCGAAATATTCATCTTTCCCAACTACCTACACCGTAGGTTCTGGTAAATGAGTTGTAAACGTATAGAATTCATTGTAATTTATGGAAAGCTTTCTATAAAGTTCAATATGAAACACTTCTGATATATAAGAGCTATATTTCATTCCTGAATTAGTAAAATGCATTTAATATATCATAAACACAAAAACCGAAAAAATAAAGCGTGGGGTACGACAGGGACCTACATATTCAACATACTCACTGGAAAAGCACCCCATTACTTCAATGAGTTTATTACATATAACCATCAGATACACAAATACGATACAAGAGGAAGAGATGACTTGGTTGTCCCACGAACTAACCTTGCAAGAACAATGAATTCTATTTTTCACAGAGGACTCTTGGACTATAACAAGCTTCCTAATGAAATTAAACAAAGTAACACCCTCCAAATCTTCAAACGCTCCTTATCTCAATATCTACGGGCACAATACTATTCCAATTGAGTTGTTCATCATTCTTCTCTCTATTAATCTCTTCATCATCTACTACTGCTATGTTTTACCCAATATATTCCACTATATAGGTCTTATATATTTCAGTTTTTTGTAATTTTGTTTAATAACTGATATATTTGTATAATATTTATTTATATTAGGTTATCTATTTAAAATAAATAAATTTATCTATTATTTGGCTTATGTATCAATGACCTCTCAGATTGAAAAAATATTGGTCGCGTACCTCTTACCATAGCTGAAAACGAACAAAAAGTGAATAAAAAAAATTAGGTATAGTCGAAAGTCGCAGATCACTTCAATTCCTATACTCGAACAAAAATAAAACTCATATCAATGAATTCAAAGAGAAGAAATGAAACCTCCTATGAGAAGAGTATGGTTAAGGATATCAAGTAGAGAGTCTTACGCTAAATTTCTAGTCTGAAGTCAAAGTTTGGCACAAGCTTCATTTTTTAGAGATTAAATGTCGAAAATGTACAAAAATCAATTTTCAAGGTTCCGCAACGAAAACTTGTCACCTTCTTTCACCTCTTTCGGCCTTCTTTTATAGTATCTAGCTTCAAAGAATGAAAATGAGCATCACGTCACTATTTTCAAAGCTCTTTCGCTATTTACCTACACATGAAGTAACACCTTTTTATGATTATGTTACATCAACATTAATTCAGACACCATTTCAATTTGAACAAAATAATAAATTCATGGATCATCACAGGATACATAAGACATTAGTCGCAACAAGAATCATGTTTTCACAAAGATCACTGTGGTGTTGTGATGGAGAAGACAAAATAGTCTTTGGAAAGTATACTTTTCACAAAAAAGTCAAACCAAAACTGATTCGAGACGTTTTTCCTATTGATAAGTTAGATAATCAAAATATAAATTATAGAGCTTTAACGTATTTTGGACAAACAACAGAAAAAGTGGCTTCATTTTTGAGGAAACGAGATATTAAAATTGCATATAGAACAATTAATGCGTTGGGAAATTTAGTTAAAAATAATAAAGACAACATCCAAATTCGGAAATCAGGAGTATATAAATTAAAGTGTGGAACGTGTCCTAAGGTATATATTGGTCAAACTGGCAGAACATTTAGGAATCGAATCCAGGAACATCATATGAGCTATGTAAATAAGACAACAAGTTCAACATATTCAAATCATCTTTCAGAAGAAAATCAAATCTTCAACGAAGAATTCGAAATTTTACACATAGAAACTAAAGTTTTGAAACTGAATCATTTGGAAGCAATGGAAATTATTAGACTTAAAAATTCAAACATTCTAATGAATGACCAACTGGATTTGAATAGATCACCATTATTGAACTTGTTTTCTTAAAAAACTGAGAAAGTATTATTATTGTTGTAGAAGTGAGGTAATCATAATTGAAGAGGTTTAGGTAATTTGATGGAGGTAGTCTCAATTGTAGTTACCTGTGGTATATAAATATTAGCGTATAAAGCAACCTGTAGTGTTCAAATCATTGTTGAAGAAGCTACTGTGTTAGCGAAACATGTCGTGATATATTTTTCAAATAAAGTTTGTGGAAATCAAATCGTAAGGTATAGTTTAAGAAATTCATAGAAATCGATGTTATCGCAGAGCTACAAAAATATCTTTGATTCAACCACAACAAATTGTGATACCATTTGAGCAACCAAAATTTCACATTGATACCAGGAAAGACAAAAATGTTATAGGGGCAAGCCTGAATCGGTTTACACCTAGTATATTTTATAGAGCTCATGAAATAAAAATGTAAGTGTTCATTACTTCGAAAATGCAAGTAATTCAAAATTTATCCTTCTTTTGGTATATGAAACGTAAGAAGAGATGAATCATTTCAAGATGTTGATGTATACGGTTGAAAATATAAAGATTTTATTGCCAAATCACTTAAACAATCTATTCTTGGTTTTTTGAAGGATTGTATTTCCGAAAGTTGAAGTTTGCGTCAAACTGCAACTTCAGATTCGTGTTCAATATAAAAGAATATGTAAGTAGCGATAAAAAAAAGTTGAATGTCGATACATTAAAGCTAAAATTGGGACCTGAAAGAAATTCAAAAGGGATTCTGATAACTTCATTGGGATTAATTGTGTAGAGTTCAGTAAAACTCTAAATTAGGTTTATATAGCATAAAGATTAACTTACTTCACATTTATCCATAGTTTTATCTTTGCGGAGTTGAGGCATACTGCAGTCATTCACTGAATCCGTCGAATTTGTGTCAAAAACTGCTAAATTTTCGTGACATGCAAAATGCACTCGTCTATCAACGTCAATTTTAGGAGCATAAAATATGGATAAAAAGGCTACAGCTGTGAGTAACTGAGCAATAAGGAACAAAATTTTCTGGCAATGGAATCTATCCGCTATAGATCCAAAAAATGGTTTTGCTAACATCCCGCTGATTGGGAGGATGGTGTAAACAAATCCTACCACCACACTGGAAAATCCTAGCTGTCTTGCATATGAAGATAGGAATGGAACAACAGGGCCGGTACCTTCAACAAAATTTTGTAGTCAAGTCTAGATGAACTTCATTTTCTTTCATCAGGAGATAATGGATGGATGTATATATAATTCAAACTCATAACAGAAATCATATGTGGATTAATCATTGACACTTAGTCTTCAGATAATTTGGTTAGAATTCTGAAAAATTTCATAGCAAATAGTAGGAGTAAAGTCTGTAGAATGGTCTGCAAAAAAAAAGGAGAATTTCATAAGAAATGGGCTGCAGAGTATTTCCCTTTCCTTAATGAACTCCGAAATGAATATAAATGGTGGAAATATGATTTTTTCGTTGAGTTTCTCAAATCAAGGTATATTTAAAAGAAGCATAATATTACATCACATTGTTGAAAGTAGGGCATAGGTATATAAATTCTCGAATAAATTCTATAAAATGATATGATGATAAACTTTTACTTTATAAGAGCTAAGAAGACAAGTAAAAATGAAAAACCATACAATTACACAAACAAAGAAAAGCTGGGGCGATATAGAAGCAGAACTGGTGAAATGTTCAATATTGTTTGTGGAATTTATACAAACACTATTTACTGTAACATATACTTACCTGCATTCCAAAGAAAATAGTGTGCCTTCATAGGCAATAATTGCTTATTCACTACCGATTTCACCATGGTCAGATATTTCAATTTATTTAATAAATAGATATAATTTGTCGTCAAACAACCCTAACTTAAAATCACATATCTTCTAGTTCATTTTTTAGTTAAAGCTTAAATCCCAAAATTTCCATTTCAAATTCCAAGAAGCAAATGAACTACTGTTTTGCACGTCTTTCCCCTTTGAAGGTTATTGAATTTCTATCCATAAAAAAGTAAAAATTAACAGATGCGTTTCCCAAACCACAGAATAGTAAATTTTGACGGAACGAACTGTTCACAGTTCACAAAGTGTTGAAAGTGCCACCACATACCTTCGAAAGAATTGTTCAGGTTGTAAGAAGACCCTAGAATGTTTCGACACTATCAAATGATTGATATGAAACTCAGAAATGGGATTTCAAAATAGTACACTCATCGTTGCCTATGAACATTCGGAGAAACCGAGCTTGTAAGTTAGCATTAAATCAGAATTCTTTCATCTGATTAACAATACGTATAACTGGAATATTTTAATTTTAACAACTGATAACTGGCTATCTCTATAAAAAATTGTATGCAAGGGAAGAAACGATCCAACAGATGAAGGCAGGGTATGTTTTTGATGAATCTAAAATTTCAACATTTTCAATTTTGTATATGAAGAAAGTGAATTTCCATTTGTATTTTAAATCAACTTTGACAACTTTGTTGAGGATGATGTACATGCTAAGATAACAATATTCCAAAACTGAGAACTACTCGTATATGTATACTATATATACAAGATCAACAGTGCTTTCGATCACTCCTTGAATTATTCAAGTTGAAGTGGTGAACATTATTATCGAATTTTTCATATTTTAATAGTTCTGTTTAGAAATCCTTTCATGTCAAGTTTATGAAAGAAGGGGTTAACACTTAGATATCAGGATATAGCATAAAGATAGCACAGAATATGTGATGTAGAGAGTGAAGTTAGGCTTAAAAGAAGCTGTCGCGAGTCATGATTGTCAACATAACCAATTTTCATAAAAGAAGTTCCTAAATACCGAGTTGCATAGAGGTGAATTTTGAAAAATTTTGTTGCCAAAGCATCACTTTTTAAAATTTATAACGACTTATTCGCACCTGTCAGCCTAAATATTTGACTAAGCTCATTTTTACACTTGGAAGACGTAGAAAAATGAGTTCAATTAATCTTGATTCAGTTACATCAGCTTTACAGAATACCAGAGTCAGTCCAACCGGAGTAACATTTGCCGGAAAGTCTCTCAAACTAGATACAGAGGAAGATGGTGAGTGCTATTACAATATATTGTAACAAATAGAGGTATGTTATGTTTCTGTTCCAGCCAAACAAGTTCTCGAGGAAATTACAAAATGTTCCAGTCTGCAGTATCTTAATCTGGAAGGCAATACCCTCGGTGTTGATGCATCAAGGGCTATAGCCAAAGCTATAGAGAAGCATCCGGAGTTCAAGAGAGCCCTATGGAAAGATATGTTTACAGGCCGAATGAAAACTGAAATACCTAAAGCTCTGGTAAATTTTCCTTTTCCTTCAGTTTAATCTCTCATTGAAATGTAAAAATAATGACAAAACTATTCAATCATCATCTTCATGAATATAAACAATATAAGTAATGCATTAGTATTCAAGTAACACTTCATCATGAGATTTTCACTGGACACTTTACAAAACCGCTACATGTTTTTCGCTATACAATAGTTCCTTCAAGTGTTTTCAGTAAAGTATTCTATTTCATTATAGAATGATTTTGTTGTTCTAACATTATTGAATTTTTAGAAATATCTGGGTGAAGGTTTGGTTGCTGCAGGAGCCCGACTGACTGAACTCGATCTCAGCGACAATGCTTTTGGCCCCATTGGTGTCGAAGGTTTAGCTTCTTTACTTCGAAGTTCTTCATGTTATGCTCTTGAAGAATTGAAATTGAATAATAATGGACTTGGAATAACCGGTGGAAAATTATTGGCTTCTGCATTAACAGACTGTTACAACTGCAGCAAAAAAGATGGCAAACCATTGGCACTGAAAGTTTTTATCGCTGGAAGAAATCGTCTGGAGAACGAGGGTGCTAAGGCTTTAGCTTCAGTTTTTAAAGTAAGTTTTTGCAAGTACCAGAATGTACAAAATTTGTAATTATAGATTGTGGTCACGAAACACTGTTGCTACTGCTTCACTTCGACTGCTGTCGAAATTTAAATAAAAAAAATTCTTGAGTATTCACCATATTAAATTATTTTACTTGGCTTATGTGTGTATGTGTTTTTATGATTTGCCTTGACAGAAGTAGTACCTTTCAAGGCTTTTATCAGTTCAGACAAACTTTTTATCATTGTTCTTATTATCATTTTTGAAAAATATTCCATGTAAACTTATTTTATAGATGATCGGTACATTAGAAGAAATAGCAATGCCTCAAAATGGTATATACCATCCAGGTATATCAGCATTATCAGATGCTTTCACTCACAATACGAACCTGCAAGTTCTGAATCTGAATGACAACACGATTGGACCTAAAGGCGCTGCTGCCATTGCCTCTGCTCTACCGAACCTTCAAAACTTGAGGGAGATCAATTTTGGGGACTGTCTGTTGAAAACTAAGGGGGCGGTGCTGCTAGCAGATGCTTTGAAAAATGCTCATTCCAAATTGGAGGAGTTGACTCTTGGTTTTAACGAAATTAAGAGACAAGGAGCTTTAAGGATTGTAGAATCTATGGCCAATAAAAATAAATTGAAAAGTTTGATACTTGACGGGAATCAGTTTGGGGAAGATGGTAAGGAGGAGATCAAGAGAAAGTTGAAGGAAATAGGTGAGTTATATCTATTTCATTTCTTGAGGCAGTTTGTTTTTACTTGAAACAAGAAGTTGGCGAAAGATTATACCATATGCTTTTGCAATATGACACGAATTAGTCCCTAAAATTTATTTTACCTGTTTCAAATTGAATTTACTTTTACGGTAGAATGTCGTCTGCTTTTTTTATTTTTTAATTTGTTTGTTCAATACACATATATTTGAATTTTGAAAGACTATTCAAGTATTAAATACAACAACTTGCCAAAACACTTGTTTGAATTATGTGAATAAAGTACATGCATACAATACATACAGTGTGTAAAAGCCAGATGGAATAAATTTATTATTTCAGTTACGGTACATATTTTAACAAAATCCCGAAACACGTCGAATTCAAATTGAAATTTTGACATACTTCAACGGAAAAATGCTATCCCCAACTTCAAACCCCGTCGAATGATCGGTACAACCCCCAATTTTTTAAATGAGAAGTATAGGCTTGTGATATATCGTTTGAAAGGTCTTTTCATTCTCTATTCAAAAATGCTATCACTTTCAAGTTTATTTCGACAATTAAGATAAAATAAAATCATGTGGTTACCGAAATTCGATAAAATACACTCAAAACTTATTGCGATATACTCAAAACTTATTTTATGTTGAGGTATTGATAATAAGAAAGTTAACAAAAACCATAGCGATGTTTTTTTTTAGATGGTACCCTTTAAAAAACTGTAAGTAATTTCCGCGGCAACGTTAGATTAAAACGCCTTGTTAACTTGTTTTTTATGTTACAATTGTCAGTGTTTTAATTTAAGTTTAAAGTTCGTTAACTTCAATTCTGACAAATGGTTGGATTAACAGAAATGCATAAAATAACAGTTTTACGAATGATTTGTTACATAGATAAAAACTGAACACATCAGGAAGTAGGTCGCCTATTTCATGAGAAATTTCCTAATTTACTGCCCGTATCCCAAGGAACAATAAGCAAAATAGAGAAGCAGATTGGTGAGCTTGGTCATGTGGGGCAGATAAAAAAAGGCAGCTGCCAATGCAATGAGTGATGAACTCAAATTAGATGTGATGCTTGAGTTTGAGGAAAACCCACATACATCAAGTAGACAGGCATCCACTACATTCAATGTTAGCCATTCATCGATAGTAAACATTAAAAGAAAATGAAATGCATCCCTATAAAATGATACCTACTCAGGAGCTCATGGAAGACGATTTTGATAGAAGAACTTATTTTTGTGAGCATATGATGGACATGTTGGATAACAATATCATCCAATTAGAAGACGTTAAGTTTTCTGATGAGTGTACTTTGTCTCTTAACGGTCATGCTAATCGGCAAAATTGCCGCTACTGGTCAACGGAAAATCCTCACTGGATGAGAGGAAAACACACGCAATACCCTCAAAAGGTTAATGTTTGGGCATGGATTGTAGGGCAACTTGAATGGCAATAATTATTTGGAATTGCTTCAAAATGATGTCATTCCAAGTTTAGCAAATTTATATCCTGATCCAGGAAACCCTCAAGTTCCAGTGAATACGATATGGTTTCAGAAGGATGGAGCACCATCACAGCGCCAGCGCGATCACTTGATCTTTCATCATTAGATTTCTTTTTATGGGGATATGTAAAAAGCAATGTGTACAAAACTAAACCTTCAGATTTGAATGACTTAAAAGAAAGAATAACGCTTGCTATTCGGTCGGTCACGCCTGATAAGAAATAATGTTGGAAGACAGTTTTATTTGAGATTAGTTTATTTGAGATTAGTATGTTGCCAAGACGTTCGCGGTGAATATTTTGAACATCTACTTCGTTTTCATATTCTACATTTCATTACGTTTTGCATTACATTTTAGTTTTTGAGTGTATTTTATGGAATTTGGGTTTTACACATTGTATATATTATACTTTATATATGCATACTTGTTTATGTCATCATAAATATTATTATTATTCCGTCATTGAATTCTTCCAAAGTTTCAATAATGAAGTTTCTGTACCTTTTCAAGGCAAACTTCATATATTGGGTAGTTTGGAAGATAACGAATCTGAAGACAGCGAAACTGATGATGCACATGAAGAAAATGATGAAAGTGATGCCGAAGATGAAGATGAAGAAAGCGAAAAAGAAAACGAATCTATAAAAGTTGTAACAACCAATCCGGAGAAAGTTGATGTGGCGGAATTCTTGGAATCTCCCAGTGCCAATAATTTCATTGCTTTAGGCAATGATAGAATAGAAATGATAACCAAAGAAGCGACGGTATTTGGTACTGAATATACCCATTTCTCTTTCTATATATTTTTTTTTTAGAAAAATGAAGACATTTGCATGGATGATTTTGTAAAGATTGTCATGAAAGTATCTGCTTTGAGTAATAATATGAAACCCGAAGTGGCAGATTCTGCTTTGAAGTGTTCAGAATCTTTATACAAAGATCTGTTTTCATGGGCACAGAAAACTGAAAAAACTTCTTTGGTGAATAATGCTATTTTGGTGAATTTGGGGTTGATTAAGGTAAGACCTAATGATAATAACAATATTGAAGTTTGATGTTTCAAAATTGAAATATATCAGTCTACTCCTGAAGACAGTTTTTCCAATCTATTCAGGGAGACTTAATTCAGTGAACAATTCATTACAGAGTGAAGATAAGAAGGCCAAAGTTACCTGGAATTTGGAAGGTTGTCTTTATGCCCTCAAATACATAGCAAATAAAAATTATGTTCCTGACAGTACAAAAGATTCCCTTAAAGTCTTCATTGAAAGGCAAGTAAATAATAGTGCTGCCTATAATTCATAAATATATTGTTGTTAACAACGAGAAACTTTTTGTGGTACTTCATTTTGTGAGTTCCATCTTGGAATGTGACTTTTTGTTTTTCTTTCAGGGACATTCAAGGCAACAAAGACAATTTAGAGTTGAAAAAACAAATCGTAGCGTCTTTGATTGTATGAAT
Source organism: Leptinotarsa decemlineata (assembly GCF_025532065.1). Classification (NCBI taxonomy): domain Eukaryota; kingdom Metazoa; phylum Arthropoda; class Insecta; order Coleoptera; family Chrysomelidae; genus Leptinotarsa; species Leptinotarsa decemlineata. Next base: position 5,367,754 of record NW_027412573.1, on the reverse strand, counting down.
GTTGTTCATGTATTATTATAAATTATATGCTTTCTGTTTATACTATTACTTTTTTTTATTTTCTTACGAAACCCTTCCCACTGTAATTGTCCAGATGTGAATACGTAACACGTTTTTGTTTAGTGAGGTGTTATCAAGATATTCTTGAATATTTGTAGAGCTTCATCATTCTAACTGGAGAAAATTGCAGTTTCTCATAAGAGTAACCAGAAGCCAGGCATCGGTTTTCTTTATGAAGAAAAACGTCGTAGAACCATATATAAAAATGTCTGATCACCAAGGTATCCTCTGATTGGAGACCAAGCATCATAAGCAACCTTGAGCCTGGATATTCAAAGAAAGTTGGGGATTTGTCACATTTCTAAAAGAGTACTGGGCCCTTTGCTTCGAGGTTACTCAGATTTTAAACTTTCATTTGATATTTGGGCATTTCAGGCATTTCAAATTATGTTTTTCTGTTGACCAACTGTTGCCCCCTTACGAACTACAACCCTCAGAAGTTGAAATATGTGGGAGCTATACTGTTTCCTAATAGTAGAAAGTAATAAATGCTCATTATAAATGAAAAATGCTAGTAGAGTGCTCAAACAAAATTTTTGGATTTCGTTATGAATTGCTAGAAGGGTCATAGGCGGACTTATAATACTTTACTGTGTTCACCCTATTTTCATTCAGCAAACAAAATATTTTATGAGTACCTATTCAAGTCGTTTTATTCCTGCAGTGGCGTGCGTTTGGGTAGTTGATAAAAATACTTTTTGAAAATAATAACTCATATACAATGTATATTATTTTAACATTTTACTTTGAAATACTAAGGTAATTAATGCGTATGCTTATTTTAGAGGATATAGAGTACAAGCAAAACTGTGATGTGTTTAAAGAATATTTTGACATGACATGTTGTGTTCCTTCTTACAACAAAACCATTTACTTTAATCAAATTCATTGATATCCAGGCTGATGCCGAAGAGGCAATGATACTAATAAATGTAATAATACCAAGAAACATTACATGTTTATAGTAGAGAAAATGTAACATACAAATTGGAAAAAAACATACTAAGAATAATGCAACAAATAAAATCAAAATTGTCAATCTATTTCAAGATATATCCTTTCAGTTGTGTTTTGAATTTTGTATAATTCAATAAATTTTTCACCAAATTTATTTTTGTGTCTTATTCCGAAACGGATGTCCGCCATTGAGGATAACAGTGTTCAAGTAAGTGACATTTTCTCTTCATATAGGTAGGCACTATATTTTGTAGCAATCCTGTGAATGATATTTGATTCAATTCCATAACGAATGTTTGGAATACAAACTGAAACTGAATAGAAAACTTTTTTTTGTATAATTCAATCTTCATATAACAGTGGTTGTTTCAAAGAATTTTTCTTTTGTGTAACTCAATGTTTATATGAAAGTAGTTGTTTCAAGAGAGCTTTTTCTTTCAGTTTGTGTCTGAAAATTACTTTTTTGCATGATCTACACATCTTTGTTTAGAGTTAAGTTTTTGAAATTGACTGCTTTCTTTGGAAGATTCGCACAACATATTGATATGTATCCATGACTACCCTACTAGAAATGGAGATCTTACCAGAATATCTGTACACAGCTCATCATTTTATGAAAAAAAATCCTCAGAGGTATAATTTCTTTTAATCATCTGCAAACCTGAGTTACACTATGAAAACTCCATATAAATATAAATTGAAAGGATATTTGCAAGAGAATTGTTTCACTATCAGAGAATTTCTGGAGCTTAATGAAAAATTGTTTACTAGCCAGTATAAAATGAATTGTTTTTATGTATATGTGTACAAACCTGATAACATAGTGATACACTCGTATTTGTATTTTGTTAATTTTTAATATGCCTATATTGTTATTACCTTTCTCATGATTTTCATTCGTGGATAAAATCCCTGAAGAGATTAAATAAAGATTATCATTATTTCAAAACACTAAAAATTCATTTTGAAAAACAAGGGTGGAAATAAAAAACTATTCTAAAAAAATATTTTCATTGTACTTTCAATATTATTCCTACAAATTGGACAAGTATTATTATACAATTGTAGTCTTGAGTTACATTCAGAACACATGCAAACATGCCGACAAGGCAGAACTAATATACATTTTAAACGTTCTTGGCAGATTATACAAAATACTTCTTCAGCTCCATCTTCTTTAGATCGATGACTCAAATTCAATTCACTCCTTATTTCAGGTCTTTTCCTAGGCACTACTTGTGAGTTTCTCTGTTGTATCACTTGACGTTGTACTCGCCTGCTTCTTCGTCTAAATTTACGATAAATACTTAATGCAATACTTCTCGTGTGACGATATAAATATGAAAAAATAACTATATAGAACTGTGAGAAGATATAAACTAAGCTAGCAGCAAACAGTAATCCAATTGCAGCTTCAGCAGGTATATCTGTCAAAAAAATAAAACAATTCTTGAAATACACTGCACTATTTCTTGTTAAATCAAAAGTGGTTTTATGGAGCTCTTCTAGAAAGTTGTTGATCCCAAATACGAAGTTCCAAATAGAGAATGGAATAAAAGTCACCACAAACCAGACACATGAACCAAAGAGAACGACTACATGTTTACAAAATAAGAAAATCTCTCCAATAGTCGAGAAAATACTTCCAAAGCCATTATTGAGGAGAATCCAAAAAGACGATATGGACAGAGATATTTGATCCACAGTACTGTTTATCTTGTGCTGGGTCCATATCACTCTATTCTCAGTTTGTTTATAGAATTGCATTAAAAGTCCCAAAAGTGACAGTAGGAGTTGTACGACATCCCTGCAGAAAATCCCTAAAGATTCCGTTAACACGAAAAATAAATTAGTTAGGATCCTGATGGATGTAACCAATAGTCCCAGTGATTCTATCACAATCTCCACCAAAAATTTGCCGATATTGGAACTCCAATAAAAAGCATAGTAAATAATGACTTTAAAGAGTTCAATGCAAGGAATTACTGTTTCTAGCATTTTTACCACATACGAAGATAGTCATTCTAATACTAATTCGATATCTTTTTCAAAATGAAAAATTTTCCGTTGAGAAATGGAAACAAAACCTCACCACTAACTATTCGATTCTGTGATCTGACGTTTTCGAGTTCTATGTTCTGCGATTGGCACATGACAGTACCAGCTAACGGATGTAATAAAAATATTCATTGGTAAAACCAGTGTTATGAATGTGCACAGGTTTTACCAATGGAAAACGCTATTATTACAAATAAGAAAAGATCTTTGATTCAGATGGATTTCTACAATCAAAAGAAACACGCAAACGTTTTGAATAGACGGGTAGAACAATCTATCAATCAATCGGTGGACTCATTTTGGAATATTTCATAACATCTATGTTTGTGATAACCGACGAGAAGAGAGTTTCCACTGAATCGTTATCCCACCGAAACATTACAGTAAATTTATCGCCAAGATACGTCTACGGAAAATATTAGAACTAAGTTGAAAGGTAAAACAAAAATGAAGTGCTGCGTGCTGTTTTCATAAATATTTATGGTTTTTTGTGCTTCTAGCGAAAATAATTCCTTCGACCTATTCGTGAGTTTCTCATCACTGTAATAATTTCACAAAAAAGCATTACCTTAACAAACTCACAATGGATGAGCTCAAACCCAGCAAACCTAAAAAATATAACCTTTGTTATGTGTCACATGCAGTTGTGCTGATCAGCTGTTTATCATTTGATTTATTAGTAGGGATTTTCCTTCATATAACAGTTGATTGAGCAGTTACGACGTCTATCATATTAAAATTGAGGAAAACAGCAAAACAAATGGTTGTGATTTCTTGTAGTTGACGTAACGGATACATTTTATTTCAATTACTCATTATAGTCCATCCCCTCTACAGTAATAGCGTCAAACGACACCAATCTTACGAATTCACAATTGAACCTCAACAAAGCAAATCTCGAGAATAGTAAACAAAACCATATTCAGCCCATTGTTCTTTGATTCATTTGTATGGATCACATGCTTACCGTTTGATGTTACTATTTTTTGAAAATACTAACGTCCTCTTTGGTAGAATTTTTTTTATTACCACACAGAACTCATAAACGTATACTTTATGTTACAAAATATGTTACTTTATAAAAAATATCACATCTTGGTGTATCTCTAGAAGTTTCGCCATAGTAAACACCTGTCTTCAACTCCTCATCAGTATTCATTTGGATAAATTCAGAAAGACGAAACGAAAAATATGGAATCAACTAACTGTATGATTGTTTTCACGAACTGTCATGTTGACAGGCGTAGAATTGTCGCTTTCGTTAACATAAAGTCGGAAAAATTGCAGTTTCGACTTTCGAAGTTATTAAAAAATTTGCTGATGAGGATTTTAAGATGTGTTTTCAGCCCGAAACTTCTAGAAGTACTCCTGTGAATGATAGTATTTTCAAAGGTTTATCTAGTCCTTCATAATTCAATATAGAGAGCTCATGATAAATGTTAAGAAAATGTTGAAAAAACAAATTTAAATGTCGGAGAAAAGTCAAAATAAAATGTCATTTAAAAATTCTTTGTTTTTCTTGAAAGGTATGCACCGCCACCTTGCGACAATGGTTTTTTGGAATATTAGACGGTCACTATTTTCAGTGATTTACCTATAACCATAAACAAAATAATAAATCTAAAGAAATGAACTTGAAACGTTCAAGCCAGTCTCGAATATACCTACACAGTAGGTTGAATGGACTGACGCCTATCAGAAAACAACTACTCCCCTGGGTAATACCACAAAGAGGGTTGGATTATATCCGACAGGAATCTTCACAGAAAATTTCCTGACGACGATACAACTGAAAGAGTCGACCTTCAATTTTGGAAAGGGCACAAGAACGGACATAAAAAAGAAAATAATAAACATTTACGGATGGAATATATTCAAATTCGAACTTTGAACATCAAGAGCCATATAATTTGTACCTTCTGTAATATTTCCTGAAATTCACGTAATCTGGCTGAACTATAGGAATTTGATGATATATTTAATTTCTATAAAGACTCATAAATGATTTTCCCTCCTTAGGTTGTGCCCAGTTATCTTCAGAGTACTTCGTATTTTTCTGTTCAACGATATGGAAAGTATAGGCATTTCTGGGAGTTTTAGATTTATTCGGCTCACTGAAATGGACGACTTGACCATGTATGAGAATGCAAGATCCTGAAATAAAAAATATATTTGCACTATTGGATTGTGAATCAGGTGTGATATGATTTTATCAACTGTTTAGTGAAAAATGTCACAATAATGTGTTTTTCCTAATACTTGCGAAAACTCTTATTTATCCATTTCTTCTAAGTCTCATGGACTTATTACGTTCTCCCCTGAAGTAGCGGCCTTTACTTCATCTCATAACAACAGATCCCTGAATATTGAGTTCACATCCATTCTTGGATGTCTAACTTATTAGAGGTAATCATGGTATACAATTTGATGTCTATAGAAAGAGTACCATATTTCTGATAGGTTACACCTTGTTCACATTACAGAAGGGCAGAACTAAACTTTCTTGTCCATAGGCTTGTTCCTCTTGAGCAAAGAAATATACGATATTGAGGAAACTGTTATCAGGGATATAGATGATATAGGTATAGCAACGGGTATCCAATTATTGAAGTTAGGATTATTAAAGTTAGGAATAGTCTATTTCATCTCCCGAAGACGCCAATTTGGTTGTTAAAACGCATGTTGAGAAGAGTGTTGCAGTTCAGAGGTTTGAGAAGAAACGCTTGTTGTGGACTCCTGTCCTATGTGAAATATTTTGTCTCAACCTACGGCACTCTTGGTAAAGACATTGAATGAATTTCGATATTCTTGATACTGCTTGGCAAGATGCATGGGAACCCTGGTGTTTTTATCGATTAGCTTTTTGATACAAAGGTTGAAGACTCGACAGGAGAAATGAGATTGGGCCAACTCTGTTCACATGTTGATACATAGTGGAAGAATCGAAATCTGTCGTAAGTATTTTGTTCAATCTTTAATTTATGGACCATGATGAGAAAAATCTTTCATTTGATAGCAATTCACTCCCAAATGCAAGCAATATTGAAAATTGAAGAGCCAGTTCGACATTGTCAAATAGTGTCCCTGAAGGACATCCATTCTAAGTCCTCTGTGGGATACCATAAAAACATCCATGTCCAAGAATATTTTGATGAATTAGATATCACCAAGATATACCATTATGGGGAAACAGTGGTGCCACAGGTAGCAAGACACAATACTTATGGGATACCTAAGATTATGGAACTACATAATGAACGAGTTACTCGGTGTGAGACGAGGTATCTGGTCCTGAACATCAACTCTGAAACAGATGTGGTTGAACTTCCAAGAGTGATAGAGATTTCAGGCTGACCTGGAACCAGTATCTAGAACGGAAGATGAAGTTAGAACTAATGTTGTCCAGATGCACATACCTACATAGAGATATATGGATGCTGATATCAGATATTGGTTACATATAATGTTATTTATTCAAATGCATTTTGGGCTTGGTGCAGCAAAGTGAAAAGATTTGCTTGCTTGGTAATAATGAGAAGCACACGACCTCTTGAGCCAACCAAATTTTCATCTACATTTTGGCTACACGCTCTGTCAATAATATCCGATCTTAGGACGTAATGATCAACAGTTTAAGGCCTCAATGAATTATGTTGCAGATAGATAATGTTATTATTACAGATAGCTAGACTAGATTCCGAGCATTGATGATTGAGATTGGTCTGGCGATGTTGTGAAGAACTGAAGAAAATGAGGATCTGAAATGGATTGAACATTGAGAAATTACAGACCAAAAATTGCTAGCAGCTGTCATGTCTTATGCAAATATAAGGTACTGGATTCGAGCAATTTACCTACAACCAAAAGTAGATCCAGGAGAATATGACAAATATTCAACAGAGAACCTGTACAAACTAGTACATCAGAGAACTGGATTTTTGGAAGGGGTTTATCAAAAGATGGGAGCAAAAACGCAATAAGCCAATGAAGCTGCATAGCTTTCCATATATTTGTAGAGAAGCTATAAACTATTTTTCCTCAGTGAAATAGATGTTTTCATCTTGAATACGAAGTAAACAATATACCTACCTTTCTTAACAGGAACAGCTGTGAAATTACTCTTCTGATAATAGGGAGCTGGCGACGTGAATACAAGAAGATCCTCAGAGGTTTTATCGGGATTTCTGATATATCTCCTGTGAACTCCACTCTTGTGCGAACCTCTAGAGAACCATAAACATCCGTTCTCTATGGTGGTGTCATCCAAAGGTATCCAAAAACCTACACAACTCGTAGGTTCCGTATGAATGTAAGTTGCGTCTTGGTGGGCCATAACTGGAAATGGAGTCGGTTAGGTTTTATATTGATTTTCTTCAAGGTTTTGTCGATAATTGAAAAATTTTGTACAATTGTCAAATATCTAAAATTGGAAATACGAAATTCAAGCTGAAACTACGGAGAACTAGGAGGAAATTATGATGTTTGCCTTGTATGAGATGGTCAGGAAACTCAAACTTCGAACATCAAAGGTAATCATGTGCATGCCAAATCTTCCAGATCAAATAGCGAATGAGACATCGGTTTCTATTTCTCTGCAACTTTCACTCAAGCTGAAAACTGGTCCACTCCTGTTTGTCTTGATATTTTAGAACCCCGTAGTTCAAAGGTTGCAATCTTTAGGACAAATATATATTTTTTATCTCAAAAAGGACCCAAAAATATCTACCCCTTTGAAATATCAGGATATTAAAACAAACAGTCCATTATGGGGCTTAATAAATGAAATGATAAAGTTGCTTCCAACTTCCGGTACAGCCGGAAGAGTAGTTGATAAAATCTAATTACTTTTCGTCATAAATCTTCAGCTTCCCAAAGATGTTTTTCGAAATATGTCACTCTTCAATAGATTAACATTCATTTGCTTTCTGTCAATCAATACAATGTATAGATATCTAAGCCGGATACAATTAGGATACAATTTACGTAAAAAAGTACCAAGTTTAATATTTGTTTTAACAGTATGCAAACGGACGAAAAACATAATTTCAAGAAAAAATGTATCCGTATTCAAAACTAATTCTAGTTCACTGTAATCAATGTTCGAAACATTCATCATTCACTTCCTGACAATGATAAAGTGTATTTTCAAGTTTCCTTATTACATTATGAAATGCTCCTATAGTAATTACGTTGCAAGCACTTCTTTCTCAACTCGAGTTCTGAAATCAATGGGGAATGTTCCTCCTGACGAAAATCAAGTAGTTTTCATAAAAGAACTCTAAAACAACGCATTTTAAACTTATCATTTCAACCTTTTTTTTAAAAAAATTATTCAAATACTTAAAAAAGAGGAATGAAATAGTGCATTCGAAATTTGAAGGGATTCCTTTCTATTTCACCATTTGGCAACATCGGTTATAGCTAATAAAGGACAATGAATCTGTTACCTGTATGAAACAAACAAAGATGACATATTTCAGAGGCGTGCTGTTCTGTTTACTTATGTTCCGAGTTCCGAGACATTCTGTGACATACGACATTTTGTGCACCTAACCTATCTTCCTCTATATAAATTAATAACAAAACAACTGTTCTTTATGTGGTTAGTGGAGGTGGTATTGAACTATAATTTATATTTTGCCTTAACTGTTGATTTATAAAGATAATTTTCCTTTTTTAAAGTAGAATATCTAGATACGCATACATTATTTCAACTTGATATAGGCGTTGTTGCCAATATGTTCGACCAACTTACAATTTCATGGGTATGACACTCGTGGAGCTACTCTTTTGAGACCTCACCGGTTCAATTCACAAAAATCCTCTAAGAACTTACTCGATGTCAATCTATATAATATTCTGCCACCTAGTATCATGAGTTTATCCTTGCCAAGTTCCAAAAAGCGCGTCAAGGACTATCTAATGAAACAAAGTTTTTATAGTACGGAAGAATATATTGCCACAACATCAGTGGTTGAAGAATTTTTATAATATACTGTACATTTTATTCAATTACTTTTCTGTATATTTTATTTGATAATGTTTTTTATTTATAATTTACTAATTTACTATCTATGTATCTATTTATCTATGTATGTATCTTTTTTTTAGGAGGGAAAATCTTCATAGACTCTGTGGCGGATTCCAACCGGATTCCGACCAAGTTTCCTTGAGCTTATTTCTCGTCACCTGCTCTCTCTTTCCTTAGTTTTGATGATTTCTCTTATCGTCATATAGGTTTTGTTCCAAGTCTCCACGTAAGAGACTTGCCACGTAAGAGACTTTCCTTCATATTTTTGGCATTGAATATGGTGTTTGTTTAACGTGCATACAGAAGTCTCGGATTTTCCCATCTTACACAGAATAAAGGGTGTGTTCTACGTCGTCGTCTGCATTGCAGTAAAGACAATCTGGAGATTCTGCTCTTCTACGGTTATATAGGTACTTACGGAAACAACCGTGTCCCGACAGTGCCTGGGTGAGGTAATAGTCCACACCTCCGTAGGTTCGATTCAACCAACTCTCTATTACAGGTATTAATCGGTGTGTCCATCTACCGTATTGACCGCTATCCCATTTTCGTTGCCAGTTATTTATCAAATTTTCTCTAGCGATTCCTTTTGAAATGCCTGCATATTTCTCTTTTCTCTCGATGACTTGGAGCTCTATTGGTGGAATTCCAGCAATAACACATGCTGCTTCTGCAGATATTGTTCTATATGCACTACATATTCTAACTGTTAATTTCTTCTGTAGGCCGGTGATTTTTTGGACCAATTCTTTGTTTTGCGTTACTGTGTGCCATGATGGTGAACCATATAAAATCTGGGAGTGTACTACTCCAGATAAAATCTTCCTCTTGGAGGACCTAGGACCCCCAACATTGGGCATCAGATTGGCCAGCGCAAAAACTGTTCTTTCTGCCTTGAGGATACTTTGGATTACGTGTTCGGCAAAGGTGAGCTTCGTGTCAAGCCATACCGCAAGATACTTAACAGCTTTGCTCAGTACTATCTCTGTGCCTTGTAGATCAAAAGTTATTGGTCCCATTTTTCTCCTTTTAGTGAGCAATACTGCTTCGGTTTTTTCTGGAGCTGAACTAAGAAGTCTACTCTCCATCCAGTCTGCCACCAGCAAAAGTGCTCTGTTTGCAGTGTTTATTGAAAGTTTTCTCTTTTTTCTGCAACGATCATCGCCACATCATCAGAAAAATATGGAACGTTTCACGATTTTGCGTGTCATCCTTGCGCAGGGGCCATGCTAATCTTCTCTGTATCGTTCCAATTTTAGTATATGTACCGCCGAAGCGAGTACATCTATCTATCTATCTATCTATCTATCTATCTATCTATCTATCAATCAATCATCCTTTTATCTATCTACCTTTCTATCTATGTGAATTAGAAACAAATCTCTTTGAAAATTAAAACCCAACATTTGAAACATCAATTTGAATACTTTTCGAAGTGAATTTGAGAAACTCATGAATTAAACTCAACTTCATTCAAACTTGGATTTGCTGTAATAACCCTAATTGAGGAACATTCCCCATTGCGAATATGTATACTACAGATTTCACGTATCCCTCTGAAATATCTAGAGGCGTCATATCAGGTGACCTAGTGGGCTATTCTGAGGGACAGCCTATCTGTTTATCTACCGGTTTGAATAACTAACAAACTCAAATCAGTTTTCAACTGAATTTAACTTTCGGCAGGATGAAGTACCTCCTAATTGCGTTAAGCCAGTTCAGAAATCATTAGATGATGATCATTCAAACCGGGGGTTAGGAAAACGCTAGACCACTTGATATGACGTCCATAGATTTTTTGTGGGGATCCATGGAACCCCTCATTTCTTTTGTAGCTTCACCCCAGAATGTAATATAATTAGTGCGAAATATAGTCAGTTTATCGATGAAATATATAACCTTCACTAGACTTCCCAGGGTTTTTGAAAATATACATGCTCTGAGGTACCACAGGGTCTTCGAAACCAAGCTGAAACGCAGCTTCCTTGATCCTTTCGCAGAAAGTGTACTTCCTGAAAACAGAATTCAGCTCGTGGAGGGCATGTCCGATTTTGTTGAGGGATAATTCTGGAGCCACGAGTAATTCGCCATTGGGATCAAATGCGCCACTTTCAAAGAAATAGCTTATTTTGTCGCTACTGTCTATGAAGTATTTGCTTTTGTTCTGAAAAAAGAAAGTCAATCAGTGGAAAAGAGACATGAGAATAGAAACAAGTTGAAAGTCAAGCAAATCATTGAGAAATTACTGAGCTGAAATTAACTTTATCCATAAACCATTGGGAGACAATAAGAAGTTTGTTTTGAATTCTGATGAAGACTTTGAAACAGGTCAACTTTCAATTTCATTTCACGGTTCGTTTGATTAATACAGGGTGATCTATGTTCATGTGATGACGTCATCCCCGATATTCACAACTTAAATCTTCGTTTAAGAGGTCTAATCTCATCTCCATCTCGTAGAAGTTTCACATACATGTTACAAGAGTATAATGAGTCACTAGATGATCCAAAATTGTTGATACCAGGAACATTTAAAAGATGGCAGGTACAGACAATTCCTTTGTGATGAACAATGAGCTCCAGATAGATTCTTTAATTTATTACCTTTTTTTTACCTGTTGCAAGTTGAAGTATACAAATCTATTCTAACACTAGGAGCAGTAAATATTTTCTCATTGCGTGTTCGGGTAGGTTTTCGCGGTGAATAATCTGATAATCTGAAGTCTGTTTCAACGTTTTGGCTTCGATTTTGAAGCGTAGACGCTTGGGAGTAGACAGATTCATACACTTGCGGAGACCAATGATGAGACCTGGGGAGTAGGCAGATTGAGACCCGGCCGTCATGTCACAAAACTCTTACAGCGTGTCACTTCTTGAGGAATAGGTAGATTGAGACCTCAGTGTAGTACCTACTTGAAAATGCCTTCAAACTCGAAGCCAAAACTTTGAACAACTAAAAACACTAGACAAGGTTCAACCCGGTACAACCACTCATGGTTTCTATTTTCTGAAAAAGTCAGTACTGGGTATGCATTTATATTTTTCTGAAAATTTCACCTCTCACATTTCCTTACTTGTTCTATCGATCTAAAATATTTTCAGCATTGCGGCGTTGCCACTTCCATCAAAAAGTCCTAGCAACTTTATTTTTTTAAATAGAACGCCCTGTAAATTAATACATTTTTGGAATTGCTCTGGTATTTTAATACTTTTTTGTTGATAATGTCCTATACCTATCTCTATCTGTTTTCGAGATAAAAAATAAATTGTTCTAAATATGGTCCAAAACATAGCCTTAATTGAAATTAAGTACATCAGTACTCTCAATTAATGAAAAGTTGATATTTCGATGATAGTTTGGACATACTCGAAATATTCAAATAACACCAAGAAATCGACTCCTTATCATACAGGGCGTGCTAAAATTACTATTATTTCCATTGTGCATAAAAGTAGTCGAATGTTCATTTTTTCAAATGAAACCCCCTGTATATTTCTCGATAAATTGAAAGATGGTGAAAATGATTCTAGATGATGTATCATGTCCCTATACCTAAATCTTCAAGTTTTCTCAATAAAGTCGTTTCTAGAAACATTTTTTTTTAGAATTTGGATTTGGGTAGCAGTGAAATTATCAAGCTTATAGCAATTCGGTTACTTCAATAAGTAATTTTCAAAGAATTATCGACGGTGTTTCGAATCATCTTCTAAAATGAATGCAAATATCGATTATTCAAACGAAGTTCTTATGAAATTATTTATTATACAAATGAACAAAGTGATCAAATCATTGTCAGAACGTGTGAAAAATTCAACCAAATGTATCCTGAATTAACACCAATGAACAAGAGGAAGTTTGTAAGGTTACAAAATAATTTCCTTAACTATGGCTCAAAGTTTCCAGGGAACAACTGTACCAAAAATCAGCAATTTCTAGGTAAAAAGTAAGACTTTGTGGGCTGAAACATGTGAAAGTACCTACAGACGATAACAGAATAGGATGATTCAAAATAACAAAATTGTAAACAAAATATCACATTTTCACAATAAATGCTGAAAATGTTGTCCATTTCATTCTAAACACTTTAAAATGTTTTTTTGTACGCGACTTGTGGTTGCTTTTTCAATTTCCTGGGGATCCACATCTTCAATACTCCGCACTATTCGCCGTCGCAATTCTTCTTTGGTAGGCACTGGAGTACTGTATACCCTTTCTTTTAAAACACCCCATAAAAAAATTCAAGTGGCGTGAGATCGGGTGATCTCGGTGGCCAATCCCACGGCCCTAAACGCCTAAATCAACGATCGACGAAGAGTTCGTCAAGTTTCCTGGAAACTTCCTGGGTGGAATGAGCTGGCGCTTCGTCCAGTTGAAACCACGAATTCCTATATTCCTCTAAAGGCAACTTTTCAAGAAAATCGGTTACAGTCGTCCTTAATATTTGGAGATATCTCTCTGCATTCAGTGTGTCTTCATAAATAAAAAAGCTAATTTTATTGTTCTTCAGAATACAGAAAACATTCAGGTCAAATTTTTCTTGAAAACCCATTTCTTTTGTAACATGAGGATTATGATCAGCCCAAAAATGTTTATTCCTTCTATTGAAAATACCATCCCTCGTAAATTTTGATTCGTCGCTCCAAATTATTTTGGACAAAAATTCCCGATCTTCCTGTGTATGAATCAAAAGGGTTTCACAAAAATACATTCTACGTTCGAAGTCTTCTGCTTTTAGAGCTTGAACTTTGGTGAATTTATAAGGATGCATTCCGTGATTTTTCAAAATTCGTTGTACTGAAGCATGTGATACACCTAAATCTTTTTCTGCACTGCGAATGGAAGCTTCCTCATTTGAAGTAAGAGATTTTGGTAATGTTGAAGGCGCTTTTAACATGGAGCCATAGTTGAAGAAATTATTTTGTAATCTTACAAACTTCCTCTCGTTCATTGGTGTTAATTCAGGATACATTTGGTTGAAATTTCTACAAGTTCTGGCAATGATTTGATCACGCTGTCCGTGTATAATAAATAATTTCATAAGAACTTCGTTTGAATAATCAATATTTGCATTCATTTTTGGCGATTTTTTTGAAACACCGTCAATAACCATTTATCAATTACTTATAAAAGTCACCAAACTGTCATAAGCTTGATATTTCCACGGCTACCTAGAAATCAAATTCTTTAAAAATTATTTTTGTACAACTGTTATTGAAAATCTCTTTGATAGAAACACTTCAATCAGAACACCTACCAAAAAATCATTTTGAAAAGTTCACACATGCAGTTCGTGCTATTGGTAATATTGAATCCCTGTGGAGTTACTGACGATGACGAAGTAGTTTTGCAATAATCCCCACTCACAAAATAAAATGCCACTTTCAACACTTGTAGGTAGAACGTGAATAACTATTTTTCCACAAAAACGGCTTTATTAAGAAAACTTGACGATTTAGGTATAGGGACATGTATATCACCTTAAGCATTTTTCACCATCTTTTAATTTATCGAGTAATATACAGGGGGTTTCATTTGAAAAAATGAACTTTCGACTACTTTTATGCACAATGGAAATAATAGTAATTTTAGCACGCCCTGTATGATATGGAGTCAATTTCTTAGTGTTATTTGAATATTTCGAGTTTGTCAAAACTATCATCAAAATATCAACTTTTCATGAATTGAGAGTACTGATGTACTTAATTTCAATTAAGGCTATGTTTTGGAACATATTTAGCAAAATTATTTTTTATCTTGAAAACAGATAGAGATAGGTATAGGACATTATCAACAAAACAGTATTAAAACACTAGAGCAATTCTAAAAATGTATTAATATACGGGGTGTTCCATTTAAAAAATATAATTGCTAGGACTTTTTTATAGAAGAGGCAACGCCGCAATGCTGAAAATATTTTAGATCGATAGAACAGGTAAGGAAATGTGAGAGGTGGAATTTTCAGAAAAATCATGTTTTGCGTTTTCCAGAAACGTCTAACCTACCATCGACCGTGAGTCACGCTGTATATATTTGATCTTTTGTGAAATAAGGTGAACAAGTGATGTGAAATAATCATTATTACGATTAAGATTATCACTACTATTATTCCTTTTCCAATTAGCGATTATCGTGAACATATTGGGAGAGGCAATACATTCGTGATGAATTTGTCCGTCTATGGAAATCCATGAAAAATATGTTTCCTGTGATCTTAGATTATGTTTATTCGCTAATAACAAATTATGGCATATTTGCACTGGACGCACTGTAAAAATTGTTTGTCCTGTTTTATCGTACTTACTTGTTCACCGTCCGAATTGGAAGCATCGAATTCTGTTCGTTCCGCTGCATTCGGCATTTGCTTTATCAAATTTAAAGCTTCATTTTTCATTTCTTCTACTTCTTCGTTGGAAAAAAATCCTTCGATGACGGCATATCCGTCAGTTTCGAACTGTAAAAGTAAGCTGTTAGGAATCACACGTTAAAAGGTAAGACCTCGTTAATCCTTAGCTCGCACAAGTTTCTGAGGGTTGTCGTTCGTAGGGGTGCGACAGCTGGTTAGCGGAAAAACAGATTTTTTTTTTAATTATGAAAAAGCGACTGATCCGCCATCAAATCAACGAATTGTGTGAATAATTATGTGAAAAGGAATCAAGTTACAATGTTGAAGTAACTAATTTTCAAATGCACTACACTTTATGTTATTGATCCAACAAAAATAGGGGTTGACCAGTTGATAGGGAAATATTAACTATATTACTATCCGTGGGACTACTATTCAAGACTATCAAGAGAGGTGACAGAAATTCAGAAACAGTGAAACAATTTCAACCAAGAGAAGAAGAAATTAACATAAAAACATTATGTGTACCTGCACTCGACCAATCGGAACTATTAGGAACGAAGGGAAGTCCCCCAACAACGGAATAATTTCAGATACACAAACGAACAAACTAGAAATACAATTAAAGCACTTGGTTCGTTACTTCATTGCTTTGCTAATGTTTATCGCAGTCATAGATGGAGCTTCAGCAGTAAAATCCTGCTGTGGATAGTCAAAAAACAGCGAAACTTTTTTTTTGTTGAATTTCACTAGTTCGGACTTCCATTGTCTACTATATAAAATGATTTGAAATCCCTGAAACAACTAAAAAAGACGAATTGAAAAATAAATAGCTGAAAATAAAAATTATATCAAGCAAAAACCTGAAATGAAATAACAGTGAAATAAAATACAAGTGAAAATGGAACAACTGAATGAATAAAAATAAAGAAATGAAAAAAGAAAATAAAAATAAAAGTGGAGAGATTCCAAGTCACGTTAGTTCACGACGTTTCGACTGTTAGTATCTACAATCGTCTTCGGGTGATGAATTTTTTTTTTGTTTTTGTAACTTGACGTATTTTTGTTATCAAAACATAAAGTGTCTTGAACAGATAACAACTAACAATTGGGAAGAGACACTTATCAATTGAAACTTGAACTTCACACTTTCTAATGAATATATTTATGTAGAAAAATAACAATTATCAAGTAAAGAGTAACAGTTAACCAATTTTTGACTTTTTTTTTATCAGTGCGCATCTCTTTCTTGCAAATAATCGCCAATGATTCCATTTCAGAACATCAATAGAGAGAATGTGGGACAACCTAACCTAATAATTTTCAGTTCCAAATTATCGATTGTGTGTGAAATATTTCGGTGATTTCAGGTCAGGGTCCATTTTTATTATCATTAATTATAGAAAATTCTAGAAATTCTTTGAGTGGTGATAAAAAAATACAGTAAAGACATACAATAGTCGATATGACAGATTTCCTTTCTTCCGAAAAAATCTAACGTCTCAAGTTGTGTCAAAACATTCTTTAAGAAATAGGCAAAAAAATGTTTGCGAAAATAAAAAATTGAATGGACCCGGTAAAGTCTAAAGCTACTACACTAGCTGTGGCAAGTTATAATGAAATGACATTTTGTTTGAGCACTGTGTAAGCGTTTTGCATTCATAAGGAGCATTTATAACTTTTTTATTTCAGGAAACAGAATATTGTAACCTTAAGCATTTCATTCAAATCATAATTGTCCTTCACTCTATACAATTTGAACGGAAAAAACTGCGTTGGTTTTGTTCAAGATAGAGAATTATTTGAAGGCTTTTTAATTTTGATTTGTCCTTATGAAGACAGGTAATTACCTATTTTAAAATTAAAATTGATACTTGTGACTATAGTTATGTTGGAGTGAATTTTCTCAAAGGTCATTATTAGTTATAAGTTGATGCGACACTATAACAGAAAAAAAGTAGGCATATATAAGTATGTTCTGATAATACCCATGCGAAGCCCGGACAGGTCGCTATGTGTAAAAGAATTAACATTTAAAGAATAGTTAACCACGTGTTAACGAAAGAATCTAGATCCATATCTATAAATAAAGTAATTTATTTTAAAACTTCAAATGTTAATCGGTTTTATTTCATTATTATCCAACTTGTTTATCTAGTAACATTTGACATACAAACCGTCCTCCAAAAGTAAATCCTAGACAATTCCTAACGCTTCTAAAATAGATGAAAAAGTCATTGTGAAACTATGCATATAAACGCATTTTTAAAATGTTTATACCTCTCCCACGTAGAATATGACTAATACCTAATTCTGCCAAATTCGTTTTTGGATCCATGTGTTATTTTCGACAACATATGTCACCATTGCCAGTATTCAACCCCAGAGAAATCACAAAATAGACGATACAACCCCTAAACTTGAGCAACAAACCCAAAAGGAAATCAAACTATTATATTTGCTAATAAGTTCAGATAAACTTACTTTTCTACGGAGGTCATCGAACATGGCTTGTTGTTTAGAAAACTACAAACAGCAGAATACAACAATATCACTTCACATTCAAAATTAAATAAGATAATGCTCTTCGAAAACTAATTAAAAAGTCTTGATTGCATTGTAGACCGCTACTCAATTCAAAACTTGAACTAGTTACAACGTTGCCAAGTGTTGGCTAAAGTTAGATTTGGGGAGTAGGTGTACTTACAAAAATTGAAAGCGTGCATACGCGATGAATTTTCAAATTTCGTGAATTGTATCTAGGGACACTACTTTGAAGGGGACAAAATAATAATAATAATAATAAATCGGCTTTATTGATAATACAAAAAAAACAATACAAAGATATATTTGAAAATAAAAATAGTTTACAGGAGATTCTGGTACTCCTTGGCGAAGTCTAGCTTAAAGCTACTCTAACTCAACCAACAAGCACCACTCCATAATGCACGCAAACATACAAAAATAAAAGCAATTAACAGTGATGGTACCACGAAATGAGAACCGTAAATAAAATAATAATTTGTGATTACCTTCTGAAGATAGTTGATAAATAATTTAATTGAATTGATCTGTTGTCTAAAAAGTAAAAGTTGACATTACTGACTATCATAGATATAATTTTTATATTTGTATTTGAATTTCCTGATATTGAATCTCTTCAATTGCTCAGGCAATGAATTATAGAGTTTTACAGCACCAAAAAAAATGATCTCTGAAACTGTGCAGTGCGATGTTGTGGCATAGTTAATTTGTTTTTATGTCTGATGTTTCTTGAGTGAATATTTTCACGCAGAATTAGTTTTTGTATTAAAAGAGGAGAATGGGGAAGGGTGATCAATTTATGGACAAAACAACCCAAATGATGAATCATACGGTTTTTCATATTGAGCCAGCGGGAGTTTTTGAAGGCTTCAGAAATTGAATCATACTTACGAAGTCCATAAATTAGGCGGCAACAAGAATTTTGCACTTTTTGTATTATTTTTTTATCTGAATCATATAAGTATGGCCCATATATGAAGTCACATTAGTTGAAATGGCTTAGCACCAAACTATCACAGAGCATTCTTTTTAGAGGTTGGCTCAAAATAAAACGATTACAGTGTAACAGTTTCAATGACATATAAGCTTTTTCCATTAAATTCTTAACATGACTAGTAAATCTAAGATCAGTGTCAAGCATGATCCCTAAGTTTTTAGCTGTATTGACAGGAGTCAAGATAGTATAACCTAGTTCTAAACGGAAATTGTTTTCTGCAAATTTACGATTCTTCTGCGATCCAGGATTCTGCGATCTGCGATCCTGTTTTATTAGGATTAATTTTCAAATCATGTTCACTTGATAGCCCATTGATCAAATCAAGATCAGTGTTGAAGAGATTTTGTGCCTCAGCACACTCATCGATTTTGAAGTGCATGTATAATTGTATGTCATCAGCATACGCCTGTATTTTACATTTCTTGATAGACGAGATAATGTCAGTAGTATAAATGATGAACAATAAAGGTCCCAAAATGGAACCCTGTGGTACTCCTGATAGAATATCAAGAGGTAAGGAGTGATGACCATCAACAACAACTTTTTGAGATCGACCAAGTAAATAAGACCAGATGAGAAATAAGGCAGCACTATCAAAACCATAATATTTGAGTTTCATGCAAATCAGCTCATGATTGATGGTATCGAATGCTTTCGAAAAATCTAGTAGTACCAGAGTGCTAATCATTCCCTTATCAAATCCCTCAACAATGTCTTGTGTAACAGTAGCAAGAGCTGTAGCCGTGCTAAAACCCTGCCTAAAACCACATTGCGATGGTGATAATAGATTATTGTTATTGAAATATTCATTAATTTGTAAATAAATAACTCTTTCAAAAATTCTACTCATGGTTGGAAGTATACTGATAATTCTGAGATCAGAATAACTAGCTGGATCATTATTCTTGGGAATGGGTTTCCCAATGGCCATTTTCCACAAGTCTGGAAAATATGAACGTTCAAAACAACAATTGATGATATGCGTAATATATTTATCTATAAACGGGCTACAAAGTTTCAACATTCTGATTGAAATATTATCAACCCCTGAAGCTTGACTTTTAATATCATTCAGCATTTCATGAATAGCTTCTTCAGTAGTGAATCGAAATGAGAAGTTATCTTGCCTGAATAAATAATTATTGCTATAAAATTCAATATTTTCATCACAATTATTAGAAACGTTTTGTACGAATTGGGCAAAATAGTTGTTTATTTCATCGGGATTCGAGAGGTGATTGGGTAATGAATATTGTTTTTTTGAACGAACATTGAGGTTAGAAAGAGCATTCCAGGCTTTGCGTGGTATTTTTTCAGAACAGACAGACTTGAGATATGTCCTTTTTTCAGTTCTAACTATTGACATGGTATAATTTCTCAATTCTTTATACCTCATACGATCATTAACAGATTTGGTTTTTTTGAATTTTTGAAAGGCTTTATCACGTTCTTTCATAAGAAGTCTGAGATTTTGAGTGAGCCAAGGAGCGGGTGGTTTGGTAATTCTAACTTTTTTAAGAGGGGCTTGTCTGTCAAAAGTAGATATTAAAAATGAATTGAAATTGTACAATTTATTATCAATATCATTTTCACTTATAATTTCGAACCACAAAATAGAAAACGACTGATAGCGTTTCTGCAGTGCAACTATTCAAATTTACTATTTTTACAGCAATAAAAATACAGTATATTCGAGTGCTTTGATATGTTCAGATAATGAATACAGTTCTGTCCACCCTGTTAATTGGTAAGTATAAACACATTTATTTCATTACTTTCAACTGAATGTGATACGTTGACATTGAAATTTAACGAACCATTACTTTGCATAGCTATTTGCAAGGCTTTGTTAACTTTTTTATTTTTGGCAACAGTCACAATCAATTTGTTCAGCGTTCAGCTTCAGATTTTGAATATCTGGTGACGTCATTTCCCCTCGCTAGACTGCTTCTTCAAAGCTGTTTTCTGAAGAACAGCCTTTTTTCGTCATTATTCTTCAAATTACGTGCGGAATTCATTTTTGGAATGAAAAGGTGAAAATGAGTTTATTGCCTTCCTCTTTTCCTGCGTATGGAGATCTAAACATATCAGATCAGAGTCCATGGCAAGCCAATGAACATGTATCTCCTCTTTCAAGGGGACAAAATAGAAGTTGATGAAAAAGTATATATTTTTTGAGATAAATGAAAATTCATCTTAGTTTTGAGCAGACCTTCTGTATCTTCTGAATGTTATAACAAATTGTTTCATAGGAATTCTTCATAAATTTTTCCTTGTGAATTACGAAACCAGATGTATGTGAAAATTATTGTATATTTTCTACTCATTTGTACTAATTTTCCTATGAAAATTAATTTGTTTTCTAGAATGGGGAGTCTCTCTCATAGAAATCTTAGAAATTGTGAAAATGAGTTGGAGATACTCTCTCTCTATTAATTTCGTAGTCATTGATTCATATATGAATGAGAAACTTCAGACACAAGACTTTTTGTTGAGTGACGGCGACCAAAATAACACTATATCCCTGTAAAATTTTCATTTTTGTGTGTTTTCGCAAGGGAACACTTTCCAGTTGCTTTACATTATATTCTTGAATTTCAAGCTCTTTGATCTGTTCTCTGAAGGTAGATTTTTCGTACTACGGAATAGGATGTTCTAAACTAGGAGCAGTTTCTTCTTTGATTTTCAGATGAAACCAATTCTCAGAGGTTGACTTGAATATCCCACAAAGTGGCAACACTGTTTGTGACTAATTCATATGCTCGAATTTCTCGCTTTGCTTGCGCATCACGCACTCATCGTAAATGGTTGTCTTAAAGCGTTGCCAAATAAGTCCGTTAATCTAAGAATATCGGAAATTTGTCGGAAGAGAACTATTTGAAAATCTGTTGATAATGAATATAACAGTTGGAAGGATATTTATTCGGGAGTGAAAATATTTTCGTTAGTACTCAAACAAAGAAGTGGAGGTGGAATAAATGATTCAGTGTTTATGCACAAGTGGAATTTTACTCTACCTGAAAATAGACAGAGAAATAATTCAAGAACATGCGAAGAATTTTGGAAGAATATTCAGTATACATTGTAGACATAGAAAAATGCTCCATTTGTTACAGTCATACAATTCTTGATATTGTATTTTTAAATAATAACTGTGATATATAACCAGTGCATTTTGAAAAGGAAAATAAAATAATCCGACAGTAGATAATATTATATCACTGATTCAAAATTGAACAATTGTTTTTAAAGGAATTCAACATCGAATTTGATTTATTTGATTTGCCTCAAAATCAATATAAAACTTCAGTATTCAAGTGTATAATGTACATCTAGCGATGAGCCCAATTAAGTTGAAAAATATAATCTTAAAAACATCTTAAAACACAGATAGATCTAAGATTTATTTGATTGTATCTGGGATTTAGGTTACATTAGATCTGACAACGCCGATATGTTCGCTCAATATTATAGATACCGCAGTATAGGAGCAGATAATCTATCAGAATGTTGACATAATCACAAAGTAAAGATAATGATTTCTTGTACAACAGCCTAATGTTATCTAGTTGGCTGTTCTTGTATTTAAACAAACACGTAAAAGCACTCATTAAGTACTTAGCTGATGAGCATATTATTTACCTGCTTAGTATAGTTACTATTGTAGTTGTTCAGATACATATTTATTTAGGTATACTCTGATTCCCAATAATGAAAAGTTAGAAATGCTCATAATAAATGCCAAACGCTAAAGAAAAGCTCAAACAAAATCTTGAGATTTCCTTATGTTTTGTCATAGATGGTATAATCGATTATATAATACTTTACCAGGTCTGCCCTATTTTTGTATCGCGAAAGGGTCGCAAGCAGAAGATTTGATGAGCATTTGGGTGGATTTCCACCTGCAGTGGCGTGCGTTTGGATATTTAATTAAAAATACTGGTTGAAACCTATAACTATGAACTATGTTCAATTATTTATATACCTACAATTAATATTTTTTCAACATTTCGATTTTAAATATTTACATAATGATGGACAGGAAAAGATAACGTGTTAGGAATCGTCCAACCTGTCTTAGGAAATCACACGCTAAAAGGTAAGACCTCGTTAATCCTTAGCTCGCACAAGTTTCGACTTCTGAGGGTTTTCGTTCGTAGAGGTGCGACAGCTGGTTAACGGAAAAACATATTTCAAACAGAACAGAACAGATAATAATCATGGTGCTTTATGTTATGATTAGAGGTTTTATAATTCAGTCAACTTACTGGACTCCTTGAAGAGTATTTTGACATCTTTCATTTTGAATGTCGTCTTCACTTGAGCCCAAATGAGTTCAATGGGATTGAGTTCGCAATGATGAGGAGGCAGAAGCAGAATAATACTATTACGGTTTTTTGCCATAACTAGCCATTTCGTGAAACGAGCTTTATTTGTACATACTTTGAACAATAGTTTTTTTTAAAGATACTTTCATCAGATGATATGTTTTTCTGTCGAAGCAACTCACTGATATGAGCTTTTCTCCATGCATTAGTTGGCATTCTTTCAACTTTTCTGGAAGGATAACTTGCATTATCCATCACAATCACAGTTAGGGTTGCCAACGTTTTCTGACAAGAATAAATTGTTTGAATAGGAAAAAATTAAGTATTTGAAAGAAAAAAATAGTACTTATTTTTCAAATTTCATGCTTTGATTGTCTTAAAAGATGATTTTTGTGTGCTTTTAAGACATGCTCTGTTTCTCTCTTCTCGCTGCTTTAGATTCATTACTGAAAAAAACTCTCTTGGTGAAAGCTGTAGTGGCGGGAACGGAGAGTAAATAGAAGATATTTATTTTACTTTCGGCAAGCTGAATTATTTTTAAAGTATATATTGCCATCTGATCGTTCGTAAGATATTGGGAGTTTTTGAATTTGTTTATTTTTATACTCTCCATCAGATTGAGTTTCAATCCTGCCTTCTGGGAATGGAGGGGCTTTCAATTCATAGTTCAACCTATGTCTCTCTGTGATAAAATAAGTGGCATCTCCACAATGTAGATGAAAAAGGACAACTCTATACATTTTTTGGACTTGACAATAACAAAAGTCAACAACAAACATGATTTTTCAATTGGTCGCAAACCAGCACATACAGATATTATCATTCATAATTCGTCCACCCATCCATATCAGCACAAAGTAGCAGCTTTCAACAGTATGATCCACATACTGATAAATGTGCCCTCGCCAGAGGCAAATTTCAATGAAGTACTGAACATGATAAGACAAATAGCCATCAATAATGATTATGATAGCAGTCTGATACATTCTTTATTATCAAAAAAGTTATGCAGCCAAGCTTTGAAGGAAGTTCACCCAGTTCGAAGAAAAGAAGATACAAGTTATAGAACCTTAACCTACTCAGGCCAACCCACTACAAATATTTCAAATTTTCTGCACAAAAAAATTAATATTGCTTTCAAAACCAACAACTCAGGCATGCATATTAAGGAAAACAAAAATAAAAGTTCAGTATCGTGTGGGTCATGTCTGATGTTTTATATAGGTCAAACTGGAAGATCGTGCAAAGCCCGCATCTAGAAACACAAAAATAGTTTTCAGAATGGAAAAATAAATTTGACATATGCCATTTTCTTAATCACAGAGGGACATGAGTTCAACTATGAATTCAAGCCCCTTCATTTCTAGAAGAAAGGTTTGAAACTTAACGTGTTGGAGAGTATGCCCACATAGCAATAGATACTCCAGAAATATTTCATGAATATACATTTGAGGATATTGTATTATGCTATATATATATATATATATATATATATATATATATATATATATATATATATATATACATATCTTCTGGAGAATATTCCCTGAAAGTGCTCCTGGCGAACCTTTGATACATTCTAAGAATATTCCTGGGGAATATTCCTGGAATATCTTGAAATATTCTCAGAATATGTAGAGTATATTCTATTAAAAATATTCCAGGAAGAAAACCCGAGGAATATTCATAAAATATTCGGGATATTCTAAGTAATAGGGGCATATAAATAAATCGGTTTAATTCGTGAGGTTGCAGTCAATAGCTGGGCTGTTACAAAGAAAACTCTTTGTTATATGTCAAGCTTTCGATATATTTCACACCTTCGTCAAGACAACTACAATAATAAGATTATATATCTTGTAAACAATATATAAATATGGAGAACTTACTAACGTGAGAATAAATAATGAATAATGACAGTTGATAAAAATTTTGGCTGACAATGTCAAGTGGGAAAATTCTGAATGATACTCGAATTACTAGATCTTTTATTTTCTTTATCATATTTTAGAAAGTACGTGTAAATTTTACTAAGACTATCAATATCAGTTCGTTTATTCATTGAATGTTTTGTATCATTTCCAAAAATATTCTTTTAGTTGTATTGGTTTCTCTATCTGAAATATTTGGATTTTCAAAATTCATTTTATGATCCTCCGAATTAACATGTTCTTTTAATGCACAAGAATTAACATTTCGTCTACAGTCGCTCTTATGGGAAGAAATGCGACTACTTTTTTAATTTTAATTTAATGTTTTTCTATCTGTTTTTGAACCATTTTATATTTTATTCTCACGTTAGTAAGTTCTCTATATTTATATATTTTTTACAAGATATATAATCTTATTATTGTAGTTGTCCTGGCGAAGGTGTGAAATATAGCGAAAGCTTGACATATAACAAAGAGTTTTCTTTGTAACAGCCCAGCTATTGACTGCAACCTCACGAATTAAACCGATTTATAGTTAATCCAGTCACTAATTATTCTGTTATATATATGACAGCTGGTCGTGCTGTCATCATCTAGGTTCTACTCAAGTAGAGCGCGCCTGCTGCCTTCTTTGGGCTTGGTAGCTGATTTTCAGGCTCCCTATCCTGAATCGTAGCTTTGTGCCATCAAGCGCCAGTCGCTTTTTTCACAATAATACTGGTATTTTCCGATTGTTATTGTTTCAATCTTATTTAAAAATATATTTTCAACTTTCCAGTTCGATGTTCTTCAAAAACACGTTTTTTAGTTTTTCAAACTATATTTATTACATTTCATAATAATTTTCAGGTTGTTATAAATGTTTCCTCTATATTGCGTTTCTTACATGCTTCTGCATTGATTGA
The DNA here is from genome assembly GCF_025532065.1 of Leptinotarsa decemlineata. NCBI lineage: Eukaryota > Metazoa > Arthropoda > Insecta > Coleoptera > Chrysomelidae > Leptinotarsa > Leptinotarsa decemlineata. Next base: position 5,341,599 of record NW_027412573.1, on the reverse strand, counting down.
GGAATATTTCCATACTTATTGCGTAGTTTTTCGTTTATTCCTGATTATATTGTGAATTTTTCATGTTACTCACTAACTAATTTTCCACGACAAATCTCATGTCACAGGTTATCAGTTAGTTCAGAGATACAATGGGCCAAAAGTCACATCATTAAGAAACAATTTGTAAACATCGAATATCAAACGTCCACCGCAATTAAAAAACAAAAAACAGAGAAATCCATTGCAGATTTGTTGATTTTTCTATGGATTTTATGGACATTAATTATCGGACCCGACGAATTTTACTGCCCTAAAAATAACAAAAGTTTCAAGTTATTTATTGGTCGGGTTATACTTACTTTACTATATTATCTTTGTGAACCATGAAGTGGAGCCATATGAAAACAGCCAGTGTTGCCAGGTCATATTCACGCTCAGCAGTAGGTTTTGTGCCAGTAAAACAGTAGTTTGATACAGGAAACAGTAGAAAATATTGGTGATGGATACATACTACATAGGCATATATTGATATCCACTATTTACATCCATCAAATAATCATTATAGGAAGTTAACGATCGGGGATTAGACACTTCCACAATCAGAAAAACATTAAAATTATAACGAAGAACTTTTTGCAGGTATACAAATGTCAAACATTTACCTCACTCCGATAAGTTACTGAGTGAATTCAAAGTATTTTCATTGAAGAAAGTTCACTGGTTATCAGTAATTTGTCGTTTTTTATAATCTCGCCTTTCGAAAAGAAATTGTTCGGATACTTATCTTGACGTTTTGTGGGCTAAAATTTGGTCGAATGAATGTACTATTTATTGAAACCATCATTTTCTTAGGAACTTTTTTGACGAATGATGTAATTATTTTAGAACTTGTAGTAGTCTACTTCAGTATAAAATCAGTATTTGACGTATTCAAATAACACACCCCAATCCCGTGGGTTGGGCTACCTATCGGGCGCGTCCTCAGGTGGCGGATAGGGGAACGGCCAGGGGACTGGAGGCCCTGATCGGGAAGCCAATATGGCCTTTCGGACGAGGTCGCCGGACTGATGGTTAGTGGCAGAATTAAGTAGGGTGAGGGAAACTAAAACTCCCCAAAAGCCTTTGTAAAACATGCCAACGTGGACCAGCCTACCCAAGCTAAGGTTAAAGCAATCGTGCCGACAGCTGAATGGCCGTAGGGCCGTAGGGCCTACGGCCGTAGGGCCGTATATGCGGCTACGAACGATCTCCTTGGAGAACTGGGCGAGACCTCATTGTAATCAATCTACCTCTGGTAATGCAGGGCTCTGCCAGAGGTGATACCCTTGATACTCGTGGGGGGAACACACATGAGTGAAACAAACACAAAAACAGAAACAACAAAAACCAATCCCGAGGCTGGACAGAAGTACTCACCTCAATTTATGGGGATGAACAGAAATGTCCACCCCAATCTACCGCTTGGAATGAGTCTGGAGCAGATCATCTCGTGATGTAATACAAAGGCCAAGGCGTGAGCGCATTTGCGAAGCCGAGGCCAAAAGGAGAAAGAGAGCGAAGGAAGCAGGAGTGGCAGCAACTAAAAGTGCACCCTCCTCCTTCCCGACTCAACCTCCAACAGCAAGGGCACTTCCTGCGGCGGGCGCAGCAGGAAGTGCCCTTGAATAAAGGCAAGGAACCGGCCCCTGGAGGAAAGCTTCCTCACATGTGCATCTTCACGGAGGGAACCCCAAGGAGGTTGAAGAAGCCGCGCAACGACAGTAATGTCGCTGCATCTACCAAAACATTTGCGGAGGCCACCGTAAGGAACCTCAAGGTTGCCAAAGAGAGAGTGTGTTGAGTGAGTCTTGGCCTACACCTGTCAATATTAAGAAGTTCTCTCCTAGTGATTTATCCACCTTCCTGGAAAGGACAAGATGGACGATGACCTAGGACGACAACTCCTCGGGAGGATGTACAATGGGTCACATGTAGCCTAAGTGCTGTGGGCCTACACTCACCCAATAGAAGGATATTAATGCTGCTATTCTTTCTCAAAAAATATTTTCCATAAAACACCCTTATATTTGCACAGAAAAATTACCTATCGATCCGACATACATAATCTGAATGTCCGATATAAAGGAACCCTTTCACCGCCAATCTTCAGATTAGAAATATTCAGGCGCAGTTATACTTACCAAATCTGTTTATTAGCTGATTTTATATCATCTTAAAAAGTGACCTGTGCCTTTTGCTTTGGGCCAAATTCGCATTATATATGTATTCTTTCCATTCTATATATGGAAGCAATAAAGTCGTTTATCATTATTATTATTATTATCAGTATTCAAATTGAAAGGGGTACACTTTTAGGAGGGATTAATTTTTGGAAAGAAAGGTTTTGGCTTTGGAAGACTTCCTTATTTTTGTATTTTTTCTTAATTGATATGGACTCGCTGTAGTAATAACTGTCGCGTCTTGAAGTAGGTATTTACTTATTTTGATTAAAATAATAATACTTCAAAATCTAATCATGGATTATATTCAATTTAAATTCTTGAAGTAATAATTCATAAGAATATAAAATTACATAATTCTCAAGTGCTGTGATATTTCTAGGACTTCGTATCAGTTCTAGTTACTCCAGGATCAACTCATTTCATAGTATTCGATTGTCAAACAGTTTCATGAATGTTTTTCCTTCTTTAGGTTGTATCCAGTTGTTCTCAGGATAAATTGTATTGTTCTGTTCGACAATATGGAAAGTATAGGCATTTCTGGATTCTTCAGTTTCATTCGTCTCACTGTAGTGAACTACTTGGCCGTGGATAAATACGCAGGAGCCTGAAACAGAGAAAATATTGATGAGAAAAGTATTTTGGGGAAAAACTGATAACGGAGAAATTTTGGAATTGTTCGACGCAATGGGATTCTTCTAGACCCCAAAAGCATTGCATTTTATGATACCAACCAACTGTTTTGATCTGTCACAGTTTCCCTCTGTGTGAGTAAGCAGTAGACTTGAAGAATTCCCTTAAGAAACCACCTTTGACATTTCAACCATTGATTCCTCTATTTCACTCGAATGGGAAAACGCGCGTTGAGGAGAGTGTTGCAGTTCTGGTGCGCTGAAGCAGAGCTTGTTTTGGATATATACAGACCTATCGAAATGATATCAAATAGTCACAAGCTTAGATTACCTATTGGAAAAAAATAGGCAGCTAAGGAATGGTTCATTCGTCCAACAACAATTGGAAAATGAAATACAGTAGTTGGAGACAGCTGGAGATGTTAAAAATCGAAGACAATGCACGTTTATAGATGAAATAAAAGGTGGGTTAGTTTCCTTTACCCCACTTTGCCGTCTGGCGCACGCGGCGAATTTAAATTAACCATACCAAAGCATAAACCATTTTCTTCGGGCACCCTAACACCACAACCCGCTCAAAATCAACCAAAATAGCTTGGACCACAGACTCTTGGGAGAGAACCTCTCACTTCAAGACTTGGTGACCTGCTAGTAAGACTCTACTACTCACATATCAAATGTTCATAGGACCGGTCCATGATCTACGAGACACGATCTCTCGGAGACAATCCTGGCATACTAACAACTGAGACGAGAATACTCCACGAAATATTCACAACCTTCCTTACCGATTCCCCTTCAACGAACTTTGGATTCCAGGAACTCTAAGGCCAATATATTAATAGAATACTTGAAAAGCCCTAACGTTGTTGCCATTGACACGCTGGCCATCTTCTGAAAGAAGGATCCCGTGGAAAAAGCTCCCGTTTCCCGCAGTCAGGTTCCCAGGAGTCCTGAAGGACATCCTCGAGCGATTCCAGTACATCCTTGACGAGTTCCCACTAGATATCATGTAGGGGACAGCTCACAACCCGGAGTCACCCTAGAGTTTGAACACTTCCTCTAACCCACCTAAGGCCTATCTGAATCACAACTCTGCCTCTATTCGATCATTTGCTACAGTACCCGGACCACTCGATGCAACCACGGCTAAGGACAGTTACCACACCATATCAGAAGCGTGAATCGCAATGCCCGGTGACCATGAGGAAAGTCACTAACCCTACTATCCTAGAATTAGGAGCATTGTCACCTTATTGTTAAACTGTGAAAACTTACCATCAACACTCTAGATGTACTGATTTAGTTTGGAAAAAAATTGTTGAGCCAAAGCCCAAATAACCATGTAAGCTAACACCATCTCGGAAGAAGCGTGATTCTATAGCAGGGCTCCCTACTTACTCATATTGTGTACACAAAGCAGTCAATGAATGTTTTCAATCAATCTTCGACCCTTCCCTGCTGCCTCGAAAGTTCATTGTGCGAATCGGGTCGAATCGGTCACCCCTATTCAACTCAATGAAATAAATGTACTTAATGGAGTCGATTACTTCATTTGGTGGGTGGCCTTTCAGGTCAGCTGCCAAGGAACGTTTTTCTAAATCTAGTGAGTCTGCGACTATCTTCGTCAGTTAGGTAGGCAACACCAATATATGGCACCTATCAGCTCTCTCAATCCTCCCAGCCAGCCTATAGCCAACCAGGCCGAACGTGCAGTTCTGGAATCATAGCCTATTGCGGTTATTGGATGTTCACTGTGCGAGACTCCCACATTGATCTCCGTAGCAACCTTCCCATATGACGAAACTGCCCGTTAACTATTCTGATTTGAGTGAATTATTGTTTGAGCATAAGTGTTTACAGAGCCTTCTTCCTCAGGAGAAAATTATTTTCTCTTCTTATGCAGACTCTGATTCTGCTGCTCAAGATATATTCGAAAGGCATCCTCTCTCTTGAGGAGGCAACACATCGCTTCCTGGCTGCACTACCCAGCCTCCTAGGTTTGTTTAAGAAATTAAGAACTGAGAAACCCATGGAGGGCGGTTGAGGTCAAATCTAATTCGAACGAGTCTGTCTTTATCCAGTTTTCATTGCAAGGCAACTAGATGAAACCAGAGTCCAAAGAGAAAACTTTCACTGTTCCGACCTGTAATACCTAGCTCCTGTCTTTTCTGCCTTCAAAAAAGCTAAGAAGAAATCATAGATTCCTCGTTTCTCAAACCGTTCTTTGTAACAGTCGCCAACGTGCGACGGAGGTCACCAGAAAACCTATTTCGCTGAATATTGAAGGGCCCATATTTACATCCTGAGCGGTTTTCAGTTATATGACAAATATATCTGTCTTTGCATCTTTCAAAACACGCCTAGCATTCGCTAGCTATTACAGACCTACCATGTATCACATAAGTAGAATTAGGGTTAACCAGGATGCTATCTATGATATCGACACAAGACTCAAACCGATATTGAAGATGAACGATGCTCCCAAAGGAGACGTGCAGCAAAGTCAAGCTGCACGTCTCAAAGATAACACGAGAGGGGGATATCTGAGGGACAACTGAGTTAAAAATATGAGCTCATGATTCAGCTCAGCAACACTAGTGAGAACTGAGGAGGATTTTAATAGAGCTATCTGGTATTGGAATTGTTTTTGAGTTCTGGTTTCTTTTCAGTAACACCATTGAAGGAAATATTTGAGTGTTGAAGTGAGTTTTATATCGAATTTCCATAATTCCATTGAATTTTTCTCAAAGCTGTTGCATTCAATGTCTTTGGAAATTATAGTGAATTTATCATCTGATCATCAATGTTGATGGTTATTAGTACTGATTTCAACTACACTTACCCTTAGTCACAGGCACAGGGGTGAAGCTGCTCTTGTCGTAATCGGGGAGAGGCGCAGTGAAAGCAAAAAGATCCTTTGCGTTCCTGTCGGGATTTCTGATGTATCTCCTATGAACTCCACTCTTGTGCGAACCTTTTGCGAACCACAAACATCCTTTCTCTCTGGTAACGTCGTCTAAGGCTATCCAGACACCTGTACAACTTTGAGGTTCCGTGTAAAGGAATGTTGCGTCTTGGTGGAGCATGACTATAAATAGAGCTGGTTGAGTAATATTTCATTTTTGACACCTCCCGACTTGTAATGGATTATATCGTCACATTTAAATTAATTTACACAAATCATGATGATGACCACTCTTCTAGCTTTTACTTTGTATCAAATTATCACATCAGCTCGTCCTTGAAAGGAGTTTTCACCTGAAGGGCATGCTTTTGAAGATATACCAGCTGAAAGTTTCGCCATTTAGGAAGTTTCAGAACAGTTTAGAACATTCGAGAGTACAAATCCACAAAATACTTTATTGAAAAGAAACCAAATTATTTTCGAAATGGTCTTGAATGTACAAAATTTTGAGATAACTAACGACTTCAATAACTGCTTGGAATGTTCTCAAATGTATTTCAAGCACCTCAGCAAAAGGAAGAGAGTGTTGAGTTGAGATCGGATTAGATCCTCCAAGTCGTAAATATTGAATTGTGTCGAATAAATGTAGACATAGAAAAAAATTAGAATTAAATCAAGGCAGCGTTACTAGAGATTCAAGTTTTCATCAATTCACTATTACCTTCACTTCTTTTTCCTTCAGGATTTTTGAAAATATACATGCTCTGAAGTATGACGGGTTCCTTGTAACCAAGTTCACGAATGATATCCTTGATCCTGTTGCAGAAGGTGTACTTTCTGAAAACTGGACTGACCTCATGGAGGCCATGTCCAATTTTGTTAAGGGATACTTCAGGATCCACGAGTAATTCGCCATTAGGGCCTGTTGCGCCTGTTTCGAAGAAATAGCCTATTTTGTCGATACTGTCTAGGAAATAGGCGTTTCTTTTCTGAAAAAAAAATGGGCGAGTTAACACCGATGGAGGTTATTTTGCATAGAAACGCAAAAGGTTCAGGTACGTATTTTTATTATTGGTTTCTTGAAAATTACGACTTCAAAACTGGAAATTTTAATTCTATGCTCCGAATTTTGACTATGTACTTGGATATGTGATGGAAATGGCCGATAGTTGATGAAAATCTAACGGTCCAATGGAAATCCCACAATAAACTTTTGACTTTGAAGTCGAAATTTTAAGTTTTCACCAGTATAAACACCGGTAGATGTGGCTTTCTAATTAGAGAGAGGTTAGAGTTAATAATGGAAGAACAAATTGGATACTATCAAGCGGGTTTCAGAAAAGGAAAATCCGTAGTTGATCATATACATAACCTTAGGCAGGTTAACTTTGTGATGACTGTAACCAACACCAATTATAAAGTGGAAGTAGGAAACGAAGTTACGGAAAGATGCTCTTTAACAAAGGACTGAGACAAGGTGACCCTATTTCACTGTTCTATTCAATTTCGTTCTGGTACATGTAATAGCGGAAAGTTAGCTACAGACCAAGAAATCTATATATAACAGGAGTAGTCATTGTCTAGATTATGCAGAGTTGTTGTTATAATGGCGCAGACGCAGCGAGTCCTCTCAGGCATAACGAGGAAATTTCAGAAAGGAGCAAGCCGAATAGGTGTGAAAATTGATGCGACAAGACCAAATATATGAAGCTAGAAAATACTGAAGAGAAAGAAGACCAATATAGAAATCGGGGAGCAGGAACATGGGCAAAATATAATGATGGAGGAAGTTGAAAGCCAGACATATTTAGGATCCATATTCCATGTTGCTTTTCCAGCTGAGAAAGTTATTATATAGCAAAACACGTGTCGTGGTTTTTGTAAAACCTTTTATAATGAAAATCATACAATGAACTGTATTAATGAATTTCAATATGGATTTTGATCAAGTATCAGCCAGTTCTATTAAATGATAACAACGCTGTTGAAATGGTTATTAGACCAACAGTAACGTCAACCTGCGACTCTTGGAAATGGAAAAAAGATGATGCTGAAGAGGATGTAAGGAGAGGGTGGGCGGTATTTGGGAAAGAAGAAATAACAAAAAACTGTACGGAATACATAGACGACCAAGATTATCAAAGCTTAAAGGATTCGATGGCTAGAACATATTTCAGAAATGGAAGATGCAAGTATGGTCAGGAAAGTTATGAACAAGGAGTAACTTGACAAGGGAGAAATGGAAAGGCCACGAGTTAGGTGGAGAAACAAGCTGTGGAGGATCTGATACAAATGGGAATTAGGATATGGACAATTCAATACTCATCTTTACTATGAGTATAGTTTTGTAATTTTATTCGAGGAAATATCCATAACCTAATGAATTACAGGCCCTGGAGAAGCTCCCCATCAAAAGCAAAAGCTTGGCAAAGGAAAGCACAGGTTTTTTATTTTTGGTAGTGACACGCTTAAGGGTTTCGTGACTTGACACAGGGATCACAATCTGCCTACTCCCCGGGGTCTCGATCTGCCTACTCCCCGGGGTCTCGATCTACCTAGAGTAGGCAGATTGGAATCGTTGCAGAGACCAGCAAAGAGACCTTAGCAGTAGGTGAATTGAGACTCCGACGTCAAGTCTCGAAACCCTTACAGCGTGTCACTAACTAAGGAGTAGGCAGATTAGGACCTCAGTGTAGTCAAAGCTTTTTGAAAATGGTTTCAAAGTCGAAGCAAAAATCTTGAACAACTAAAAACACTAGAGGTGGTTCAACCTGGACTTCAGAGCATCATATCATTGTTATATTTTAAAGACATTTACACGAAAGATTATAGAATTATACTCATAGACCTTTCTGTGGAGTCACTCCCTCCATTGGTAAACCGCTGAGAATTCGTTCCGTACTTTTTTGAGTTTATTGCATTCAGACAGACAGAAAGACGGAGAGTCAGACACGACAGGGAATTTTGATGGTTGTTGAAAAACTGTCATATACATGCCTATTCAAATTCTTTTCTGTACACGGGGATCTCGTAAACGATAAGAGATAGAGTGTCGGTTGAATTTTGACAAAGTTGCGTATTTTAAATACCTATTCAATGATGTGAAAAAATCGAATAAAGCTCTTTTGGTTCTGGAGATATACAGGAAAAACCAAAAAATCCCAAATATATTTTTGCCTATATCTTCTTCATTTGCAGACATATTGAAAATCTGTCCACATTTTGCTATTGGCACTTGATGTGGGCTATCAGAATATGTCCATGAATCTCTTATACAGGGTGTCATCTGACTTTGGCCACCCCCATCTTTGAATTTTTAAATACGGACCTGTATTTTTTGTTGTAGTTTTTGGATCGCAGACGTCCACTTTCTATTGAGAAATTGAATTCAATTTTATATTTCCGGATGTTATAGTAATATTTGATTATAATTGTGTGAATTATTCCCTTTGAAATTACGGCCCTGGAAATTGGTTGACTGAGTTGAATAAAAACACAATAGTAACTTTCACGTCTCCTTATGTACCGTAGAGTTTTTTGAGAGTTTTTTTTTTCATTTTCAGGTACCTATTCATATTTTTTCCATTGCTCTGAGCGTTTTCTACAATGAACTTCGAACGAGAAAACTTTTTATGATTATTGGAAACATATCTACATCAAAAATATATTATATTTCGAGACATTTTTGAACTCGGTTTTTCATATTATTTATTGCTTTCAATACACTTATTTGCTGCATTGTTGCGAAATCATTCAAAATCCTCAATCTATCCCTCTGCCAGCGTAAATCCTACTTTCCAATGTCCCTCATAGAAAAAAGCCCAAAATAGTACGATCTGGTGAACTTGCAGGCCGTCTCATTGGCCCATTATTTGTCTCGAAATGGAAGAACTTCAATTCGAACATTTATTGTGCCATTAATTTTTTTGTGTATACACTGTGTCCGTAAAGTATGGAACAAATTCATTTTTAGCTAAACAGGTCATTTTAAGAAATAATCCTGAAATACGTCGATTTTTGATGTTAATTTACCGTATTTTAAAATAACAATCTAATATAAAGGGTGAATTACGTTCGAGTAATGACGTCACCGTTATTTTTTTAAATAGAACACCCCCATTTTTTCTCAATTTTCGGATTACTCTAGCTGAGCTGATTCCAAAAATGTATCACATGTTGATTCCAATTGGTACACGGCGGACAAAAATATAGTAGTTGTGTGTGTGCTAATAAAGTAACGCGTAACATTCTGTATTAGGTAAATTAACAATATTATCCGCTGGAATACATGACTTTACATTAAATGTTCGAACTGCAGCCCTTGCTGTATTTGACAGTAACCCAAACGGTGTACAAATTCTTGTTGAACCTTGTGTATGGTTTCTTGCGTAATATTGTTTATTTCTGTTCGAATTTTAACTTGTACATCTTCAATATTTGCTGATTTCGTTTTATAAATAACATTCTTCAGATGGCCCCACAGAAAATAATCCAAAGGATTTAAACCTGGTGACCTCGCTGGTGGGTCCACGTCTACCAATCCACCTGTTCGGAAAAATTTCATCTACGTACCTTCTAACATCTACAGCATAATGTGGAGGTGCACCATCCTGTTGAAACCATAAACTTTCATCAAAACCTCCAGGATTACGTCTGCTGGGAAATAAATTACGTAAAGTAGGTACGAGATACCTCCTTAAAAACTCAAGGTACTTTGCCCCGTTTAAATTACCTTCGATAAAGTAGGGTCCAATGATTCGATTTCGTACAATTCCAGCCCATACATTTACCTTTTGAGGGTATTGTGTATGATGCTCACGCATGCAGTGGGGGTTTTCTTTTGCCCAGTTCTGACGGTTAACCTCACCATTTAACGTGAAAGTGGACTCATCAGAAAAAATAATGTTTTGTATCAAGAGAGGGTCTCGGTGACATTTATCCATCATTTCTTCGAAAAATTGGAGTCGTCTATCGGGATCATCTTCGTTTAATTCTTGCACAAGTTTGATTTTATAAGGATGCCATTTTTCAAGCTTCAATAGTTTGTGTACCGTTGTTTTGCCAACACCGATTTCGCGACTAACTTTACGAACAGAAGTGTGCGCATCTTCTTCAAAACTCAGTAAAACATCTAATGCTGTATCAGCATTTGCAGGGGGACGACCTGATTTGCGTACATTTGCAACCGTACCAGTTTCTTGAAATTTCGTTTCCAGCTTACTGACTTTCGATCGCGTTATAGGTATTTCTGGATATTTATCAATAAACAAATTGCACACTTCCATCTGAGTTCGCGATCTGTCTCCATACCCAATCATCATAAGTATTTCAATTCTTTGTTTCACACTCAACTCCATTTCTACTTCCAATTAAATCTAAGCAATCATTCGAATATTCACGAATACCAAAAATATTGTAGTACTAAACTGTCGCTGAACATCAATAAATTACTAAACAAATAATGATATTTCACAAAAAACTAGACCACTATGTTTTTTATAAATGTAGATAAGAAATAATTTCTTTCATATTCTGTCTGCTAGACCACAAGTACCAAACATGTTTGGAAACAGCACATTTTCATTACTCTAAACATGTAGCAAACTACGGGGTGTTACATTCAAACCAATTGCCGCTAGACAATAAGTATTTTTGATAATATTGTTAATTTACCTAATAAAGAATGTTACGCGTTACTTTATTAGCACACACACAACCACTGTATTTTTGTCCACCTTGTACCAATTGGAATCAACATGTGATACATTTTTGGAATCAGCTCAGCTAGAGTAATCCGAAAATTGAGACAAAATGGGGGTGTTCCATTAAAAAAAAATGACGGTGACGTCATTACTCGAACGTAATTCACCCTGTATATTAGATTATTATTTTAAATTAAACTACTTCATTTCAATTTTCATTACAATTATAGTGTTCGTTTCGGATGTTATTATTGCTATCATTTCTTTTTCTGCTCATCAAAACACATATAATATATTTTTGGGGGTGGCCCAAGTCAGATGACAGCCTGTATAGAAGATTCACGCACATATTCTGATAGCCCACATCAAGTGCCAATAGCAAAATGTGGACGGATTTTTATTATGTCTGCGAATGAAGAAGATATAGGAAAAAAATAATTTGATATTTTTTTGCTTTTCCTGTATATCTCCAGAACCAGAAGAGCTGTATTCGATTTTTTTACATCATTGAATACGCAACTCTGCCACAATTAAACCGACACTCTATCTCTTATCGTTTACGAGTTCCCCATGTATAGAAACGAATTTGAATAGCCCTGTATATCAAACTAGTATTATTGATTAGAGGTGTACTTACTAGTTCAGACTCTGAATCATCACAACTGAATTCTGTTCGATGTGACACACTTGGCATTTCCTTAATTATTCTTCGAATTTCATTTTTCATTTCTTCTACTTCATTGTTGGAAAATAATCCTTCAACGACGGCAAAACCGTTGGTTTCTAACTGGAAAAGAAAATTATATACTAGGATTGAAATATTCATTACAAAATGAGTTTAAGTTTGAGTGTAGATGAACAAGAAAGATTTTGGATTAGAAACAATTTTTAGACTGATTTTCAAGAATTCGAAAAAGGAAACAGAGGTTATTCCCAGAACGTCATATTTATATTTGAAATTTTCATATTTTTGAGACCGAGCAAGATGTCGGAATAATTATTTTCGATGCACTCCCATGCTTTGAGTATCAAATGAAAATAATACGAAAATGAAACGTGACTCTAAATCCAATATTACGGAGTCCTTAAGATGGTGGATTATGTTTGTTATACACCCACATGACATGGATATTATTTGAATGGGAATCCAAAATTGCAGACTTCTAAGGATAGTGGATAATGTTTTTCATGAACCTTCAAGATGTGGATATTGAATAATGATGATATAGATATCAAATAGAAGGCTTCCCAGAAAATGTAAAGTATTCAATCTGAAAGTTATATTATAATTTGACAAATAAACGTATTCGATTGAAAGCAGGGCCAAAAAAACAAAGCGTTCGTGATCTAATACCACACAGCACTATTTCGACCTATAGTAGGTCTCATCAGTGGTTTGTGTAATTGATAACTTGTTTATTTTGTGGAAATTCATGATGACTTCAATGCAATGATTGAAAACATTTTGCAGGACTCAACTGTCCTAAAAAGATGAGCTGGAGTGAATTTAATTATGTGTCGAAATGAATAACATTATTTCCGAAACCTATTATTTGTTTCATTTCATTATAATACATCATCTTGATTATCTAGTGCCATATGTAATTCGAAATGAAGTCCCAGATTATATATGATAATAAAATAAACGAAACCAAAATCGTAAAGATATTACTTTGAAAATAATTTAATTTCAACTTACTTCGGTGCGGATGTTGTTCGACATGACTTCTTGCTTCCAAATCTTCAGAGAACAGAATACGATAATCCTATTTCACATCCTGAATTTATAACGTATGTATGTTCAGCAATCAACTGATACAATCTTGAGTGTATTGCGGACCTCTGTTCAATTCCAAATTTGAACTAGCTACAGGGTTGCCAAATATTACAAAAGGTCAGATTTGTTGAAAAGATGTTATTGTATAAACAAACAGATATGCCCATCAGAGAGTTGATTTCGTTGGTATAATTTTCTTCTGGTAGAACAATGGTTACAATTATTTTTGATTGCATTATTAATGTCGACAAATTCATCGGTTACTCATGGAAATGTTTACAAAAGGAGTTGAAAATACTTGAAAGTGAGCATTTCTTACGAGTTTTCAACGATACTAAGGTTTTCAAGCTTTTGTTAATCACTATTTTACTGTTCCAAAGAAGTGTATTTGTGTGGCATGTGTGTGGCATGAAGGTTTGCTGGCCAAACTTCGATGCTATGGCTTGCATCATTTTTGTGTATGGCTCTCCAGCTTCTTGAAAGAACGTTCCCTGCCTGTGGGTTGGGCTACCTATCGGTTATGTCCCCAGGTGGCGGATAGGGGAACGGCCAGGGGACTGGAGGCCCTATCCGGGAAGCCCATGTGGCCTTACGTACGGGGTCGCCGGACCCCTGGTCAGTGGCAGAAACAAGTAGGGTGAGAGGAAGTAAACCCCCCAGAATCCTTTGCAAAACATGCCACCGTGGACCAGCCTACCCAAGCTAAGGTGTAAGGAATCTTGTCAACAGCTGAATGGACGCAGGGTGATATGCGGTCACGAACGATCCCCTTGAAAAACTGGGCGAAACCTCATTGTAATCAGCCTACCTTTGGTAATGCGGGGCTCTGCCAGAGGTGATTAACTCTTCCCTTGCTACTCGTGGAAACGCACATGAAACAACAACAGAAACAACAGGAACAACAAAAACAAAAACCAATCCCGAGGCTGGACAGAAGTGTTCACCTCAATCTAAGGCGGTGGCTGGGGATGAACAGAAATGTCCACCCCAATCTACCGCTTGGAATGAGGCTGGACATAGCAGATCACCTCAATCAACAAGGGCACTTCCTGCGATGGGCGCCAAGAGCTCCGCCTTGAATAAAAGCAAGGAACCGGCTGCCTCTGCAGAAAAGCTCCTTCACTTTTGGACCTCCATGGAGGGAACCCCACGAAGGTTAAACAAGCCGTGCAACGAGAGTAATATCGGTGCATCTTCCAAAACTTTCGCGGAGGCCACCGAGAGACACCAGTAGATGAACAAAGATGGTTTCATGACACAGTCAATTCAACTAACAGAAGTAAGGTATAATGGTCGGAGACGCACGCAAAACGATCGAAAACACACGAAAAACGATCGAAGACGCACGCAAAACGATCGAAAACGCACGAAAAACGTTCGAAACAAACGCGAACGCGTGCGTCTGAGTACGTTTTGCGTGCCTGTTTACGCGAAACCTCATCAGCCTACCTCTAGTGATTTGGGGCTCTGCCAGATGTGACCAACTCTTTCCTTGCTACTCGTGAGAACACACATGAATGAAACAAACACAGAAACAGAAACAATAAAAACAAAAACTAATCCCGAGGCTGGACAGAAGTGCTCACCTCAATCTAAGGCGGTTGCTGGGGATGAACAGAAATGTCCACCCCAATCTACCGCTTGGAACGAGGCTGGACATAGCAGATCACCTCGTGATGTAATACAGAGGCCAAGGCGTGAGCGCATTTACAACTATGAGTGCACCCTCCTCCTCCCCCACTGCACCTCCAACAGCAAGGGCATTTCCTGCGGCGGGCGCCAAGAGCTCCGCCTTGAATAAAGGCAAGGAACCGGCTGCCCCTGTAGGAAAGGTCCCTCACTTGTGCACCTCCACGGAGGGAACCCCATGGAGGTTGAAGAAGCCACGCAATGACAGTAATGTCGCTGCACCTTCCAAAACCTTCGCGGAGGCCTTCGTGAGACACCTCAAGGTTGCCAAAGAGAGTGTGTGTTCGGTGAGTCTTGGCCTACACCTGCCAATATGAAGGAGATGTCTCCCAGTGGCCTGTCCACCTTCGTGGAAAGAACAGGATGGACGATGATCTAGGAGGACAACCCCTCGGAAGGATGTACAATGGGTCACATGTGGCCCAAGTGATCTGGGTCTACACTTACTCTCCCTACTCTACAGATACAGATACAGATGTATTGATAGAAAAACAATTGGCGATGACAGAGCCACGTGTATGAATTGAAACGTTTTTTTCTCAAACAAAACCATAAATTTCGTATGTATCAGCTTGATGAAATTCAAATGAGACCCTTCAATTAAAATTGTTGTCCTGTTGTGGAAATTCACAATGTTAACTAAAGAAACATATAGTATATGTTTCTTAGATTGATAAATAAACTTAGATTTCGCAAAAAATATATTAAACTACACTTACCCTCCCTACTCTACAGATACAGATATATTGATATAAAAACAATTGGCGATGACAGAGCCACGTGTATGAATTGAAATGGTTTTTTCTCAAACAAAACCATGAATTTCGTATGTATCAGCTTGATGAAATTCAAATGAGACCCTTTAATTGAAATTGTTCTCCTGTTGTGGAAATTCACAATGTTAACCAAACAAACATATAGTATAAGTTTCTTAGATTGATAAATAAACTTAGATTTCGTAAAAAATATATTAAACAAATTACTCTTACATCTACATAAACAAATTAATTCATTTTATTTATTTGGTTTTCTGCACTTCTCTAGCTTCTTTAAGGTTTTTCTTAGACAAAACGCCCATAAAAACGTACGCCATAGGACGCTCTATCGTGAGGTGGAGCACCAGTCCAGCAATAAATGACTGAATTATGTCCGAAACAGCTGATGTAAACTGAAAAAAAAAATTAACCAAAAAAAATCAGAAATGATTCGCTTGTAGAAGATTTGAAGCTTCTTCTGATAATATTTGAATTTTGATGGAGTAAGAAACAAAAAAAATCATTTGTCAATCTGTTGATAAACCACACTCTACACCGTTACTAATATTATAGGGTGGAACAGGTCGAACAATAATAATATCGTTGAAATATTGTCAAAAATTCATTAAATATTATTTAGAAAAACTGTTTAGAACTGATTCGAATTCGCAGGGTATTTGTAATAATTTCTTATGTCCATTAATTTTCCAGATAACCGCCAAATCTGAAATTTTACAATTTTTTTTCAACAAGACACAAAATTTATTGAAGAAAAAATAAATTTGTTTGTGAAACTCTAAGAAAAATCCTTCAAATCATCACAAATATTGATGAAACAAAATGAAAACAAATATTTGTGATATTGATGACTCATTTATTTTGTAGAAATTCATTTTCAATTAAAGGATATAGATATAGAAATAAAATACTTTGTCTAATTTCCACTCACTCAATGTATTGATATTAAACGATCAAGGTTTCGGTTTTTACACTATTCTCAAGTATTCTAATACTACTGACCTAAGATAAATATCGGAGTATATATATCCGAGAGTAGGTAATAAGATATATCCCTACATTCATTAATACTAACTACATAAACTTCAAACTGTGGTTAATAGCGTTGTCATCTTTTTTTTTCTATTTAAAAGGAAAAACGGTTACAGTAGGTACATTAAATTTTGTTAGAGGTGCCAACATTTTCCAAAAAACTATAAAGGGAAGTAAAGTTCGTAACATTGGTGAGGTCGCTTGGTAATCCGAAAAATTGTCTTTCTTCATTGAAAGCTGGGCAATCAGAGATGAAATGTTCAACACTCATCGTCACACTGCAGGTATCACAAATGCGAGGCTCTTCATGCTTTAGGAGACGTAGATGGGTAAATTTCGTATGTCCAATTCTCAGGCGTGTAAGTAAAACTTGCTGTCTGCGGGTGAGAGCTCGGTAATTTTGAGTGACTAGATTCGGATTAATGGCTCTGAGTTTATTATTATATAGGGATTGCCACCTTTGCCTCCATCTGTCGCATATGAGCTCTTTGATTTGGAGATAAACGTCTTGCTAGGGCACTTGTTGTCATCTTTATAAATTCAAAAGTGGAGACCTACACAAATCTGTTTGTTCGTTAAGGGTTCTATATTTTGAGTTTTTAATTGAATTATCGATTTCCATGGCTTCCAACAAATTCATTTTATTTCCTTTACTATATGTATGTAAGATTTTGAGGTTTTTCTTACATACATGTAGTAAAGGAAGGAAAATGAATTTGTTGGAAGCCATGGAAATCATGGCTTCCAACAAATTCTCTCAACTCAAAATATAGAACCCTTAACGAACAAACAGATTTTTGTAGGTCTCCACTTTTGAATTTATAAAGATTACAGCGCAATTATTCACAGTTTGAAGATTATGTAGTTAGTTTTAATGAATGTAGATATATATCTTATCACCTACTCTCCGATATATATACTCCGATATTTATCTTAGGTCAGTAGTGTTAGAATACTTCAGAATGGTGTAAAAACCGAAACTTTGGTCTTATTAATATCAATATATTAAGTAAGTGGAAATTAGACAAAGTATTTAATTTCTGTATCTATATCATTCAATATTGTTAATATCCATGGAAAAAACAAATGAGCAATCAAAGAACCTGTACAGGTTTTGTTTAATAAATATTCATAGTTTCAAATTGGAATATTGTTATGTTTACCAGAAACGGAAAATCCAATTCCAATTCTCGGAAGTAATTGTGAAACAATTCATGATACAGCAGATATTTTACGGAACGTTACCACTGAAATATGTTCAATACAGTTGGGACAATTAAAGAATACACACGCGTCTTTAATGTATTCATGAAAATGAACGATATATTGTTTCAACTCAAGAGTAGATTTCTGAAATGTTTTGATGAGCAAATAATGAATAGCGACAAAAACACTAGTCTACACAACAAATGTATGGATAAACTTGTGAAGAAATAGCTTTCGTTTTCTACCAAACATAATTGGAATTTTCATGACATTTTTGGATGTAATTATTGAATATGATGGGAAAATTTATTGAACACCAGAACTGAAACACCATTTTTCAAAGTGTGTTCTGCTAACCAAGTTAGTTAGCATCACCGGGTAATAAAACTTTTTTGGATAAAATTTTTCGAAACGAAAGTACTTTACTCTTGGACTTCATTCTCTTCAACCTGATAAGTCTGTTGCTTGACTTGGTCACTCTAAGTGCATCTGATACGGTTGTGAAAACATGCGCGAAATTTGGCAGTATTCAACTTATGATTTTTATACTCAACAAATGAAATCTCATTTGTTGCACTCATAATAGATCGCAGTTTCCACCCACCTTGAAACTATAAAATACAAGGACATATTGTTGTAAATCATGCCCTAAAGAAAATAACGCCGGCCGCCACTGGTAGCCATTAACCAATTGTGACGTAGCTACGAGCGCGCGAATATACAATGTTCGCTGCCGCTCTAGATGCAGTGAGAATAATGCTACCGATTTTGAAGGAATTCCGGCGAAATTTTCCAGTGCATTCGATTACGATATATAAACGCTAGCCATGAGCATATTAACAGTCAATTGGAAGTTACAGTGTGGTACACGAAGCGATCTAGTAAGGCGATAGACATTCGAATAAAAGTTGAAGTGTTTGTTGTATTGGAAGTGAAATAAAGTCAAGTTTGATTGTTCAGTGTAGTCAATTATTGGTCAACTCACGGGGAAAAATGTAGCAATATCTATAAAATAGTTCCAGCCCAGTTTTAATATCTTCAAGTTCAGATTTTCCATTTCATGAATATATCGTCAATTATTGTTATTATGAGAAACATATCGTCTGAAATTTCTTCCAGTGAAACACTTTTACACCTACCATTATTTCATGGGAAATTTCTTCCAATCCTTCCTTAAGTAGATGCCTTCCGAAGACAATGAAAAAATGGATGAGATACGTACTATATGACCATCTGGCAACAAATTCTGCATAGTCCCATTCACACATTTTTTTAATGATACCTGCAAAGAGAAATAGTGTACATGACATCACCCTTACAATCCGAAAGACACACTTTATCTTTATCAATGAACATCTGCGTAGGCAATGTATTCGATGACAGCGCTTAATACCGAAGTCGTTTGTTACTATTCAATTTATTTTATTTATTTTTAGCAGGTAACCGTTCTTGAAACTTTTTTACGTAGTGGGGGTGGAGTTTGGATTATTTTTATAGAGAACTTTTCCGTTTAATTGCACACCACATGTTTTTTGGGTGGATATACCTTTCATTTGAACAGGGAAGTAAATAGTCAACATTTTTGATACTGAAGTGATTATAATCCCAATAAAGCATGCCAAATTCACATCCAATAACCCAAAAAACTAAATGTTTTTACAGAAACTTCAGGTAACCATGTTGAAGGGCCAAGTTACGCTGACCATCAACAACGCCTTCCAGTTAGATCCTATATTATAAAATGATCAAATGTTTTAACAAGATGGGGCTCTACCTCATTGCATACTACAAGTGCTTCAGTTCCTTGATAAATAGCCACTCAGATCCCCTGATTCGACTCCACTGGACTTTTTTCATGTGGGATGCGTGGAATTGAAAGCCTACGAGACGCAACCAGCTATTGTGGATAATTCACAGAGAAAAACTACCAGGTGGTATAAATTACTGACACCTAATATTCTTCAGAATGTGAGGGAGGAAACTGATGCTTAATTATAGAATTGTATGCAAGTTGATGATACTCAGATCGACAATTATATATTTTTTTATATCCATTTAAAGTATGGAGTTTTTTAATTTTCTCTGATACTGCTCATTGTTGTTATGTCAAAAATATTACTGAATTGCATACAGAAATTGGAGGAGGTGTCACTCCACTATTACTTCTATAAAATTTTTGACATGTAGGTTGTTATGGAAAATGTGTCCATCTGCAAGCTACAGTTGACGTGTTTCACCATCTTTTACAGTGGCAATATCAAATGAATCGTTGAAAATGGCTCGTTTCAAATGTCATGGATGTTATAGAATGTTCAAATTACAACCCTTCTTAATGACTTTCATGATAGATTTAGAACTTTCATTATATCAACTGACTGTGTTTCCTCTTCCATATCATGAATTATTTAAATTAGGTATCAAACTTTTTGAGAAACCATTGAAAAATTTTTATAACTTTTTTAGACTCTTTGTATATGAAAGAGAAGATTATATATCGAGTAGTCCAAGGAAAAGTATGCTACTTGCTTTTCTCCTTTTTTTGTAACTTAACGCAAAAATGCTCGTACAGGTCAATTTTGCTTTTGAGGGGAACACATTTTATATGTATTTTTCTACCTGTGCCTTCAACCCCCTAGCGAGGGTGAGTAACAACCCTCCAATTTTGAATGGAAAATGGGGTCGAGTGATATATCATTTGAAAGGGCACAAAATTCTCTTTCCAATGATACCTAATTTGTTGTATTTACTTGAATAGTTATAAAAAAAAGTATACTCAAAGTACCCGTCAGCTTGCTGCAGCCTCAGGTGTCTCCTGTTCGTCCATAATACGGATATTAAAAGCCTAAAAATGGCATCCGTACAAAATTAAATTAGTACAGGAACTCAATGAAGATGATCCTGATAGAAGGCTGCAGTTTTGTGAACAACGGAGCCAGCTACTAATTGATGATCCGCACCTATCATTCAACACGTGCTTTTCCGATGAGAGTGCATTTTTTTTGAATGAAGCTGTGAATAGGCATAATTGCCGTTACTGGGATGACAGTAACCCCACCGAGAGGTCCATAGCCAGTACCCTCAAAAAATCAACGTCTGGTGTGGCATATTAGGTAGTCATATCGTAGGGCCACTCTTCATTCCTGGGAATTTAACTGGTGAGGTCTACCTGAACAGGCTTGAAGATACAATTGATTTTTTCATAACCGAAATAATTGAAAATGACCAAAATCATACTGATGATCGGCTTCATTTCCAGCAAGATGGAGCACCTCCTCACTAAGTTGCTCCGGTAAGAGAGTTTTTAGATGACCGGTTTCTTGGTTTCGAATAGCCTGCCAGGTCACCTGATATATCGTCTTTAGACTTTTTCCTTTGGGGACACTTGAAAAATAAATATTTTGCTACGCAGCCCGAGTCCATAGAAGATCTTCGCCAACGAATTACAGAAGAGTGCAGAAGTATAGAACCTGATATGCTACAGAATGTTAGGAATAGATTTGAACAAAATCTGTAATATTGTATGGAAGCAAATGGGTCACATTTTCAGCACTTGCTGAAGTAGGATTCTACTAAGTCAATTACACATTTCAAAGTACTGGGTTGTAGTTGTTTTTGTTCATAATACCTACATGTTTGAGTGAAATACAACAAATTAGGTATCATTGGAAAGATAATTTTGTGCCCTTTCAAATGATATATCACTCGATCCCACTTTCTATTTAAACTTTTAGGGTTGTTACTCACCCTCGCTAGGGGGTTGATGGCACAGGTAGAAAAATACATCTAAAATGTGTCCCCTTCAAAAGCAAAATTGACCTGTCCGAGCATTTTTGCATTAATTTACAAAAAAAGGAGAAAAGCAAGGTGCATACTTTTCGTTGGACCACTCTGTATATTACTTACCTCCCAAACCATGGATCATTCCAAACAGGCCTATTGCTACGCCTGAAGCGAAGAGTGGTTTTAGAGTAGGTCCCAGTAATGCAGATGTCAATCGGGAGTATTCGAATAGAGTTCCATAGATAGATACGGCTGGCAAACCAATAAAGAGGAGTAACCATATACCCGACACAAACTGAAAATCAGAACTTTATTTCTGTGGCTGTTTGAAAGTACTAAATTATATGAAAAAACTGTCCTAATTGTTTGAATATGTTGTAAAATTGATGCCGATTGGACCTTTTTCTTCTGGAAAACTAAAAAATATTTGAAAATCATCGAAAAGCCCCAATAGTACTATAGACAGTTCGAATAACGCTACTCTCATACCATTTACTATAATAGTATGAGAATATAATGAGAACAAGAAAAAATCCTATATTGACTGCACTATTACTATTTTCTGTCTGAATTCCGTTAACCAGCTGTGACACCCCTACGAACGACAACTTGTGCGAGCTAAGGTCTAACGAGGTCTTACCTTTCAACGTGTGATTCCTAACATGGGTTGGACGATAGCAAGTGAAAGTCGATCGTTCAGCCTGGGGCTTGAACCATCGACCAACACGGCGGTCGATTTGGGTGAGTGAACAAAGCACCCACGTCGAACCTTCTAGCTACCGACCGACGAAATTCCCAAAAAAATTAATGGTTTGGTTCACAGGTACCGTGTCGTATGGGGCATACGACACTCATGATGAAAACTACTCACCATATTGGATGCGAAAGTTTGATTTCTGTAACGATGGTATAAGTATCCAAATATGAGTCCAACTCCGTAACTTCCATAGTTTATGTACAGAGAGGTATACAGAACATACATTTCGTAGGAAGCCATCGAATACCCATACTGGTAAGAGCTGAAAATTGTTTTGAATTTCAATCTACATACTGGAATATGTTATAATAATAATAATAATTTTATTTTCCACCACATATTACAGTTGGAAATATGTCTTATAATGAAGATATGATTAACAAACGAAAAAAAGAAAAATATTTCGACACACGCAGCAGATACTGCTTCTGTTCTCCCATCACGGTCAGAAGGGATGAAGAAAAAAGATTTCACAGCGTCATGACTAATTTGATGTCAACGTTTGAAATGTTTTCCAAGGAGCGATATGAATATGCATTCTTCAATTTATTCGTAATATGTTCTCTGAAAAGAATAGATGTTGAGGCAATCTGAAGAAATACTTCAAATAAAAGATAAATTATATAAGTTTTTAGAAAATATTTGCAGAATGCACAATGTAATATAAGGTAATGTGAATATAATCACGCAGGCTGGTATTTATTGCAAAATAGGTGGCGACATATTATGAAATGAAACAAAGAAAGTAAAGAGTCATTGTGTCGTCGCATCGTTTCAAAAACTGCGTATCACCGGATGTCGATTCAGCAAGTCAACATTGACATTGGTTCATGTCCCTTGAGTATGAATAGAGAACATCAATGATCAACATATAACAGATATATACCACTGATACTATATCAAACAAATCATTTAGGCTGAGTGGAAGAGCAATTGAATGATGACTTGTCATCATGTAAATTGAACTTCGCCTTTCATCTATATATTATGAATGAACTGTTCCTGATTAATTTGCTCTGAACGTATAAAGACGATATTATTATTATTATTATTTTTTTCACCGTAGTGTGCGCTGGTCAGGCCCTATCCCCCAAAGCCCCGATACATTCGGGAGGGTGCGCCAGCATTATCAACCAATGATCACTCCCCACACCGTGGAGTAAGTGAGCATTGGGTCTGAGAATCATGTGCCCTGAGCAAGCGCAGTGAGCCAAGAATGACAGCCTTCTGCATCTGTACGGCTAAGATTTCTGCCTTAGTGCGGCAAGCCGGTATAATTTCAATATTCAAGGGTAGAGAGGACATCATTCCACCAAGGTTTCCAACAATCAGAACAACCATCTTGACAGAGTGGTCTGGATAGAGTCTGCGGAGTTCGAATTATTATTATTTTTTTTTTTATCGTAGTTTGCGCTGTTCAGGCCCTATCCCCAGAAGCCTCGATACATTCAGGTGGGCGCATCAGCATTATCAACCAATGACCACTCTCCATACCGTGGGGTAAGTGATCATTGGGTCCGAGAAGCATGTTCCCTGAGCAAGCGCAGTGAGCCAAGAATGACAGCCTTCTGCATCTGTGCGGCTAAGATTTCTGCCTTAGTGCGGCAAGCCGGTATGACTTTAAGATTCGAGAGTAGAGAGGGTATTATTCCACCAAGGACTCCATTCCTCCTCCATTATTATTATTATTTGTTTGAAGGTGGTTGACAATGTTTCGTGGTGTATTTCATCAGTACGGACTTCCATTGTCTAATATAATATAAATTGATTTGATAACCTGAAAAAAATCAAAAAGATTAACCGAAAATAACAATTTTATCAAACAAAAACTTGAAATTACAAAGAAATAACATAAGAAACAACAAAATTGAAATATTAATAAAATCTGAAAGAATTGAAAGATTTAAAATTTTATTAACAAAAAATGAAAAAATTGAAATTGAAAGATTTCAAACCAAGTTATGTCACTTTCGATTGTTAGTATCCACAATCGTTTTCGGGTGATAACTGGACTTATTCCTCCGAGATCTGACTATTTATAGATAATTCGAGTGCTTTCACCTATCCCCTCTTCCCTCTTTCCGCTTCATTGGTTGACCGTTTGGCGGGAATTGGTCGTTGGCGCCTACGTTGACTGGAGTTCTAGACACAGAACTAGACATTTTCCTGAGGCACATCAACAACGTAAAGCCTTCCATCACTTTCACAATAGAGAAGGAGATCCATAACAAATTGCCTTTCTTATACGTATTGGTGAAGAGGACCGACACTAAATGAGAAACATCTATATAGCGAAAACCCACTCACACAGGACAGTATCTGAACCAGAAATCCAACCACCATCAATCGACTAAGAGAGGAATCATCAAGACTCTACTGGACCGTGCTTTCGGACTCTGTAATACAAAGGATGGTCTGGAAAAGGAACTAGGCATCATCAAAAATTACCTTCGACAGAATGGTTACTCCAAAGTGATGGTGGAACAGGCCTTAGCTAGAAGACAGCAAGAACTCCACAAGGAAGAGAAGCCGCCACAACCAGTGCTTGTACTTCCCTACATCAGAGGATTGTCGGAAAGGATGAGACGAATTGGGTCCAAGTATAACATCAGGACCTGCTTCAGATCTGGAAGTATTATCCGTAGCAGCCTCACGAAAACCAGGCCACCAAACGCGGACTGCGATTCCAAGAATAGCATTTACCGGATACCCTGCGAGTGCGGAGAATCATACATCGGTGAAACCAAGAGGCCATTGAAAGTTCGCATTACTGAGCACATAAAATACACACAGCGAGGATAAACCAGCAAATCCGGAAAAGCAGAGCATGTTTGTACTCATCAACACAACATCAAGTGGACTCAAGCTGAAATCATCCACAAAGAGGAATACAGGTTTAGGAGAAAATTCAAAGAAGCCGCGTATATGTTGTTCAACAACGCATTTAGTCAAGCTAGCGTAGAGATACGTAACATATGGAAACCTTTAATCAAGCGAAAAACGACCAATTACCGCCAAACGGTCATCCTCTGCCAAAACCAATAAAGCGGAAAGAGGGAAGAGGAGATAGGTGAAAGCACTCGAATTACCTATAAATAGTCAGATCTCGGAGGAATAAGTCCAGTTATTACCCGAAGACGAGTGTGGAGACTAACAATCGAAACATTGTGACATAACTTGGTTTGAAATCTTTCAATTTTAATTTTTTCATTTTTTTGTTAATAATATTTTCAATCTTTCAATTCTTTCAGCTTTCATTGATATTTCAATTTGTATTTCTTTGGTTGTTGTTGTATGTTATTTCTTTGTAATTTCAGTTTTTTGTTTAATAAAATTGTTATTTTCGGTTAATCTTTTTGATATTCTTCAGGGTTATCAAATCAGTTTATATTATATTAGACAATGGAAGTCCGAACTGATGAAATATTAATAATATTATTATTTAGTATTGATGTTCTGAGTTTATGCCACATCAAACTTCTTAAACCGATAAAAATTACTTCACTTCCTTGAAATGTTTTACTACACCTATACTATTTTTATTCGGAATGAAACATTGAACTGTGGACGAGTAAGATTCGATAATGAAAACCAAGCGTCGCACTCCCACGAATGACAACCCTCAGAAGCCGACACAGACCTAACGACGTTTCACTTTTCAACGTGCGATTTCTTGGACCATAAGCATTGACAATCGATCGTCCGGCCGCAGGGCTCGAATCATCGTTCCACATCACGACAACTCCACCGGCAACCGTATCATAAAAGAATGTCTTTTGGTGATTTTCTTACTGAAATTTCTTTCTTGGATAAAATGTTCTACTCACCTTGCGTAGTAAGGGTACGATACCGCCATATTGTAGCTGTAAATCAAGCAAAAAGTAACCGACCAAAAAAATGCCATTACACATATTATCATCTTTGGTCCGACATCATACTTGAACATTAAGTAGAACATCATTAACGAAATAATATACATCTGGAAATCATTCGTCAGATACCAAAGTCCCATGTTGCACTGAAAGTGAACCTCAAATTAATTTCTGTGAATATTAAGTATTGACAAGAAGAAAACAATTGTTTAATGAATGTTAATGTTGATTTATCGGTTGCTTTTCCTAGAATAGATGATTATTTGATAAAATAATAATTATACTACCCATGATGATAATTAAAACAATTTTCACCATTTTTTAAATTTTAGACGAATTTTGCTCACATTGTAGCTTCATTGGTAGTGATAAATTAAATTTTCATTATTACGGATTAAGTTTCGGTGTTAGCAAAACGTCTAAAACATCAGATCATTAATAAATAATATCAATAATAAAACGTCTTAATTCACCTAATTTAACAACATTGAAAAACAATATACAAAAAATATTGAGGCGAATGAGGGGAGTTTCAGCAAAGCTAGTTTTGAACTCAGCCTTTCAAATCAAAATATAATTTATGGATCTAAAACTGATTCTGAAGAGACGAAAGAAATTATAAATCAGTTTGATACAAAAAATCTTCTGAATTTGATAATATTAGTGTGTCAATTGTGAAAGTATTCAATCTGAACTTGAATGTTTGATAAAAATAGTTCAGAATCTTTTGATCAGAAA
The DNA here is from genome assembly GCF_025532065.1 of Leptinotarsa decemlineata. Lineage (NCBI taxonomy): Eukaryota > Metazoa > Arthropoda > Insecta > Coleoptera > Chrysomelidae > Leptinotarsa > Leptinotarsa decemlineata. The sequence goes on along the minus strand of NW_027412573.1, from coordinate 5,314,532 downwards.
AGTTAGGATACCTTTTAATGATAGACCAGTTTCGATTCTTAATTTTGTAACTGAAAATTCATTTCATTTCAATAGGAAATATAATTTGTGAAAAAAATATTTTTTCTGAATTTATTTGAGGCATTTCTCAGGGATGTATTTTTTCGAAGCTCCTGACAAGTGCTTCATAACCCTAGAATATAATGTCAATATCTTCAACAACTACAAAATGGCGGAACTTTAAATAATTCCGTGAATACATTGACATTTAACTACATAATATGAGGTAATAAGCTTGAGGTTAGTTCACAAGATGTTCGAAATGGATGCCTCAGACTTCTTGACCATATGAATAGCCTATCCGACATTTCACGCCGAATACTTTCGAACACAGTAACGTCAATATCTCTACAAATATTTATTATTCTCTGCCGTATATCTAATATTGAAGCAGGTTCAGTTTCGTACTCCTTTTGCTTCAAATAGCCCCATAAAAAAAGTCCAAAGGTGTCAAATCTGGCGAGCGGGCTGACCATTCTGTAGGACCTCGACGGCCAATCCAACGACCTGGAAAAGTAGTATCCAAATAGTTTCTTACTTGTCTGGAGTGGTCTTACATCTTGTTGGAATACAATATCCATATCGAATTCATCAGGATTTGTTTCGACGATTTCAGTGATGAGAGGGTCAACAGTAGTTTCCAGCATATTCAAATACAGTTCCCCGGTTGGATTTTGAACGATAAATAGAGGTCCTACAATATGGTTTCCCAATATTCGAGCCCAAACGTTGAATTTTTTCTGGATATTGGGTATGCGTTTCCCGGAAAACGTGAGGGTTGGTGTCACTCCAATAACGGCAATTTTGTCTGTGAACATTGCCGTTTGAAAAAAATGTACATTCGTCACTAAAACAAATATTGTGGAGATAGGTAGGATGCCTTGCAATGGTTTCCGTCATCATTTCGCAGAATTATGTTCTTCGATTAGGGTCATCTTCAGTTAATTGGTGTACCATTTTAATTTTGTTTGGATGATACCTATTCCTCTTCAAAAGTCTCCACACAGTAGAATGAAACACCTCACAAACATTCGCGACGGAATGAGTAGACTGTTCAGGATTTACTACCATCTCACCATTTATTTGCACTTGCTTTTCTTCCGGAATGGACGGATGACATGGGAGCTTTTTGTTATGTACACTACCGGTGGTTGTGAATTTGGATACAAGTTCCCTCAAATACTTTTTACAGATAGGACGATTCGGTAAACGTTAATTGTCGTTACGCGTCGCTTCAATTTTTTTCCAATGGACGAGAACTGACCATTTTAAAGATTGTTGACGTGGTACCTTTCTACTAGTAAAACTGAAAACTAAATGAGAATATTCTAACTGAACAATAGGTTTGTTTTGGTTCTGTATATCGAACTGTTATTGAACCGTCCCGTATCGACGCCGAATCAATGCGGAGAACATTACAATCACAGAACAGTTCTGGAACGGTCCCAACAAGTAAAAAAACCAAAACATATAAAAAAAGTATTCTGACAAGTGTATAAACAAAGATTGGAGGTTAGGTACCTCTACTCTGGTATAACAATCATTGGACTTTGGAGTTAAGTTTAAAGACAAGAGTGAAAAAGTTAGGCAAATATATAATTAAAGTGTGATGATGTTTTTGAAAAAATGAGAGTAACAGAAATTAACTAAGACGTTATCTCCGGTTATCCAAAATAAAATTGAAAATATATTGTCCTCTCTTTGTAATCTTATACTAATGAGTTTGACAAAAACATGCCAAGAATAAATTTTTGGAATTGTGAAAGATGTGATAATAATAATGCTTATTATTATTATTGCTACATACATTTCACGACTATCTGTTATGGTATGAGAATAATGTTGATATATAATTTTGTCTTATTTACAGGTCACAATGAACTCTCCGAGTTTCTTTGTTTTACCGGACACAAACAGTACTGTAGATAAAATACCAAATGAAACACCAACTGAAATACGGATAAAAATGAGATTAAGAAAACGTTACTACCAAAATCCACAACGCAAATGAAAAGTTTTATTAGTTTGCAAGAGCAAATTCCAAGTTCTAAACGGTCCCTACTCAAATCTACGAACTAATAATTACCGTTCTGGAATAGTTCCGAATCGGTTCGGAGAAAACCAAAACACTTTGTGAACGATACTAGAACGGTTCTTTTTGATAACTGCGCATGATCGAACTGTCCAGAATTGTGAACCAAAACAAACCTAATGATTTTCATTGTCGTACTGACATTTTTTGACGTTGTTATAAACAAAAAACAACTTTACAAACCTTATCGGGTTGTTGGAATTGCCATATGCCAGATAAAAAGGAATCTTTTTAGAAATATCGATATTAATGTTTTCGTCTTCAGGAAATTATTAAATGTTCCGCCGTATTGTAGTAGGTGAATATATTGACCTCATATTCTAGGTTGTAGAGTATTCGTCAGGAGCTTCAAAATGATGTGTCACAAGACCCCCCTTTCTATTCAATTTTTTCCCAAATGGCGCCCAGTCGCCATTTTGAAAGGTTTGTCTGTCAATTTTACTTCAAAATAAAGTATTCATGCATTGATTTTATTATCCCAGATTTCAATTTTTTGAGCTGACCCGTTCAAAAAATAAAAGGGAGACGGCATTACAGAAATACACTGTATGTTCAAAATTTTCATTGTGAAGTCCGTGTTGAACTGCGTCTGGTGTTTTCAGTTGTTTGACGTTTCGGCTTCGACTTTGGAGCCATTATCAAGAAGGTATGACTACACTGAGGTCTCAATCTGCCTACTCCTCAGTTAGTGATATGCTTTAAGTGTTTGTGATATGACGCTGGGGTCTCAATCTACCTACTCTGGTCTCCGCAAGGGTCTCAGTCTGCCAACTACCAAGCATCGACTGTGACTCCAGGCGGCGATCATCTTAATTTCAGGCGAGTTTTGAATATTGAACCCCTGACTCTTTCATCGTGATTTATTATATGGATCTGTATATTTTTGGAGCGCGGCCGAGATTTCTCTCGCCGCCTGGGGTGTCCCTCTTAGCAAGGGACTTTTCTTTGTGAATAGCATTCACGTGGCCTCGAGATTGCTGTAATCTCAGCCCGTGGCGAGGTCTTTGAGGTGTTCAGTTTGTCTTAGCTGGAGGGGTGTTGACCGTCAACATAGTTTGTAGAACGGGGAAGCACGTCAGCAGGGCCTGTAGCTTGTCAAAGGCCGTGCACAGGCCGTCAATCGAGCTGGGGTCACTGCTGTTTGTAGTTTTAACGGCTCTCGCGTATGAGACTCTGTTTTTAATTAGATTTGTTTCTGTCGGCCTTTTTGTTCGGGCTGGCGGGTCTTTGGCTTTGGTGTTGGCCTTGGTTCTTAGGATGCTCCGGGCATCCTTGGTAGTTAGCTGGGTAGTCCCCTTTGCAGTTAAAGCATTAAGCTGGAGCTTGTTTTGGTTTTTTACAATCAGCCGTCATGTGGCGGCCGGCGCATCTTAAGCATGCTGGGATTGCTTTGCAGTTTTTCTGCGAGGTCCCAAATTTCTGACAGTGGTAGCATTGCCCCACTGTTTTCTTCGGTCTTTGAGGTTCGCTCTTCACTCTGACATTTAGAATTTCCCTGACATCGTATATATGGTTCTGCTTCCTGGAGACTAGAACCAATACTAGCGGGAGTGGCTGTTTGTCTTGTTTCCTCAGCCTGGCTACTGATATAGTGTCGAAGCCTTTGGCTTTCAGATCATCTTTGATTTTGTCAATTTCAAGGAATTCAGGGACACCTCGAAATACAACTCTCAGTGGTTATGCTTCCTGCATTGTGTATGTACGGTGCGGGATGCTCTCTTTGACTAGCATTTTGGCTATTTTTCTGAAGTCATGCGGGCTAGCGGGTTGGACTTTTACTCCGTCGTTGGTGTTTACCGCTTTCGTGAATTTTATATTCTGCCTTGCGGCTATTTCATTAAACTTGGTCCACTTATCTTTTCGTTTTATTGTGATAGGTGGTGGTCTGATTGTTTTAGGGCCAGTTGCCTGTGCTGTATCGTAGGCATCGCAGCCGCTTCGTCTTGTATTTCAGTTTCCAGTTCTTCAGATGGAAGGTTTTCTTCGGGTTCCTGAGGTTTTGGAGGCTCATTGGATATCTGATTTTCTTGGCGGGATTTCCATCTTTTCTATTCTTCGTTTGTAGTTGTTTTGTGGGAGATTCTGTCTCCGCTGGGCGTTTTTTATTAAGGGTCGCCTCTTCTTCCAGGCTTTCTTCAGAGGAATAGCCTGACATATCATCTGGTGATTCATAACCGCAGGCTCTTTTTTGTTCAAGTTTCTGCCATTTTATACGCATTAATATGTGCGTGGAAACGAATTCTTGTGGGGAGACTTCGTATGAGTCTAATAACTTAGATATCATGGCTAAAACCATGTCTCTTTTTTCTCTACTAGCGTTGACGACAAACGTGTCAATGACTTCGTCCATTTTAGCGTGTTACTTCTTCGAATGCTCGAGAACAACTATTCGACTCATGTGACTGTTAGTCCACAGGCTCTGGTCTGGTATTTATTTCTCTAGACGAGTGGAGGGTCGGACCGGAAGAGGGATGTAACTTGTAAAAGTAAGGTGTACACCTTGCAGGTCGACCCACAGTCGATGCTTGGTAGAAGGTAGATCGAGACCCTTGCTGAGACCAATGACGAGATCTGTGGGGTGGGCAGATTAAAAAAATATTTAAAAAAAGTTCAAATTGTAGCACACCAAGATTTCTATCTGCCCAATTTTTGATTTCGAGTGCACAATTCCCTCATCAGCACCGTTTTGGATGACATCACGAGATAGATCATGCATTTCTATCGTGTCATTACGACTTTGTCAGTGGAAGAGCCAACTCTTTTTTTGCCATGAATGGCAGGAAGTATACACATTCATACGGATATATAATTTGATATAAACCATAGAAATTTCATTAAAATTGAAAGGGGGATGTGAAACAAAACATTTGAAGAAAGGAAGGAAGAAACTACAATGAAAATTCTTCATGAAGTTATGTTGATTATGCACCTTCAAATGAATATGAAATTACACAAAACTCACTGTTTTTCGTTTTGTAATGTCATGCAAAATTATGCCGATGGGGTGATAAGTCCCGAAAGTACACCATTAAGCATAATAGTTTTCATGTTCAGTCTTTATCTGAAAGAAACTTCATTGTAGTTATTTTATTTCTCTATATTTGAGAGTCTTTGTTTGATGACGGAAAATGAAATATCTTTTTTTCTGATCTCGAAATATTTCAACAAAAATATACTTCAAACCAAATGATTTTCTCACCATGTCAGTTGATATGAAGATATTGTTGATTAGCAATATAGAAGCCCACCAATTCTTCTGGCAAGCAGCATGGTCTAGGTCAAAGGACTCCAATGGAGGTGGGGCTACTAACACTTTGGTCCAGTTGCTCATTTCGAGACAAATTATGAAAGCGAGCGTGGGAAATAACCTGAAAGTAAATTCGATGACAATACCATTCGTAATAGCAGATCAGAGATGCTTCAATGTAAGTTCAAAAAAAAACTTTGGCATTTTTTCTCAGGAGAAATATTCGATATCTTGAGAATAACGCAAAAAATTCCAACTGTGGTTGTATCTGTACGGTTTCTGAAGTGCTCTAGAAATTTTCAAATATATCACAACTCTTTGATTAGTCTAAGACTGTCAGTTTTTGCGTATTTAGTTGCTGAAGGTAGAACTGATTTTTGTTTTTCTTAAAAATATTCATTATTGAAACAAAAATTGAAAGTACTTTTTTCAAACTAACCTTACATATCTCATGGCAATTTTCTTGACTATGAATTGAAATTTCACTTCTCCGCTTTTATCAACTTCGTTGTAAATCATTTTCGCACTCAAAAATCCCGACAACATGAAGTTTATTTGCACCAAGAGAAGTCCTCCATTAACCACGGCTTTGGTTGTTAGATCCACATAAAACTGAAACATCATATTACACGGTAGTCAATGAAAAATATAATGATCAATATATACAGTGTGTGAAAGCCAAATGGGGTAAATCCATTATTTCGGTTATTGTACATATTTAAAAAAAAAACTGAAACACGTCAAATGTAAATTATAATTTGACATTCTTCAACGTAAAAATGCCCTACCTTTAACCCCGTTCGAATGACAGGTACAACTCCCAATTTTTTAAATGAAAAGTGTAGGTTTGTGATATATTGTTTGAAAGGTCTCTTTATTATTTATTCAAAAATGTTATCGCTTTCAAGTTTATTGCAACCGAAATTCGATAAAATACACTAAAAAACTAAAATGTAATGCAAAACGTAATGAAATACGAAAAACAACGTTGGATTTCAACGAAGAAGATGTCAAAATGTTCACCGCGAACGTCTTGGCAACATCCTAATCTCAAATAAAACTGTCTTCTAACATTATTCAACATATCAGGCGTGACCGACCTAATCACAAGCGTTATTCGTTCTTTTGAGCCATTCAGATCTGAACGTTCAGTTTTGTATACATTGCGCTTCACATATCTCCATAAAAAGAAATTAAATGATGAAAAATCAGGTGATCGCGCTGGCCAATCCATCGATCCTCGCCTCCCTATCCACCGATTGGGACATGTTGTATCGAGGTATTGCCGGACAATAACTTGCTGAAACCATATCATATTCACTGAAACTTGAGGGTTTCCTGGATCAGGATATAAATTTGCTAAACTTGGAATGAAATCAATTTGAAGTAGTGCCAAATAATTATCAAGTTGCCCTCAATGAAAAAGGGACCAATGATATGGTTTCCTACACTCTCTGTCTAAACATTAACCTTTTGAATTGTGTGTGTGTTGTGTGTGTTCTTCTCTTATCCAGTGGGGATTTTCCGTTGACTAGTAGCGGCAATTTTGCCGATAAGTATGACAGTTACGAGACAAATTACACTCATCAGAAAACATAACGTCGCCTAATTGGAGGATATTGTAATCCAACATGTCCATCATCTGCTTACAAAAATCAGTTCTTTTATCAAAATCTTCTTCCATGAGCTCCTGAGTAAGTATCATTTTATAGGGATGCATTTCATTTTCTTTTAATATGTTTACTATCGATGTATAGCAAACATTGAATGTGGTGGATGCCTGTCTACTCGATGTATGTAGGTTTTCCTTAAACTCAAGCATCACATCTAATTTGAGTTCATCACTCATTGCATTGGCAGCTGCTTTTTTTATCTGCCCTAAGCTCGCGAAACTGCTTTTCTTTTTTGCTCATTGTTTCTTGAGATATGGGCGGTAAATTCCTACGGGTTTTGTCTCCCTAACCAATCATTTGTAAAACTGTTATTTCGTGCAATTCTGTTAATCTAACCATTTGGCAGACTTGAAGTTAACAAACTTTAACCCAAAATTAAAATACTGACAACTGTTGTAAGATACAAAACAAGTTGACACGGCGTTTTAAACTAATGTTGAAGGATACCATCAATATGAATATTATCAATAGAATAGAATAGAATAGAATAGGATAGGATAGAATAGAATAGAATAGAATAGAATAGAATAGAATAGAATAGAATAGAATAGAATAGAATAGAATAGAATAGAATAGAATAGAATAGAATAGAATAGAATAGAATAGAATAGAATAGAATAGAATAGGACAGGACAGGACAGGACAGGACAGGACAGGACAGGACAGGACAGGACAGGACAGGACAGGACAGGACAGGACAGGACAGGACAGGACAGGACAGGACAGGACAGGACAGGACAGGACAGGACAGGACAGGACAGGACAGGACAGGACAGGACAGGACAGGACAGGACAGGACAGGACAGGACAGGACAGGACAGGACAGGACAGGACAGGACAGGACAGGACAGGACAGGACAGGACAGGACAGGACAGGACAGGACAGGACAGGACAGGACAGGACAGGACAGGACAGGACAGGACAGGACAGGACAGGACAGGACAGGACAGGACAGGACAGGACAGAACAGAACAGAACAGAACAGAACAGAACAGGACAGAACAGAACAGAACAGAACAGAACAGAACAGAACAGAACAGAACAGAACAGAACAGAATAGAATAGTTTATTGGCTACGTGATACATTTGAACAAATATTTGTAGCAAGACAAAACACAAGAATTTATAAATATGACGTCAAATATACAAATAAAACTATCACAATGCTTGTATAACAGAACAGTCTACATAATAATAAGAACAATCAGTCAACTAATGTTAAAAATGAGAACAATTGTTACTCACTCAAAGTCACATGAATTATCTATGTTGTATAACATGTATTCATCTGTAGAATAAAAACAGTGATTCAAAAAAATGATTTCAGTTTCTGCTTGAAACAGTAGAAAGTGAGTTGTTTAATGTGACATGGTAACTTATAATAGAATTTCAAATTCAATGAATTATTTTGTGAGTTGCTCAAGTCTGAATCTCTCAGTTCTTATCAGATTTTCTGATCTTGTAGGATATTCATGTTGTTACGATTGTAAAATGTATTTTGATTTATTTTTATGAATTTCAATCAATGCTTCATATACAAAAGCTGTAGAAAGCGGCATAATTTTGAGATGAATAAAAAGTAGGCGACAATGATCTTTAAAATTGGCATTACATATTAGACGTATAACTCTTTTTTGCAATATAAAATTTTTTTTGGAATGTCAAGAATCCCCCCACAACACTATGCCAAATACCATGTGACTATGGAAGAGTCCGAAGTACGAAGATTTGACCGCTCTGATACCGGCAAAATCCTTCAGTCTACGAATATTACATTTGATAATTTCTTGGCCAGTTTGTCAACATGACATGACCAGTTCAATCTGTCGTCTATATGAATCCCCAGTAGCTCAACACTTTACCCGAGGTTAAATACGTATTTGTGGAAATTATAATACCTCAATACCTCAACATGAAATAAGTTTTGAGTATATTGCAATAAGTTTGGAGTGTATTTCATCGAATTTCGGTAACCACATGATTTTTATTTATTTTTTCTTGATTCTGGCAATAAATTTGTAAGCGATAACATTTTTGAATAGAGAATGAAGAGACCTTTCAAACGATATATCACAAGCCTATACTTCCCATTTAAAAATTGGGGGTTGTACCTATCATTCGACGGGTGTTGAAGGTAAAGGTAGCATTTTTCCGTTGAAGTATGTCAAATCATAATTTAAATTTGACGTATTTCGGTATTTTGTTGAAATATGTACCTTAACCGAAATTATGAATTTATTCTATTTGGCTTTTCACACTGTATATTACTGAAGTGTAACTGATCACTGTCTGTTCATGTGTTTGTCTGTGCATTTGTGTGCGCATATTCAAAAAATGGGTATATCAATTTTGATGCGGTTATAATTTAAAGAGTAATATCGATTCAAGGAATCACGTCATTCATTTAATTAAGAAAAAAAATACACAAATTATGTTTAGTTGATAGGGCCGAAACTTTGGTATAGTTTCTGGAACCATTAGCTCGTGAATCAAAGAAAGGCCAAAAAACAAAACAGAAATCTACTCGAAGGAAGTCGCTGGCAACAGCTAGTATATAATAAATTCTGAAGAAAAAATTAAACAGTTCATGGGCAACTTCAATTTGAAATTCAAATTTCTGACATTATCGACAAAACTGTTATAACTCTGATTCAAGTAAGACTTACGTTTTCTATATATTTCTCATCTTTCACGTAGGAAAAGAGCGCACTACTTAAGGTATGTCCAGTTATAACAAATGCCATGGTATATGTTCGTACTCCCTGCAGGCATTTCAATTTATTATATTCAGGATAATTTATGGGTTTTCTCAGATCGTTCCATTGCCTTCGGAGGGAGAAGTTGCTAAGGAAGTTATCACCTGCAATGATATTTTGAAATAGTCGAAATATGAATATCATAAATATTATTCCATTTGAAGTTTATGAACCGAATAGATTTTTCCATAGATATACAGAAAAATGAAAGACATGATAGGAACTTTGGCTTAGAAAGAATCCAACAGAAAAATTGTCTTTCACACACTTCAAAACTGTGAGACTCTTCTTGAAGCCAAGTCGGCCTCATGAAAGTATGAACTATACAAATTCTCTTATACTGTTTTGAATAGGACCTTTCTCACTGTTCATAACTCGAAAGTGTCTAGTTGATCATTATTAATTTGGTTACTGTTCCAAAATTTCTTCAAGTGGACAAGCAGTTTTGAAATCTACTTCTATGTCCAGTTTACTGATAATCTAATTCTATTTGAGTATCCATGGAAGTTAGGTTAGGTTAGGTCTGATATGGGTGGGTCAGTTCCACCCTCCACCGCAACCCGCAAGGGTTTATTGTTGCCCACGCCTATTCACACTCGGCCAGCTTCTTAACGAAGCCGATCAGTTGGTATGGCTAGTGGTCTTTCAGGTCAGATGGTAAGAGTACGACTCTGCCGAACTCTAAGAACCTGATTCGGTCCCCAGTGGGGCAGGCACAAAGTATATGCTCTGCTGTTTCATCATTTCCCAAACAGAGGCGACACACAAGTCCAACTCTCTGTTTGGGACAGTCCAAGTCTCTGCATTTGATGATTCAAATGACAGTGACCTGTAAGAAGGCCTGTGAGACATCGTAGTTCATCCCTACTGTAGTCCAACAACTGTTTGATATCAAGCTTCGAAAGGTTGGGTGAGCCAATTCTGGAAGATTCTGCTAGGAGTCCATAAATCTTCTTGCCATCCAGGTGTTCAATGTTTGTTTGGCAAAGCCTAAGGCGATGCCAATGACAGGTTTTGGTCCGATGAAACTGCTTCCAGCACCCTTCTTTGCAAGGGAGTCAGCAGCTTCATTGCCAGGCCAGTGTGGCCTGGAATCCAGACCAGAGACAACCTGTTAGTTTACCTATAGAGGAGAGTCGTTTTTGGCAATTTGCTACCAATTTAGACGTTGCTTGGTAGAAGCCAGAAGCTACCACCATGGAAGTACAACAAACTTCACAACAAATTCACAATGACCCACTTCTATATTCAAGATTTAAAATCAACTCATCAATTATGTTTGGAGATACCTGAACTGAGCAAAATTTGTCTCTTCAGATTCGCTAAATGGAAATATCTTCAAGATCCCTCCCAAAATTTTTCCAGGTGAGGGTTTATATGAACCCTGATAATTCATCGACATGTAGTTGCTGATTTGGACATTCGTGTTAGCTTGAGTTGATGAATTAATTGCAAATTCAGCGGTCCACAATAGCTTTGTTGAATATGAAAGTATCAGGATATCTTGTTGAGCTATAATTTTCTTTCGACAGCATGTTCCTAATGTTGGTGTATCCATGCCTAGCACGCTAAGCCCATCAGATGCCACTAACGGAACCTTCGCGATACCAAACATCTTCCTGTTATAGAAAGCGTTATAACAGTAATGTTATACTGTGATGGATCTCCTCTTCTTAGCTACCCGTAAGATCCTGAGGGCCCTAAATTAACCAACCCTGCCTCTAATAGGGAAGATAGACGTCGAACAACTTTCAGTTCTCCTGACCTAGGAGGCTATGTTTTGCAAAGACTTACTTGCCTCATCAAGAGTGAAAATGGATTGACTTTGCCGCAAATTCATGAGCTGCAGAAGGAGAAGAAAGACATGACCCTTCGAGTTGAGTTTTCAACTGAACCATTATTTACCCAAACCAGAGGCACAAATCCCTGCCCAACTGAATCTTATATGCTATCCGATTATAGCTGACTCAAAGATACCCTCAAGTGAGAACAAGTGAGAAGGTTCCTGTGGTCATTGAGCTAAGAATGTTGAACATCCGTCAACCCAATCATTAACCAATCAACTGGAATCTTTTCAGTTTGTCATTATGATAGCTTGTGATGCATTGTTTGGAACATTTGGTTTAATAATGAATATTACTCGAGTTTTTTCCCAACACCGAACCGTTATTTTAACACCTCGACACGTGTTTCGATCACCAAGTGATCATCTTCAAGAGGAAGAGTGAAGGTGCTCATTCGACTCAGAAAAATGAACCATGGTCTGTCAACTTCAATATGAACTATGTATTTGCAGATTGTAATTTCAGGCCATTTAATCTCTGACATGACCTCACCGTGGACCGATCAGGTTTTCAGTCTTTGGTGGAGTCAAACTTTTGTCAGTTGCCTGAAAGAACACGCACCAAGGGAAGTAGAATATGTGTGAGCCACAATGAACCCTCGCGGGATGCAGTGCAGGATCGATTGGATTTACTAACTTTGTACCAGGTAGGTTCAACTTATATCGAAGGAATCAAGTTGAGAGATCGTATTGGAGATCATAAGAATAACATCCAGCGGGGAGAATCATGAATATCAGAGCATTTCACTAGTTCGGACTTCCATTGTCTACTATATAAAATGATTTGAAATCCCTGAAACAACTAAAAAAGAAGAATTAAAAATGAGATAGCTGAAAATAATAATTATATTAACCAAAATAAATCTGAAATGGAATAATAGTGAAATAAAATACAAATTAAAATAGAACAATTGAATAAATGAAAGTAAGATGAGGGACTGCCAATAGGTTCGCCACTTTCACCAGTCATAACCAACATATATATGGTGTGGTTTGAAAGTCTAGCCATTGAAGAAGCCCACAAGAAACCGCGAGTCTGGTTGAGATATGTTGACGACACCTTCATAATATGGAACCATGGGAATACTGAACTAGACGCCTTCCTGAAACACATCAACAGCGTGAGACCTTCCATTAATTTCACAATGGAGAAGGAAATCCACAACGAATTGCCATTCTTAAACGTTTTGGTGAAGAGGACCGACACTAAGTGGGAAACATCTGTATACCGAAAACCCACTCATACGGGACAGTATCTGAACCACGAATCCAACCATCATCAATCGACTAAAAGAGGAATCATCAAGACTCTATTAGACCGTGCTTTTGGGCTCTGTAATACGAAGGAAGGTCTCGAGAAGGAACTAGACATCATCAAAAATGATCTTCAACGGAATGGCTACTCCAAAGCGATGGTAGAAAAGACTTTGGCTAGAAGACAGCAGGAGCCTCGCAAGGAAGAGAAGCCGTCACAACCAGTGCTTGCACTTCCCTACATCAGAGGATTATCGGAGAGGATAAGAAGAATTGGTTCCAAGTACAACATCAGAACCTGCTTCAGATCCGGTAACACTATCCGTAGCAGCCTCACGAACACCAGGCCACCAAACGCGGACTGCGATTCCAAGAATTGCATTTACCGGATACCCTGTGAGTGAGGAAAATCCTATATTGGTGAAACTAAGAGGCCATTGAATGTTCGCATTGCCGAGCACAAGAAACACACACAGCGAGGGGAAACCAGCAAATCAGGAATAGCAGACCATGTTTGGACCCATCAACACAACATCGAGTGGTCCTAAGCTGTGATCTTGCACGGAGAGGAATATTGGTTTAGGAGAAAATTCAAGGAAGCCGCATACATGTTGTCCAACAACGTATTCAGCCAAGCCAGCGTAGAAATACGCAACATATGGAAACCCATCATCAAACGACAAATGGCCAACTCCAGCCAAAACGGTCATCTCCCACGGAACCAGTGAAGCGGAAAATGGAAAGCGGGGATAAGTGAAAGTACTCGAACGACCTATAAATAGTCATCTCTCTGAGGAATCAGTCCAGTCATCACCCGAAGACGATTGTAGATACTAACAATCGAAACGTCGTGAACTAACATGACTTGGAATCTCTTCACTTTTTATTTTCTTTCTTTCTTCATTTCTTTATTTTTATTTATTGAATTGTTCTATTTTTAATTGTATTTTACATTTCAGGTTTATTTTGGTTAATATAATTATTATTTTCAGCTATCTCATTTTTAATTCTTCTTTTTTAGTTGTTTCAGGGATTTCAAATCATTTTATATAGTAGACAATGGAAGTCCGAACTAGTGAAATTCATCATGAAACATTGTCAATCCCCTTCAAACAAACAATATCAAACAAACAAAATAAAGTTTAAAGAAGTTGTGTCTAGAGTCTAGAGAATCACTTCTGAATATATGTGTCTCGATATATTTCATTTATTAATTTTTGTTGAATTTTGAATCTTTCAAGTCACTGTAATTCTGAACCCCCAAGGTTTAATTAGAAACACTCCTTTCAAAGAGATATTTTATATTAATAACGATATCAAAGTAGTGAGACACTGGAAAACTAACCTCTTTTAACATTCTCTTCGTGTGTTCTAGAATAATCAGCATATGTTGCCAAAAATATTGTCGTCATATATCCAACTAGTGCTAACCTAAAAAATAACAAGTAATTGTAAGATTATATCTACTTGAATAAACACGTTGATGATTATGTGTCAATCAATATTTGAAAAGAGTATAAAAATACTCACATCACGATATAATCAAAGAGTGTTAAAATATCTATTTTTGAATAGTTGCTGCATTTTAATACATCCAAATGACCTCTCAGCGAATAGTTTTTCAGTAAATTGTTTTCATTTTCAATAGCAGTGGTTTGCATTTCCCTTTCATCTTTCAGTATACTGGAAAGACATCGGAAGCGGTATACAACATTTCTGTTGAAACAGTGGGTATGACTGTTGGATCTCTAAAAAAAAAAAAATGAAACGAATGCTTTTTTAATGCTTTTCGGACAAACGAGAAACAGATAATTGTAACTCTTTTAATTTTGTTAGTAGCTGCGCTTTGGAACCAATTTTAATCGAACAAAGTTGATAATTGAAGTTTAAAATATACAGTGTGGGTCTATAGTGACGGTTGGATTTTGATGGAGAAAGGTGGAAAATAACAGGAAAGTGTTGATGGAATGGCATCCTATTCGACTACCCAGCATACAATTCTTGGGGAAAATGCAGACCTATGCAGAAGAATGTCGACCTACATACATACACCATGAATTTGACATAAAAAACCGTTGTGGTCATCGATAATGCACTATATCATGATCAACCAATCGACAAAATGCCAAAGACATTAAACAAAAAAGCCGATATGCAATCATGGTTATCAGGGGTGCGACAGCTGGTTAACGGAAAAACAGATTTTGAACAGATTTAAACAGAATAAATGACAAAAAACTTGCACACGACGTCCGAGTAGGATGGTAATTTTGATTTCCATTTGAGACACAAACAGTGTATTACTTGCTTAATGGTATTCATTGGTAAAATATAACTGGTCTCATAGTTACCTGAATTATTTTCCAGCTGTCGGAGCCATTATTTTGGGGTTCTAAGCTGACGTGAAGTCTGCAAAATAGATTGCCACTTTTCTTGCATTTTGGAAAACTATCTGCCGCGTAAATAGATGGAACATTTTGTCTTTCGTGATCTGAGAAAAAATAATACGGTTAGGTTATTTATTACATATGAACACGATAATTTCTGTAAAGATTGTTGAAGTGTAATCCCAGTACCAAATAACAGGCTCTAAATAGCAACAAATATAAAGAGAAATATTTGCTCAATTTGAACCTCAGTCAACTTGTGAGAAACAAAAACAGCATAAGAAAATCAGAGTAATACTGTTGCATTATGCAACAGTAATACTCTGATTGGCATTTTCGTTTGTTTATTATAACGTGACGTAATTCGCTTCGATTGGCGTTCAACATATCATTTCAGCTTGTCGTATTTTGTAGTTTTATTTAATAAAAATATCATCAATCTTGCTAATAATAATAATAAAATAAATGCGTGTTTTGTGATCCATTAGTAGAGTTTCATTGGTAATTTATATTTACTGTCATCATGATTAGGCGTATTATCGTTGCACATTTTTTTTTAATGAAAATGTGCTACATACCAACTATTTTTGAAATATCACCAAAACACTCACCTGTTATGTGACAGTGGCTATGGACAAGTCCAAGCCACAGAGAGACAGTGATGAGAATACTGATATAATCCATTTCATCGACTAACTAGGAACTAAAAACTTCACGCATATTGGTTCTGAAAGTAAAAAATATTTATAAGGAAAATTGTTCGGTATCAATAATAATGTAAACAACAAAAACGCTTTTGTTATCCAAGAACATGTATTTAGGAGGAAGGACATCATGCAATGTTAATGTTTTACTTGGAAAACGACATTACTCTTATTCTTAGAATTTAAATTGGTTGGAATGGAGAATTTTCACTATACGAGGGATATATATTCAACGAAAATCATTTTCTGTGGAGGAGAAAATCAGTTTTTTATCGACCTTTTTTGGGTAATTGTAATTGTTCTTGTGGTAAAAGTTACATTGGTGAAACCTCAAGGCCATTGAAAGTGCGTGAGAATGAACATCGAGATTATAAAAAAAAAAGACAATTGACAGGATCAAAATTATCAGAACACATTTTAGAATCAGACGGTGAACATCGGGTGGAATGGAATAGGACAAGAAAGATTACCAATGAGCCTCATTCTAAGAGACGTAAGCTAAAAGAATCAGCGTATATTCTCATGTCTGGAGAGAATTGTATCTCGAATAGCTCCTTAGAAATAGACCGTACTTGGCTACCCATCTTGAAGAAAACTTTGGATAGTGGCGAAATGGCAACAAACTGATATCGGAGAGTACCTTGTATTACATTGAATGTTTCAGTTGTCAATCAACAACAATGACATAATTTCATATTTCAAAACTTCTTTGACATCTGTCGAAGAAGTAAAGAAATAAGCTATCAAAAAAGGAATAACTACGTATATATTCGAATTTTTTTATCCATTTCTGAAGACGGAGGCAGATTTTGGCCTGCGAAACGTAAAAGATAAGTATTATTTCTTAATAATTTTTTTGATAGGCAAAATTGTTAAATACGACAAGTTACTGATAAATAGAAGATTTTTCTTTGTGAAAAATACTTTGATTCTTACGCAGTAACTTATCGGGGTAAACTAAAAAGTTTGCCCTTCTACACTTGTATAAAGTTCTCCATTATAATTTTTATATTTTTTCAGATTATGGAAGGTAACAATTACCCAAAAAAGGTCGATAAAAAACGAGGGATATGTATTTTTATCCATATTTTACAATCAACTGAGACTTAATAAGTTTCATTGGACTTCAATATCTCTAAAACCAGTTGTGTTTAAATGGGTGATAATGGGTCAAATGGGTGAGAATAAGTCAAATTGGTGGAGATTAGGAGACTTGTTAGCTAACTCGATAGAAATAAGCCTTTTCAATTGTAGAATATTTTGAAAATTGAAATTTTTCATGCCTTCACTTGAAAAGATAACCAAAAAAATGTGAGCTATCAAAATGAGGATTGTGTGTACGTACTGACTGGAACTAAATTAATAATTTCTTTTGAACATTGAATCTCGTTTTACTATAAACAAATATCCAAATAGGGCTCTTTATTAGACAGGATGTACTTGTACTGCAGAGGTCTTCTTTCAGTAGCAGAATACAAGATTTTCCCCGAGGGACCTCAGATTAACCCAATCCTTTTTTGAAGTACAGGAACGAAGGAGGCTCACTAAAAACCCACATTTTTCTATCACGGAACCGGTCAGGATGGCGTGTATTTCTGATGAATAAAGTGCATTTATCCTACCGACTGCGCCATATACGTTTAGAAAAGGCTTTATGTTTTGACATTGATAGAGTGAACTCAGTCAACATGTTGAATAATAATGATATAATAATGAAATTATATTGAAAGAATAATAATTTGTTACAAAAAAAGGTATTGAGATTTTTGACTTCCTACATTTCTCTCATCATGCCTGAAAAATTTCAACAGAAAGATAATGTACATTTTTCTCTTTAAGTTCTCATTTTCAGTACGGAATTTTATAGTAGAAAAGTGGAACTTACCAAAATCTCATCAGATTTTTCTTCTGAAAATCTTTGAAGAGCTGTCATCCAAATATAACGAAGAAGAAGATAGGCGCTATTCGACCACCTGGCAATAAATTCCGCGAATTTCCATTCTCATACTGTTTTCATGATTACTGAAAAATATGCTTAGTTCAATTTCGAATGAATTTGAAAATAGAATGTAACTGCTAAATGGTTTTTCAAGTGTAACATATATTTCACAGAGGCTTGTTAAGTGATAATGTCAATTCGATAATGAATGATTCTTCATGAAGAACGTCTGGAAATACAATTACCTACATATACAAGGTGCTTGCAAAATGTGAAATGTTTGCATATGAAAGTCCAAAATCATATAATTAATGATATCTAATAATTTTTGGTTTTTCGATGAAAAACTGAGGTGATTTCCAGTGGGTTATTTTGGATGAATTGTTTTTAAAAATTCCTTTTTTCTTGAGATCTCAATTCACTGGACAACATACCTATTGTTGTATTTTGGGGCATTGTGCAAGACATGTTCAGTAACATTGGCAAATTTATATTTTGGAATAACCAGAACAGTACTGCTGATGTCAGAAAATATTTTTAACCCGTGATGCACGTATTCAAGTTTTCGAAACATTAATACTTTGGATTTGTTCGTAAGCAGACGTGAGGTTCTGAGTACTTCCCTCAAACTTCCTCAAAACATAAGATCTGATGCAATTGATCTCTGCGAAACTCATTCAAATTAGGTGACAATGCAGTGGCTGTTCTGAAATATTCGAACAGAGTACTATAGATAGCAATCGCTGGTAGATCGAAAACATCATATATGAAATAGAACGGTTTCAATGAGAAAATAGAGGATGAACTAGATCGTGATGATAGCAAATATCACATTGAATGTAAATGACTAATAGTGTACAATTATTCAAACATGAAGACGAAAAAGAGCATGAAAATTGGTCGAAACGTATGTAAAACAACGTATTTTGGAATGTCATTGCTGAATACTTCGCTGCCCCCATTACCTACCTTCGAACGGGAACTCCATAACACGTAACGCTAGTTGCACACACACCGATTTTGGACGGCCGACTTTGTACCGGTCGTCCAAATTCCAATAGTGAACCACATGTGGGAACGGGACCTGGCACACACGCCGACCGGTGATCGTCGCCGGTAAAATACCGGTGAGCAGCCGTCCACTGCCACTGTATCGCCGCACACACGGCAAAACAGCCTATTTACGACGACAAAAGTCAAAAAAATAAAGTTTTATTTTGAATAAAATTTTAATGCCAAACCGGTCTCAAATATCCCTTGTATCCAATACAAGATTAGGTTTTTTTCTAGAAATGCCCTAATCCATGGGGCAGGTAACCAAACTTCGAGTGCTTTCATCACCCTTACTCGGCTCATCAGTTCTGTCCCAACCGTAGTGTCGATTTGTTGTGCTCTCTTGCCAACTCAACAAATGACTCGAGATCATTGTTGACAAGCGTACATGCGTTTTCTACATCTTGAGGGAGAAAGCTGTAATAGAGTTGAGTGTCATCAGCGTA
This sequence comes from Leptinotarsa decemlineata, assembly GCF_025532065.1. Taxonomy (NCBI): domain Eukaryota; kingdom Metazoa; phylum Arthropoda; class Insecta; order Coleoptera; family Chrysomelidae; genus Leptinotarsa; species Leptinotarsa decemlineata. Next base: position 5,295,098 of record NW_027412573.1, on the reverse strand, counting down.
AAGGTGAAATTTACAGTGTTCTAGACTACGCAACATGTTTGATGAATAAATTGTAAACAATAGTGGACCCAATATTGAACCCTGTGGTACACGTGACTTGAGTTTTAGATAGTTTGAATAGATTCCACCCTGGCACACTTTTTGTTCCCTGTTTTTAATGTAACATTCAAGAAGTCTGATAGCACTACCCGATAATCCCATATAGTTTAAAATGGCGAGAAGTAGATCATAGTTTAAAGTGTTAAAAGCTTGACTAAAATCAAGAAGCACAAGTACAGAACAAATACCCTCATCTGTAGCCCTAATAATGTCGTCCACGATGTGCAGCAGAGCAGTGGCGCAGCTATGACCTTTGCGAAACCCAGATTGTACTTCCGGAAGTAGAGAAAACCGAGAGAGATGATTTCTCAGCTGCTCTTCAACTGCTCGTTCAAAAATTTTTGATAAAGTGGGCAAGACACTAATTGCACGCAGATCCTTATATTCGGTTGGATTAGTTTTTTTGGGCAATACTCTCACCACTGCTCTCCCCTACATCGCTGGAAATACACTATGGGTTAAACAAAAATTCACTATATGGGTGATATATTGCACAATATGGGGACAACACATTTTAATTAATTTAATGTTTATATCATCACAACCTTTAGCATTCGATTTTATGTTACATATAATTTTATTTACGGATAATTCATTTATTTCCTGGAAAGCAAAATTCGGTTCTACTCGATGGTTTTCCTTGTAAAAAGTTATTAGATTTTGAGCTGGCTGCATGTTAGGTATAGAATTAATGAAAAAGTTATTTACATCATTTGGGTTATTCAAATAATCTGGAATTTCATTGCATTTTTCAGATAAGATTCCATTTGATTTTAGTGTTTTCCACATTTCTTTATTATTTTTAGGGTAACATAAATATGCTTTTTTTTCTCTCTGAATAGCCTTATTTACATAGTTCCTGATGTCTTTATAATACCGCAGCCGCCCCTCAGTTCTATTTCTTTTCAATGCTCTCAGTGCATTCTATCTCAGAATTTTCGTTAACTATAATTAAATCTAAAAGTGATTGGCTGTTTTTACCTATTCTAGTAGGCAAGTCAATGATTTGAGTCAAACCAAAGTTTTTTAAAACTGTTAAAAGATTGTCTACGTGTTTATTTCCGAAATCTAGGACGTTGATGTTGAAATCGCCAGTGCATATAAGTTCATCAACAGTTGGATGAAAATAACTCAGAGTATCTTCGAATTCTTCTAAAAACAGTTTTTCATCCTGATGAACTACGATGTCTAACAGGCCGTCTGCAGGTCACTGTAATTTGAATCATCATATGCAGAGACTCGGATTGTCGAAAATCAGTGTGTGTCGCCTCTGTTTGGAAAATGATGAAACATCAGAGCACGTGCTTTGTGACTGCCCCGCTGGTGACCAAATCAGGTTTCGAGAGTTTGACATAGCCGTACTCTTACCATCTGACCTGAAAGACCACTGATCATACAAACTAACCGGCTTCATCAAGAAGTTGGGTGAAAATAGGTGAGGGCCACAATAAACTCTTGCGGGTTGCGGTGGAGAGTCGAATAGACCTACTCAATTTGGACCTAACCTAACCTAACCTACCATCACTTCAGTTTCCGATTTCAGCCCACTCGATCATAGGAAAGCGAAGGTCAATTGCATTGACAAGTCATGTTGTTAAAGAAGACCCCATGCATTGAATTATCTTTGTGTTGCCGACGAAGTGAAGTGATCTCTGCGGCATTTATGTAGGCCTTTTGCTGAAAGGGTTCCGATTCGGTAACAGAGATTTGATCAACTCGTTCGAGGTCGAAAACCAAATGAGTTCATAAGTCGCTCGGGCAGCTAATCTGAAAAAGAATGCTCCAAAGATAAAACACAAGCACTATGGGAAAATTCTAGAGGCGCTCTTAGAGTGGTGCCTGTGCCGAAAGTAGTGATTTACATTGGATTTGAATCGCTGGAGATCCATTTAGAAAAACTGTGAAGTTTGAGATGTACTGAGTTGAACCTCAAAACGATGAGCAGCCACAGTACGTCGCGTATTTCTGATATGTATCGTGCTTAGTGTGATGAAATGTACCTTGAATACTTCTCGTGGAATTATATATATATTAGGCATCGTCAGTACCGAGCAGGCGGTCCTCGATTGAAGACAAAATGTGAAAAACCAGAAAAGTACTTGATAAAAATAGCTGCGTAAACGCAAGTGAAACATAAGTGGAACCACCTATTGGTGTGACACCCAAGTCAACTTGCCAAGTTTTCATGTCAGTGTTGGTAAAGTTATGGGAAAGGCAAAGTCCCGTTCCAGTCGGGCTGGACTCCAATTCCCAGTAGGACGTATTCATCGACTCCTTCTTAAGGGAAATTATGCCGAACGAGTTGGTGCCGGCGCCCCGGTTTACTTAGCCGTAGTAATGGAATATTTGGCAGCTGAGGTCTTGGAATTGGCCGGTAATGCGGCTCGCGATAACAAAAAAACACGTATCATTCCTACAACTGGCCATTCGAAACGAAGAAGAACTCAATAAATTGTTATCAGGAGTAACCATTGCTCAAGGTGGTGTTTTGCCCAATATTCAGGCGGTATTGTTACCGAAAAAAACCGAGAAGAAGGCATAAGTACACATTTCCTGAGAGAGGAAAGCGAAGTCAATTGCATTGACAAGTCATGTTGTTAAAGAAGACCCCATGCATTGAATTATCTTTGTGTTGCCGACGAAGTGAAGTGACTTGGGTGTCACACCAATAGGTGGTTCCACTTATGTTTCACTTGCGTTTACGCAGCTATTTTTATCAAGTACTTTTCTGGTTTTTCACATTTTGTCTTCAATCGAGGACCGCCTGCCCGGTACTGACGATGCCCAATAGGCTGAAACAGCTGTATACCGGTGGCTCTTAAATTGAAATCAATATGGGAATGATCAGAAAGTACTTATCTATCTATTTTTTGATTTTTATGGAATTATATTGTATATATATATTTATATATATATATATATAATATAAATATATAATATATAATATAAATATATAAATATAAATATATATATATATATATATATATATATATATATATATATATATATATATATATATATATATTTCACACCTGACGAAGGTGTGAAATATACCGAAAGTTTGACATATAACGAAGAGTTTTCTATGTAACAACAACCCAGCTATTGACTGCAACCTCATGAATTGAACCGATTTATAGTTAATCCAGTCACTAATTATTCTGTTTTATATATATATATATATATATATATATATATATATATATATATATATATATATATATATACATATATGTATGTTTGGGGGCGGAGCTCCATATATGAGAACCATACTCCACAACAGGTCTCATCTGAGCTTTATAAAGCATCAAAAATTTGCTGTGGTGTGTACAGTTTTCTGGTTCAGAACAGTATTCAAAGCTTTAGCGGTTTTTGCAATTCCAGTGACATGATTGTGCCAAAAGACATATATTGGTGTTCATTTCAACCCCCCCCAAAAGCGGAATTGTCTGACCTGACATTATTATACCCAGTTCGAAGACACTTATCTCTTTGGAGAAAACTGATGCCTGGGGTTTTGTGGCTTCGGGGTTTCAGCATTTCCTCTCGTTGAGAGGAGAGATCGCTTCTGATAGAAAGAGATATTCCAAAGTTACGTCTGAATCGGGAATGGAAATCATAGCTGAGATATATAAAATTGACGGGGTTTGTTGAAGCACTGTGAGTGCAAGAATATGACGACTATTTGATTGTATATGTTGGTGAACTGAGTGTATATTTGGGTTGAGTCCTCTACTGACTCACATATATACTTTTCAGCAATACTCTCAAGGGCATACACTTTTTGAAATCTTTTTGTCTGTAAAACTTCAAATAATTTTTTGTCGGTATAGTTATCTTCAAAATACGAATTGTTATCCATTAAAAACCTTTTATTTCATCTTTCCTTGAATTTTTATTCGTTACTTTAATGAGCTGTCGCGAATGATTGGAAGCGTTGTCAAGAACTATTACACTAGTTGCATCCAAATTTGGGATCAATGTGTTTCCAAACCATTCCTTAAAAATATTAGCTTCCATGTTCTTATGATAGTCAACATTGCATTCCTCAATTTTTTTCCACATAATTTCAAAGAATTCGGAACCCATCTTTTACTTCCTCCTTCCTCGCGATCTTTCGTTTGCAGGCATGTTAGGTGTACACATTCTAGAACCATAAGTCCACTCTTTCGTAACTGTGTCGTTCGTTTCGTTCAAATAGAAAATTTGCCGTTGTTCTTGTCTATATTTAGTTTTTTGTTTTAAGTATTTGTTCTGCAATTCCACTATTCTTTTGCTCTACATAACTGTTTGACGTTTGTTTATTATTCTAAATCTAAACCTTAGTTTCTTTATCCAATTCTGAAGAGTTTTGTCACAGCAGCTCACGTTATGGTCGAAAGTATTCAATTTCTTCCTTATGATTTCAGTTGTAGGAATCTCATTGCTTTTGTAACAGTCGTATATTGTTTTCTTCAATGATTTTATTAGATGAACATCTGCAGGTTTTGATAATCCCGTATAACATCGCGTCTTGCGTTCATAAGGTTTGACTATTTTACGTACAGTTGAGAAAGGAATTTCGCTCAAATCTGATGTTGCTTGTAATAGTTTGTTTCCCTCGAAATCAAACTTGGAGATGTAGATTCTTATATACGTTGAAACATAATCTCTGTGTTTCGAAATTCAAATGCATCCAATCTTATTCAGTGGTATTTCTTTTCGCATTGTTCACCATCGCTGTAGAATCACTACACAGGAAAAAGGCTGCGTTGTTATCATACTCGTTATTACTATTAGTACTTGTCCAAGGACGCCACATTCCAAAAAGATAACAACAATTTTAAGTAATAATAACTGCACCAATATCGCATTCTAACACTGAAATCGCGATCAGTTCCTAAACTGAACATTGACAACACGACGGCTCGAATTCTATTCGTCACCGTAACATGTTTTTGAAATTAATTTTATGACTCTTCAGCCAATCATAACACTTGGCTACTGAAAATCATCCAATACGAACCGCCAACTCTCCAGTCCACGTGGACTAGTTGGCAGCGGTTTCATTCCTCTGTATTGGTTTTTTGACCTTTGAGAATGCCGATACTTTAAGTATGCACAATACCAGTTACTTCGACTATAACGTCTCTGTATTAGAAGGATACAGGGGTGGTTGAAGTTGAAATAACACAATACACTATTCATAAATATATATATTTCTCTTTTTTGGGAATGCGAAAGAAATGAAAAATTTGTATATTGTATGTATAAACAATGTTTCATCTTTTTTGAGGTAACTTTGTTCTAAAATGATCATAATGGATCCTCAAATTCATTTATTCTTTTCGTCCTTCAGTTCTTTGTTCTGGTATCTATCGGGTAAGTAAAAGGAAAAAACGTAAGCCATTGGTCTCTCTACGGTGAGATGAACAAAAAGTCCAGCTATAAATGATAGAATAACATCTGAGACCGATGTCTTGATCTGAAACAGAAAAAAAATAGTAATGATAGATAGATAGATGGACAGAAAGATAGATTTGTGAAACAAACACTGATCTGACACACCAGAACTGTCTGCTTTTCGAAGCGTTTCACTATCTAAGAAATTAAGTATACTGGTTTTTTCAGAACCGAAAACTTTTCAGTGAAAATTTGTACTGATTGTGAGATTGATATCTTGATTTCGTTGGAATTTTGAGCCTATATTATTCCCTAATACAAAACTATTTTGAAACGGATGCAGCCGTCTTAAAAGGTTTAGGTTTAATTTTTTGAACAAAGTGAGTGAGTAAGTAAAATAATTCCCTCTGAAGGACATCTTAATTTGCAATAATCCGATATTTGCCTCACTGATGCAGAAAACATAACATATATATATATATATATATATATATATATATATATATATATATATATATATATATATATATATATATATATATATTCATATATATATATATATATATATATATATATATTCATATATATATATATATATATATATATAGTGTCACACATAAAGTCTGCATCAAATGGGATTTTTTTTGTTCATCTCTTAAAACAACTTTTGATATCTCCATTAGGAGATATCAAAAGTTGCATATGCATATGACATGCATATGACCGATCAAGTGATTTTTCTTCCCTGTCCAATTTGACATTTTTTCCAAAAAATGTTCAGAAAAGCAGTTATTGCTCGAAATTTCGAAAATCGGTAAAGGGAAAAGATGATTGTTTTTTCATTTTTTACCCATATACCAATTTTTAGCTCTCTAGTACAAATTTAGTTTTTTTACAGTTTTTCGAAAATTTGATATTTGCCGATTTCTCAAATTTAGCCAAACCTCAACAAAGTTAGTGCTTTATGCCTAACTTATCTTTCCAACGCATTTTTATTACCAATTGCAATTCTAAATACAACTTATTTTGCAAAAATTTAAAACACCAGAAAAAATTATGCCAAAAATTATGCAAAGTTGATACAGTTTTTAAAAACAGATAAATATTTCATTTTATTTCTACTTTTTGCGAAATAGCTTGATACATAGGCATAATTAAAAAACAATATCAATGAAAAGTCAATATATTATTCTTAACTGCATTTTTCAAATAGTTATACTTTGATTTACTTATTACGAAAAATTACAACGAAATTAAACTAAGGGAAACAATTGAACTGAACTGAATAAGCAAAATATTTTATTGTCATATGACATTTGTTGAATAACTCAAAATAGTGGTTATCAGTTTTAGTTTTAAAATAGTTTATTCGTTGTCTAGTGTGTTGTTGAAAATGCTGAATCTTCAAGAGAAAATTGAAATCGTTTTAATATGCGGCGAGAATACCGGTCACCGACAAGTAGCTGATATTTTCAATGCCAGACATCCTGCAAGAAATATTCATCAGTCAACAGTTAGTAGGATAATAGCTAAGTTTAAATCTACTGGCTCGGTTGAGAGTAATTTTAGAAAAGCACATCAGCCTTCTAGATATACTGAAGAAGTGGAATTTGAAATAAGTTTGGATGTCGTAGAACATAAAAAAACAAGTATTCAAGATATTGCAGATAGAACAGATGTTAACCGAGAGAGTGTACGGCGTATTTTACACAAAAATAAATTTACGCCTTATAATCCGAAATTTATCAATACATTAAAAGAAAGGGACTTCGTAATGCGCTTGTATTTTTCTTTTTGGTTTCAAGGGGAAAAAGAAGAAAATTATCATTTTCCTTATCAAATTTTATGGACAGATGAAGCGATCTTCTCTTCAAATGGCGTTGTGAGCTCGCAAAACTGCAGGTGGTGGGCAAAAGAAAACCCACATTTCGTAATCGAATGTCGAGATCAATATTCGTTTAAGACGAATGTATGGTGTGGCATATTAAACGATCAAATTATAGGACCATACTTTTTTAGACATAATTTAAATTCTGCGGACTACCTACACTTTATGAATACCGAACTATCTGAAGTTTTGGATAATATGCCCTTCAAGTAAGGAATGTTGTGTGGTATCAGTGTGATGGTGCACCTATTCATACTACAAGGGTGGTTAAAGATCGTCTTTTGGAAATATTTAGGGGCAAAGTAATCAGTCGCAATATGGAACACTTTTGGCCGCCTAGATCTCCTGATATAACCCCACTAGATTTCTTCTTGTGGGGTTACTTGAAACAAAAGGTGTATAAGCAAAGACCTTTTCGAGATATAAACCATTTAGAGGCAGTTATTCGAGAATGTGTTGTAAGCATGAAACCCCGTAGTATAAAGAATGCAGTTAAAGATGTTTTAAAAAGGACAATTGATTGCATTGAACGTGGTGGAAGGCACACCGAAATGTGACTTTTTATTTTGTATTTCAATTGGTATTTACATGGTTTAGGCATATGTTTCGATTTGATTTAGTGTTCTTAATTTAAATTATAACTTTATTTTAACAGATGTTTGTTAGAATTTTTTACGGTTTAGTTTTCTAGGCAACAAAATCTGAATTGATTGTTGAAATAATTTTGTTCATTCATACCTCATAAAAGATATTTAGTAAGTGTGAAATTACTTTCGTATAATTCCTTCCCTTAGTTTAATTACGTTGTAATTTTTCGTAATTAGTAAATCAAAGTTTAACTGTTTGAAAAGTGCAGTAAAGAATAAATTATTGACTTTTCATTGATATTGTTTTTTAATTATGTTTATGTATGAAGCTATTTCACAAAAAGTAGAAATGAAGGGAAATATTTATCTGTTTTTAAAAACTGTATCAACTTTGCATAATTTTTGGCATAATTTTTTCTGGTGTTTTGAATTTTTGCGAAATAAGTTGTATTTAAAATTGCAATTGGTGATAAAAATGTTTTGGAAAGATAAGTTAGGCATAAAGCACTAACTTTGTTGAGGTTTGGCTAAATTTGAGAAATCGGCAAATGTCAAATTTTCGAAAAACTGTGAAAAAACTAAATTTGTACTAGAGAGCTAAAAATTGGTATATGGGTAAAAAATGGAAAAACAATTATCTTTTCTCTTTACCGATTTTCGAAATTTCGAGCAAAAACTGCTTTTCTGAAATTTTTTGGAAAAAATGTCAAATTGGACAGGGAAGAAAAATCACTTGATCGGTCATATGCATGTCATTTGGCATCATTTTTAAAGCACAACCTAATGGATATATCAAAAGTTGCTTGAAGAGATGAACAAAAAAATTCCCATATATATATATATATATATATATATATATATATATATATATATATATATATGATTTGAAAGGAATATATTTTTAGGAGTGATTAATTTTTGGGAAAGAAAGTTTTTGACTTTCTACTACTCCATCTGATACAAAAAAATGGATGAGAGAATCTTCCAAAGAAAGGAAGGAAGTAATCAATTTGAAACTCATACATGAATGTATAGATCATGCAAAGAAGTAACTTTCAGACACAAACTGAAAGAAAGTCCTCCTGAAACAGCTACTTTCATATAAACATTGAATTACACGAAAGAAAAAAAATCTTTCGAAACAAATACTTCTATATGAACACTGAATTATACAGAAGATACTTTTCTCTACTCAGTTTGTATATCGAACATTTGTTGAGGAATAAGAATCAGATCTCATTCACATGAGTTCTACTTTGAATGAATGGTAATACATTGTCCTCACATGGAACACTGTCACCCTAACTGGTATACACGTGTTTCGCCTGGAATATTTTTTTGGTTTGAATGAATTTGTTATTCATTCATTTTGTTGTAATTTATGACATGATGTAATAATTTAGGCCTTGAAATTGATTTAATTTGATTTCAGCTCAGCTTAAGTTTCTGACTAGTCCCAGAATGCAAATATTTTACAATACTTGTTTTTTATATTTGAATTTCATATCTATCATAACACTATGCAGATATTTCAAAATCGGAATGCATAATTCAAAACTATATTTTTTATGAAAATTACTTTTTTTTCGCCAACAAGAATGGTAATTATATGAAACAACTTTTTTCGGCATATCACGATATGGGCGAGTTAGTTCATCTCCCAGTGTTGCCGAATCGTTTTCAGCACCAAAAGTTTTACCAACTTTTGTTGATTTCTCACTAACTATCGAATGTGTCTGAGATTTCAACACAAAAACCATGAACTACCATTATTTTTTTTGTTTCTTATTGTTCTGGGTCACAAGATTCTTTTTTGGAACATCTGTCCAAAGGTATTGAAACATTATGATCTAGTGCTTATTCGATTCGAAATAACCTCTAGCAACTTTTGAAAAATTTCAAGAGGGGCTCGAAAAAATTGAAAAAGTTATAAACAATTTAGTAAAAAGGAGGGGTTTGGTTTTTTGCAAATATCTCGGAAAATATTAGAGATATCCTAAATTTGAATAAAGATCCTTGAAGAGGAAGAAATTTCTAGAAAAAACGTTCACATTTCGGAACGCTATCATCGATATTTATGATTTTAATTTAGAGACGAAAATAGCACTAAAAGCGGGCGATGTGCGTCCCGCACGATTTGACCGATACAGACCTTTGAACAACAAAAATTATTTCACCCATTAAATCTCATTATTGAGGAAAAAAAATTAACGTACCTTCTAGATACTTGAAGAAACGAAAATCCATGGAAAACATTTTTTCCGTGATTATTTTATTAGATATACATTAGTTAATTAACTAAGTTTTTCAAGTTTGAAATTCACATAAAAACCTTGATAATTTTTAAACAAGAAATCTCAAATTTTTTTCACTTCTTGAAGCTTTCTTTGAAAGCCTTCAAAAAAGATTTCCGTTGGAAAAATTGAAAAATTCAGATTTTTCACTTTGTTATCAATAATCAAAGACGTTAAAAAGTGCAAAATTCAATTGAAGCAATGAACATTTTTTTTTCAATATTCAAATTTATTCGTATACTTATTATTTGAAGTTACATAAAAATGATTTTTCTTAATTTTTAACTCTATTTGTTTAAGAAATTGTTATAAAAATGTATTGTTTATAAGATATTTGAAATTTTTGGGGAGATTTTCATCAGTGATGACTATTATGATTTTTGAAAACAAAATTTAACGAATGTCATTTTTTGTGGAGGAAGAATCAATTTTTTATCGACCTTTTCTTGGGTATTTGTTACCTTCCACAATCTGAAAAATATAAAAATTATAATGGAGAACTTTATACAAGTGTAGAAGGGCAAACTTTTTAGTTTACCCCGATAAGTTACTGCGTAAAAATCAAAGTATTTTTCACAAAGAAAAATCTTCTATTTATCAGTAACTTGTTGTATTCAACAATTTTGCCTATCAAAAAAATTATTGAGAAATAATACTTATCTTTTACGTTTCGGAGGCTAAAATGTGCCTCCGTTTTCAGAAATGGAAAAAAAATTCGAATATATTCGCAGTTATTCCTTTTTTGATAGCTTATTTCTTTAATTCTTCGACAGATGTCAAAGAAGTTTTGAAATATGAAAATGCGTGAGAATGAACATCGAGATCATATAAAAAATAGACAATGGACAGGATCAAAATTACCAAAACACATTTTAAAATCAGACGGTGAACATCGGGTGGAATGGAATAGGACAAGAATGATTACCAATGAGCCTCATTCTAAGAGACGTAAGCTAAAAGAATCAGCGTATATTTTCATGTGTGGAGAGAATTGTATCTCGAATAGCTCCTTAGAAATAGACCGTACTTCGCTACCCATCTTGAAGAAAACTTTGGATAATGGCGAAATGGCAACAAACTGATATCGGAGAGTACCTTGTATTACATCGAATGTTTCAGTTTTCAATCAACAACATTGACATAATTTCATATTTCGAAACTTTTTTGACATCTGTCGAAGAAGTAAAGAAATAAGCTATCAAAAAAGGAATAACTGCGAATATATTCGAATTTTTCATCCATTTCTGAAGACGGAGGCAGATTTTGGCCTCCGAAACGTAAAAGATAAGTATTATTTCTCAATAATTTTTTTGATAGGCAAAATTGTTGAATACAACAAGTTACTGATAAATAGAAGATTTTTCTTTGTGAAAAATACTTTGATTTTTACGCAGTAACTTATCGGGGTAAACTGAAAAGTTTGCCCTTCTACACTTGTATAAAGTCCTCCATTATAATTTTTTATATTTTTCAGATTGTAGAAGGTAACAAATACCCAAAAAAAGGTCGATAAAAAACAAAATTGTTTCTTGAAAAAATGTTTATTGCCTAAAAGGGCATTTGTTGATTAACAATTATTTTGCTACTGAATATGGATATTGAGGAACAAATATTTCAAAATCATAATTTCTGTTTCTCTTTGATAATCTAGAAAAAAACTTTTTTTGATTTATATGTTCTTTATTTATTTAATAAACAATTTGTTTCAAACGAATTGATTTTTACGAAATATTTCTTTTGAATACCACCAAAAAAAAAAAAACAAAAATAACCATATGTCATTTTTTGTGTGAAAAAATATTTCTCTATTTTTTACAAATCCTTCAATATTTTTTTATTTTTGTGTTTGGTGATACATGGTTGATTTTGGTTTTTTGTTGGTATTTGAGAAAATAAATCGTAAAAATTGATTTGTTCATAACCGATTGTTTATTAAATGAATAAGGAAAATATAAATTGAAAAAAATTTTTTCTTAGAATATCAAAGAGTAATAGGAATTATGATTTGATGAAAAATCGTTTCTTAATATTCATATTTAGGAGCAAAAAATGGTTGATCAACAAATGCGTTTTCAAGCAATAAAAAAATGTTTTCAAGAGACAATTTGGTTTTCAAAAATTATAGTATTCGTCACTGATAGAAATCCCTTAAAAAAAATTTCAAATATTTTATAAACAATACATTTGTTCATAACAGTGTTTTAAACAAATACAAAAAAAAAAGTTTTCATTGCTTTAATTGAATTTTTCATTTTTAAAGTCTGATCATTGATGACGAAATGGAAAATCAAAATTTTAGTTGATTCAAGTGTTTAGGAGGTATGTGAATTTTTTTTGATAATGATATTTGATGGGTTGAAATAATTTTTATTGTTCAAATGTCCGTATCGGTCAGCGACTGTCGGACGCGCTTCGTCCGGTTTTAGCGCTATTTTCACCTCTGAATTAAAATTATAAATATTGGTGACAGAGTTTTGGGAGGCAGAACTTTTTTTTAGTAAATTTCTTCCTCTTTGAGATTTTTTTTTCAAATTTCGGATATCTTTGATATTTTTCAAGATATTTGCAAAAAACCAAACCCCCCTTTTTCACAAAATTGTTTATAATTTTTGCAATTTTTTGAGCCCCTCTTGGAATTTTTCAAAAAGTTGCTAGAGGTCATTCCGAATCGACAAAATTTTCGGTGCCCTTGAACAGATGTTCCAAAAAAGGATATTGTGACCCAGACTATATAGGCCAGGCGTACTATGTTGAAAAATACTGATTTTTCAGGAAAATTGGATTTATGAAACAATAAACATGAAACAAATCACGAAAAAAAGCACAATTTTTCAGTTTTTTGCATTCTAAACGATTTGGTTGCTTAAAGTAGTATATTTTCATTTTTTCATCTGAAAGCTGATGTAATTACGAAAAAAATGAGCATTGTGAAAGTTGTCTAGGTCAACAAAAAAATCCTTTTTGACTGACTTGAAAAAAATCCTTTTTTTTTCGAAAAAACGCAAGTTTCTCAGAAACTAATTAACTTATCGCGAAAAAAAAATTGCTTCTTATTTGTGATAAAAAATAGTACAATTCCTCAAATTTTCATAGTGATACGCTTTTTTTTCGTGAAATGAAAAATAAAAAACGAAAAAAGTGGTTTTTCGCGTTTTACTCGAAAATTTCAAGTTTATGTGAAAAAAGTATGTATACAAAAGTTATAGATTTTTTCATTATTCACAACTTTCCTCTTCAGCTTTTTTCTCTAAAACAATTATTTTGGCCGCAAACCGCGAAAAACCGTTTTTCATTTCTTTTCACCGCCACCCCTCCGCCCCTGCAAACATTCAGCTGTTGAATTTCTGCCCCAATATTACTGACTTCCTTTCCAACCCTTCTCCGTTGAGTTTGCCCTGTAAGGAATTTTTTCGCCAAAATAATATAGTACGCCTGGCCTAATATTGTCAGAATGAAGTTTCATAGCAACAGAGCGGTACTCACCAAAATCTCATCTGAAATATCTCGCAAACCATCTTCGAAAAGATACCGGCCAAAAACAATGAAGAAGTGGACTAAAAAAGTGCTATACGACCATCTGGCAATGAATTCTGCAAATTTCCATTCACATATTGTTTTGATGATACCTGAAACCATTACTCAGAAGGAGTTCAAAATAATTTTGAGATAAGAATTGCTGCTAATTGTATTGTTGAGTAAAACACATCACAACAGGTTTGTTGTGAGATAATGTCAACTCGATAATGAATGAATGTTATTGAGTTACGTCTGGAAAATACTATTCTATGTACAGAGTGGTTCAAAAGGATGAAATCCCACACAAAAATGCGAAAGTATTGTTTGGATCGCACTAGTAAAATATTGGATCCCTGAGGTGCGATTCTATATCACAGACTGGGAACTTTTTACCCACAAGTCAACAATTTGCACCATCTTTTTGGAAAGTTTGAAAATAAAGAGTATTAGCGAGAACAACTGTTTAAAATCTGTTTAAAATCTGTTTTTCCGTTAACCAGCTGTCGCACCCCTACGAACGACAACCCTCAGAAGTCAAAACTTGTGCAAGCTAAGGATTAACGAGGTCTTACCTTTTAACGTGTGATTCCTAACACGGGTTGGACGATAGCAAGTGAAGATCGATCGTTCAGACTAGGGCTTGAACCACCGACCAACACGGCAGTCAATTCGAGTGAGTGAACAAATCACCCACGCCGAACCGCTTGGCTACCGACCGACCTATACTGTTGATATATTTGGATTTTTTTACTATTCTGAAGAGGGAGGTCGTTTTTAGTCTTCGAAACGTTAAAATGATTATATGTATAATTGCTCACCCTTTTTTCAATAGGCAAAATTATCAAATACGACAAGTTACTGACTTTTTTTTTGTGAAAAATGAGAAAATAAATATTTTGAAATGAAATCTAGAAATATTCACCTCTCCCAAATACCTAAACAGTAGGTGCTGGTGAATGCCTGCCGGAAAACAGCTACTTCCCTGACTGATACCACGCTGAATATTGATGTTAGTGTCCCAGATGTTTCTCGTTCATCCAGCAGTAGGACCATGCCAAAATTATAGTAGATTACCTACAGATCGGTTTGGAGGTATTATCTCTCAACTGTGCAGGAAAGATTCGACCCAAACCGGTCTGCAGGTGATCTATTCGAATAATTTCAGCATGGTCCTTCTGCTGGATCAACAAAAAACAACTGCGAGACTAACCTCTATGAGGTATTTTGCATAAATGTCGGTCGGATATAATATCCAGCTTGGTATTAGCCGAGTTCTCGGTTTTACTAGTAGAAAGGTACCACTTCAAAAATGTCTAAAATGGTCAATTATTGTCCATTGAAAAAAAAATTGAAGCGATTTTTATTTACGGTGCGACGCGTAACTCTCACGAGACCGAAATGATTTTCAATGAACTTTTTTCGAATCGTCCTATCTGTAGAAAATATTTTAGGGAACTTGTATCCAAATTCACAACTACTGGTTGTGTACACAACAAAAAGCCCCCAGGTCATCCGTCCATTCCGGAAGAGTAGCAAGTGCAAATAATTGGTGGGATGGTAGTAAATCCTGAACAGTATACTTATTCCGTCGCGAATGTCTGTGAGGTGTCTCCTTCTACTGTGTGGAGACTTGGTACACCAATTAACTGAAGATGACCTTGATCGATGAACAGAATTCTGTAAAATCATGACAGAAACCATTGCAAGTCATCCTACCTATCTGCACAATATTTGTTTTAATGACGAATATACATTTTTTTAACGGCAATGTTTACAGACAAAATTGCCATTATGGGAGTGATACCAACTCTCACGTTTTCTGGTAAACACATACTCAATATCCAGAAAAAATTAATGTTTGGGCAGGTATATTGGGAATCCATATTGTAGGATCTCTATTTATTGATCAAAAGTTAACAGGTGAACTGTATTTGAATATGTCGAAAACTATTGTTGACCATCTCATCACTGAAATCGTCGAAGCGGATCCTAATGAAGTCGATATGGATGTTTCATTCCAACAAGATGGAGCACCACTACATTACTCCAAAAAAGGAAGAAACTATTTGAATACTACTTTTCCCGGTCGTCGGATTGGCCGTCGAGGTCCTACAGAATGGCCAGTCCGCTCGCCAGATTTGACACCTTTGGACTTTTTTATGGGGTAATTTGGAACAAAAGGTGTACTAAACTGAACCTGCTTCAATATTGAATATACGGCTGAGAATAATAAATATTTATAGTTCGGCGTGAAGATACTGTTCATATTTTAACGGAGGACATGAGGACTTCACTCGTCAGAGTGCCTGGGCTTTCTATATCGGGAGGGGTCGTCTACAGCATAATCCATAGCTTCCCTAACTAATGGATTATCGTGGGTTTCTGCGCAATCAAAGACTTGCCGATTCCTCAACTGAATGGACTGCTTAATGGAAGGCAGCTGCAAATCTCTGCGTATGGCTTCATTCCGCACGAACCACGGAGCATTCACTATCATCCGTATTAACTTATTTTGCAATCTCTCCAAAATGGAGATATTAGACGGAGCCGCTTGTCCCCAGACGCCTGAAGCGTACATGATGACAAGCTTGAGCATCGTTTTATAGATCGTTATTTTTTTCTTCAGTCTTAATTTAGAACGTCTGTTGATCAGAGGGCACAGACTTTTGATCCGACCCTCGATCTTTGCCTTCACGGTTGGGATGTGCGGGTTCCAGGTGAGCCTACGGTCTATTAGAAGGCCGATGTACTTTACCCGCGCTTGCTAGTCGATCTCCCTTCCAGAGATCCTCACTTTTCTGGTCGGAGAGGATTTCAGTCTTCCCATGGTTATCGCCTGGGTCTTGTCCAGGTTCACTCGACCAGCGCTCGAGGTCGTTCAATGCACGTTGCATGTGTACGACACCGAGCCCCCGAACTATGGAAGACGAGAGAAGAGCCGTGTCATCGGCGTACAGAGATTTTCTCACACGCTCAGACTTCGGAAGGTCACTGGTGTAAAGTGAGTACAGCGTAGCGGAGAGCACGGCACCCTGCGGCACTCCAGCAAGGATCTCTCTGTTGTCAGACACAGAGTCCTCTACTCTAACCTGAAATGTTCTGTCTTTCAGGAAAGGCCTAATCCACCGGATCAGGCCTCTAGGCAGGTCAAACGCGATTAGTTTATGCAGAAGGCCTTCGTGCCATACATGGTCGAAGGTCTTCGAGATGTCTAGTAAAACGACATGGACTTTTTTGTTTTGGTTCAGTTCCGCCATGGTGTTTTCGACCAGTCTCAGAGCCTGTAACTCAGTGGAGTGTTCTCTTTTAAAGCCAAACTGCCCATCAGGCAGAACATTTCGGTCACACAGAGCTGGGCGGATCTTACCGTCGTCATCTTCCCTGAGGATACGGTGAACCCGATCTTCTGACAGAATATCGCGGTCGATTTCGTCATTGTCGTCAACGTTGAGCTGAAACTGACGTTCCATCGTGTCGGCAAAGGCTATTGCTTTGTCGGCGGGGGAGTAGCACACTCCGCGCTCTCCGTGAATTGGTCAGGGAACGATCGTCTTCCTTCTGAGTCTGCGGGTGACTCGCCAAAGCTTGTCCTCCCCAGGCTCTTGGGATTCCAAGAGCTCCTCCCACTTTTCGTTTCGGTGATCAATGATGGCCTGTTTAACTTGGTTGGCTATCCTGCTTGTTGCAATTTTATCTCCTGGAAATAGGGTTCGCTGATAGAGCTTTCTCAGGAGATTTTTCTCCCGTATCAAGGTTTCGATACGAGGGGGAAACTCATTGTAGCTCTTCAGCGGATAATCTTCCCGAGCTGGATTGTGAAGATATCCCAGTCCGTCGAAGATCTAATGTGATGATCAGGAAAAGGAAGATCATTGCCTAATACCAGGATTACTGGATTATGATCAGAATCCATTTCCGACAGAACGTAAATTTCGCTGGTCAGAGAGACGTTTCTGAGAAGCGGGATGTCTAATACGTCAGGCCTAGTCTGCCCGCAATAGTACGTAGGTTGACCCAGTCCCAGCACGAAATATTCATGCTTGTCGGCATGCGCATAGAGCGCTTGGCCGTTTCGATTTGTGGATCTGCTCCATAGTCTGTACTTGGCGTTAAAGTCACCACCAGCAATTGTCGGAATATTGCTTTCCATCAGCAGCAGTTCATCCAATAATTCTGGAAGTAATTGATTGTTCGGAGGGTTGTAAATCGAGATTATTCTGTGACAACATCTGCTCAGTCCCCACGGCCTCAGTTCCGTGTAATCGAGCGCTGTCAATGCCGTATTGGACACATTGAAGGGATCGTTTGACAAAGATACCAACTTCCCCTCCAGCATGTCCATCACGTTCTCTGTGAAAGAATCTGAACTATTCCTTCGAGAGATGACTATTTATAGTCATTCGAGCGCTTTCACTTATCTCCCCTGGCCAGGGAAGTATTTGTTTTCTGATTGGCGTCAGTTCATTCAACCTACTGTGTAGGTATATTCGAGACTAGCTTGAACGTTTGAAGTTCATTTCTTTAGATTTGTTTGCTGCCAGTCTTCAATAGTAGCCCACTGATTAATAAGAAACATGTATTCAGTTTAACATTTGAAATTTTCAAATTGCTGGATTACATAGTATTGCGATATTTGGTATCTGAAATAATTACTCGAGATATAGAAGAATATTTTTTATGTCAACTGTGTGGTCAGTATATTTTTTTCAGTGTATATGTATTCTTTATAACAAAACATAGATACATTTAGGTACATACAGTTTGGAAATGAAGATATTTTATGAATGAATGAATGAAAGAAATGAATTTCTTCTACCAAATTTATTGTCTAGCTGTAAATAATGATCCACTTATATATGTGAGTATATGAATGCCTGTGTGTATATACACACATCGGAAAAGTCTAGGAATATTTTTAAAAATGGCAATAATTTTTTTTAGATCGCTTTAGGGAAAGAAAAGTTGACGGGTGATTATTAAACGAATGTAACTTACAACAAAATTCATTAAATGGTCAAAAATACTGAGTGCGTATATAAGCAAAACTAAAAAAAAATATGGCTCTTCTTTGGCACCCCGAAAAAAAATCATAATACAAAAAAAATTGAAATCAGTACAAAGTATGGCCTCCACGCTGGTTTATTACGGCCCTACATCTATCGTGCATCGACAAAATGAGATTGTCAATGTCTTGTTGAGGTAAATTTGCCCATTCAGCGATTAAAAGCTCTCTCAATTGAAACGTTGTGTGAATGTTCCCCATATGCGGAGTAATTCTTCGTTGAAGCATGTCCCACACATGCTCGATGGGATTCAGGTCCGGTGATTGTGTTGGCCATGGCAATACATCAACTCCTTCGTTGGTGAGCCAGTCAGTCACTAGACGCGCGACATGTGGATGAGCATTATAGTGCATTAAGTGGAAGTTTCCACCAACAGCACCAGCAAACGGACGGACGATAGGTAGAAGAATGGTGTCGAGGTACTGTCGAGCTGTGAGGGAGCGATTTGGAAAAACGAGATCGGTTCTGCCGCCGATTATGATTCCGCCCAGAGCATTACTGTACCACCTCTGTATGTGTGGACTTCCTGGACGTGTCTCAAACGTTCATTATTTCCAGGTCGTCTCCACAGTCTTACTCGACGAGAATCTGGATGAAATCCAAATCTGGACTCGTCTGTAAACAAAACTGTGGCCCAATCATTTGCATTCCAGTTTTGATGTTCTTGACACCACTCTAATCTTCTACCGGGATTGCCTCTCGACAAAGGTGGACATCTAAGTGGCCTTCTGTTGTGGAGATCTGCTTCATGCAGTCGATTTCTGACAGTATCACGACCAATGGTTACCTGGTGCGTCTGCTGCAACACGTTAACCAACTCAGGTGCTGTGATTGTCGGTTGTCTTCTTGCGGTTAAGACCAAAAATCGGTCTTGAACTGCAGTTGTAGCGCGTCCTCGCCTTGGATGTTGTTCGGCTGGACTGCCAGTTTCACGGAAACGCCGCCACAATCGACTGATAACACTTTGGGAGATCCCCAAACGAAGAGCTACATCATTTTGTCGCATGCCACCTTGAAGAAGCCCTACAGCTCTATTCATCTCAGCCAATGGTAAGTGATGGCGTTCCATGTTAAAGCACAATATTTCCAGTTTAATTGCTGAGCAAGAACTGCAAAGAATGTATAAACTCGACACTTTCAGATTATTCATTTTAGCCGAAAACCTACAGTTTGTAAAAAACTTGATGAAAGATTAGTTACCGTTTTTGCAGGCTTTGTTCAACCCATAGAAATCTACAGGGTGGTCGAGTGTACCAATTTAATCGAAATTAAACGACCTCATGCATTTATTTTTATGATATTTAGTATGTTATAAAAATATTCCTAGACTTTTCCGATGTGTGTACATGCAAATATCTGTTTCTAGGAAAAATAACTAGCCAACATTTTTATGTTTCTTTACTAGTTTTCATTAACGTTTTGTAGGCGAATTATTTGTTAACATTTTTCTATTTTTTTATTGTTTTTTCATTGTCGTTTATTGAACGAAATAAGGATAGGTGATAGCATAAGTGGTTAATGATTACAATTCATTTGTAAGTATTGTTATGAATACGGTTGAATGAAAGAGCAAGTTCTGATTGCGTTACTCAAATAACAAGATCAGAACCTGAATTCTGCGTTTTGACAAAAATGTAGGATATCATTTAAGAACTACCTGTTTTTTTTTTATATTTACTATATGTTGTACTGCATTTTGTCAATAAAAGCAATTATTATTATTATTATTAATTGTTTTTCGTTGGTTTCCATCTAAAGTCCAGAGACATTTTCCATCAATGGATAGTACTCACCCCCCATTCCCTTAATCATGCCAAAAATTCCTATCGCAATTCCTAGTGAAAATAACGTCCTTGCGGTGGGTAACAATATTGCGGTGGCTAATCTAGAGTACTCAAAAAGGGTACTATAAATAGCAATCGATGGTAGACCAAAGAACATCAGTAACCACAAAATCGACATTACCTGAAATTCAAACAGTATCAATGAAAAATCTTTAGATGAAGCGAAATGAGTGTAAAAAAATTGTCATTTGTGTTTAAATTAAAAAAAAGTTTTCTATTCAACTGATGAAGCTACGTGTCTTGTATGAAATTTATTGTAAAAATTATATAATTATTATCACAGATTTAGTAAATATTTTAACACCTCGACACGTGTTTCGATCACCAAGTGATCATCAAGAGGAAGATGAAACAGTTTGATCTTACACTTGAAGATGATCACTTGGTGATCGAAACACGTGTCGAGGTGTTGAAATAACCATTTGGTATATTTGGAGTATAAAATATAGTAATATTTTGTTGTTACTACAATGAAATACAATCAATTTAGAACCTATTTCAAAACATTTTAGCACATTATTACTTGTATATCAATAGTGCTTTCTCAGTAGCCGATGAGACTACAAAAAAATGAACATTACTACATTTATTAGTATCGTTTGTGGTTAAAGTAGGCTAAAAAAAGGTAGATTTTTTTCAAAGCTGGTTTCAGCGTGACGGGACTGCTCTTGGACTCTGAAGCAGTTAAAACAGTTCAATAGGTACGCGAACAAACAAAATTGTCGAAATTGGGATGATACCAATCCACATGAGATCCAAGAGCGTCCAATGTATCCCGAAAAACTTACTTTTTGGTGTGGCTTTTGGGCTGGCGGCGTCATCGGTCCAAATTTCATTGAGATCGACGTTGGCCAGGCTATCACTGACAACGGCGAACACTAGATGTCGATGATTACCAACTTCTTTTGGCCTGAATTGAATGATTTGGACACCAAAGACATGGGTTTCAAAAAGACGGCGCTACATGCCATACAACTCATGCCACATTGGATATACTGCACGAGATATTTGAGGGCACGTGGAGGTGATGTGGACTGACCACCAAGATCATGCGATTTGATCCTGTTAGACTTTTTTGGTGGAATTTCCTTAAGTTGCAGGTGTATGCGAATAATCTACAAACCACAGGGGTCCTCAAAGACAACGTAACTCATGGTATAGGTCAAATTCAGTCTGATTTATGCGGCAGAGTAATAGAACATTGGACGTTTCGGATGTACACCACCCCTCAGTAGGCCTTTCAAATGAATATAAAATGTTGTTGATATCTCACACATACTTTGTTTTATTCGGATTTGAAGATAGAAAGCGTTTAATGAAAGACCCTTAATTTCAACGGCCACGTTTTTGATAAATTTCGCAGGGTATCACCATCGCCCTGACGGAGAAAGACACGGCAAAATTTCAATTGTTGTCTTTGTAACCTAAATGCCGACGATCACAAAAAAAGTAATGACAACATATTTAGAAATGGTGTACATGATGGATTTCCCAATCGATAGATAAACCTATGACAAATACAGTACTCTTCTCGTTATTGTCAAGTCATGTGTATTTTTGAGCAACATTTGATTGCTGGTTCCCGTGGGTTGGGCTACCTATCGGGCGCGTCCCCAGGTGGCGGATAGGGGAACGGCCAGGGGACTGGAGGTCCTATCCGGGAAGCCAATGTGGCCTAACGGACGGGGTTGACGGACTTCTGGTCAGTGGCAGAAATACGTAGGGTGAGGGGAACTGAAACCCCCCAAAAGCCCTGCAAAACATGCCACCGCGGACCAGCCTACCCAAGCTAAGATGTAAGGAATCGTGTCGACAGCTGAATGGCCGCAGGGTTATATGCGGTTACGAACGATCCCCTTGAGGAACCGGGCGAAACCTCATTGTAACTAGCCTTCCTCTGGTAATGCGGGGCTCTGCTAGAGGTGACCAACCCTTCCCTTGCTACTCGTGGGAACACACATGAACACAGACACACAAACAAAACAGAAAAAAAAATCAACCAATCCCGAGGCTGGACAGCAATGCTCACCTCAATTTAGGGCGGGGGCTGGGGATGAACAGAAATGCTCACCCCAAGCTACCGCTCAGAAAGAGGCTGGACATAGCAGACCACCTCACGATACAACGCAAAGGCCAAGGCGTAAGCGGATCAGCGGCGCCGAGGCCAAGAGGAGGAAGAGAGCGAAAGAGGCAGAAGTGGCAGCAACTATGAGTGCACCCTCCCCCTCTCCCACTCCATCCTCAACAACAAGGGCACCTCTTGCGGAGGGCGCCAAGAGCTCCGCCTTGGAAAAAGGCAAGGAACCGGCTGCCACCGCAGGAAAGCGCCCTCATGCGAGTACCTCCACGGAGGGAACCCCAAGAAGGTTGAAGAAGCTGCGCAGCGACAGAAATGTCGCTGCACCTTCCAAAACCTTCGTGGAGGCCGCCTTGAGACACCTCAAGGTAGCCATCATAGATGAGACTAACCCGTATGGTAAGGTTACCGCAGAACGAGAGAGTCTCATCAAAAAACAACTGTTGGAGGAGCTGGACAAGATCATCTTCTCCGCCTCCAGCAACAACAGCAAACCGCCCACGTTCAAGTCGTGGACATACTCCGGTGAAATCATCAGAGTGGTCTGCGATGACGACGTGACGCTAGAGTGGCTGAAGAAAGCCACAATGAATATTAAGCCATGGGAGGAGGCATCACTTGCGGTCGTCAGTGTGGATAAGCTCCCGAAGCTCACCAAAGCCTCACTCTGGATCCCGGAGGACGTCCACAAGACGACATCCGGTGAAAAGGAGAGGGTGCTGGGTCGGCTGAAGGCGCAGAATCCTGACCTGAAGGTAGCAAGATGGTGCACCTTCCATCATGAGGTTAAGATGAACCCACAAGGACACCTCTTCGTCTTCGGGATCGGAGACGAGGATATGGCTGTCCTGAAGAAGAAGTCGATGAGGTTAAGCTACGCGTTTACCTCACTGACTATTAGGGCAACAATAAAAGAAACAGAGAGTACCTCTGAAGACCCTAAGTCCTCGGAAGTTGAACCACCTAAAGTGGATATTGACCCCAAGGCCACTATGGGTCCCGAAAAGGAAGTCGAAGCATCTGAACAGATGACATTCGATGACCTGACGGAGGAGGCACCCAAAAACAGCGAGGCCACCTCCCCCTTAGCAGGGGAGCAGATGGACCTCTAAAGGTAACTTTGTATCCAACAACTGTCTCATGGGCAAGGACGTTGGAAAAAAAGTAAAAATAATACAATGCAACCTTCAACACAAAAAGGCGGCAACGGCAACACTATGTCGCCACCTTGATGTATTGGAGGATGCAATAGCTTTGATCCAGGAGCCCTGGATAATAAAGACCAAAATTACTGGTCTCAGTAGTTTAACTGGTCAAATTTTCAGCTTACCAAGCAACCAGCAACCTAGGACGGCTGTCTACGTTCCTAGGAAATACAGAGCGTTTCCGATGGCACAATTCAGCACCTCAGATCTCACTGCGGTCAAAGTTGAATGTCCAGTTGGGAAAGGCAAATATATGGCGTTGATAATCGCATCGGTGTACCTCCCTTCAGATGCAGCCACCCTACCACCGACCAGAGAAATGGAGGTACTAGTGGACCACTGCCTCAACCAGAGAGTGGAGCTCATATTGGGTTGCGACTCAAACTCTCACCACGTGAGCTGGGGCAGCAAGGATATCAACGCCCGAGGTAAGTCACTATATGAATATATAATACAGAAAGATCTAACTATCTTGAACAGAGGCACGGAGCCAACATTTATTAATGCCCGTAGCCAAACGTTAATAGATATCACGCTCACGACAGCCGAAATATCAAACAAAATCCAAGACTGGCAAGTCTCGGACCATATCTCTATGTCAGACCACCGCTGGCTGACCTATACGGTAAGCCAGGATCTCAGGACTACTGTAAAATCCCGTGACCCGAAGAGGACGGATGTAGATCTCTACAATCGACTCTTAAGAGGAGCTCTGCGGGAAACAGAGGTCCTGACTCCTGGCAACAATGAGGAACTGGAAAGGTATACAGTATCTATCCACAACAAAATAGACACTGCCTATAAGGAATCCTGTCCAATGAGGATGGTTCAAACGCATGGCACAACCAACACATGGTGGTGCCCTGAATTGGAACACCTCAGGAAGACAGCGAGAACGACCTTTAACAAGGCAAAACGTACAAGACTCGAAGAGGACTGGGTTATATATCAAGCCAACCTCAGAGAGTTCAAAAAAGTCTGCAGACGAAAACAAAGAGAAGCCTGGAGAGCCTATTGTGAGGCAGTCGAAGACTTTCCACTAGCTTCTAGGCTACAGAAGGCACTCTCAAATGACCACCATAAGACTATCGGCATCCTGACGAGGGAAAATGGCGACAAAGCCGCCAACCTCCAGGCGAGTGCTGAGATTCTTATGGAAACTCACTTCCCAGGTTCTGTCTTTCCTGGAACGGCGAACTGGACGGATGTACCAATAACACCCTCACAATATGACTGGCAATATGCTAGTACAGTAATTGATGAGGACAAAATAAGATGGGCTATATCGAGCTTTTCCCCCTTCAAGTCACCAGGGCCTGACGGTATAAGACCAGCCCTACTTCAGTGGGGACTGGACACTCTTATGCCACACCTGGTTGGAATATTCAGAGCCTCTCTAGCTCTGAGGTATATTCCCAGTAAGTGGAGAGAAGTAAGAGTAGTATTTATACCCAAACCAGGTAGGATGGACTACACCCTACCAAAAGCATTCCGACCAATTAGTCTCACATCGTTTTTCTTAAAAACCATGGAGAGACTATGTGAGCGGTATATAAGAGATGAAGTACTTGTTAACAACCCACTTCATCCAAATCAGCATGCATATACCCCGGGAAGGTCTACTGATTCGGCCCTTCACCATGTGGTTGGCAGAATCGAGAGATCATTGGATAACAAAGAATCCACCCTAGGTATATTCATAGATATTGAGGGAGCGTTTGATAAAACAACCTTTCCAACAATTACCCAGCAACTACACTCCAGGAATGTACCCCTGGTAGTAGGAGAATGGATACTCCAGATGCTCTCTAGCAGAGCAATAAGCATTAATGTAGAAGACATCACAGTAAAAGGACTGGTCATGAGGGGATGTCCACAGGGAGGGGTCTTATCACCCCTTCTCTGGAACATAGTTCTGGATACCCTAATTAATCACCTTAACAAAAATGGATTCTACACAATTGCATACGCAGATGACATAGTTATCTTGCAGACCGGCAAATTTGTAAACACACTGTGCGATAGAGCGCAGGATGGGCTCAAATTGATAGAAACATGGTGTAAGGAACACTCACTGTCGATCAATCCCAAGAAGACTGAGATGGTCCTTTTCACCAGGAAAAGAAGTTTAACGAGCTTAAAACCTCCTGAAATCTTCAAAAGCCAACTAAACTTCTCTGAAGAGGTGAAATACCTTGGTATTATCCTCGACAAGAAGCTAACATGGAACTCTCATCTACAGAGTAGAGCAAAAAGAGCATACGTGGCTTATGAGCAATGTCGGAGGACAGTGGGACGCGCATGGGGTCTTTCACCCCGTGTAGTCGCCTGGATCTACACTGCAATAATAAGACCTATGTTAACGTATGGAGCCATTGCATGGGGACCTAAAGTTCTACAAGCAACGGCCATCCAAAAATTATACCAAATACAGCGACTGGCTTGTTTAAACATCACAGGAGCCATGAGAACAACACCAACCGCGGCAATGGAATTAATCACGGGTCTGACCCCTCTGGACCTGTACGTTAAGGAGGTTGCGTTAATGGCCATGGTACGATTGCACACGGCTGGTGTAAACCTAGAAGTAGGAATGGGTCGATTGAGGTTGGGCCTGTGGCAGAAAGCGCTTACTGCGCAACCTCTGCTGCAGGCAACAAGTGATGCAATTGAACCCAGGTTTGTGTTTAATAAACCCTACAAAATACAAATCAAGCAGAACACAGAGTCAGATGTTACAAATGCAATAAGGATTTATACAGATGGCTCAAAAACCAAAGAAGGCTCAGGATGTGGAGTGTACTCCAGATCACTAAGCCTAAGGATTAAGTGGGGAATGGGAAGAAATACCAGCGTGGTCCAAACAGAACTGGCTGGTATCTCAATCGCCACAAAAGAAATAACCAAGAAAAGAATTTCTGGCAAAAACATTACAATCTGCACTGATAGCAGACAAGCACTATTAGCCTTGAACAGACACCGTGTTACTTCAGGGCTAGCACTAGAGTGCCACGAAGATTTAGCCAAAGCCTCGATAGATAATACCATTATCCTGAGGTGGGTTAAAGGGCACAACAGGAGTAAAGGTAATCGCATTGCCGACTCTTTAGCCAAGGAAGCGGCTGGACTAAGAATTTTAGGACCAAGTGGCACCCACGGCCTGATGACTTCGACAATTGCGGAACTAGTCAAAAGTTACACCCATGCTCAATCTCTAAAGAGATGGGATGAAATCAAAGGATGTAATCTTGCCAGGATCACCTTGGGCGACCCTGGGAAGCTGGCGCCGAAGAAATATCTGGCGATGACCAGGAAAAATCTACGCCTTACAGTAGGATTTCTGACTGGCCACTGTCAGCTAAGGAAACACCTACATAATATGGGGCTAGTGGACACACCTCTTTGCAGGATGTGTGAACAGGAAGATGAGACTGTCAGGCATGTCCTGTGCGAGTGCCCGGAGTTATCGTCAATAAGAGAGTGTGTGTTCGGCGAGTCTTGGCCTACACCTGCCGATATAAAGGAGATGTCTCCCAGCGACCTGTCCACCTTCCTGGAAAGGACAGGATGGACGACGACCTAGGAGGACAACTCCTCGGGAGGATGTACAATGGGTCACATGTGGCCTAAGTGCGTGGGCTTACACTCACCCTCCCTACTCTACAGATACAGATTGCTGGTTGACTTTTTACGATAGGTTGCCTCATATGTTTCGGGATTTGGCAACCCTAGTGTTGCAATCTCACAACTGACAGTTCTATCGTAAAGTTGGACATTTTTGAGCTTATACGTACTCAGAACATTTTAACATACGCGCGCTATTTGTGTTGTTTACAGTAGCTTAAAAGATTCATGTCAGCCCAAAAATGTAATTAAATCGTGAACATTTTTGTGCGATTATTTTTCACAACTTTCGACGTGGATTGACTTAGCAACAGTGCAAGGATGAACTCAATTCAATTTTTGGCAATGAAGCTCCATCAAGGACCAGTGACGAATTTCTTGAAGGTAGTCCAAAATCAGTTGTTGTTCCGAAATCCGTTGATGCTGTGCGCGAACTGATATTGCAAGATCGTCATGTGACCTATCGTGAGATTGAGACAACCTTAGGCATCAGTGAGACCAGCATACATTCAATATTGCATGAACATTTGACAATCGCTCAAAAAAAGGCTCGTGTCGATTGGTCGAATAAAATGCTCAAAAAATACGAGCGCGGTGCTTCAAAACACGTCTATGACATCGTGACAGGTGATGAATCGTGGATTTACGCGTATGAGCCCGAAAGTAAACAGCAGTCGACTGTATGGGAGTTTCAAGAAGAGCCAAATCCACAAAACTTGTTCGCGCACGAAGCACTTCCAAACAAATGGTTGCTTGTTTTTTTCGGAAAAACTGAACATGCCGAAACCGTACCACTAGCACTAGAATAACGTAGAACAGTCCATTCTGAGTAGCACATAACCATTTGTTTGCCAGTTGCCTTCCAAGAAATCAGGAAAACCAACCGCCAAAGACGGATCACTCTTCACCACGACAATGCGAGCTCTCACACATCGGCTCAAACAACTGCATTTTTGAGTACAAAACATAGATTTGCTTAGTCATCCGCCGTGCAGTCCTTCTTCTTCTTCTTTTCATTCCCGCACGTAAAAAACAAACTGAGAGGTCAACGTTTTTCGACACCTGAAGAAGCAGTTGCTGCATTCAGAATACATGTTATAGAGATACCTCAATCAGAGTGGTAAAAGTGCTTCGACAGTTGGTCCAAACGCATGCAAAAGTGTATAGATCTTCAAGGGGAATATTTTGAAAAACAATAAAGTGATTTTTGATGATTAATATTTGTTTCTGTTCTCTAATCCCGAAATATAAAAGGCAACCCTCGTTCCTTAAAAAAATATATTTTAAACTAACCTTATTGCAATGAAACGTTTGATTTTTGTAGCGATGAAACCAGTATCCAAATAACAGACCAACTCCAAAACTGCCATAGTTTATGTACATGCATGTGTACAAAATATACAACTGGTAGGAAGACATCATGATTTCTAATGAATTATCACTGGAAAATAAGTAAAAAATTATTACAGTGAGATACTAAGTCTTTGTTCATTTAATTTCCTTTTTAAATAATATCCAAATACGGAGTTCAATACGATTTGATTGGAAACATTATTAGAAATGTTGGAAAGAATCATATTCCTTGAAGAGATGTGAGAAATCCACTTGAAAGAAAATCGCGACACGTATTTCGCTATACGATACTTTTTTTGAATAAATTATAGTTGTGGTTGAGTTTTTCTCAAGATGATCCCGACTGACGCCAGCGTATAATTATAATAATAATGTTTATTTGTACTAGAATAAACATGATACATTATACAAAATACGACTATACATACAGTGCATTTCTTTAATGTCCCCCCCTTTTATTTTTCGAACGGGTCAACTTAAAAAATTGAAATTTGGGATAATGAAATGAATGCATGAATACTTCATTTTGAAAGGAAATTGACATCTGGAGAAAAAAATTGATAAAGAAGGGGAGGTCCTGTATCACATCTTTTTGAAGATCCTGACAAATGCTCCACAACCCTAGAATATAATGTCAATATCTTCAACTACTACAAAATGGGGGAACTTTTAATAATTTCCTAAAAACATTGACATTTAACTACATAATATGAGGTGATAAGCTTAAGGTCAGTTCAGAAGATGCTCGAAATGGTTGCTTTGAACTTCTTGACATATGAACAGCCTATCCGATATTTCACGCCGAACATTTTCGATTACAGTAACGTCAATATCTATACAAATATTTATTATTCTCTGCCGTATATCCAATATTGAAGCAGGTTCAGATTCGTACACTTTTTGATTCAAACAGCCCCATAGAAGAAGTCCAAAGGTGCCAAATCTGGTGAGTGAGCTGGCCATTCTGTAGGAGCTCGACGGTCAATCCAACGACCGGAAAAAGTAGTATCCAAATAGATTTTTACTTGTCTGAAGTAATGTGGTGGTGCTCCATCTTGTTGGAATACAATATCCATATCGAATTCATTAGGATTCGCTTCGACGATTTCAGTGATGAGAGGGTCAACAGTAGTGTCCAGCACATTCAAATACAGTTTCCCTGTTAAATTTTGATCAATAAATAGAGGTCTTACAATATGGTTTCCCAATATTCCTGTCCAAACGTTAATTTTTTTTGGATATTGGGTATGTGTTATCCGGAAAAGGTGAGGGTTGGTGTCACTGCATTAACGGCAATTTTGTCAGTGAACATTGCCGTTAAAAAAAAATGTACATTCTTCACTAAAACAAATATTGTGGAGATAGGCAAGATTTCTTGCAATGGTTTCCGTCATGATTTCGCAGAATTCTGTTCTTCGATCAGAGTCATCTTCAGTTAATTGGGGTACCATTTTAATTTTGTATGGATGATACCTATACCTCTTCAAAAGTCCCCCCACAGCAGAAGGAGACACCTCACAAACATTCGAAACGGAATAAATAGACTGTTCAGGATTTACTACCATCTCACCAATTATTTATTTGCACTTGCTGTTCTTACGGAATGGACGGATGACCTGGGGGCATTTTGTTATTTATCCTACCGGTAGTTGTGAATTTGGATACAAGTTTCTTCAAATATTTTCTACAGATAGGACGAATCGGAAAACGTTCGGTCTCGTGAAAGTTGCACGTCGCATCGTAAATAAAAATCGCTACAATTTTTTTTCCAATGGACAAGAATTGACCATTTTGAATATTGTTGACGTGGTACCTTTCCACTATTAAAACCGAAAACTAAATGAGAATATTCTAACTTAACAATGATGTTCATTTTTGTCGTACTGACATTTTTGACGTTTTTATGAACAAAACATAACTCAACATGGAATTGCCATATGGCAGATAAAAAGGAATATTTCCAGAAATATCGATATAAATGTGTTTGTCTTCAGGAAATTATTAAATGTTACTCCATTCTGTAGTGGGTGAATATATTGACTACATATTCATATGTAGTGTGTTCGTCAGGAGCTTCAAAACGATGTGTCACAAGACCCCTCTTTTCATTCATTTTTTTTTCCAGATGGCCCCCAGTCGCCATCTTGAAAGTTTCCTCTGTCAATTTCACTTCGAAATAAAGTATTCATGCATTGATATCATTATCCCAAATTTCAATTTTTTGAGTTGACCTGTTCAAAAAATAAAAGGGAGGGCATATTAAAGGAATGCACTGTATAAATACAGAAGAATGAACAGTGGCATGACAATATGACTGAAGCTTTTGCGGCCGAGGTTTTTAGTGTCATCACTTTTGGACACCGTCGATTTCTGGAATGTTTTCCTGACGTTTCGCTAACGTAAGTGGCTAGCTTCTTCAGGAGTTTATACATCCTGAGGTATCTCCGATGACTGGATTTTATGACTGCGTGAGGCATATTCATATTGACTCACGTTAATTGACAATAACATTCATCGACTTTTTTTTACCTACCGCCGAGCTCTTTGCTATTCTTGAACTTCTTAGAATGGGATTTTATATTTGGTTGGGGTTCACAGCTTTTTTTCAGTTGGAATTATCCGTGTGTTTGTGAATCTCTATTGCCTACCGCACCAGTCAGCTATGGTATAGCAGGTTGGAGGAAATGAGTTTTGTGTTTTCAAACAGAATCCTGTGGTTTCCTCCACTAAGCGCATGGTCCGCCACAGTTGACTTGTCCGTTTGACCTAGTCTGCAGTTTCTTTCATACTTCTTCAGCCTTGTTTCCATGGGTCTTTTGGTGGTTCCGATGTATACCGTCCCACAAGTTCACGGTATGCGATATACACCTGCTGCTGATAGTGGGTCTAGCTTGACTTTAGCGGACCAAAGACTCTGTCGTATATTCTTGGTGGGTTTGAAAAACGTTTCAATGTTGTGTTTCTCCAAGATTATTCCAATTCGGTCTGTGACCCTACGGATATACGGTAGATATGCACGTGCAATTATCTGAGCCTCCTCCCCATTTTGACCCGTGGAACACTTCAGTTCTATGGCCTTGTTGACCTCGCGTACACTGTATCCATTCTATCTGGGGAAGGAGGCCAGAATGGTCCAATTCAGACTGGAAAACTCAGCGAACTACCAAATATCGGACCGAACAGAAATTTCGGAACATGTGGAGGAGCACATATTGAATATGTGCATGACACCCAAGTACACATTTAACACAAACTTCACGGCCAAAATCATAAGCTGTGAAGAGTGGAAGAGCATTAGTCATCCCGAAAACATGTTGGAAAAATCATCTGGTATACAGATGGATCGAAGACCAAACACGGAACGGAAGCTGGAATATACCGAGCGGATAAAAATTCAAACTACAGTTATCCGCCAGGACTATACACATCCGTCTTTCAGGCGGAAGTGTATGCTATCTTGCAGTGTGCAAGGCTTATTAAATTGAGACCTCAAAGAAATGGGCGGATCAATATTTTAACAGACAGCAAGAGCGCACTAGGGGCTTCAACAAACCCGAAGGTGACATCAAAACTGGTCTGGGAATGCCATGAAGAACTGAATGAACTTGCAAACAGGAAGAAATTAACTTTGTACTGAGTGCCAGGGCATTCAGGAATCACAGGTAATGATAAAGCTGATGAATGCGCTAGACACGGATCACCAACTTCATAAATAGGTCCTGAACCAGCACTGGGGGTACCAAAATCATTTGTACGAAACCAGATTAGGACATGGACCAATAAGAAGCACACAGAGTACTGGACAAAAGTACCTGGCAACAAACACAGTAGAACCTTCATTAGGGAACTGTCCGAGAAAAGAACCGAAGAACTATTTCAATATAGTCGGGATAGGCTCAGAATGATGACAGGGTTACTAACCGGTCATTGCCTGCTCAGAGGACACCTGAATAAAAATGAGGCTGTATAACGGAGACCTAAGCTGCAGATTATGCAACGAAGGGATAGAAACAGCTCTACATATCTTATGCGAATGTGAGGAACTGAATCACAGGAGACAGACAATATATGGACGTACGAAATTACGTCCAGAAGAATATGACGAACATCTAACAAGGAACCTGTACAAACTAGTACAGGGAACAAGACTGATGGAATGAGTGTCATGAGAAGATGGGAGAATAAACGCAATAAGCCCAAGAGGCTGCAGTGTTTTCTGGAGAGTTGTACTGAATGGACAAGTCAGTCAGCTCCCAAAGGACAAAAAAAAATTATCTCAAGGTCACTTGATGACGTTCCAGTTCTTTCTCGAGATGCTCTGGTTCACATATCCTTCGAGACCGTTCAGTTGGAGTAGATATGATTCTTTGCTTCCGACTGGGATGGTGGTGATGGTGCGTACAGGTATCTATCCTTGTGCGTGTGTTTTCGATACTCATCGTTCGATGAGTGCACCTAAAAATGATATCCGCTGGTCTTGTTCAGTCTCGATGGTGAACTTGATGCTGGGGTGTTGAGCGTTCAAGTGGTCTAGGAAAAGGTTTGAAGCATTCATTCCATGTTTTCAGATGACGAAGGTATTATCCACGTAACGTAACCATAATGCCGGTTTCAATTCAGAGGTGCCAATTGCCGTCTCTTCAAAATTAGTTGACTATCACTGAACTAAGTGAACTTTCCATCGCCACGCCATCTAGTTTGCCATAGAAGTTACCCCTCCATTTACAGAACCTCCCCGTGAGACTTGCTCTGAAGAGTCCGATGATATCACTCGGAAACAAGTAGGCTTGCCCCCTTCAGAGAGTCTCCTAGTGGGACATTGGTAAACAAGGATACAACATCGAAGTTGACCAGAAAATCTGTCGGCTCTATAATTTTTCCAACGAAGTCTATCAAATTCTTGACGTAGGAGTTTGTTTTTCCGACATGAGGCTGGAGGAGCGAGACCAGATGCTTCGCCAAGTGGTAGGACAGCGAGCCTGGGTGGAAAAGTAAAAAAAAGGGTATGTTTGTTTAAGTCTGGAAAATGAGTAATACTGACAGGATAAAGGGTCGGAGAAGATGTTTAACATTGATTCATCATAATAATATGCCATTTATTTGTGTTCATTCCAATCTTTTCTTCCATTTGTCGTTTGAATACATTATTATCCATATTTCTTATGTTATTTTGGTTGAAAGTTCCAGATTTTTGGACCAAAAAGCTACTGTGTCTCTGACCAATCAGTTTCATACATTTTGTAATGAATTCCAGAAACACTATATTGGGAGATTTTCACTAATCATTTCCACAAAAAGGAAACATGTGTTTCGCTATAGAATAGATTCTTCAGGCGTGAATTTTGTGAATTTTCATTAAGTATCAGCCGATTCTATCACATATATTTTGTTATAAGACACTATAATTTCGTATTCGGATATTATATGGATGATCTGTATCTTTTCGTTACTATTTCATTTTTATACATGTTTATCAGTATCACTATGTAGGTAATATAATTATGGATTGTCCTAAATTAAAAATCCTGCTTTTAGGCAATTCATGTGGGATGTTATTTAAATTCGAAATTGAATGTAAATCAAATTGTCGACTTCATATTTTCAAATTTAGAGAAAAAAAGAGTTCAGAGAAAGATTTTTTTTAAATTTCTCAGTACTACATCAATATTTGAGAATATACAAAATACATGTGTTTAACACGTTAAGATAACACTTAACTTTCAGATACTTTATTCTGATGATGTCCTAGTTTATCTTGTTTTGGTTTGTTTTTTTTTCGAGAAAATTCTACGTATATTGATTTTAGTATACAAAATACTTGTAGAATTGAAGTGATAGTTTGATAGCATAATAAAACAAATATTGTTTGAACAGTTTAAATAATTTTGGTTCTTGGTTTGACAGTTTGGTTCAGTCACTTCGAGAATTAATTGAAATCATTTTTTCTGCGACATTATTATTTTGTTTTTGATGAAATAAATGATATATTCCTATTAGGTAGGATTGAATATTATCATGGACATAGATTCAATCCCCAGAATTTCATATAGTTTAAAAGAAAAGAGGAGAGTTCAAATAAGAGAATTTGGAAGAGGAATTATGAATATTTTTCACAGGGAATGTGTGTAGTTTTGAGAAATGATAGTTTTTTCTAATACATATATTCTAACCAAGTACAATTTTTCTTTTGATATCCCTGAATGTTTATGTTACCATAAAGTAAATGACACAGAAAAAACTGTTCATGTTAATTTATATTAAAAAATACTCACCGTGTGAAATGGGGGTTGGGATCTGTTATGTTGTGGAAATATATTGAGCAAAACGTTATCGACCAGAAGAATGTCATGACAAAGATGATCATCTTCTGTCCAATCTTGAATTTGAACATAAAGTAGTATATCATCAGAGAAATCACGTAAAACTGGAAGTTGTTCGATAAGTACCAAAGTCCTACGTGACACTGAAAAAAGAAAACACGTTGAAAAGCTGGTAAAACCAAATTCAGAAATCACAACTCGTCACCTATAAAATATAGATATGAAACATGAAAACAAAACGGCGTTTGGAAAAAAATCATTCAGACCATACGATTTTTAGTTCGAGGGATATATCTTTCTAGCACATTTTCAATCTCATATAAAATAAGGAATCAAGTGATACCTTGACATTGATTTTCTTTCCCAATTTTTCTTTTTCAAATTAAATTCATTAAATAACAGAGATCATAATGATAACAATTATAATGTAAATTCATTCTCCATCAGATATATCAAAATTGAATGGGGTTCGTCATAGCTTGAGATTGTAGTAA
This sequence comes from Leptinotarsa decemlineata, assembly GCF_025532065.1. NCBI lineage: Eukaryota > Metazoa > Arthropoda > Insecta > Coleoptera > Chrysomelidae > Leptinotarsa > Leptinotarsa decemlineata. The sequence continues at coordinate 5,259,352 of NW_027412573.1, read as the reverse complement.
AAAGAAATATACAGGGTGTTTGTTTGAAGGTGGTATTGAGAAAACTTGACGATTTAGGTATAGGGACATGATATATCATCTTGAAGCATTTTTCATCATCTTTCAATTTACCGAGTAATATATAGGGGGTTTCATTTGAAAAAATTAACTTTTGACTACTTTTATGCACAATGGAAATAATAGTAATTTTAGCACGCCCTGTATGATATGGAGTCGATTTCTTGGTGTTATTTGAATATTTCTAGTTTGTCCAAACTATCATCAAAATATCAACTTTTCATGAATTGGGAGTACTGATGTACTTAATTTCAATTAAGGCTATGTTTTGGACCATATTTAGCACAATTTATTTTTTATCTCGAAAACAGATAGAGATAGGCATAGTACATTATCAACAAAAAAGTGATAAAATACCAGAGCGATTCCAAAAATGTATTAATATACGGGGTGTTATATTTGAAAAAATATAGTTGCTGGGACTTTTTGATGGAAGTGGCAAAGCCGCAACGCTGAAAATATTTTAGATCGATAGAACAGGTAAGGAAATGTGAGAGGTGAAATTTTCAGAAAAATCATGCTTTGCGTTTTCCAGAAACGTCTAACCTACCATTGACCGTGAGTCACGCTGTATAAGTACGGATTATATACATAACTTGCAATCTATATCGGTGAAAAAACATTTCGGTTTCGTGTTACGAATTAGAAGCTTACATTCAACAAAAAGTTTCTCAGAGCTTTCAAGATTCTGTTTATTGTTTGGGCATTTTTTAATATTGAAATTGAACTGAATGATCTTGAAATCATTGCTTCACATGAATTGTAGTGCATTCTCGTATTGCTGAGAGATATATGAACAATTTTTCTTGAAGAGTATTGATTTAATGGTTTTAAGGAACTATTTCAACATCCAGACATCGGAACTGTTTGTAAAGTGCCTGAAAAAATAACTATTACCATCTCTAACGTATTAAAAAAACACTTTGTGAGATTTTCATTAAACAATTTTACAAAAACGCAACACGTGTTTCGTCATACAATGGCTTCTTCAGATGTGTCTTTACACGCCTTAAGACAGGCCCGAAAAAGCTATTGTATGGCGAAAGACATGTTGCGTTTTGGTAAAATTGTTTAGTGAAAATTTCACCGCAAAGTGTTTTTTGGATACGTTAGTAATGGATTTTCATCAAGTATCGGCCAATTTCATCAAATATATTACCATATCAATTGTATTCAGGAAATTGTTGATTAGCAACAAGGATGCAAACCAGTTCTTCTGGCAAGCATTATTATCAATCTCGAAGAAATTTATAGGTGCTGGAGCAAACAACGCTTCCTTCCACTTGCTTCTTTCCAAAGCTATAACAAAAATGATGACGGGAAGAAACCTGAAAAAAAAAACAATTTTATTAATGAAGGTTCATTTCTTTTACTTTGAAAGATATAATACTCGTCAAATAATTTGAAATTGTTCACTACATAATTTTCAAAAAATATTTTTTCTGAATATATTGCTGCGTTAAGTGAAAGAAAAGCAAAAATTTGTATTACTCAGGGTGTTATTCATTGTTAATGAGGGTTAAAGATGATTGATAATGAACGAAAAATGCCCAATTCAGTCAGGGTACCCAGTTTAACAAAACTATAGTATGCCCACTGACTATATGTGAAAACTATAGTGTTTTACCATTTGCAATACGAAGAATATTGATTCAATTATTGCCGATGAAGAAAATTTTGGATCTTGTGTGATTTTTCCATAATTTATGGATTTCTCACTGCAATTTCGTCATCTTGCACTGAAAGGTAAAAAAACATAATTTATTGCTGATGAATAAAGCTAAAAAGTCAATATTCAATGAACTATGGAATACTCCATCTTTGAAATTATTTACTACTTTTCAAAAAAGCTAAATTCGTTTATGACTTGTCTAAAAATTCACGGAAAACTGATATTCAACTATTGAAAACTTCTGAATTGCATGATAATAATACAAAAATTTCCAATGATTTTCATCTTGATGTAATACATATTACCAAAGGAAAGAAGAATCCGATTTCTAATTGTTGTTGTTATTTTCCAAAAATATCAAAAACAATTTTTCATTTCAATTATGATCATCAAATTAACATTACTTGAATATTGGGCTCGTTGATGAAATTAATCTAAATTTCAAAATGGAATATCACAAATTATCAAATTGAAACACTTTTTTCACAAATTTTACTGGAACTAAACGCGTGTTTTGCTTAATCATGTTGAATTACCAACTATAAACTTGAAAGTGTTAGAGTCTGTTACTGGTAATGCTAAATTGTTGAGCGAAACGCATGCCATGGCAACGTGGCGAAAGGAAAAAGGTGTTTTGTTTTCACCTACCCCATATATTTCAAGAAAATCCTCTTCATTATGAACCGGAACGTTAATTTTCCATTTCTGTCTATTTCGTTGTACACCATTTTTGCTGTTAGCCATCCTGATATCATAAAATTCGTTTGAACTAACATCAATCCTCCATTAATTATGACCTTATTTGACATTTTCAGGAAAAACTGAAAACAAACTGAAATATTTGAATGATTTTGCGTATGATTGGTAGATGTCGACTGTTTTGTATTTCATAGGTGGTATGAATGAAGTGTTAGCAATGAAGAAAAAGAAGAAGAAGAGTAATAGGTTAGGAATAAATGATTGCATGTTCCCCGTTGTAATGGTTGTGTTATCAGACGCCAGATAACATGTATTGTAAGCAAGTGAATATCTTCTAAAAGTGAAAAACGAGTTCTAATTTATCACGAAGAAACTACCATAATGAATAACATCCATAAAAAACTTGCAAATAGTATACAATTTATTAAATAGTACTATATGGGACGAAAATTCTCAGGTCTAACATCTAGATGGCGTTAGTCTTACTGTGTCTATCCTAATTACCAGTTTCATCATTACAAACTGATACAATAGAAGGGAATTATTTTATTCATATCTATTTATTTATTGAGCAACAGTTACGAATTCTTAAATCTACTGATTTCTGGGCATTATTTTCCAAAGGCAACACGTCGTAAATATAATTGTCCCTCTGTTACATAATGATAATCCGAAGTGTTCACAGTCAGTCCTTGGCCTGCAAGCAAGGAGTTCTACAGGGGTCTATACTCGGACCACTGCTTTTTCTTATTTATGCGAATGACTTGATACAACACCTATACAGTCTTTCGAAGGTACATATAGTTGCATATGCAGACGAGTCAAATTTTCTGGTCACTGATCGTAATACATTAGCACTTGCAGAAACAACAGAATCCATAAATGAGAAAATAATGATAAAAATCATTCAGATCTAATTATCAGCAAAACAGCATTAGTAAAATTCTCAATGCAGAACACGACGTAATCTTTCAAAATATATGAAGATAGCCAACTGCAGGTGACATCCAACCCAGAAACAAAAATGCTAGGTCTAATTCTAGATCATAAGCTCAATTGGAGTCCTCATTTAGATCCACTATGTGATAAACTACGAAAGAACTGTTATGCACGGAGATTTATGTCGAATCATTGTGGAAGAGAGGTTCTCCTGAATCTGTATTATGCTGTATTGGCTGTCACTTGCGCTGAATTCGGGTATGAGCTCTTATGCTGAAAGAGTATTTATTTTACAAAAGCGCACGTTCAGAATAATTGCTAGTTAAGGATGGCGATACTCATGCAGCCCCGATACATTCCGGAGGGTGCGCCAGCACCCACACCGTGGGGTAAGTGATCATAGAGCCCGAGAATCTTGTACTCTGAGCAAGCACAGTGAGCCAAAAATGACAGCCTTCTGCATCTGTCCGGCTAAGATTTCTACCTTAGTATGGCAAGCTAGTATGGTTTTAAGATTTGAGAGTAGAAAGAGCAGCATTTCACCAAGGACTCCAATAACCAGAGCAACCATCTTGATAGAGTGCTCTGGATAGAGTCTGCGGAGTTCGAAGAGAAAATCCCGATATTTTATTAGTTATTCCTTCTCTTTTCTGACGATATTCGTCTTGCCAGGAGCTGAAAACTACACGACAAATATAGTTTTGGTCTGGTGGTCGAGAAGGACTACATCAGGCTTATTAGCTTATATGAGCCGGAGGGTGGTGAACGAATAGTTTCGTTAAATTCTCGTTCCCACACGCTTCTCGTTCCCCACAACGGGCGCCTCGCGGCAGGCCCTGCACCTTGTGTCAGGAACCTCTATACACATCACGCGACTGCGGTATACTAAGGTGTTGAAGACATCATCTTGGCAAGCCATGATGAACCCTTCAGTTTCCGACATCAGCCCACTCGACCTGAGAAAAGCGAACGTCAGGCGCTTTGAAAAGCCAAATAAATTGTATTATTATCATTATTATTACTGCAAATGTTGAATTCATTATTCAAAAAACTACTTCTATATTATTTTACTCTTTTAGGGAAAGGTGCTTCAGTTTGACCGATATAAGCTTTGCGACAAGAATCGGTCAAAGTCAAAGTCAATTTTAGGTAGTCTCAAGATGGAGTAGTAGAAAGCCAAAAACTTCCTTTCCCTAGAATGAAATATTGTTTGAATACGTTATAAAGGAAGTTCATCAAGTATCAGACATTTTCATCACACATATAATAATAATTTATTTGCTCATAATATTTGGATGTACAACAGAGTGGGAACCAATAATAGCAAATGAAATGAAAAACCCATAAAAGGTGAAACCTTGTGCATGGGTATGGTATCGAAATATAAGTCTGATCTATAAAATGTAATAATAAAATATAACAATAAAAGTGAATTGAGTATGGGAGTATAGGTAAAGTTGGGCGCCCACAAAGATATTATTTTATTTTTTTTCGTTCATTTTTATAAACAAATATAAGCAGTATTTGTATTTGTGTGAAATGTATTTTGAAGATTTCTTGTGTCTCTGTATTGTTAGGGTTCGATTTGAATTAAACTTTTGAAATTTCTCTTTGAAAAGCTTCGAGAATTTCTTCGTGGGGCTGGTTGAATATTCATATCTTCAACTTCTTTTTGTATTTTCACTTCATTTGGGATTTTTCTGTGAATTATCGGACATAGGTAGGAAAGGAATCTTTGGGTTTTGTAGTTCCAACCTTTGGTTTTCTGGTTGTTTGGTTTTTCAGTCGACTATTGTATGGATGGTCTATTTGGGGCAGTTCACACTTGTGTTGGTGATGGTAAAATGCAAGATTGAGAAAGTCTAGTTAATGGATTGTAAATGGCTTAGATTGTTGGAAGAGTTTATCTGACGGAAATCTGTAGTTTTTATTATACATTATCTTTATCAGTCATTTCTGTGTCACTTCTAGATTTTCAATATAGTTTTCAGTTTTCCCACTCCAAACAAGTATGCCATAGTTTATATTTGTTTGGGCTAGGCTTGCATAAAGTATGTTTATTTGTGCCGAGTCGTAAAATTTTTATTTTATACAGTTCGAATTTTGCTATCAAGATCTCAATTTTTTGTTACGTATTCAGCGTATTTGTGCCATCTAAGATTTTGGTACCAGACTTACGTTTTCCAAATATTTCTCATTTGTTACAAAACTGAAAAGACCACTGGATATGGTGTGTCCGATAATAACCAAAGTCATTGTGTATGTTCTTATTCCTTGTACACATTTCATCTGATTATAGTCTGGATTACCTATGGGTTTTTTTAGGTCTATCCACTGGCTCAAAATTGAAAAATACGAGAGGAGATTTCCACCTGAAAAGGTATTGAATGTAAATTATAATGTTCAAATTAAAAGGGGTATATAAGGTGTTACTGAATAAGTGTAAAAGATTTAAAGAGGTGATTCCTCATCGAAGAAAAGATAGGATCTTTCATATAAAGAAACTTCATTGGAGCATCCCTTGTTAAGATACAGCCCCTTAAAGGGGGTACATAAAATTTGTATAACAATTTTTTTCACAAGTACTGAAAAAGTTACAATATTGAAATTGACCTGACGTTTTGTACTACCAAAAAGACACTTAGCTAGTAATTTATTTGGTTTACCCCATAGTTGTAAGGGGTGGAAAACGCAACCCCTAAAATTTATTTCTAACGTAACTTTTTGTCTTATTATTTGTTTACCATTTAAAAATTTATTTCCGATAGCCTGTTTCATTCTAAACAAAAAATGTCTCTTGGGTTTCTTGCCCAAAATAAACCATTTCGCAGCAAAAAATTATTTTACAAACAACTACAGAGATACATCGTCATAAACGCGAACTGGATTTATTGTTATTTTGTAGTTAGTACCTGCATTAAACGATAAAAGGATAATGAACAAAACTAATTTATTAATAACAAAACGCACAACATGTAGAAATCATAGTAAATGTTCAATATGTCTACTTTCAGACATCACGCATGCGTCTAGACGTCGGCGTATTGAGCCACGTATTCGCTCAAATATTACTGGAGTCTCTCTGAGCACCCTGCACGCATCGATGATGCGGTTTCTTAAGTCCTACACATCGCGAACAGGAGTACGATAAACCAAATGCTGTAAAAGGCCCCAAATAGAGAAATCGAGAGAATTGAGATCCGGGGATGGAACGGGCCAGTGCTCTGGTCCTCCTCGACCTATCCACTGATTTGCATATGTTTCAGTTAAATGCTGACGTGCTACTTGACTAAAATGGGCGGGAGCCCCATCAAGCATAAAAAACATATCCCTTCTGACGCCAAAGGAACTTCCTCCAGCAGTACTGGATGCACTTCTCCTAAAAATTAAACGTATGCCTCACCATTCAATCAAGGAGGTAGAAAATGAGGCCCAATTGAATCATCCCCAATAACTCCAAGCCACACGTTGAGATCAAACTGTTCTGTAATAATCTGTATTGAAAATCTGTATTATAATCTGTTTTTCCGTTAATCAGCTGTCGCCCCCATACGAACGATAACTCTCAGAAGTTGAGAAACTTGTGCGAGCTAAGGACTAACGGGGTCTTATTTTTAAATGTGTGATTCCTAACACGGTTGCAGAATCATCCCATTCTTGATGGTTAGTTTCGACAATAGCGTGAGGGTTTTCATCAGCCCATATGTGGTAATTATGAAAATTAATAATCTTGTCCAGAGAAAAACTATATTCGTCTGTGAATTCTATCGTCTTCAGAAAGTCACAATTTCTTCTAATCATTTCCAGCATTCAATTGCAAAATTCAAGATGGTTCGGAAGGTCTCGCGGTAACAGTGCCTGTACTCGTTGCAGATGGTAAGGGTATAAGAGTTGTTAAAATTCGAAATATCGTCATATGATCAACATTTAGCTGGAAAGCAATCTTTTTAGTACTGGTAGTAAGATGTTCTTCAATCAAAATAAGGACTGCTTTCTCAAGCTGTGGTGTTCGTACTTCTCGATGGCGACCACAATCCTGCGTTCTTTTGTCGAATGAACCATATTCTCGTAATCGTTGATGAAGTCGAGCAAATATTCTATGTGAAGGATGCTGCCGTTGAGGATACATTTCAGCATATCTTTTAGAAGCTTCTAACCCATTCCCCTGCGACAGACCGTAAACGTAATATCAGCCATTTCCTCATCTGTGTATGCCATTTTGACAACAAGTGAATTATTAAAGTAACAAATTAAGAACAGAACAACAACATACAATTATTATTGATTCAATTTCGAAAATTCACAAACTGACAGCGTCAGACCAATTTTATTGTCACTATCGCTAATAGCGACCTACTAGATAGATTAGTTTCGTATTTTCGCATTTATGACGATGTATCTCTGTAGTTGTTTGTAAAATATTTTTTTGCTGCCAACTGGTTTATTTTGGGCAAAAAATTCAGGAGACATTTTTTGTTTAGAATGAAACAGGCTATCGGAAGTAAATTTTCAAATGGTAAAATAATAATAAGACAAAAAGTTACATTGGAAATAAATTTTAGGGGTTGCGTTTTCCACCCCTTACAACCATGGGGTAAACCAAATAAATTTCTGGCAAAGTGTCTTTTTTGGTAGTACAAAACGCCAGGTTAATTTCAATATTATAACTTTTTTAGTGCTTGTGAAAAAAATTGTTATACAAATTTTATGTACCCCCTTTAATCTTATCTTAACAAGAGATGGATGCTCCAATGAAATTTCTTTATATCCTATCTTTTTTTCGATGAGGAATCACCACCTAAAATGTTTCACACTTATTTAGTTACACCCTGTATTTTCATGAGAGATTTTTGGGAAATAAATGATTTGACTTTTCATTTCTCCATCTTTCCACAAAAAAAGTGTGAAACTCTCAAAGAGAGGAAGTTTGCTTGTGTTTTGTCCTTAAGAAAATATTTTCAAAATAAACAGTTTACAATGATGTGTAGATCATGCAAATAACAACTTTCAGACATAAACTATGAGAAAATGTCCTTCCAAAACAAATACCCCTACTTGAATATTGAATTACAAAAACTAAAAATACTTTCGAAACAACTTCTCATTTGCATTATCTGCAGATCAATGTGAGAAGTTCATTTTTAAATTTTTCTGATCATAATTTAGTGTTGGGTGCAATTCAACATGAAAATTATAGAAATGAGGAATAGTTTTTTACATATAGAAATTTTAAGCGAATCGACAGACAGCTGCAGCTACTGTTATTATCACCTTCTGATGACATTTTGTTTTTTCAGGATATTAATGACAAAGTTGAATATTTCACTGATTTGATGCTACTCATATTTGACAACAGTAAAAATTATACAGTACAGTCCATCTCGTCTAGTGCTTATATATCTTTTGCTGGAAAAATCCTCACTTATTCACTTTGTAGTAAATGTTCAAGAGGTAGCGAAAACTTATGTGAATTTCTGGAACTTCATCTAGCTTTTCCTAATATGAATAATAACCAGTCCGTGCAAAGCTCATTGTTAAATCATTTGAAAATGGAATTTTCAACAGGTGATGATCGACTGTATTGCCAAACATGCGCCAAACTAACTGACTGTTACAAGGAAACAAGTATAGCTGAGGCACCAGTCAATCTAATAATAACACTGATGATCTTCAAACAAGACTCAACCTCTGACGGGTGCAAGAAACTCTTTGGAAGGTTCGAAATAGATGAACATTTCAATCTAGCAGACCACTATTATAATATTCATGCAGTCATTGTTCACTGTGGTTCTGGCGTTGAATGTGGTCATTATTACGCCTTGGTCAAAGACGAAACGGACTGATTTAAGTTTGACGATAGTCGTATCACGAAGTGTTCTGGCGATGCATTGAATCTATTGGAGCATCTGGAGATACCCTTCATTTTGTTTTATAAGAGAGAGAAAATTGGTAGATCAAGATCTTCAGATGATGTGGTGCTGCAGGTTTTTCCGGGTTTTCCTGCAGCTGAAAAAGCAAATGCGCCACTGGAATCAATGAAGTCGGCCGGAGCGCCAATTAATTTTTATTGTTGTTTTTATTTTTATCGTTGTTTTAATTAATTAGTGAAAAAAAGTAAAAGTAAGGAAGGTTCAACAACCATTGCTCTCTGATAATGTGAAAATGATAATATGTCTAAGGGATAGAGTTCTTAGAATAACTTATTTCGAGATCAATTGCCCTAACACCAAACCGATATTTTTGCACTCGACGCGCATTTCGCCAACAAAGTTAGCCTCCTCAGGAGAAGAAAATTGAAATTGAAAAGTTGATCAATTTTCTTCTCCTGAGGATGCAAACTTTGTTGGCGAAACGCGCGTCGAGTGCAAAAATATCAGTTTGGTGTTAGGGCAATTGATCTCGTAAAAAGTTATTCAACTTTCTCACCAAAGGTTTCAATCTCATCGTTATAAAGTTCTTAGAAAATTCAAAAAACTAAGAACGTTACTGATTGGAACTATTATAAATTACTTGAAAACCAAATCAATATCATGATAAGAAATAAGAGAAAAGCATATCTTAATCAGGTTATAAGTAGTAACCAAAATAGTAAATTATTATGAAATAAACTTAAAGATCTTAATATATATTCTCGTAAAAAATAATTTGCCAGAAAGACTTAATGATCCTATTTGTATAACAAAATAAGATTTCGTAGCGATGTACATACTTTAAATTTGAGGTGCTTCAGTTGTAACATATATAGTTTGCATAATAATATTTCACAAAAATATAAAGTTAGTAAAGTTTACTTATCTGAGTGCTGTTACAAAAATATATCATATCTGCTCAATCAGAAAGTCAATGATGGTATTGCTTTTATACTTCTGAAAAATTTTCAGTGCAAACATTCAAAATGGTTTTTTTCCCTTTTCTTTTTTTGTTTTTTCTCCAGTTTAGTTTTCTTTTCAAGGCAGAGCTAAGATCAACAGTACCCTTCCGATACATGTTGTTTCTAGCCTCATTTGTAGTTTTTTTTTTATAAGTTTTATTGATTGAATAATAATTGTATTAATGTGTAATAAGAAACCACAAATGAATATTATATTATTATATTAATATTAATAAATTGTTTGCTTCCTTCCTTTCTTCGGCAATTTCCCAAATATTTTTGTATGAAGGCGAAGTAGTCGAAAACCAAAACCTTTCTTTTCCATTAATCATAATGATGACAACGATTTGATCTGTCAGTGGGAAATGATGCCATTTTCGGACAATAAAAATGGATTATCAACGAACAAATCGAAAATAAAATCGAAGCTATTGATATTCTATTCGATCAGGATTTTGCAGTAACTAGTTGGAATGCAGATTACATATTTTTTCAGAAACAATTTTTTTTTGCGCAAATGATATTTTCTAGTAGCACTTATTCAGTTTTTGAGAAATAGCACATCCTTATCTCTTTTTATTTCAGAAATATCCCTCCTAGTAACGTTTGACTCTGAGACACTGTATATTATAACTATTATGGTGATAATACAAACCCAATTTTCCTTTCTGGTCACGTGGTCTTAGAAAATCAAGTATTGTTGCATAAGTGACTGCTCCGAAATATCCTATCAGAGCTATCCTGTAATCAAAAATATTTTTAAAATGTTTAAAGACTAACGTTGAAAAGAATTAGGTGTTCATACGACAAAAAGTAACAAAGTCAATTCAGTATCTGTCTCAGATAACCTTTGATTCAAAATCAAGCTGATTATGAATAGTATACAATTTTTTCCCGGCATGTTGTCATGATCGACTCGTGTGATTTCTTCATCGTTTTGTTAACAAGTAAACATTTTTTTGAGAGTAACTCTTATCCAATATACACATTGTATTGTAATATAAAACAACTGTTTTCTTTGAATTCTCTTTTGAGATCAATATTATTTTCCACGAGTTCAAGTGATCTCTTGATATAGTTTTTCCACTGTTGAAACAGGGTTTTGAAAAGCTTTTTAAATTTCTTGGGGTGATGAAAGCATTTTTTGTTTAACGTAGGAGAACACTTAAAGTCGTCAGATAATTCGAAAGAAGTATATTTTCATTTGATTTTTTTTTCTTTAGAAGTTCATAGGTGAAATTTATACTAAATTGCAATTGATGGATTGGATATATCACCATATATAGGATTTTCCAAAAGGGACTCCCGAGCTTTGACAATTGATAACTGCCATCTTGTTGAAGCGCTACATCTGTCAAATTAATTGCCATGGACGGATGTAGCATTCAACAACACGTGCAAATGATGAAATTGTTTTATCAAAATAGTTGTTCTGTTCGGGCAACGTACCGCGCGCGTCTCCAATTTTACGGTCGCCATAATCGTCCTACCGAGAGGACTATAGACAATGTGGTGGATGCATTTGAGTTCCTTGGTTCAGTAAATGATCGACCGACACCCGTACGTCGATGAAACACAAGATCTTCCGAAAACATTGCCGTTGTCTGTAAGAGTGTGTAGGAGAATCCGAGACAGCCGATTTCGCGTCGCTCACAACAACTCGGAGTTTTGCAGACCACAACATGGCGACTTTTGCGTCGTGACTTGGGACTGCATCCGTACAAAATTCAACCGACCCAGGACATAAATGATTCAAGCAGACAGACCATTTAGACACCCACATTTTCGAAACATTCATTTTTATATTTCTTTCATGGTAGCGTTTCTTTTCCTCTTCATGTTTACATTCAGCTAAATAGACAAAGTCTATAGCAACAGAACATGTTGAACCGTTTTATTTATTTAAAGTTCTTTTTCAATCAAAATATATCAGTAGGGCGTTGAACTGATCACTAACTATTATAGTCGATGGACTGCCTTTTTGATTGATTGATTGATTGATTGATAGCACTTTATTTCCAACAGGCATTCACCCAATTACAGGAAATGTACAAAGGTGTTGATGAAAATATATGCAAAACAGTATAATTAGTTAAAAAAAAAGATTGCTACAACTGAAAGGAAAATAAGTAGAAATAGAAATATATCACAAGAAGCGAAAAGAAAATGTGATCACAGTTAAAAGGTTCTAGTGAGAATACATTTCAGAATAAAACTTTGAGGACTGTGATTAATATCGCACATATCACATATTGAATTATAGTTGTTACAAAGTATTGACACTGGTGCTTTCAAACTGTTATTTGTTCTGACAAGATTACAGTAAAATGTCGTTTGGTATCTGGAATTAAGGCGTGGGGTGCGAAAGTTGATCATTTGTAAAAGAGGGGCACACGAGATCTTATTGTTTAGCAGTTTGTGAAGAAAGGAGATTGTGACAAAAATTCGTCGTGTATTTAGAGATATTACATTAAATTGATTCAGAAGGATAGAATAGTCGGTTCCCCTCTGAGGATATATTCCTGTGACCTTGAAAGACAGATATTTGAAAAAATGTTTTCGAACAGCATCAATATGATGTATGTGGCAATTGTAAATTTGATACTATATTAACACGCCATATTCTAGTTTAGACCTCACATAGGCATTGAACAGTGTTATAATCGTATTAATATTCTTGAATTCTCTGGTACTTCTTATAATAAAGCCCAACATTCAATTCGCTGATGAAATAGCCTGGTCTATGTGAAAGTGAATTTATAATCAAAAGTGATTCCAAGATCTGTCATCTCATTTAGTCGACTGACTGGAATGCTGTTGATAACATAAGAAAATTCTATTGTATTCTTTTTTCTAGAAAATGATAAAATGTAACATTTCGATATGTTCAAACGTAAATGGTTTTCGAAACACCAGTCGAATACTAAATCGATTTCATTTTGTAAAATTAAGCAGTCTTCATAATTGTCAATTACTTTGTATAGCTTCAGATCATCAGCGTAAAGAAGTTTTGGGCAGTTCATCATTTTCGCCAGGTCATCAATGAAAAGCAGAAATAAAAGAGGTCCCAAGTTCGAGCCTTGTGGTACCCCTGAGCTAGGTGTGTACAAAGAGGACTGAAAACCTTCATGTTCTACGTATTGCTTCCTATCAAAGAAATAGCTTGTGAAGAAATCAATTAAACTTCCAGAGAAGCCAAACTATGATAGTCGCTGAATGAGGATGTAAAAATCAATTTGGTCAAACGCTTTTTCGTAGAGATTGCTATCAAGCTGTAGGTCCTCAAGAATGTGAGAAATCCAATTATAATCATGCTATGAATGTTGCAAAACGTGAGCATTTGGTACACTCTGATTGTTTCACCGCTTAGCTAGCTGGGTGACAGGACACCACGTGACAATTTGGTGCACTCTGGTTGACTGGGAGAGCTGAAAGGCAACCTGACTGGTATGATGACGTCACTGTCTGCCTGAATTGGGGCAATTCCTGTCCTGTTCGCTGAAAGGGCCTGTAGCAGTTGGCAACTGACCCTAATTTTCATCGAAAAATCATCGATGAGGCCCATTTCTTAAAGAATGGGTACGTGAACAAACAAAATTGTTGAATCTGGGATGATACCAATCCACATGAGATCCAATGCATCCCGAAAAAGAAATTCTTTGGTATGGATTTTGGGCTAGCAGCTTCAACGGTCTATATTTCCTTGTGAACGACGTTGGACAGGCCATTACAGGTCGATGATTATCAACTTCTTTCGGCCTGAATTGGATCATTTGTACACCAAACCATGTGGTTTCAACAGGACGGCGCTACGTGTCACACTGACAATCGAGATCGTGCGATATAACCTTGCTAGATTTTTTTGTGGGGTCATCTGATGTTGCAGGTGTATGCGAATAAGCCACAAACCACAGCGGTCCTGGAAGCCAATATAACATATGCCATCGGTCAAATTCAGCCTGTTTTATGCTCCAGAGTCCAAAAGGTTCCAAACAGTACATCACATTTACGTATGGAATTGAAAATAACACAATATCTAATATTAGGATCTAATTGCATGGACCTCTTCACCGCAGGTAATGGTCTGTCTAGATGTAAATAAAAGCTGTAACTTAGCTGTTAGATTAGGTTTCATCTACCTTCTGATGATGCTAACTGGTTGGCCAAATGCGAAGGATAAAACTTTCGTTCTAATGCGGTGAAATAATTTTTAACGTTATCTGAATTCATTTTATTCATTGTCGATAATATTTCTGAACGAATTCACCAATTTAGGTACCTTTTATTTTTTATTCATGTTCAAAAAGTTTTGATTACAGTAAGTGAAAATCCATTAATGTCAGGAATTAACAAAATAACGTTTGGAGTAAGTAGACACACAGAATGTCAGAAACTTTTTATATTATTTTTTGAATTAATGAAGTTTTCAATCGGGCAATTTGTATTATCTGATTTTTGATTGGTGTCACTTATACTCGATCCTCAAAGAATTTAAGATATTCAATAAGCTTGGAAATCATTTGTCACAATAATTCGAAATTGAAATCAAATCACTGATGTTTGATATTTTGGTATTGTTCTTCTCGCAATGAACAGAAATAAAAACTGAAAAACCAGAAAAAATAGTGATTCAATTTTATTTTGCAATTATTATCACAAATGTCACTCGCAGGTACAGCAAGAACCATGATTGCCAACAATGAAATAAAAATTTGGGCCACCACGTCAATCACAACGATAGTTCTTTGACGATCCTTCGTTCTAGCTACATATTTGGAAAGTTTTCCAGTCCGAAAATGATGAAACATATTCATACTTACATGACGATATAATCGTAAGTCCTCAAAGTGTCCCGTATGGGGTATTTGTAGCAAGACAGTGAGTTGAGGTGAGCTTTCAATGGAAAATCCTTCAGGTTATCGTTTTCATTTTGTGTAGCAATGTGTTTCAATGTCTCCTCATTATTATCTGTGAGTTCATTCGGAAGGCAGCGAAATCGATACACGACATCACGGCTGAAGCAGTGTCTGTAACTTCTAGATTTCTGCAATAGGAATTGATGTAATCTTGGATTGAGTTTTTTTTTTCATGATATAAGTGAACTTTGGGCGTTGAACATCAATGAACATGAGTGTCGATGACGGAAAACTCTGTTTCATCAATGAAACATCACTTTAGAAATGTTATTGAAATATTTCAAAGGCAATGGAATTCTTTTCACCAAGAGTTCCGAAACGGAGGGCCTAGGATCTTTAAAACTTTGAGGTGGGGAGACACATTTTCGGTGCGGGTCAGATATCTGGGAATGATACTCAATTTCAAGTTGACCTGGAACCAACATTTTGAAAGAGTGAAACTAGAGGCGGAAGAGATAAAGTACTAGTTCACAACCCACTTCATCCAAATCAGCATGCACATTCTCCGGGTAGGTCTACTGATTCGGCTCTTCACCATTCGGCCCTTCGCCATGTAGGAGTCAGAATCAAAAGATCATTGGACAACAAATAATCCACCCTGGGTATATTTATAGATAAAGCGATAGAGCAAAGGATGGACTCAAATTAATAGAAACATTGTGTAAGGAACACTCACTGTAGATCAATTCCAAGAAGACTGAGATGGCCCTTTTCACCAGGAAAAGAAGTGTATCGGGGTTAAAACCTCCCGAAATCTTCAAAAGCAGAATAAACTTCTCTGAAGAGGTGAAATACCTTGGTAGTACCCTCGACAGGAAGCTAACATGGAACTCTCACCTACAGAGTAGAGCAAAAAGAGCATATATGGTTTATGAGCAATGTCGGAGGATAGTAAGACTCACATGGGGTCTTTCACCCCGTGGGGTCACCTGGATCTACACTGCAATAATAAGATCTATGTTAGCGTACGGAGCCATTGCATAGGGACCGAAAGTTCTACGAGCAATGGCCATCCAAAACTGTTATCAAATACAGCGATTGGCTTGTTGAAACATCACAGGAGCCATGAGAATAACACCAATCGCAGCAATGGGAATTATTACTGCTTTGACCCCTCTGGACCTGTACGTTAAGGAGGTTGGGTTAATGGCCATGTTACGATTGCGCACGGCTCGTGTGAACTTCAAAGTAGGAATGGGTCAATTGAGGCTAAGCCTTTGGCGAGAAGTACTTACTGCGTAACTTCTACTGCAGGCAGCCAGTGAAGCAATTGAACCCAGGTTTGTGTTCAATACACCCTACAAAATATAAATTTAACAGAACACACAGAGTCAGATGCTACAAATGCAATACGCATATATACAGACGGCTCGAAAACCAAAGTAGACTCAGGATGTGGAGTTCACTCCAGATCACTAAGCTCAAAGATTAAGTGGGGAATAGGAAAAAATACCAGCACGGTTCAAACAGAATTCGCTGCTATCCCAATCGCCACAAAGAAATAACCAAGAAATGTCTGGCAAAAACATATAAATCTGCACTGATACTAGACCATTAACCTTGAACAGGCTCAGGGCGAGTACTAGAGTGCCAACAAGTTTCAGCCAAAGCCTCGGTAAGTGGGTTGAAGGGTACGACAGGGGTAAATGTAATCCCATTGCCGGCTCTTTAGCCAAAGAAGCGGCTGGTTTGAGAATTTCAGGACACAGTGACACCTACGGCCTGATGACTTCGACAATTGCGGAACTAGCCAAACGTCACACCCATGCTCAATCCCTTAAGAAATGGGATGGAATCAAAGGATGCAGTCTTGTCAGGATCACCCTGGGCGACCCTGGGAAGTTAGCACCGAAGAAATATCTGGCGATGACTAGGATAAACCTACGCTCAACAGTAGGATTTCTGACTGAACACTGTCAACTGAGGAAATACCCCCATACTATGGGGCTAGTGGACACACCTCTGTGCAGAATATGTGAACAGAAAGTTGAAACTGTCAGGCATATGAAGAAACTGTATTCTAGTAACCGGTCCACCTTCCTGCAGGATTGACGATGACATGTGGCCTAAGTGTGGCCTAAGTGCTGTGGGCCTACACTTACCCTCCCTACTGTACAGGTACAGATATAGATAGAGGCGAAAGTAGCCAGAAACACTTATGGAAGGAAATACCAGACATGATGTATTGGCTATAAACGATGGTTATTTGAAAAACGAAGATAACATATGCATGTGCGGTCTGGAGACCGAAGATGAAGCAAACGACTGCTGTAAACAAATTGACCAGGGTGGAAAGACTTGCTTATTTGAAAATAAAGGAAGCAATGAAAACCACACCTACATCTGCATTGGAGATGTAGGTGAAATTTTGTATCTTCATTTTGTTTGATAATAGGAGAGCCAAGTGCAGAGCGATTGAGACTGCAAAATTCACCAAGGTACAAGGAAATTCATTCATTCACTTCGATATACATCAGTCTTCCAGGTTGAAATGAATACAATACAATGAAAACAATTGAGGCCTCAACCAAATTTGTCAGGCTGCACTAGGAACACCAATGAAACCAAAAGTGATATTGAGATTGGTCTGAGAATACAGCGAAGAACAAAGAAAACTGGTGGACGGATATAGACTGACTCTATTCTGGGTGCCAGCTTGGCATAGGCAACAAAAAAGCTGATGAGTATGCTAGACATGAAGACCCAACTCCATATTGAGCCTTTGAATCAGCTGGGCTTCAAGGGCTTCGGTACAGAACTCGATTGTAGAGTAGGTCTATCAGAATCACAAATAGTATTGGGAATCACTCACCTAGCCGGAAACACACAAAGAACACCTTCATTAAACGACCACATGGAAATAAAACGGATACAGTCCGGCAACAAACCAGAAATTGACTCAGAACAGTTATACCGCTACTCATTAGACACTGTCCATCGATAATAAAATGGGTTCAACAGATACCTCAGCTACGGACAAAGCAACGAAAGGACGAATGTGACATACTAGTTTACTGAAAGTAGGCAATTTATGGACAACCTACCTATTGTGCCTAGAAGAATACGACGAACATCTCTGTACAAAACAGTACTGGGAACAGCACTGAAGAAACACGTGTCATGGAAGAGATAGGGGAAAAAGCAATAGGCCTATACAATTTGGAAGAAATGGACGAGTCGAAGGGCTTTCGGAAACAGCAAAAATCCCATTATTTATTTAGGAGATATTATCGTGTCGGATATGTTAATTTGGTAATCAATTTGATTCAGAGTGCAACAGACTGTTGGTTGACACTGGAAGTCACAGCAACTGTCAATTACGAACTGCCTCAAATAGTACCGTTTCCGAGAAGAGAGGACTGGATCCTCCGGGAGGAGGAGACATTGTTAGTTCATAGATGGATCAAAAACACCTTCCGGTTCCGGTGCAGGAGTTTTCAGTCGCAGCCCCAAGACAGAAATATCAACCTGTCTAGAAATCTATGCGACTGTAAGAATAAGATTGGGAGAATCCATCCTCATACACAAGGCAATGAAAATATTCTCGGACAGTCAAGCGTCGTTAGAAGCTCTTGGCTCCTACCGAGCAACGTCTAAATTGGTAGCAATCTGCCAAAAACGATTCTCCTCAATAGGAAGACTGAACATTATGTCTCTGGTCTGGATTCCTGGCCTTACTGGCTTGGGAGGCAATGAGGCTGCTGACTCCCTTGCAAAGGAGGATGCTGCAAGCAGCTTCATCGGACCAGAACCTGTCATTGACATCGCTTTAGGCTTTGCCAAATAAATATTGAACACCTGGATGGCAGAATCTTCCAAAATTGGCTCACTCCAAGGCGTTTATTCACCCTTCGAAGCTTGATACCAAACAGTTGTTGAACTACAGTAGGGATGAACTACAATGTCTAACACAATGCAGTGACTCGGACTTTCGAAAGACACTTAGGAAAGTTTGTGGAGAAATCCTGCAAACCGGCGGTTAACCGATTTGGCTGTGCTATGAACTTAGAGATACGTTACCTTTACGGTCATATCATATAACTATAACATGTAGATGCCTGAAACGAAGCAGTTTTGAGTAAGTCAAAAAAGATAACCTGTGTTTTGGGATCATCCAATATCATTTCAATTTTTGTCACCGTAAATTATCGACTATTGAGTCATATACTTATTTCGGAACTGGACTCACATATGAATTGATTGATTCAAGTGAGTGAAATGAATTTGAACTAACCTTGATTTCTCGCCACGTGATTGTGTTATTATTCAAAGACTGTAAAGAAAATGTAATTCTGCAGAAGCTATTGCCCTTGGTCTTGCATTCGGGAAAATTGTCTGATGCGAATACTGCTGGAACATTTTGTAGATCACATTCTGTAAATACAAAAAAGAATATTCAAGATGGGAAAATTTATCGCATGAACAAAAATATTATGTACCTATTTCCAATCATTTCATTTCATTCACTCATTATTCCATATCCACAATATTTGATACAATATGAGTAAAATTGAGTCGTGAAAATGAATTCGACTGCAAGTGTTTATTTGATATACTTAGTTTCAAAAGCATAAAGGCATATATCAAGAATTCACAAAGATGACGATGAAGTCAATAATATTACCTCCTTCGAAATTATTAATGATGATGGAGTGCCACAGGGTAGTACACTTGGGTCCATACTCTTCCTTCTGTATATGAATGACTTTGTTTCCGAGATCTCCGAGTGCAAAATTAGTTTGTTTGCAGATGACACCGTAATATACTAATGTTATTATAACGTTAATGATCTGGTAGATACTCTTAATAGTGAGCTCTGCAGAGTTAGTCGATGGTGTAATCTCAACACTCTCAAACTGAATAGTGAAAAGACGAAATTCGTCTTTCTGAGTAATAAAACAGGTTATGACGAAATCAAAATTAGAGGATTAAGTATAAAGATTGCTAATGAGGATATCGAAAGTGGTGATAACAGTGGTGAAGTATTTGGGAGTATTGATTGACCAAGGACTAACATTCAAAGAACATGTATTGGAAGTGATAAAAACTATCACCAATAAGGTAAATTTTCTGGTGAGAGTATCACCTAGCCTATCTAGATGGTCGAAAATTACAATTTATAATACATTAATTTCACCACATCTTACTTTCTGTTCTTTAATACTATTTACGGCTAATAGAAACGAGTTAGATCGACTTTAAAAGAAACAAAAAAGAGTCATGAGAATCATACTGGGTGTACCAAGGGACACGCCAATAGTCAACATGTTGAGAAAAATGAATATGTGTACTATCAAACAATGGTACCAAACAATGGTATATAAGATGCATCACCATCTATTTCCGAACTACTTGAGCAGAAAAATAACATATAATGAAAATTTTCATACCAGAATTAACCGAAATATCCATGTAGAAACCAAAAATAGAAGTTGTACTGAAAATTCTATTTATCATGCAGGAAATTCAAGGAAAGGTTGAAAATGCACATAATGGGTGGGTGATTTTGATTTATTGTTATTTCTTGAGTTCAATAACTTCATTACTGTTCTAATGTTTTTAGAGTGTTTTGTTTGTTGCTTTGTATCTGTATCAATACTTTTGCCTTACCTTTGTTGCCCACTTATGTGTAGATATTTCATATGAGTGGTTGAAGTTTATTATTTGTGATTGTAAGCAGTCATAGATATGTATATATTTGTAAATCATTGTTTGAATATTTTGACATTCGCCTAATGATAGTTACGATCGAACATATTGTATATCAGCTTATGCTAAATGAAGGAATCAATAACAGTATTGAAATTTTATATGAAATGGAATCACTTTCACAGCTTTTTTTTTAGAAACTAGTATCATGATGAAGTATCATGGATAACAAAAAAAACAGATTTTAAACATAGTGTAACGAATTTGAAGCCGCCCCAGACCCATACGCCAGCCGATTCATCGAATAAATACATGACTCACCGCTAAAGAATGCAGTCTGAAACCGCCGGGAAAATTCTAGGCGAGTACCGAACGACTATAAAATTCTACAATGGAACTTTACCGATTTATAAGGCCGGCTCTTGTCCAAAGAGGGCAGTTGAATTCAGAAATTAAATCGAGCTGTTAAACAAGGAATTCAAATATTGAAAATGAATTAAGCGGTAGTTGCTTAGTGCTGAATATAAATTAGTTTGTGATAGTGAAATATTATTAGAAATGAATTTGTTTAAGACAGTTAATTCTTTAATTCATTACAACTGGTGTCAGGAGTGGGATTTGTAAAATAAATTTGTGAGCGCTTGGTGGACCATCTTTGTATTGCGGTGAAATTGACAATGAGACTCATTTGTGCGCGCCGAGAGACTGGTAATTCGTTGTGTTTCGCGTAGTGGACAGTACCGGACTACGGAAATATAAACTGATTGAACTTTCTCGCGAAACATAGACGTGTAGAAATGCATAAGTGTTTTCTGATTCGATTAAAATGAGTGGACATATACAGTTTTGTGGAAAATAGACCATAAAGACAAAATGTGTTCGAGGAAAGTGCGTCTAACGGACTTGGAAGTCGCCGAATTGAGGCAAAAATTAGAGGAGAGGAAGGGAGGAGGAAAGAAATCAGTACTCCAGAAGAGACTGTGGGATAATTTGATTGAATCAGGAGAAGATCCCGAAACATATTTTGTCGATCAGTCGGCTGGCGTCTGGGTCAGGGGCGGCTTCAGATCCGTTACAATATTTTTTTTAAACAGATATAGATAGAATTGCTCGAAAGATTATCATCAATAACCCAATATCTGACTGTGCAGTTTCGAGAATATAGACTTATTCAAAAATAAACGCCACTGAAACCGGTTCGTTTTCTCTGTAAATGTGTCTAATATATCAGGTTGTTTCAAAAGTACATTCCGATTTATTGTCATGTGTTTTTGTAACCCCATATGTCAATGAATATTAATTTCACTGTGTCGTGGTATGAACTGATCATATACTGATCACATATGATGTCTCGAGCGATTTTTGGCCAATTTTTTTCCACGAATTCGAATTGGACCAAAGCGCTGCCAAAATAGCCCGAAAAATCAATCAGGCATTATGCAATGACAGTGTTGATGAACGCACTGTACGGCGTTGGTTTGCGAGATTTCGTTCCGGAGATTTCTACCTCGAAGATGAGCTCCAAAATGGTTGACATACAGTAGTCCAGGACGATGATTTGAGGATCCTGGTGAAGAATGACCAATCACAAACGGTGGAGCGTGGAGTAGCGAAAGAACTGAGCGTCAGCTCCCATACGGTTTTCGATGGTTAACACGTATTGGAAAGGTCAAAGAGTGGGTGCCCCACGATTTGAACAATCGACAGAAATTGTCACATTTCGGGGTCTGTTCTTTGCTTTACGCAACCAAAACGATCCTTCATTGGATTGGATCCCTACGTGTGATGAAAAGAGGATCCTCTACGACAAAGTGGTCGAACACCGATGAGCCACATAGGCACTTCCCATGCCACGAGTAATGTAAGGTGGTCAGCGGCTGGTGTCATTCACTATACTATACCATAACAATTTTCAATTAAAGGTGATTCATTAGCAACGCCGCACTTGAAGTGACCAACAGATAATTCTCTCACCAACTCTGCAGAGCCAAACCAAAATAATATTTTCATTCATTCAAACACATAGGTAATTACGTAAAAATTGTTATAGTAGGTGGCGCTGCCTGGTGTCAATGGTACAACTGATTACATTTTCTTATTATGCCTTATACAGTACTTCAAAAAAACAGGAAAATTCACAAAATAATTATTATGTTCCTTTCAAATAGAAAGAGAACTACAAAGCAATGAAATAATTACCTATCTGATGCTTATGAAGTTTCAGAATCCATTGACTCGTCAGAAGAGGAATCCCCAGTCACACTTGAATCTATTATTATTTGGTCGAAAACAGTGTCTACCAACCCGTCCAATCTCCACATTTTCTCTACTTCCTTGATCAATGGGCTTCAACATTAGCCCAATCTTCTTTCCGTATCCGTTCAATTGCGAGTTCTAATAAACGTTGGACATCAGAAATTTTATATGTCACGTTTTTACGAGCTACGTAACCCTTAATTTTTAATTATATCGGATTCAACTCGCAATGGTAAGGAGGAAGTCTCAAAATGGTGATGCCTTCAGCACGAGCTATTGTATCCACCACATGCTGGCGATATCTGTCACGATGCTGTTCAATGACACTCATTGGAATTCCTTTTTGTCCTAACCAAATCTGCATGTCTGATTTTCTGGTGGTCATAGTTGGCAGCTGTTCTACTAATCGGCTGTGATAAGAAGCGATATCCATTACTATTACCGAATTTGGCTCGACTCGTGAAAGACGGGATTCAAACCATCCTTCAAAGCGTTGGGCGTCCATGTCTTCGTGGTAATCCCCCGTTTTTTTTTGATAAAAAAATTCAGTGCACTATCGTCTAAAAAGCCACTCTCGCTACCTATATGGGCGACAATTAGTCGTTGCCCTTCACCCGTTGGTCCGTGTAACCCTGTTGATAAACCGTCCACAAATGCTTGACGATAACTAGTTACAGTACTATCTTGCCAGATCTTAGATACTGTGTGACCAGCATTCACCCACGTTTCGTCCAGATAATAAATATTTTTGTGAGCAGAACGCATTTCTCTAATACAGCGAAGATATCTCCGTCGCCATGAAACTATATCTTCTCTTTCTATTAAGACAGATTTATGGGATCGTTTGGCATATATAAATTTTGAATCTTCCTTTGATATTCTTCCTTAACTTCTCTTTGTTCATTGCTGATGAGGATGCTTGATAATGAAGAAACCAAATGACTGGTTATGGCATTTTAAGGACGCAAATATAATAGACCTGCGAAGTGTTCAACAGTTCACCGATGTATTTAACGAACTGGTTCACCTATTCGCTCGTAGAATCTATCGATATGCAGAAGCTATCTTGTTACGGGAGTCATGAGAACAACACCAACCGCGGCAATGAAATTAATCATGGGTCTGACCCCTCTGGATCTGTACGTTAAGGAGGTTGCATTAATGGCCATGGTACGATTGCGCACGGCTGGTATTAACCTCGAAATAGGAATGGGTCAATTGAGGCTGGGCCTATGAAGGGAAGCGCTTACTGCGCAACCTTTTCTGCAAGCAACAAGCGATACAATTGAACCCAGGTGTGTGTTTAATAAACCCTACAGAATACAAATTAAGCAGAACATAGAGTCAGATGATACAAATGTAATACGGATTTATACAGACGGCTCAAAAACCAAAAAAGGCTTAGGCTTAGTATACTTAGCCTACGAATTAAGTGGGGAATGGAAAGAAATACTAGCGTGGTCCAAACAGAACTGGCTGATATTTCAATCACCACAAAAGAAATAACCAGGAAAGGAATTTCTGGAATGGGATGGAATCAAAGGATGTTATCTTACCAGGATCACCTTGGGCGACCCTGGGAAGCTGGCCCCGAAGAAATATCTGGCGATGACCACGAAAAATCTACGCCTAACTGTAGGATTTCTGACTGGCCACTGTCAACTAAGGAAACACCTCCATAATATGGAGCTATTGGTCACACCTCTATGCAGGATGCGTGAACAGGAAGATGAGACTATCAGGCATGTCCTGTGCGAGTGCCCGGAGTCATCGTCAATATTAGAGTGTGTCCACCTTCCTGGAAAGGACACGATGGACGATGACCTAGGAGGACAACTTCTTGGGAGGATGTGGGCTCACACTCACCCTTCCTGCTCTACAGATATAGATACGGGGAACAAATTTTATGGAATAATCTTACTTTTCAATTATTTACAATGGTGATGCACAGACAATAGAAATAACCCCGGTAAGAATTTAGTTCTAACATTCAACATTGTTGCCTTTAGCTCTCAGTTCAATTTGTATATGAGTAACCTTCAATTGAAAATTGTCAAACTATATACGTTTCTACAACGGGGCGGCCAAATCATTACAGCAGAGTCCTACTGTGAGAAAATCGACGAAATGTACCGTAATCCAGTAACTTTGTCGCCTGAAAGTATGGGATAGTATGCGTCAAATCCGGTGGTTCTGATTTTTTGTAGACTTGTTTGTGATGTTGGCCTAATGAATGATTCAATTTTTTTTTCATTTCACTTATGGACCCGTCAGCTGCCCATAACGTGAATGTCATTTGAACGCAAAATCTACAGAATGTCTTATCCCAGTCTCAGCCTGAGTTTTTGTTTTATATGTAAGGAGACTTTAAGTGAAGGTCAAGTGCGTCCAGTAAAAACCCTTCTTGCGTCGAGTATTTCCCTTGAGAACATAGAAAATCAGCCTTTATTGAAGGGCGTGAATGAGATATTTGTGCACAGTGCTCGTCCGAAGTTGATCAAAGCAGCTGTTAGCAGTGGAGAATCGAATAATATGCCATCAAGGGCCACGAGATCAGTCTCTGAGCAGTTGAATTTCAGAGAACACAGTTGTGTAAGTGGTGACAAAATAACTTAAGAGTTCCTTATGGCAGAAAAGAAGAAGAAGCCAGAAAAACGGAACAATGTCATTACTGCGGTAAAGTTTTCCCTTGGTGCAATGATCTTGATAATGGGTTCTTAAAATAAAAGAGCGTATATCTGAGCACACAGATTTGGTAGCCCTTGATGCCAGATATCATCGGTTTTGCCAAACAAATCTCTACCAGGCACCACCAACAGAAAAGCCCAGGTGAAATCGTCAGCATCCCACAGTTGATAAGGCCATGGAAATGATTAATTCATTTCTGGAAGAGAACGCTGGGGAGTGTCAGTTCTCTGTAGATGAATTTATGGACCAGATAGAAGGAGAACGAGCTCAACTATGAACAGTCAGAACTCGCTTGTTTGCAAAGTATGGAAAGGACATTTTGATCGTTGAGAGACCCTTCAAACACACGACTGTTTGCTTTAAAAACACAGGTCACAAAATTCTCACCAGTACATGGTATGACAGTAGAAGCTCAGATTCTCAAGCAGAAAGACTACGCGTGGTGGAAGCAGCTGCTTCCCAGAAGGCGAGGATCTGCCCCATGTCGAAATGGAGGATGATTTGTGGCCACAAGACGTCGACGATTCACACTTCTCATTTTCTTTTTCAACATACCATCATAAAAAGCTTCGAGAAAGACAGAATTGCAAAAAAGTGAGAAGTTCGAAAAAAATGATGAACTTTGAAAGGCTCAATCTCGGAAACAGTTGGGTCTACAGAGACAGTTTCAGTATCATATTGTAGCAAATTTAGTCTACTTGAAAACTTCCACAGCGAGCTTTTTTGAAAAACTACTCTTTCAGGATTTCAATCGCTAAAAATAAAAAAAAAAAAACACGATTTTTTCGCGTTTTTTTCGATTTTTGACAAAGTTACGTTCGGCGCTCGAAGCCTCAAACTTGGATTATTCATTAGGTCAACATCATAAACAAGTGTGCAAAAATCATAACTACTGGATTTGACGCATGCTGTGATGTATAAAGTTACTAGACTACCGAGAATTGCGTCTGGAGCAGCCGACACTGGTCAACAGAAGAGGTCCGATACTGCTATATGACAACGCCGGTTCCCACGTTTCACGAATCACCGTTAAATTAATTGAGCGCCGAAGTTCTGTTTTACTCACCATACTCTCCAGACCTCTCGCCAATCGACCACGATCTTTTCAAGCACGTCGATAACTTTCTCACCGGTATAACATTCACCAATTAGGAACAGGCAAAAACGACCTTTGTCAACTTCATCAAATCCCGAGCCCCCAGTTTTAATGCTGACGGAATCAATCGACTTGTGTTACGTTGGCGAAAGTGCAGTGATTCAAATGACGCTCATTCTCATTAAATTGAATACGTATTCAGTGAGATATTATAGTTTGAAGTGGACTCATGAAAACGGACGAAACTTTTGAAACGACTAAATAGGTTGCAAAACTAAAATAAATTCAATTCCTGATTTTTTCTGACGAATAATTTGTTTTTGACTTTCAGTCATTTTCATTTATAAATGTGGGATCCACGTTGGCTGAGAATTTGAACAAAATTTCGTCACTTGCAATTTTCTGAAACGAACTTTATCGTCTGCAGTTTTTCACTTGTATTCTGTATGAGTTGAAAACTATAGGTAGGTATGTACACCGAGCATTTATCAAAATAAAAAAAAAAACAAAAAAATAACTCACCTGTTGAACAAATAATTGGATTCACACTTGAAACCAAAAAGACACCAAATATTATGAAGATGTGTAACATATTTCCTTAAACACAGAGACTCACTGTTTAATTTACGATTCTTACGACTGTTTTGAACAGATCAGGAGTGGAACTACCAACATTTGATAACTGACGATTCCGGATTAGGATATTGAACAAAATGAACTCTATTCCATAGATAAGTTGTAGTATAGTCACTCGACAAACAACTTTCGATAAAACGTCGGCCTCCTTCGTATCGCCCAGACATTATTTAAGACCAAGGTGAAAACTTAAAACAAAATCTAATTTTTTTTTATTGTTCATATAACATATAATAATAATAAAAATATCGTTTATTATGCATAAAAATACATTTATACATAAAAGGAAAAGGGTTAGCCAAAGGCTATCTTCCACCCCTCCCAAAAATTAAACAGTTAGTATAAGAAAATAATTATAAACATACTTATTTACTATAATAAAAATAATAAAAAAAAAATAATACATCCAATGGTTGCTAATAACTATTGATATTCTTAACATTATTTTGGTCAATTTAACAATTCCATTCCACTACCATATACATTGAATTTTAAATTTTTTAAATTAGCACTGGGAAGTAAGCATCTGTGATTTTATTTCTTTTCTAAATTTTTGAATAGTATGATTTAAAAGGGGTGAAATTTCATTCAGATAAGAGAAGGGGCTATATAAGAAAAACATCCTTGAAATTTGGAAGTATGGTGCCTAAGTTGAATGAGTTGAATGAGTTAATTCTCAAATTGACCATATGTATGTCAGAATGCCTGCTTGATAAACTATATGAATAACTAGATGTTTTAGTTTGGAGCAACTTAAACAAAAACATTTTTATCAATTGAAGGGGTTATATTTTTTAGGAGTGATTAATTTTTGGGAAAGAAAGTCTTTGGCTTTCTACTACTCCATCTTGATACAAAAATGATTAAAAATATTGGACTCTATACCTCACATTCAGCTTCTTCATTTTCAACAAAAATGGGGTGACATGTTCCCATATGGTATACAGCATACGAATCGCATGCAAGCATTTTGTATACGTTGTAACTTCTGTTTGTTATATTGCGGCAAAAAATTGTAATACACCGAACAACAATACTCGATATGGGGGTAAATAAGAGTTTTAACTAACCTGAGTTTCATTTCTTCTGATAACTGATACTTGAATTTATATAGCGATTTGAGTTTGAAGAATGATACTTTGAAAATGTTTGTCACATGTTCATGGAAAGACAAAGAGCTATCTATGGTTACGCCAAGATTTTTAGCACTATCTACCCAGTAAATGTTTGCATTATCGAGAGTGAGCCTAAAGCTACACTGAGTTTCTACTATTTGTGTTTGAGACCCTATGCATAAGGCCAAAGTTTTATTTGGATTGATTTTCAGTCCAAGATTCTCCGAGTATAGGAATGTTTTGTGCAAATCTGTGTTTATATTGGCCATGCAACTTTCTGTATTGGTGTTATGAGAAGACAACTATAACTGTATATCATCTGCGTATAAATGTACTTGACAATGTGATTAGAAAGTAGGGTAATCAAAAATAAACACTGAAAACATCAAGGGTCCTAAAATACTTCCCTCTGAAAAAGGTTGGTTGGGTAACAATTGTTTTCTTAGAGACGTTTCGATTTTAATTCAATTCTTTTTCAGGGCTCGAAAAAAAAAACTTAATAATAATAATAATAATAATAAATATACTTTATTGTCTGAAGATACAATAATCTTATCGACAAAGTGTAGACATTCATAAAACTTGATATATCATGGTTCACATGATATTGTCAATAAAATATAGGACTATCAATTAATTTAATTTTCAATTGGTTGTAACTAGTATTAAGATAAATAAATTAAATAACACATATAACATATAACATACTGAGCTGATGTTAGACGTCAGTGAACACTGTCTCAAAAAATTCCGTAATACTATATAAAGCCAGATCCAGAAGAGAAGTTTTCAATTTTTTTCTGAACACAGCATATGTTTCAGAATGTTTTATTTCTGTTGGCAGATGATTGAATATTTTGGCAGCGTTATATATGTATGAATTTTTTATGAAATATGTTTTTGGGATAGGAAGTTTTATGTCATTTCTCTGGCGGGTGATTCCATCAGCGAACTTGTAAAGTGTTTTGTTTTTATATACTAGACAGGCAGTTTCGAGAATGAACAATGAGGGCAGAGTTAACAACTTACGAGTTTTGAATAGTTCTTTACATGATACCCTGGGAGCCGCCTTACAAAGATAGCAAATTGCACGTTTTTGAAGAACAAAGATTGAGTTGAAATGTACTTGATTACAGACTCCCCAGAAAGCGATTCCATATCGAATGTGCGATTCGATCAAGGCATGATAAACCTGCATTGCTGTCGCTGTACCTAGTTCATTTACAACGATGCGTAGTGCATAACCACCCGAGGCGATCCTTGAACCTAGCTGTCTAACATGATGCTGGAAGTTTAGTTCCTTATCCATGTGCACCCCTAGAAACTTATTACATGCATTATTTCTTATTGCACCATCACCCAGAGGGATATCCGGCAAAGCACAGTGGAATGATACGCAGTTAGTTTTTTTAATATTGAAGGAGAGTAAATTAGCATCGCACCACTCTTTGATCTTTGTACTCCCTAAAACTATTTTTGAGTGCAAGTTATCAGCATCTTTATCGTACCATAGAATGGTAGTGTCATCAGCAAAGATTGTGAAAGAACCGTCGGTTGTAATATTTACTACGTCGTTAAAATACAGTAAGAACAAAATTGGTCCCAGCCCTGAGGAACCCCACACTCGACGGAACCTCCATCTGAGAGCCTATGTGTTCTCACAATCTGAGTTCTCTGTTTAAGGTACGATTCTATCCAATCATAACTCTGTTTTCTGAAACCATACTTGTTTAGTTTACGCAGTAGAATTTTATGGTTTACACAGTCAAATGCTTTTGACAGGTCGCAAAACACCGCCGCACATGCGTCTCCACGGTTTAGTGTAGTGTACAGTTCATTAAGGAAGACAAACATGGCATCTCCAGTTCCTTTCCTAGCCTGAAAGCCAAATTGCTGCCTATTTAGAATTTTATTTCTTTCCACGAACTCCATTATTCTTACCTTTACTAGTTTCTCAATGATTTTACCAAGAATTGGTATAAGCGATATTGGCCTATAATTGCAAGGGTCATTAATATCACCACCTTTATATATTGGAATTACTATAGTGGTTTTTAGGAAGTCCGGATATGTTCCCGTCACAAACGAGTTGTTAATAAGTTGGACTAGTAATTCTAAAACGAAAATAGGCATGTTTTCAATGATACTAACTGAGATACTGTCATACCCACAACACTTTTTGTTTTTTATGCTACTAATAGTAGCCATAAGTTCTTGTAAATTGGTGTTGTATAATATCAAGTTTTTGGATATTTTGATACTATTCATATAGATCAAGGGATCAGGGGAATCTGGAATGCTTATGGATAGTTTTTTTGCTATAGTGCAGTAAAATTCATTGAGTAAATTTGGATCAAGGGTAACGGTATCAGTTCTTGGCTTGTTTCTTCCACTCAAATCATTTACAATCTGCCATGCCTCTTTGATAGCGTTCTTGCTATTAGACATTCTGTTATGATAATAGCTCCTCTTCGCTAATTTAATGACATTTTTATATACTCTATTATACCTGTTGTAGTATTCATGAAAGAATATGTTATTTGTATACTTTCTTATATTATATAACGATCTAAGATTTTTTGAGGATGTTTTTATTCCTTGTGTTAACCACGGTTTTTTGTTTTTTCGTTTTATTTTGATTTTTTGCATTGGAAATGAATAATTAAAGGAATTAGTCAGAAGGTTGTAAAAAGACAAGAATGGGTCGATAGTTTCTAAACAAGCATTCCAATCGTTATGTAAACAATTTTCATAGAATTTGTCGTAGTTTCGTTTACTGAAAAGCCCTCCATATTTATATTTTTTTATATCAATAACACTGTCTAAATCTATTACACAATGGACAGCCTCATGATCAGAAATGTTCGCTGATTTTACGTTGCAGCATATATTGTTGTTGTTCAGGTTACTACAGATATGATCGATAGTGCTTTGAGAATATAGAGATATCCAAGTAGGACTATTGTTGTGCACTGATATATCAAAAGATAGATTGCACTTATTTGAATTCGGCAAGAAAACAATTATTTTTTGAAGAAAATTGATCCTGTTAGCCAACCAACCTTTATTTAGAAAAATTATTGGATCACTGAACTAGTTAACGCAACATTTAATAACCTTAAGACAATTCATTTCTAGCTAGTGCTCTCTTACTGTTGTCTTCTGAATGTTGTGAAGGTAATTAATGAATTCAAATGTTACCAGTTGATATTTTATTACCCAGGCAACACAGAAGACATTGGTTGAGAAACTCCAATAGTAGAGAATTCATCTGCGAAATACTCATGATCCATTCAATTTGGATAATTCAGGATTCCAGAGAAGATTTAGCCTCACAAAAGATGAATGTAACCAACTAACTGTTGACCTAATGCGTCATATGAATAACTCTCCTAAAAACAATATTATCGATCCCAGAAAGAGAATTTTAGTGGCACTATCATTTTATGACACGGGTAGCTAAGTCAGCAGTCTGTTTCGAGTTGTACTAGAGAAATTTGATCACTGACAACTGAGCATTTGGCAGATAGGTAAGTGAAATTTTCAACTACAATTGAAGAGAGAAAAGCTATCAAAATAGGTTTCCATCATAAATAAAATTTTCCATGGTTCATAGGAGCACTGCATTGTATACACATACGGATTTAACATCCAGTCGAAGAAGAAAACAGTTTTTTAACAGACAAGGATATCACTGAATGAACTTTCGAGTGGTAGGAGGTATCTTGAAGTGCATATTGATTCTCCAGTTGTTTTTTAACATCTGCTATTCTGATTTAAGAAATCTGGCTGTGAATCTACGACATGCTGGATCATTACATGGTGCATATATTTGGTGTACATTGGCAATTTGTGAGGAAGTTGAAACACAATGTAGATTTGGAAAATATGGGTAGCTGCTGGTTATTGTGATTTGCTAATGACTCTTATTGTGAATGCACTGCCAAATATACCAGAAAAGAGATATACACAAGTTAATGAATAGAGAAATAAAAATTTCTATATGTTTTACCACTTTTATTTGTGACTAACGTTACTGCAGTTTCGTCCTATACGGACGTTTTCAAACCTATATAATAAACTAACAATGATTCATTACATTCGCCATTATGGTATATAATGGCCCTGTAGGCAGGGCCGTAGCGGAAAGAAATACCAGGGGGGGGGAGGGAATCCAAATTTTCCCAACCCCAGCAGCAAAATTTCCCGACTATCGAAAAAATGATAGACGAGGGATTCTGTCTTCCCTTCTGTCACTTCAAAATTTGTGGACTGTTCAAGGACTGTTCTCTTACTTGGGAGAAATTGAACTTTTTCGAAGTTTTCAAACAACTCAGAATTTCAAAGTATGGGATCTCCAAGTTATGCATGTTTGGAAATCCCAACCTTCCCCCGGTTCTTTACCTCTTCTTATCATCTCTCCCTTTCTTTTCTCTCATTTTATTTTTTTAATTTTCAATAATTTTATTACTTTTATTTTTTTCTATCTTCACGGCCCAAAATTTCCCAACTTTTTCCAACTTTTTCCCAAGTCGAAAAACTAGGGGGGTCCCCCCCTCCCCTCCATGGCGACGGCCCTGCCTATAGGTACTAATAGAAATAGAGGTACTTGACTTGATTGAGTACCTGAATTTACAGTTCACAATGCGGATGTGCTAATTTAAAAACCGGAGAGTATATTGAATCGATTTGATCATTCAACAGGTTGCATCCGCAATGTTTATGCTTGTGAATTTCCAAGGATTCTAAATAATTGAGTTTGCAACCCTTCCTTGCATAGTGCACAATTTCCGTATCGTTTAGATTCGGAAACTTGTGGTTACATGCCAAGGAATGGTTTGAAGGACCTTTCATGTTCAGCATACCGTTTTTGGAAATTTCGGGCACATTGTCCCACATAAACACTATTACACTCCGGACACTTAAGCTTATAAACTCCAGATTGTTCCAACTTGTCGACCTTATCTTTGGCATTGAAAAGGAAATGAGATAACCTGGCATGTGGTCTGAATGCTACTTCCACATTTTCTTCAGAAAAAACAATGTGCTCTGATCAGACCTTCTTTGGGGTATTGTTCTCATGTATGGAGCTGCGCTACTAAGCATATCGTGAAGCTGCGGGATTCCATCCAGAAGAGAGCCATCTGCTTGACTGGAGAAACGAACATCACTTGCAACCTAAACAGTCTGGAACATCGAAGAAAGGTTGGAGATTTGTCTCTCTTTCATAAATACTTCCAAGGGAGTTGTTCAAGTGACTTGGCACATTTGATTCTACGAAGAGCGGTACATATCAGAAATACGCGATGGACTGTTCATCGTTTTCAGGTTCAAATCAGTACACCTCGAACTTCACTGTTCAAGAACTCTTTCACTTGGAGAACTGCGTAGGCATGGCTTCAAGATTGTTTTAAGGATTTTTCTGTAGTGCTTGTGTTTTGTCCTTAGAAGAAAATTGAAACGTTTTATGTTCATTAGCGGTGAAAGGACGGTGAGATATAAACCTGCAACTGTGAAACTCTCCATGATATATGTATAATCCACAATTCAAATAGAAAGTTATTCGATTCAGAATAGCACGTCGCAGATAGTTCAGTATTGAAATACCTCGTTAATCATATACATCGATTAGGTATGCCAATCACTATTTTTCAGTAATTCAAAACAAAAATCTCCCTTTCACAGTTTTCTTTCCTTATACAAGGAATTTGGGCGAATTCGGATATGCGGTTGGTTACGTCGTTCACAAACAGATGGATCGATGACAAACATGTTGTTCGTAGTTCGCTTCAGACTAGTTCGAGGAAAGATTCTCTGAAAGAATTCGATTTTCAATTAGGGAAAATCATCGACTTCATGTTGATGATAGACACTACCTTGCACTGACGAGTGGTCAAACAGTCCAAAACCGGTCTGCAGGTGTGTTCCAATGACTGAAAATCGATTTCGGCAAATGTTTCGCCAACAGCATATATAGGAATAACTTCATTGATGAATCCTGCACTGACACCTGTCGGTAATAATCCAATGCCCTTCGTGGTATTAACCAGGGGAGTAGTTGTTTTCTGATAGGTGTCAGTCCATCAACCTACAGTGTAGGTGAGTTGAGCCTGAACGAATTGTTCTTGTAGATAATTTGACATTTCACTTTTTACATTTTATATATTTTGTAGGAATCCTGTGAGTGAAATCTGATTCGATTCCATTACGAGTGTTTGAAATACAAACGGAATAGAGAAAGGTGTTTTTCGTATAATGCAGCCGTTTCGGGAGGGCTTTTCAGTGGAGATTATGCTAAAGAAATTCATTTCTGTTGAAGAACGATCCTATGACTGATATGTGGTGGCCAAATGAAAACGAAACAGTTGTTGTCAGGAATATTCGAGAGAAATGCAGATACCCGTTGACTTTTTTATCAAATGGTAACATTATTTTCTCCTATGAGTAACTTCAATATTTGCATTCTCAAGCAGGCCACAGAATCATTTCAAAATATTTTCAATAAGATTTCCTATTGAAGGTTTTAGATTCTCTTCAACATCAGCATTCACTTTTAGAATTTCTGCATCATATCGTTTTGCGAAAAAGAATATTTTGTTAGTTGATCACAATTCTTCTCGAATATTTTCCGAGTTTTATCTCCTAGTCAAAATCTACAGTAGCACGAAATTTACTGAACCACGTACCAAACTTGCACATTTAGTTGATGAACTCCGTTTGGATTTTCCAATGAATGAATTTATAGCACGTAATACATAAAAAACGATTGTTTTTGCCATACAATAA
Organism: Leptinotarsa decemlineata; assembly: GCF_025532065.1. Taxonomy (NCBI): domain Eukaryota; kingdom Metazoa; phylum Arthropoda; class Insecta; order Coleoptera; family Chrysomelidae; genus Leptinotarsa; species Leptinotarsa decemlineata. The sequence continues at coordinate 5,223,972 of NW_027412573.1, read as the reverse complement.
AGATTGTCTTTCAGTTGTGAAAAATAAAAATAAATAGCGTTTCAAAAATGCATTGTTATAATGAATAATATTATGTAAATATTTCATAGACACTGGTTGGGTTCTGCAGATTATATTGTTGAACGGCTTTATTTAGCTTGCCATGTTTGTTCGTTCGTTTGTTTATTTGATTGGGTCAAATTGAGTATAGAGGAGACCAATCGGGGATTTCAGGTTCACTAAAGCGCGGCAGCTTAATATACAGGGGGATACCTTGTACCCGGGTAAGTACCTCCATCAAATATGAACCCCTTGTATAAGGCCGCCCGTGAAGGATAAAGGATCAGATTAGTAAAAAAAAATTGATCATCAGAAAAAAATTGATCATCAGAAATTCTCTAACGCGTCAGATTAAGGTAGGGTGAGTTAATTACCTGCTAAAAAGTTTATATTCCAGTAATCTGACAATTTGAGAGTGACGTAAAGAAAGGGGAGGACAGAAAATAAAAAAAACGTCATTTCGACATTCTCGAGTGTAGTTGTTTTTTTTTTTTTTTTTGAAGGAAATAATTTAAGGATAACGAAAAATATATAATCTGACGATTTCCGCAAGCCAAAACAACAAAAATTCGTCGATAAAGTTTAATGCATGCAGCTGTGTGATACCTATATTTCCCTCTCCAAGTTTCTATTCCTTTTTCACTTTTTCTCTATCTATTACTCTCTCACTCCGTTCCCCACTCTAAATTCTGTTGCCATGACGACATCACAGCTGATCACAGAGACTCGTTTGAGCCTCTGTGATAAAAAAAAAATATTTTTCCGTCAGATTAGGTGAACCCCTCTAGATAATCGTCAGATTATGAAACAGCACGTCTAAAACATAAATATGAACCATATATATCTTAATCTGGCGCGCTTGAGTATTTCAAAATGACGATATTTTTTTGCACATTATAATAATGGCCGCGAGTTTGCGTCAGATCGAAATTGTCAGATTATTGAATGAGACCTTTTTTTTTTTGTTGCACTTAACACCCCCTTAGAAAATCTGACGCGCTCGATTAAATTTTCTTTCTTTTCACTTTCAACTCCTACGTACAACCACCCGCATCATGCAAACGATCAGATTAATATACGAAAATTATTGAAAATACGTAGGACATTGATGCTATCAATATCTGACACACTCGAGTATGTCCATGCCACATTATTTTTTTAAATATTCAAAAATCTATAGCCGTTTCCCCCACCGATGACAAGGTATATATTATTCAACATTTATTTCTTCTTATCATCTCAGCTTTGCATCCTAATATGTCTGTATGACGCTCCAGTAAATCCCCATTTTGCATCGTGGGCTCCCCTGCTATGTAGTTTAACCCACTTCCTGTTGACATATTGATCTGAAATTTGGTACACACATTTATTTTTGATGATGATACAATTCAATTTCATAAACTAAACTGATCTTCTCAAACTTTATTTTTAATCTTCATCTTCATCAAGTAATGGCCGAATCAATCAGAAAAAAAAAAATAAAAAATACAATTTGATAAATTCTGTATCATTGTAAATCCAAGATGGACGCAGCTGCAAAAATGGCGGATTGCATAAGTTAAACAAGTTCCTAATAGTATACTGTTTTTTTCTCTCTTTTCCTTTTGTTCTTACGGTTGGATGGAAGAGCAATCTCTGCGATGATTTATCATACGCAGATATTGAATCCAGCCATTTGATTGGTTGTAATTGTATGGAACCATCAATAAAAGCCATTATTATTATTATTTTTCCACCGTAGTGTGCGCTGGTCAGGCCCTATCCCCCGAAGCCCCGATACATTCGAGAGGGCACACCAGCATTATCAACCTACGTACGACCACTCCCCACACCGTGGGGTAAGTGATTATTGGGTCCGAGAATCATGTGCCCTGAGCAAGCGCAGTGAGCCAAGAATGACAGCCTTCTGCATCTATCCGGCTAAGATTTCTGCCTTAGTGCGGCAAGCCGTATGATATCAAGACTCAAGAGTAGAGAGGGCGGCATTCCACCAAGGACTCCAATAATCAGAGCAACCATCTTGGGAAAGTGGTCTGGATAGAGTCTGCGGAGTTCGAAGAGAAAATCTCGATATTTTATCCGTTTTTCCTCCTCGAACCATATTCGTCTCGCCAGGAGCTGAAAGCTCCACGACAAATATCGTCTTACTCTGGTGGTCGAGAAGGACATCAGGCTTATTAGCTTGTACAAGCCTGTGGGTGCAGAACGAAAAGTTCCAATAAATTCGGCACTTCTTGTTCCCCACAACTGATTCAATATCCCTCTGAGCGTAGGGCTACGTCGGTGTCTTGTCAATACCGTAAGGGTGCCGTAGATGGTGATATAGCTCTCTTAGGGCCGCGTTATGTCAACGAATATAGGCCGGACATATGCTGGACATGCTGATAGCAAGTGCATCAGGGTCTCGGACGCGTCGCGGCAGGCCCTGCACCTTGTGTCAGGAACCCCAATACTCATCACGCAACTGCGGTAGACTAAGGTGTTGAAAACACCATCCTGGCAAGCCATGATGTTTATAGTTTCCGGAAGCATAGACAAACAGAAAGATGGAGAGACTTGAAATGTTACTGATGATATTTCCTAGGTCTTGGAACATGTTTGGCACAAAGGTTGAAACTTCGATATAATGACTTGTAAGATCGCCCAACAAAACTTGACGGTCAGCTTATTACTGGGTCATTTATAGAATCATCGGACATTGATGGCAACGGTTCAATATAATTCGCAAATTGCTTTTTATGGGGTGACAAAATTTCGCCAGCATTCTGTCACTGCACTTTATTTTGGTACCAGCTACTTTCCGTTACTGTGTTCACATCGCCAGGCCATTGCCGCATCATATGGAATTCAGCCATAAATTATTATATCGCGCATAATGGGTTACGAATGCAGTCGCAATGGGTTAGGTTATGGTTCAAAACTAACGAACTAACTAATTTGAAAATGGTGTAATAACCGAAATTAGTCAACAAACATAGAAGTGTGTTTTTGTAGTGTATCCCCAGTGAACATGAATTCCCACAAAATAAACATGTCAATCAAAGAAGTAATATATCCTAACTGGCTCAATATAGACATGCATGTTCGTCATCGAAAACTCGCCGATTCCTCGACTGAATGGACTGCTGAATGGAAGGCAGCTGTAAATCTCTGCGGATGACTTCATTCCGCACGAACCACGGAGCATTCACAATCATCCGAAGTAATTTGTTATGTAAAGTCTCCAAGATGGAGATGTTGGACGGAGCCGCTTTTTAGGCTCAGCTTTGATCGTCTATTGATCAGAGAGTACAGGCTTGCCACCCGACCCTCGATCTTTGCCTTCACACTTATAAAGTGCGGGTTCCAGGTGAGCCTACGGTCTATTAGAACGAGGTACTTTACCCGCGCTTGCCAGTCGATCTCCCTTCCAAAGATTCCCACTTTTCTGGCCGGAGAAAATAGCAGTCTTCCCATGGTTATCACCTGAGTCTTTTCTGGGTTTACTCGGATCTTCCATTCGAGGTACCAGCGCTCGACGTAGTCCAATACACGTTGCATTTAGACGATCCCGAGCTCCCGACCCATGGAATATGAGAGGAGAGTCGTGTCGTCGGCGTAGAGGGATATCTTTACATGCTCGGACCTCGGGAGGTCGCTGGTGTTAAGAGAGTACAGCACTCCAGCGAGAATATCTCTGTTGTCAGAGAGCCCTCTACTCTAACCTGAAATGTTCTGTCTTCCAGGAAAGACCCAATCCACTGGATCAGGCCCCGAGGCAGGTCGAACGCAATTGATTTATGCAGAAGGCCTTCGTGCCAAACACGGTCGAAAGCCTTCGAAATGTCTAATAGGACGACATGGACTTTTCTGTTTCGATTCAGCTCCGCGATGGTGTTTTCGACCAGTCTCAGAGGCTGTAACTCAGTGGAGTGTTCTCTCCTGAAGCCACATTGTTCATCAGGCAGAACATTTTGGTCCTCAACTTCTTCGTTGAGCCTTTAAAGACCGACTCTTTCAGCCAGTTCAGCCGCCGACGAGAGCAGACTAATCGGGCGATAGTTCTGCGGGAACAGCCGGTTCTGTCCCTGTTTTGGAATCATGACGATCGCATGCTTTCACCTTCTGGGGAAGTATCTGAGGGTCAGTGAGCTGTTTATGACGAATAAAAGGTTTTTAACGAAGTTGTCCGGGAGCTTCTTCAATAACCTGTTGGTTATTGAATCAACCCTCGGAGCTTATGATGCACTGTTTGAATATTACTGAAGTTTTTTCCCAACACGAAATCGTTATTTTCAACACCTCGACATGTGTTTCGATCACCAAATGATCATGTTCAAAGAGAAATATCAAAACTCGGAGCTTTTTTTGGCCTTTGCGGTCCTGATATAATCCTTAATATAGACAAACTAGCAAAATCTTATACTTGTTAATAACAAGACCAGAACAAGACCGTGGCAGTTAACTGGCGGCTCACTGTGTTATTACACGGTATCAGCTGAATTGGAATTATATCACGGAGTGCCATCTATCGTCAGTTGTACTCACCAATTCGTCTGATGTCATTAATAAAGCAGTCTTATGCTGAATACTAAAGAAAGGGCACGTGTTTTATTTCACTCTGTATAGCAGTTAATGGGCCCAGAGTGTGAAGTATTCTGAGTTGAAAATGTCAAATAGTTATATCGCGAATGTACTTGAACTGAAAGGTCGTGAGAACTATACTGAGTGAGCGTTTGCAGGAGAGAACTTCCAGATTCTCAATAATTTGAAAAAGTGCATCGAGGCCTAATACAGTGCCTTCACCCTATGGGAAACTCATCGTGATTTGCTCAACACAAACTTAAAACTCAGACTATGTGAGTCTCTGATTATGTCAAAAATTTCCGATTGCGACCATATTTATGGACCTGCTTTGAAACAATCGGATGCTCTCCGACTACAGCGTATTCACAATATCTGTCTACGTTTCTCATTTGGTATTCGGAAATATGACCATGTATCCCCCGCAATGCAAGAATTAGGATGGTTAAATGTTGAGAAACTTAGAACTCTACACCTTCTTACCAACACACATAAAGTTTTGATAACTCGACAACCTGATTACTTACTGAAGACGTTTAAAATATTCTCTACGATTAACAGATTTACTACAAGGAACAGTTCAGTTCTAGTCATCCCCAAATACAAATCTTCCATCTTCACCCGATGCTTCTCGTATGATGCACCCAAATATTATAATCAACTACCCTGCGAATTTCGATCATACACCATCGTGAACTTTAAAAAAAGACTGAAGACTTATTCATCTCATTAGCCTCTTTTCCGTTCCCGACCTTGGCATTTCCAAAATGAATTTTCTAAAGTAAAGCAATGACTAAAATTTTTTGATATTGTTAACTCGACTTGTTGTCATATTATTTATTTATAGTTTCTACCAGGTTGAGTTGAAAAACAGCCTTGGCTGATACTCCGCTTATTCACCAAATACTGGAAGTTTTTTTTTGTTTTTGTTATTGTTCCTGTATACTGTTTCATTTTATTTTTGTCCTTTCCATTTGTATTTTTATGGTGAATAAAGTACTATTATTATAATTATTATTATTTATTAAGGAATTTTCGACAAAATGTTATACTTGATGAAAGTTTGTGTATCCCCTGAAACTAAACACGCATTAACAAAATACAGTGAAATACACGTAATATACGAGGAGCCTTCAATATTTGATTTCGAGATAGGAGTAAAGTACTTTTATTTTGAAAATTACTCTTATTTTGAAAAATCTTGGGAAATGTTATTTGGAAAAGTAGTTCGGCATTGAAGAATACATCTAAATTTGAAGTCATGGCCATCTGAGTGAAGTTTTATTTCTTTACCAATTTTTTTAAATGGGGACGACGAAAAAAAAATTTGCTAAACCAATATATAGATAGCATCCTATATACGACGGTTAATTCCAAAAGCCTATAATATTGAAAATTACACCACTATGGTGTTCACCACGGACAATTATTTTGAAGAGTAAAATAATTTTTATAGTTTTCGGGGCAAAGTTATTTTTATTGTTTGTTGAAATTTAATAATATCAAATCACAAAACATAAAATAAAATAGGTATTTCGGAACAAACTCTTTGATTTTCTGAAGATTTTCTTGTCCAAAATTATTCTCCTAAATGATCTCCAGAAAATGAATTCGTTTTTTTCAAAATACCTTTTTATTTTGATATTTCGTGATTTGATATTATTGTATATTAAGTTTTTGTTATAATACTGTATAATTTTGAGTAATTTTGGGTGTTAACAAAAAATAAAAATAACTTTGCACCAAAAAAGATTGACCGTGGTTAACACCATAGTTGTGTGATTTGTAATATTGCAGGCTTTTAAAATGAAACGTCTTATGCAGGATGCCATCTATTTATCGTTTTAGCAATTTTTTTTTCGTGGCCCCTATTTAAGAAAATGGGTGAAAAAATAAAACTTCACTTATATGTAGATGTATTTTTCAATGCCGGACAACTTTTCTAATTGACATCTTCCGAAATTTTTCAAAATAAGAGTACTTTACTCTTGTCGCAAAATCAAATTTTTGAAGGTTCCTCGTATATTACGTGTGTTTTGCTGTATTTTTGTTGGTGCATGTTTAGTTTTAGGGGATGCACAAACTTTTATCACGAATAACCGGCCGTCGCTATGGGGGGAGAGCCTCCCCCACTGCTTTTTCGACTGGGGAAAAACTTGGGAAAAGTTGGGAAATTTGGGGCCATGAAGATAGAAAAAAAATAATAGTAAAAAAATGAATAAAAATCAATAAAATAAAAATGAGAGAAAAGAAAAGGAGAGGTAATAAGAAGAAGGAAAGAACCAGGAGAAACTTGAGATATCCCAACATGCATAACTTGAAGAGAATTCTGAGTTTGAAATCTTCGAAAAAATGTAATTTCTCCCAAGTAAGAAAACAGTCCTGAACAGTCCACAAATTTTGAAGTGACAATTTTACAAAATTCCCAACTTTTCGCTGTTTTTTCAACTTGGAAAAGTTGGGAAATTTCGGGCCGTGAAGATAGAAAAAATTATAGTAGAAAACAATGAGCACAATATTATTTAGGCGTTGTTTCCTTTCATTTGTATTGAATATTCCTATTCATGGTGGATATGGTGGACCTTGGTCCAAAGTAGAATAATTTCCATTATTATTTTTATAATCACCAACATTTTTTTTGTGCATACCCTAACAGGCATAAGCATTCAGCCAATCTTTGGATAGCTAGGTAAGAAAATTAATATATTATAGTAGTAACTAATCCCCCGGATTTCATTTCTTGGAAAGTTGGGAAATATTGCTGGTGGGATTGGGAAAATTTGGATCTCCCCCCTGATTTTTCTTCTCGCTACGGCCCTGCCTCCATGTCATTCACATGGTATAGTGACGTATCAAGGACAGAAGCAGTATCTATCAAGTTTTTTTGACTACTCAAACCGTTATAGCACTCTCTCCAGACCTGTTTTTTTGCCTCTATCGGTTATTGGTGACGCTTTGAATACATTATTATCACTCAAATCTAATTGACACTCGGTTAGCTTTGTCTTATTGATATTTCGCGATGTAAATCTAAATGATCTTTTCTGGTTTAATTTCACAGTTCCAATGTTTCAATATAAATTCAATTTTGCCGTCTTTCACTGAATTACACAAAATTCATCATGTGATCCTAAAGGACACTTTGATATACATTCAATTATTCAATGGCATCTGTTCGGTTGAAGGTCTAACAAGAAACATGTATTTAATATCGAAACAATCAACAATAAAATTGCAACCCTCGACTTTGCCTTCTCACTCAATTAATTCAAGGCTCGAAGATATTGGTTCAAGTCCTCAAAAAAAAAACAAAAAACATATGTCAACTCAGGCAAACACTATATAGTTGACGCAAAAAAGTTGTTTCTCCATGCACATGTGGACTCATGAGGAAGTCTAATCGTATGTATAAAGTCGAAAAACATTTACAAGAGTGAAAACAGTCCGAACAAACCAGATAGTCACATAATGCCACACATTAAAACAAAACAGTGAACTGAATAGTTGCTTTTTGTTATCGCCGACCGTTTCCATATAGCAAACTGCTTACAGTTTTCTAGCAAACAGAAACAATACGAATTGTCATGACGGCACATTTCGTTATTGACAAAAACAGTCGCCCGCGACACAAAGCCTACAAACTATTTCTTATTTTGACAACACAGTTGCTGTTTTGTGGTGGTTTTGTCCTTTCGATTGAAATCCACCTTTAACTCGATATACAGGGTGTTAATTGAGTATGTACCATAAATTTAACAGACGATTGTTTACGTAATTTTAAGACGAAATGTTCATATAAACATGGGTTCGCAAATCCTCCGTTCTCAAGATACAGGGTGTTAAAATAAAAATAAAATAAAAGTTATTCGTAAATATCTTAAATATCCTTTACCTAATTTCAGTTGTAATTTGGCAGTGTTATTCATAACATTGGTGCGCTAATTTAGCCCGAACGTGATTCAATTTATTGAGTCCAGTGGCGTCTCGACCGGGATTTGAACGAATATTTTTGACTTAAAAATGTACGCCACTGACTTCTGTGCAATTTTTATTATTTCTTTGGATTGAACAATTAAAAAAACAACTTTTTTGTATCTTGAGTTTTTTCGTATCTTGCTTTGTTTTTCAGAAAAAAAAATCGACCTAATTGCTTATCCCTGGACCTCACAAGGAATAATATGAGGTTTCAAATGTTTCTTTTGGAAATTATTATTTCTACAATTTTTCTTTACTAATTATGTAAAAATAACAACAAATATTAAATAACATTAACATCTAGACTAACGAATTGCACTAAATTAAGTGTTGGAAATGGCCTCCTTCGGCTTCAATACAACCGTTCTAGCCGCCGCATCATTGAATTTCGCACTCTTCTGAAAATACCATAAATAATAATCAAGGGTTGCCTTGGAAAATGATTGCAGCATTTAATAAACAACTTGACAGTTGTTGTCAACTTCATAAGCTTTTAATTTATAATTGTTATAAAAAGTGTGTTTGGTGGTTATTTTCGAACCATTTTTGTGAAACATGGTTCAATTCACTAACAGTGAAATGGCAGATATGCATTTCTGTTATGGAATGGCTCACAGAATCTCAAATGCTGCAAGATGCATTTACCATGAAAGATTTCCTCAGCGTGTAGTGCCTAATAGAAGAACTTTTGTATGTCTCCATGCACGACTTTCTGAAACAGGCAGCTTTAAAAGATCGATGGTTGTCATTGGGAGGCCTGCAACGGTACGAACAGTTCAAATTGAAGAAGCTGTTTCAAATGAGATTGAAGTAAATCCTAATACCAGTACTCGGAAAATAGCTGAAGAACTATCACATGCAACGTATGCAAGCTCTATTGCCCAGAGATTTGTCTATAAGACTAGCTTTTTCCAATTGGTTACGCGGTAAAATAAGAAGAAATCCAGGTTTTCTAAGTCGAATATGGTTTACAGATGAAGCTTGTTTTTCTCGCAATCCAAGTATCAACTTCCACAACAATCACATTTGGACCGAAAACAATCCATACGCCTTGATAGAAAATAATTTTCAAGAACAGTTTTCTTTTGATATTTGGGTTGGAATTGTCGGTGACCATCTCATTGGGCCTCACTTTCTTCCACCTAGACTGAATTGGGAGAGCAGGCCCACATCCATGGCCATCTCGCTCCCCGAAATGAATCCCTTAGATTATTTTCTCTGGGGACACCTCAAAGCGTTGGTATACAAAAATGCTATTCAAAGTGAAGAGGATTTACGGAATAAAATCATTAATTCATGTGACATAATGAAAAATACGATAGGTATTTTCAGAAGCGTGCGAAATTCAATAATGCGGCAGCTAGACGGTTGTATTGAAGCCGAAGGAGGCCATTTCCAACACTTAATCTAGTGCAATTCGTTAGTCTAGATGTTAATGTTATTTGATATTTGTTGTTATTGTTACATAATCAGTGATAAAAAATTGTAAAAATAATAATTTCCAAAAGGAACATTTAATTCCCCATATCATTCTTCGTGAGATCCAGGGATATGCAATTAGGTCGACTTTTTTTTTCTTAAAAACTATGCAAGATACGAAAAAAATTCTGGAGACAAAAAAGTTGTATTTCTAATTGCGCAATCCAAAGACATAATAAAAATTGCACAGAAGTCAGTGGCGTACATTTTTAAGTCAAAAATATTCGTTCAAATCCCGCTCGAAACGCCACTGGAGCTAAATCGAATCACGTTCGGGCTAAATTAGCTCCTTAATGTTATAAATACCTTCGCCAAATTACAATAAAATTAGATAAATGATATTTAAGATATTTATTTCAACACTCTGTATCTTGAGAACGAAGGATTTGCGGACCCATGTTTATATGAACATTTCGTCTTGAAATTACCTTAAGAATCGTCTGATGAATTCATGGGTACATACTTAATTTTCATGATTATATATTAGAAAAAAATATAAAATAATTAATTAATTACTACCTTCAATAGATTTCAATAAAATTTATTTTTTAAGTGCACATCTTTCAAATTCTGTCCGTTAGACCCCAAGTATCATACCTTTTCGGAATCAGCTGGTTACGGATTATCTAAAACTGACACCAAATACAGGGTGTTGCATTTAAAAAAATACCGATGACGTCATCACATTAATATGAGTATTATGAAATTTTGTTGGTAAATGTAGAATATTGAATTTAAAAATCGACTTGTTTAAGGTTTTTGTAAAACGAACTTTGGTTTTGGAAATATCGAATTTATTCCATACTTTGCGGACACACTGTATACGTGGTATTAGCCGGGGAATATTTCAAAATATTAATCTATCCCAACTACCTACAAGTAGGGTGTGATAAACGTCTGTCGAAAAACAACTTCCCCGGCGTGGTAGGGGAGACTGGGGCAAGATGAGATAGCTAAGACAAAACTCGTTATACAGAGAAAATTAAACTTTTTAATAACATTCTTTAACGAAAAAGGTAACCATTATACATTTCTCTCTTATAATTAAACGTTGCACCATGCAAAATCACAGAACCAATCCCGACCGGGATTGAAATAATACATTAACACAGTTACTTACATGTCTGTACATCAGTTCTCTCTGCAACGCAAAAACGAGTTCTAACCTGTTCGCTCTACTTGGACACACTAGCGGAGAATGAAGTTCGTGCAAATGGCGCTGTCGCCGCTCCGAACACGAATACTATTCACGCACACAAGCTTACTACCCGTGCTGCCCCGAACTTCATCTTGCCCCAGTCTCCCCTATTAGCCGGGGAATATTCGAAATTATGTTGAAAGGTGAGTCAGGTGGAAAAGCAGACTGAAGAAATCAATGCACTGAATGGGAAGCTGACATTTAAAACGGAAATAGAAAAAACTGAGTAGATTTATGTTTATCTCCGTCGAATGTTGGGAATATCTAACGCAAATATAATATACTGGGGGACTCTAGAGAAAAAAATCAACATACAACATCCTAATATACCATATAAACATTCATGTGAAGATTAAGATAGATGAACTTGGACTTTCAGAAGAGACAAAACAGTCAAGAGTAGTTGAGAGCAGACAGTAGCGCGCCATTGTAGTAGATGTTGATATGGCAACGCTGTTTGTGAACGACAGTTTCTATGAGCATTGTGATGATATTAAAGTTCAATCATGTACTATCGCTACTTTATGTATCAGTGATTCATACATGTAGACATCTGATATATGTTACATGTACTTCAGACACAGATGTAGTTGTAGAAATGAAATCTGTATACCGGGTGGAAAGGAATTTATTGTAAAAGGCGCCATTCAGTTTTTTGTGGGATATGATATTCGTTCCAAGCTGTCAAAATATCCTACGTTTCATAACCAGGTATGCAGCACCAGGGTCACAAGGGCAATGAGGAGGCCGACTTTCTAGCCTCTGAATGCACATTCAAGGCTATGATCGGCCCAGAACCCTTCTGCGAGTTGCGGAAGCATGTATAAAGATGTCCATAAACTCATGGATACAAGCCGAATCGATAGATTGGTTGAATAAGCTCCAAGGAACGAGGCAGGCGGAAGAGTTCATAAAGAAATCATCGCCCAGATTCACGGACCTGCTAAACCACAACCGTAAGGTTATAAGGGTACTGGTGGGTACACTAAACTATAACAATTTTCAATTTTCAACGTCGCACTTGAAATTACCTACGGATAATCCTCTTACCAACTCTGCAGAGGCGTACCAAAATAATATTTTTATTTATTTAAACACATAGGTAATTACGTAAAAATTGTTATATCCGTGTCGACACGGATATTCCTTTTAAAAATGAATACTGGGCTACTTCCACTGTACGGGGTGACAATTACAGACAATCTGTTTTTCTCCTAACGACATAAACTTCCTCTTTCTTTGTACATTACTTGGACCTGCTACGGCATCCATCTTAATACTATAAAAATAATAAAATTCAATCATATTATTCAGCTATTTGTCAGCCGTTTACTTACCTCAAAAACTATTTTGAAGTTGATGTATTTTGAAAAACACTTTATTGTGAAATTTTCACTAGAATAGATTAACAAATCCGCAACACGTATTTCGCTGCACAGTAGCTTTTTATAATAATAATAATAAATGGCCTTTATTTTACGTGGCGGAGTTTAGCAAAGAGCTATTCTTCCACTCAATCACGTTTGAAAAAAAAAGAAACATTACAAAAAATAAATGGCAATTTCAGGACAATAGTAAAATGAAATACAAATGTTTATGTTTGGATCACTGTTGGCTGAGCAATTTTGTTTTAACTGTTCTTTTGAATAGCGGTAGTGATGAATTTTTCAAAGATTCACTGAATGAATTATACATTGTTACAGCATGATACGTAAAGGATCGTTCATAGATAGTGCTGTTATGATTTGGAATGTCAAAATTATTGTTAAATCTAAGGTTTCTTGAGTGTATCTGATGTCTGGAAAGGAGTTTTTTTATCAAATAAGTGGGTTGTTGTGTTTTTATCAGTTTGTGAATGAAACAGGCGAAATGCAATTCTCTTGTTTTGAATTTTCACCAATTAAGTTGATTGATGGAAGGGGTCACATGATCTCTGTAATTCAAGCTGAATTAGTATATTGCAGGCGTTCTGTACTTTCTGAATTCTTGCAGAAGTTATGGAATCGATACAGGCATGTTCACTAACAAACTGATTTCTACATACATTGTAACTTATATATACTTTTTGAAATATTACTATCTACCTAGAAATAAATAATATTCTAGGAATTAATTAAGAACAGTTATACCTGAGTTCAACTAACATTTATACCTGAGTTTAATGACTAGGTCAACTAATTATCTCACAATAAAATGTGAATGTGATGAAAATCAATGATATTGTATTTCGAAAAACAAGTATTGGTCAACTCTATCTATTTCAAAGTTAATAAATATAACACTCTATTTAATAAATATAATAAAATATATTTAATGAATACAAAACAAAGTCACCATCACAAGAAACAGAATACACTTCGCATATGCAGATGAGGACGCTTGATAATGAAGAAACCGAATGACTAGTTATGACATTTTAAGGACGCAAATATAATAGACCTGCGAAGTGTTGATCAGTTTACCGATGTTTCAAAGTATTTCATACCAAACTATGGTTACATTTTTTTCTGTATACGTAAAAGACACGTCAAATTTTACATTATGAAAATGATGAACAACTTCATAATTAAATTTACATAGTTCATTTCTTTTGAAATTTCTAAGAACATAACATGACCTTTAATCATAGTGATGTTTCGCAAAATATATACAAAATGTGATGCAAATTCTGAGTACGTTGAAGAGCGTCGTCATATGGATATGATAAATAACATGCATAAAAAATATAATTGACCACCAGACACTGGAAGGCACAAATGTCAGTCGGAAATAATAGAAATATCCGTCGTGGTATCCATCTGGATAGAAATGGTTTTCCGGTGTGTTTGCTAGATCCTTCTGACAGGTGAATGTTTCGAATTTTGATTCGAATCATTCATTTTCTTGGTGCATGTATTCTCTACTTGACATACCACTTGTTGTTTAAATCTATTTTGATGTTCTGAACAAGCACAGAACCAAAACATCCTGATGGTACAAAAAAAAAATACAGTTTTCAATTTATTATAACTTTACTTTCTGATTTCCCAGTTTCTTGTTCTTTGTCGTTTTCTTGGAGAGAAAGCATGAACAAACATTGGCCATAGGACGTTCTATGATGAGATGCACTACTAGACCAGCAACGAATGATTGAATTATGTCCAAAACAGCCGTTTTTATCTGAAATGACAAACACATAGTTTAGTATCCAATATGAGTATTATTCAACCAGTTTTATTTTTCAAAAATTATTTTGGAGCAATTTTGTTGATTGGTTAGGTAGTTTTTGGAATAGCTCCAATTTCGAATAGAACATTTTTTGAAATTTCAGATTTTGAATGAATATAAGATTTAACAAATCAATATGCCACTTTGTGATGTGAATAATGCCTTTGCCTTCGTTGCGTTAAAACTGACATCTGCCCTCTGTTTAGCGCCACCCCTGTCAAGGGAACCTCTACTCCTCCGTACTTCCCCCCCCATACAATGGGCGCATAACGTCGGCCATATGGAGGTAGCGGGGTAGAAGACCCATTTTCTTCATTTCCTACACAATACACTACGATATATACATACAATACTTCATAACATAATGTCCAACTGAACTAAAACAACAATTTTCTCTTTTAACTGTAGTTGAAAAATAAACATAACATATTCAATAAGCCCAATCCATGTACCCCAATGAACAGCACATGAATAATGGCACATTTCATCGGAGCTCTTCACAATTCGACAGAATCATGTCCCGCCCTGACTGGAAAGACCACCCCCTTAGAAACGACATGTCCATTCTGTAAGCTAGCAGCTTACCACCTACCCTCCCCTTTCTTTCCTCACCACATTGCCCGCCCAATCATTCACGAATCGTATTTATGTCCATCAGCATCATTTCCCCATCTGTCCTTCCTTTCCACTTTCGCCATCCAATCCTATCTCCGCTATCTACCAATCACGTGCTCTGTCGTTTCAGGCTCCCCATAGTCACAAGGACAGAGAACCTCCGGACTCAGGTTGAATCGTGTTTCCTGTGTTACTGCCATCATGTCCCCTCCTCCATGTAATCTGGGTACCCACTCCCCTCACGCTCCTCTCCTCAATCATCCGCTGAATCATTGCTACTGTTTCATTTCCCCACTCTCCCTGCTTTCGCTCGTTCTACTGCTATAGCAGAGTCACTGACTACTTTCAAGCTCTCATCCATACCCGACATGCTGATCACCCGCTCTATCGCAATCAGCTCTGCTTCGTTCACGCTGCTTTGATCGGTGATCCTTCCATTCCTTGTGGTCAATTCATCTTCTCTTCTCTCAGACGCCTAGCCAATTCCCATTCTTTCATCCTCCAACCTCGCCCTTTTGGGACAACTGATAACTGGTAAATCGCTCTCGAAGCAGGCCCAAAAAATCAATAAGAAGAAGAAGATCTCTGCAACTAGTCAGGTAATGTACTGTAAATACCCTATTGTGGGAATGGAAGATTCAAATCTATGAAACACTTGAGCTGAACATTTTATTTATATTTCCTGAAATGACTCAAAGTATTTCTATCGTATATATTCAACTTCCATTCCATGAGGTGAGAAGTATTTCAGAAAATGCCCTTTTTCGTACGTCTTTTCTTCTAAACTACTTATATGTGACATATGAAGTAATATTTCATTGTTAGATTGTCAAAACTGTTCTGTAAAGTATTCAGTTAAAATCATCACATATGAACAATTGATAACCTTATCGAAACCTTCTGAGGTGTCTTCTTAATGTTGACATTCTTTACTTTCTGAATCAAACAGGGCAACTGTGGGAGACAAAAAAGTTAAATGAAATTGATACATTCATGTGGAATCATCAAAGGCAAAAAGAAACGGTAATTTCTTTAATTCAAGTTGATATAGTTTGTATTTTTTTTTCAGTCAGCTCCTCAATATTTGCAGTTGAAGCAAGTTCAATAATACAAGAAAACGATAATAAATGAGAGGAAATAAATATTGAGGCGATGATATACAGTCAGCATATTCAGTGAGGAACCTTTATGATTCTTCTTCGGAAATGTAGAAGTCAGTATCTTTCACTCACATTTTGTTTTTATCTCATATTCCACAAGCATATGATAAATCTGAAAATTTGTCAACCAAAATATTTCGAAATGATCCCTCT
This sequence comes from Leptinotarsa decemlineata, assembly GCF_025532065.1. Classification (NCBI taxonomy): domain Eukaryota; kingdom Metazoa; phylum Arthropoda; class Insecta; order Coleoptera; family Chrysomelidae; genus Leptinotarsa; species Leptinotarsa decemlineata. The sequence continues at coordinate 5,207,583 of NW_027412573.1, read as the reverse complement.
AACAGGTTCATAATTTTCTGAAAGTTCTCATAAGAATTAGTATTCAAGTCTGCTGTTGTATATTGAATTGAATCAATTTTTGAACATACATATCCCATCTATTTGTACAGGAGCATGAAAAAACATCCTCTCAGAGGTATCTCAAAGGTGCGACTTCGTGTCCTCCTATTCGTAAAAAAAGACGTATGCCTTTCCACTCACAGGCGATTAGGTTGCAGTAGGTTATGTAATACCCGCTGTAAGTAGTCCCATTGTGATAAGAGAGTGCATATAGATTGTAATGACAAAGAGCTACATTGTATGCTACATAATTGCTCATATCTAATCTTTCAAGTGGAAATTCGATGGCAACATTTAATTCACCTCCAAATCTTTCTGTTGGAGATAATATTTTTGAACGAATTACTGAAATACGAGATTAAATGTGGATTGTAACCTGCACCTCGAACACGTCGGTTTTTTATCTCCATCCAAAGTTCCCTCTTTCGACAAGGAATCCAAGCATTGCGACGAATTCAATTGGCCAATTTTTTGTGATATGGGAAGTGACAAATCTCTGAAAGGATCAAAGGTTACTGATGAGTGTCACACAATCTGCGCACTTCATCGTGGATTTCAACTGGCTAAAAAAATCATTCACAATCTTGAGAGTCATACATCTTCAAGTATCCCAGTTCACGGGCAGTTTTTCGTCTTCGTTAAGATCAGTTTAGGTTTCTCATTAACTTCGTCAACGTCCTCGTGTGAGCTTTCAAAAAGATTAGGAAAGAATTTCTGGGCATCATGATGGGCATGGCCCACGAATCAAGGAGCAAAACTTTGAACCTGACTTTTTAGGGAGGCTGTGTATGTGTATACTACTCTATCAGATAAATCTTCTGACCACACTTCTTTAATAACTTTTGCGAACGCTTTGATCAAAGCATCTTCCATACTACAAATACTAGTATTGATATCTTTCATGTATCAATTGTTTCCTAAATGTCCCAGTAATCATCTCTGGTTTGATGAACACTGGAATATCCTATTCATGGAACACTGAGCCAGAGGGTATGGAGAATGTATCACTGATCTTATGTTTTCGGTATCACTATTTTTAGGGTTTCAAGGCCGCGGATCTTTGGAATTTCTTCCTGACGTTTCGCTGGCGCTGGTGCCTAGCTTTTTCAGAGGTTTGAACATCCTGAGGTGTTTTCTGATGACCCCAATGTTGTTATGTCATATATGTTATATGACCTCCATGTTGTTATAACTGTTGATACGTTCGCCACTGCTGTCTTTTCTGAATAATCACGGATGCGATGATTCTCCCCATCATTGCACCTGCGGGATAAGGTATTCGAAGTTAAACTGCTTGAAACTGAATTGAATGGATCAATGACAGATTTGAGTTTGGAGGAAGATTATAATTCCAAAACTTGCTCATATTTCTCTGCATCTTCTAAGAAAATCGGGAAATGGTCAATTTGTTCCGTTCATTTTTGGCGAATCACAGGAAATTTCGTTTCAATTTGTGAGTTCAATACATATTGAACTAAGAATGAAGATATACTCACCAGAATCTTATCTGATATATCTTCTATGCCTCCTTTGAGGAGGTGTCGCCCGAAAACTACGAAGAAGTGGATCATATACGTGCTGTATGACCACCTGGCTACAAACTCTGCTAATCTCCATTCGCATATCGATTTGACGATTCCTCCTGAAAACAAGTTTGAGTGTCAGAGCCAGTTTTCAGGTTTGTTGGTCATGGCCTTATACACGACGTTCAGTCTACAATTCTGGTGCACATTATCAGAAACAATGAGAAATTGCACAGAGCTGAAGATAAGTGCTCTATAACTAGTTTGTTCTACGACTTTGGTAGATATTACCACTAACAATGAGGCAATGGAGAGAGCTATACTCGTAGCACTATCACTGGTAGGAGCCTTTGCCTTTGATAATATCCACCGCAGCCGTAGTCCGAACGTCAAACATGAAAACCTGAAAACTTCAACAGATCTCGGAAATAATCAGGCTACACTACTGCAAAAAATAAACTCACCACCCATTCTGCTGATCATGCCGAACATCCCTATCGCGATTCCTAAAGAAAACAGTGGTTTCAAAGTGGGTCCCAAGAGTGCAGTTGTCAGTCTCGAATATTCAAAAAGTGTGCCGTAGACAGCGATGGTCGGTAGACCAAAAAATAGCAGCAACCACAAACAAGATACTACCTAAAAACGAAAAATCAGTTCAATAATTATTTTCAAAGGCGAATATCTAGACTTGCATGGATATAGAAATATCTAGTCACAACTCTCCTACACTACATAAGGAAATATAGAACAAGTAATGAAACTTTCGAATCATATTCCAAAAGATACAGATGTATTTTCAGAATGGTGGTAGGATATCCCAGCAATAATACATCAACGGATGCATAGCCATAGCAACAAACATTGCCAAAGAAACTTGAGAACCCAACCTCTTCATGGAGTAAATTAATAGTTATCGTTGTTCCATAGAAAAATAGCCATAACGATTTCCTGACGACGGTAAACTGGTTAGCGAAACGCGGGTCGAGAAACCGTAATTTTTGTTCTGGTGTGTGGAAAGTGTTTGCAATAGATTCATTTCACGCCAGAGGTTCCAGTACGAACTATCAAAAATATTTTAGTTTATATCTTGCCACACAAATATTATACTTTCCTGATGAAAAATATAACTGTGAAATATAACTAGCACTTTGATGAAGTGAGGTCGATGCGGCGGCGGCTCGTCAGAGGAGGCAAGGGAGGCTCAGCCTCCCCATAAAATTTGAGGCTATTCATGGCAATAAATTAAAAAATATTGACAAATAATTATGATTATTTTTTCTAAAAATGCTTGGGTATCATTATTTTACCATTATTTTTATTATAAATACATAATATGCCCGAAAAAACACTACCGCTCACTACATAGTACGTACCACACTGTATCCTGCATCAACAAACCTCAAACGTACCGCCCATGAACGAATAACGAATAAACCATCAACCCGAAATAGTAAATGCCATACGTTGCAAGGGGGCCAAGCCTCCGACCGTTTTAAAAAACACAAGCTTCGCCAGGCCGATCCAACCAACGAAATACGTTCCGATTTGTACTTTTGGTTGCAGAAAATATAGCGTTGGAGGAGGCTAGCCTCCAGTTGGTCTCCGTTAGCGTGTGGCTGCATTTGTTTTTCATTTAATTATTCGGACGGGATGCCGTGACAGACCGGGACAGAAAAATATTTCAATAAATCGTTCAAGTGTTTTTTGATAGTATTTGTTATTTGTGTATTGTATTATAGCAGTGCTTTTTGGTGTTTTTAATGTGTTTTCTTTCAATTCAAAGGTGTTTTCAGGTTTTCACTCCTTGTTAAGTTTTTTCTCCATTTATTACGGGTAAGTTGGACGAAAATAAAAAATCTGAAGATATAGTCGATTGGTTGCTGACAAATAATTTTGAGTCTTTATCTTAGGATAATAAATTTCACATCATTGAAAATCGGGGAAGGCCTCAACCCAATTTGATTTCAATTGAAGCGTCAGATAATCGACAAAGGATTTAATATTAGTTGGTACGAAAAATGCGATTGATTAACCGGCTCCATTAAACGAGAAAAACTTTTATGTTGGCCCCGTGTTTTATTTTCCACCACCGCTGTTTTCTTTCTAGTAATCACGAATACAATGATTCTTCCCATCACTGGACCAACGGAATGAGAAATTTCAAGTTGATTTTCTTGAAACTGAATCAGATATATTCATGGTGGTTTTTTCGAATTTGGGAGAGAAATATAATTTCAGAACTTGTTTATGTTCCTCTGCATCTTGTGAGGCAATTGGGAAGTGATCAATCTGCTCACTCCATTTTTCAATGTTCATAGGAAGTTCTAAATTGATTTGTGGGTTCAGAAGTATTTCATCTAATTTTTGAGTAGACGAAAGAGTACCCAATATCGATGTGGCCTTACCCCTTTGAATGGCAATACTGATTCGTTGAATTAAAAATGAACAGACTCGGTTGTCATTGATAGAATTCGTCGTTCTTCTACCAATTTCATTCAACAATTCAGAAGCAGGAGATCCAAAAACACCAAAGGTTTCAATAGCAACAGAAAAGAAACAGTAGGAACTTAGCAAAGTGGAGTGTTTCCGAAATTTTGATTTTTCTGCAAGCATAGCAGCTGCACCAGTGGAATTAGACGTAGCGTTAAGGTGTGAAGCTGGAACTGTATCCACGCAGGTGGACTTTAAATGACATTTTTCTAGATGATCTAAAAATCAGTTCCGAATCAACTACTACATTTTCAGACATTCCCTGAACTGTATTCGCTAGAACCTCTTTTGCTCTGACCCCGAATTTGAATTTTTCGAAGATATTCATGTAACGAATTGACTATATTCAAAACACTCACTTTACTAGAGGCAAAAGTATGATTTTTGTAACGGTGGAATAAATTTCCAAACAAGAGACCAACTCCGTAACTTCCAAAGTTTATGTAGAGGGAAGTATACAAAACATACAGGTCGTACGAAGACATCAAGAGTTCTAAGGGCAGGTATCTGAAAAAATAATTTGAAGTAATAACTAAAACGCTCGCCAGTCAATAATTTTCGAATACAAATGTAATAGAAACCTAGGAAAGTGAGAAAAGTAACGGTTCCTTCACTTCCCAAACAATTATATTAATTTTCTGAAAACTTGTATACGTGAACTGTTATCTATTTGGATGTATCAGTTTCGAACATATTCTTCTGATGGGTAATAAAAATTTGGAAACTATAAAACATGCTTGAAACACGAATGAAAATTTTGAGCCTGGCAGCGAAAGAATTATAAAAAAATACATTTTTTGAGACTCGATAAAACGACCTGTGAATTTGGAAAAATCGAATTGTATAAAAAAAAATAAAAGAGTACTCACTGTGCATAGTACGGATATGCTACTGGTAGGTTGTGGTAATAAATCAAGCAACAGCTTATAGACCAGAAAAAACCAATGAGACAAACAATCATCTTCTGTCCAATATCAAATTTGAACATCAAGTAGTATGTTACCAAGGATAACATACGTAGTGATCGATATTGGCTTGTCGGATCACTACGGTCAGCAAATGAATTATGTGTGTGATTATGATAAATCCCTAACACAATATATTAAAAGTAAAAACTATAGCAAAGGCAACATTGAAATGCTAGTAAATTACCTGAAAGCTGAAAAGTGGCGGGACTCCTATAATGCTGTCTCGAGCGAGGATAAATATAATGCGTTTTATGAAACATTTTTATATTACTATAATATTTGCTTCATTGGTCCAAATAAAAAACGTAAAAATATTTCTAAAAAATGGGTTACAGCTGAAGTGACTGCTGCAAAAAACAGATTGCTCTTTCTGCACTCTTACTGTAAAAAATATCCATCTGATAATAATAAACAAGCTTACAATGAGTACAAAAGAGTGTACAATCTTCTATTAATATCAGCTAAACAAGCTCATAATCAAAAATTCTTGGATGAATCAAATAATTATAACAAAGCTGTATGGCAAGTTATAAATCGTGAAGCTGGCAGAACCCAAAAAAAGGTTTATCCCAATGACATATCTGTAGACAGGTTAAACTCTTTTTTTGTAGAAAATGCTGAAAGAATGATTCAGAAAATACCTAAATCCCCGATTGACTCTGAAACTTTACTCTCTAATATGAAACTTAATTCTACACAGTCTCTATTCATTAAACCAGTCACTCCAGATGATGTGAGAGTAATAATAAACGGTCTTAAAAATAAAAAAACTGAAGATCTTGATGGTATAAATATTTTTATTATAAAAAAATGTGTATTATGGATTATTGATCCCCTGGCTGATATAATAAACTCCTGTATATCACAAGGTCACTTTCCTACTAAACTAAAAAAAGCTAAAATCATCCCTATTTATAAGAAAGGAGATCCATCTCAACCAATAAATTTCAGACAAATATCAATACTACCTTCGTTTTCAAAGATCTTTGAAATAGCAATCTATAGTAACTTAAACAGTTATCTTAATATGTTTAATACAATAATACCTCAACAGTTTGGATTCAGAAAAGGTGTTTCAACTTCTGATGCTATTCTTTCTTTAACCAAATTTATTGAAAATTGCTTTGAAAACAATCAACATTGTATAGGATTATTCACTGACTTATCAGCAGCATTTGATTGTGTTGATCACTCAACTTTATTGAGTAAACTCAATTATTATGGTGTTCGGGGAAACACGCTTGACCTATTCTCCTCTTACTTATGCAACAGAACTCAGACTGTTGAATGTAATAATGTAAGAAGTAATCCCCTTGAAATAATGAGGGGTGTGCCTCAAGGATCAGTTTTGGGACCATTACTCTTCCTAATTTATATCAACGATATGACGTCTTCTATTACCTATCATAATACAGCAACAGTTCTCTTTGCTGACGATACTACAATCAGTGCTAGTATTGATAGACGGGAGGATCCCGAAATTGCCCTTGAGGCAATTATGAATCAAGCCAAAACATGGTTCTCGGCGAATGATCTCTTACTGAATGAAACAAAAACTGTAACTCTTAATTTTGATTCGAGAGCCTTAAACAACAGCTGTAATTATACTTCCACCAAATTTCTTGGTATTCTAATCGATAGTCACTTAAACTGGTCTGAACACATAAGTACTCTCTGTAACAAACTTGCTAAATGTGTATTTGCAATAAAAAAAATTCGAGAAGTAGTCAATCAAGAGGCTGCTCTTACCACCTACTTTTCTCTGTTTCATTCTCTTCTTCGCTATGGTATATTAGCCTGGGGAAACTCAGCTCAATCACATTTAATGAGAGTATTTATCCTACAAAAATCTGCTGTACGAAAAATTGTCAAAGCAAATTGGGACTCGAGCTGTAAAGTAATATTCCCAGCTCTGAAGATCATGACTTTATATGCCGTCATTGTATATGAAAAATTACTATATGTCAGGAAACATATTAATGAGTATTCAGCTCATTCTGATGTTCACGCCCATGACACCAGGTCAAAGAACAATCTGATAGAACCACAATTGAGGTTGCAAAAGACGCAAAAAGTGGACACTTACCTTTTCAATGCCCTACCCATCCATTTTCGCAACTTACCGTTTAAAATATTTAAGTACAAATTGAAAAACATACTGACTGAGCATTGTCTTTATAGTATTGACGATTTTACTAAAATAGCAACTGATAAACGTATTTTCTTGTAACTTGAAATTGTTATATTTAATTGTAGTTTGTATTATTGTGTGTAGTTTGTATTTTATTAACTGACTGGTCCATAAAATGTAAATTTTTTTAGCGACTCAAAATAAATATTATTATTATTATTATTATTATTATTATTATTATAACACATAGAACTGAATGTCATTTGCTAGGTACCAGAGCCCTAGGTTACACTAGAAAAAAAAATAAAGAGGTTTTAGGTCTCGAAAGGAGTTGAATACATTTCAAATAGATAGATAGATAGATTGTATTTAACTACTTTATAATATTTGTTTGAAGATGATTGACAATGTTTCATGATGAATTTCACTAGTTCGGACTTTCATTGTCTACTACATAAAATGATTTTTTTCACGTATAGTCAGTGGGCATACTTGAAGACTGGCTATAAATCAAATCATCTAAAAGAACAATTCGTTCAGGCCAGCCTCAACACCCTACACAGTAGGTTAATGGACTGACACCTATCAGAAAACAACTACTCCCCTGGCTAATACCACGAAGGGCGTTGGATTATATCCGACAGGTGTCAGTGCAGGATTCTTCACTGAAGTTATTCCTGCATATGCTGTTGGCGATACAACTGCCGCAATAGATTTTCAATTATTGGAACACACTTGCAGACCGGTTTCGGGCTGTTTGGCCACTCGTCAGTGCAAGGTAGTGTATATCATCAACATAAAGTCGATGATTTCCGATAATTGAAAATCGAATTCCGTCAGAGTATCATTCCTCGAACTAAGCTGAAGACTACAACAAACAACAGGTTTGTCGTCGCTCCATCTGCCTGTGAACGAGGTAACCAACTGCATATCCAAATTTGCCCAATTCCTCGTAAAAGGAAAGAAATCTTTCACGTATAGTCAGTGGGCATACTTGAAGACTGGCTATAAATCAAATCATCTAAAAGAACAATTCGTTCAGGCCAGCCTCAACACCCTACACAGTAGGTTAATGGACTGACACCTATCAGAAAACAACTACTCCCCTGGCTAATACCACGAAGGGCGTTGGATTATATCCGACAGGTGTCAGTGCAGGATTCTTCACTGAAGTTATTCCTGCATATGCTGTTGGCGATACAACTGCCGCAATAGATTTTCAATTATTGGAACACACTTGCAGACCGGTTTCGGGCTGTTTGGCCACTCGTCAGTGCAAGGTAGTGTATATCATCAACATAAAGTCGATGATTTCCGATAATTGAAAATCGAATTCCGTCAGAGTATCATTCCTCGAACTAAGCTGACTATACGTGAAAGATTTCTTTCCTTTTACGAGGAATTGGGCAAATTTGGATATGCAGTTGGTTACCTCGTTCACAGGCAGATGGAGCGACGACAAACCTGTTGTTTGTTGTAGTCTTCAGCTTAGTTCGAGGAATGATACTCTGACGGAATTCGATTTTCAATTATCGGAAATCATCGACTTTATGTTGATGATATACACTACCTTGCACTGACGAGTGGCCAAACAGCCCGAAACCGGTCTGCAAGTGTGTTCCAATAATTGAAAATCTATTGCGGCAGTTGTATCGCCAACAGCATATGCAGGAATAACTTCAGTGAAGAATCCTGCACTGACACCTGTCGGATATAATCCAACGCCCTTCGTGGTATTAGCCAGGGGAGTAGTTGTTTTCTGATAGGTGTCAGTCCATTAACCTACTGTGTAGGGTGTTGAGGCTGGCCTGAACGAATTGTTCTTTTAGATGATTTGATTTATAGCCAGTCTTCAAGTATGCCCACTGACTATACGTGAAAAAAATCATTTTATGTAGTAGACAATGAAAGTCCGAACTAGTGAAATTCATCATGAAACATTGTCAATCATCTTCAAACAAATATTATAAAGTAGTTAAATACAATCTATCTATCTATCTATTTGAAATGTATTCAACTCCTTTCGAGACCTAAAACCTCTTTATTTTTTTTTCTAGTGTAACCTAGGGCTCTGGTACCTAGCAAATGACATTCAGTTCTATGTGTTATAATAATAATAATAATAATAATAATAATAATAATATTTATTTTGAGTCGCTAAGAAAATTTACATTTTATGGACCAGTCAGTTAATAAAATACAAACTACACACAATAATACAAACTACAATTAAATATAACAATTTCAAGTTACAAGAAAATACGTTTATCAGTTGCTATTTTAGTAAAATCGTCAATACTATAAAGACAATGCTCAGTCAGTATGTTTTTCAATTTGTTTCAGTTGAAACCGGGTCTCCCTGGATGAACTTCTGTACAATCTTTTACCTTAGTTTCATTGGTATTTTTGTGAAGTATACTTCAAAGAAGCCTCATTCTGCCTAGTTAATTTTGAACTCGATATTTTTTTCATTTTGTATCTGTCTCATTCTACAATAACGATTACCTACCAGGTGGAGTTACAATTTTTCACATATAGTCGGTGGGCATACTACTCTCCTGGCTAATACCACAAAGGGCGTTGGATTATATCCGACAGATTTCAGTGCAGGATTCCTCACAGAAGTTATTCCTGCATATCGACCCATCTGCCCACACAGGCAGATGTTGTTTGTTGTATGCTTCAACTTAGTTCAAGGATTGATACTCTGAAGGAATTTGATTTTCAATTATCGGAAATCATCGACTTTATGTTGATGATATGCACTACCTTGCACTGACGAGTGGCCAAACAGCCCGAAACCGGTCTGCAAGTGTGTTCCAATAATTGAAAATCTATTGCGGCAGTTGTATCGCCAACAGCATATGCAGGAATAACTTCAGTGAAGAATCCTGCACTGACACCTGTCGGATATAATCCAACGCCCTTCGTGGTATTAGCCAGGGGAGTAGTTGTTTTCTGATAGGTGTCAGTCCATTAACCTACTGTGTAGGGTGTTGAGGCTGGCCTGAACGAATTGTTCTTTTAGATGATTTACATAAAATGATTTGAAATCCCTGAAACAACTAAAAAAGAAGAATTGAAAATGGATAGCTGAAAATGACAATTATATTAACCAAAATAAACCTGAAATGAGATAATAGTGAAATAAAATAGTGAAGTAAAAATAGAACAATTGAATGAATGAAAATAAAGGAATGAAAAAAGAAAATAAAAATAAAAAGTGGAGAGATTCCAAATCACGTTAGTTCACGACGTTTCGATTGTTAGTATCTACAATCGTCTCCGGGTGATGACTGGACTGATTCCTCCGAGAGATGACCTAGGTCGTTCGAGTACTTCCACTCATCCCCGCTTTCCATTTTCCGCTTCACCAGAAACCGGAAAATCCTATATTGGTGAAACTAAGAGGCCATTGAATGTTCGCATTGCCGAGCACAAGAAACACACACAGCGAGAAGAAACTAGCAAATAGGGAATAGCAGACCATGTTTGGACCCATCAATACAACATCGAGCAGTCCCAAGCTGAAGTCTTGCACAGAGAGGAACATTGGTTTAGGAGAAAATTCAAGGAAGCTGCATACATGTTGTCCAACAACGTATCCAGCCAAGCCAGCGTAGAAATACGCAACATATGGAAACCCATCATCAAGTGAAAAATGGCCAACTTCCGCCAAAACGGTCATCTCCCACGGAACCAGTGAAGCGGAAAATGGAAAGCGGGGATAAGTGAAAGTACTCGAACGACCTATAAATAGTCATCTCTCGGAAGAATCAGTTCAGTCATCACCCGAAGACGATTGTAGATACTAACAATCGAAACGTCGTGAACTAACGTGACTTGGAATCTCTCCACTTTTCATTTTTATTTTATTTTTTCATTTCTTTATTTTCATTTATTCAATTGTTCTATTTATACTTGTATTTTATTTCACTATTATTTCATTTCAGGTTTATTTTGGTTAATATAATTGTTATTTTCAGCTATTCATTTTCAATTCTTGTTTTCTAGTTGTTTCAGGGATTTCAAATCATTTTATATAGTAGACAATGGAAGTCCGAACTAATGAAATTCACTTTACAATATGTTTTTTTGTAGCACTTCAAAAAAGAAAGTCCGATAAAAAATTTTTTCACAAAATTTGACAGCAAATACAGTAAAAACAGGAATTTGAGAATTGAGTTACAATATGTTATCAAACTATCACAGCAGAGGTGCGGAAATGCGTTTGGCTTGGCAATGCGCAATGTAATCCTCAACAGTGTGAAAACAATATTTCAGGAGATACTTTCTTAATTATTTCTTTAAGGCATTAATACTCAATTTTTTTAAATTTGTGTTGAAAATCTCATAGTTCAGTGAGTTCGACTGTGAAATATTTTTTAAAGAATTTATGGTTAGTGATTCAACGGTCAATTCAACAGTAAAATTGTTTTCAGTAGGGAAGGCCCCAGTAGAGACCTTCCCCACTTCTCTACTCTTGTCATCACTTTGTCAACCAATCAGAAACCGCTGCGCGCATGTCTGATTTTGTGAAAACTATGAGATTGGAGTTTTCACGACTTTTCCATTTTTGAGGGAATTTCGAGGAAACTTTGAGAGGGTGTAAAAGCTTTTTCATCTATAGGAAATTCTGAGGGGATTTTGACGAGGTTCTGATGGGATTCTTAGAACTTTTCCACTTCTGAGAAAATTTTGACGGAAGTTTGGGAGTATTTTGAGGGCTTTCTCATTTGTGAGGAAGGCGTGAAGGAATTAGAAAGCCCTCAAAGTTTCCTCAGACTGTCCTCACGAATGGGAGAGTCCTCAAAATCACTCAGAATTTTTTCAAATTCTTATCGAAATTTCCCCCGATATTTTCACAAAATCAGACGTGCGCCCGGCGACTTCTGATGAATTTTCTCAAATTTCTATCGAAATTTTCCCCGATATTTTCACAAAATCAGACGTGCGCGCGGCGACTTCTGATTAATAGACAATTTAACAATTTGGAGACGAAATAAGTGAAGAAGTAGCTGAACGAATCGCCTTTCAGATACTGTAATCAGTAACAAAAAGTTGTTATATCTATTACCGATATTGTATACTGATAGTTCTATGAGTGACATTATTCATGGCTTAGGTTAATGAAAAAATCAGGTCAAGCCTACTGTTGAACGAAAATTTAGTTTCGACATTGAGTCGGGATGATCCAAACTGTTAATTGGTTTGAAACATTCATCGAACTGTTGTAACGTGCTGCTTGGACGAAACTATGATCATGATTGTGTGCCTTCATCCTGTCATGTTTTGTGTCATTTGTCTCATTAGAGACAGTTTTCGTAAAGAAAATTTTCACTCCAAGTGGAAGGAACTAATTAGAACTCCTTCTATAAAACAAATATAACAAATTATATTGCAGTCAATTGAGATTCTTTGTCAGAAGACATGTTGCAAAATCCTCAACTCGATAAGTGTTTCACAAAAAGGTTTCATTTGAATGATAATTCTATTTCAGTATTCATTTCATTATCACGCCCAAGTGCTTGAATTATTTCTCAGACGAGAACTGGAATGATCAAAGTTGAGGTTTTTTGAATGGTTTCTGCATTGATTTGAGAAGAATAATTATTTATTCTTTTTTCTCAAATTCCTCTGCTTCCTCCATCCCAATAATCCACTCACGTAGTTGTGAGTACACTAACACCTCATTACAGTTCGTTTGATATTTTTTACCAAATCATAGAATTCAAACTTTTCGATAGGCTATGAACATCACCGCATTTATGAAGTTTTTTATTTGATTCACCTGAATAATCTAAAATTGAAAGTTAATCTTTGCTAATACATGCAAAAATGCAAATGCTTCATTCGATAAATAGATTCAGGTCAAAGATGAATTTGGAATTGCACGAGTTTCACAACTTGATAACCTCAAACTCGAAAAGAGGGGCTAATAGATTCTGGTGAGAGGGAAATTAATTTCATGTTGTTAACAGAATTAGAATATTTGCCTGTAATTTGTTATTCAACGGTATCCTCATTTTCATAATATAAAACGCTAAATGATTACCATTTCAGATGACTTGAATATATTGTTTATCAGAAGTAATGAAGCCCACCAATTTTTCTGGCAAGCATTGTAGTCCATTTCGAAGGATTCAATGGGTGGTGGAGCAACCAACACCTTTGTCCAGTTGCTCATCTCGAGGCAGATAACGAACGCCAAGCAAGAAAATAACCTGCGAAAATTTAATGAAAATAATTATGTTGAAAGTTTTCAGTAGAAGTGGAAATTAGGTCGGAATGGCGCGAAATAGGCTATTCTGATCATATTTAAACAATGATAAACAAAGAAGGCTCAGGATGTGGAGTATACTCCAGATCACTAAGCCTAAGAATTAAGTGGGGAATAGGAAAAAATACCAGCGTTGTCCAAACAGAACTAGCTGCTACCTCAATGGCCACAAAAAAATAACCAGGAAAGGAGTTTTTGGCAAAAACATAACAGTCTGTACTGACAGCAGACAAGCCCTATCAGCCTTGAACAGACAACGTATAACCTCAGGGTTAGTACCATAGTGCCACCAAGATTTAGCCAAAGCCTCGGTAGATAATAACATTACCCTGAGGTGGGTCAAAGAGCACAACAGGAGTGAAGGTAATCGCATTGCCGACTCTTTAGCCAAGGAAGCGGCTGGCCTAAGAATTTTAGGACCCAGTGACACTTACGGCCTGATGACTTCGACAATTGCAGAACTAGCCAAATATAACACCCATGCTCAATCCCTAAAGAGATGGGATAAAATCAAAGGATGCAATCTTGCCAGGATCACCCTGGACGACCCTGGGAAGCTGGCGCCAAAGAAATATCTGGCGATGACCAGGAAGAATCTACGCTTAACAGTAGGATTTCTGACAGGCCACTGTCAACTAAGGAAACACCTCCATAATATGGGGCTAGTGGACACACTTCTATGCAGGATGTGTGAACAGGAAGATGAAACTATCAGGCATGTCCTGTGCGAATGTCCTTAGTTATCGTCAATAAGAGAGTGTGTGTTCAGCGAGTCTTGGCCTGCACCTGCCGATATAAAGGAGATGTCTTCAAGTGACCTTTCCACCTTCCTGGAAAGGATATGATGTACGATGACCTGGGAGAAAAACTGCTCGGGAGTATGTACAATGGGTCACATGTGGCCCTCCCTACTCTACAGATACAGATATAGAACATGTGATGTTTCTTGAGTACGAAGCATTACTATCAAATACGACTCAGTGTGTATTTTTAAACATTCAAATGACTTTATGACTCAGCAGCCAACTCGTTCGATTCGTGAGCGACATATAATATCTGCTATTCTGAGCGGTGACAGATTCAACAAATCAACAGTTATGAAAATCCGTCCAGCATTGTTTTTTTTAAGGAAAAAACACAAGCATAATCAGCGATCAACGTTGGATTTGAATTGCTGGAGACTGAATTCGTTTGGGAAAATGTTCTCAGGAAGTTAATTTCACATAAATGCAGTTCTCCACTTGAAAGAGTTCTTGAACAGTGAAGTTCGAAGTATACTGAGTTGGGCCCCAAAACGATGAGCAGCCACAGTCCACAGTCGAGTATTTCTGATATGTACCGCCTTTGGTGGAATCAAATGTACCAAGTCGTTTAAACACCTCCTCTGAAAGCATCTATGAAGTATAGACAAATTTCCAACCTAGTCTTCGATGTTCCAGACTATAAAGGTAGCAAGTGATGTTTTTGCCTCCAGTCAAGCGGATGGCTCTATTCTGGATGGAATCCAGCAGCTTCAGTTTATGCTTAGGAGCGGAGCTCCATAAATGTGAACAATACTCCAGAGAAGGTCTGATCTGAGCCTTATAAAGCATCTAATGTTGCTGAGGTGTGTACATTTTTCTGGTTCAGAACAATGTGTCAAGCTTTTGAAAAGCAGCCTTTGCAGAAAGCGCAATTGTCTTTCTGGAGAAAACCGATGCCTGGGTTTTTGTGGCAACGAATTGAACCTGGTTACTTCCATCCCAATTTTGAATCACCTCTAGATCCTTATTAAGATATGCAAACTAATGTCGTCGGTGAAGATGTGCATACACAGCAAATGTCCAGGAATCAAAATGGAATGTCGAGCCAAGGGTGCTGTCGTCAGTATTATCAGATGAATATATTTTTTCTCAAATACTTCAGTATATCTTCAACATCAACAACACGATCAGTAACATTTGATTTCTATTATACTACGTACCTCATATATCTTCCAATCATCTTCTTGATTACAAACTGGAGCGTTACTTTTCCATTCTTTTCCACATGGTTGTAAACCATTTTAGCTGTCAACCACCCTGATATCATGAAATTCGTTTGTACTAAAAGGAGCAATAGATTCACGATTGCTCTTGTCGACATATTCACATAAAACTGAAAAGAAAGCAATAGTCAAAGAGTTGAAAAATTCAGATTGAATTGATGAGTTTTTCTCATCCTTCATACCTTATTCCCCAGTTGCATTTCACTAGTTCGGAATTTCAGTGTCTACTATATAAAATGATTTGAAATCCCTGGAACAACTTATAAAGAAGAATTGAAAATGAATAGCTGAAAATAACAATTATATTAACTTTTTTTCGCTTGATGATGGGTTTCCATATGTTGCGTATTTCTACGCTGGCTTGGCTGAATACGTTGTTGGACAACATGTATGCGGCTTCCTTGAATTTTCTCTCAAACCAATGTTCCTCTCTGTGCAAGATCTCAGCTTGAAACCACTCGATGTTGTATTGATGGGTCCAAACATGGTCTGCTATTCCTAATTTGCTGGTTTCCCCTCGCTGTGTGTGTGCAGACCATGTTTGGACCCATCAACATAACATCAAGTGGTCCCAAAATGAGATCTTGGACAGAGAGGAACATTGGTTTGGGAGAAAATTCGAAGAAGCCGCATACATGTTGTCCAACAACGTATTCAGCCAAGCCAGCGTAGAAATACGCAACATATGGAAACCCATCATCAAGCGAAAAATGGCCAACTCCCGCCAAAACGGTCATCTCCCACGGAACCAGTGAAGTGGAAAATGGAAAGCGGAGATAAGTGAAAGTACTCGAACGACCTATAAATAGTCATCTCTTGGAGGAATCAGTCCAGTCATCACCCGAAGACGATTGTAAATACTAACAATTGAAACGTCGTGAACTAACGTGACTTGGTATCTCTCCACTTTTCATTTTTATTTTCTTTTTTTTTTTCATTTCTTCAGTTTTATTTGTTCAATTGTTATATTTTCACTTGTATTTTATTTCGCTATTATTTCATTTCAGGTTTATTTTGGTTAATATAATTGTTGTGCTCAGCTATTCATTTTCAATTCTTCTTTTTTAGTTGTTTCGGGGATTTCAAATCATTTTATATAGTAGACAATGGAAGTCCGAACTAATGAAATTCATCATGAAACATTGTCAATCACCTTCAAACAAATTATTTCCCAGTTGTTTCTCTATGATATCATATGTTTCAGAAACAGTGTGTAATGATGAATTAATGTCAGAATTTGTAACAATTGACAAATATCCTACAGTACTGGTGTTTGGGAAAATAATTTCGGCTGGAAATATTCTATATTCTTATGATTTGGACAAATTAATGAAAAATCTCTCTTCATCCTACTGTAATAATGGAGGTTTTGAAGGATTTTTGTTATTTGTTAGACTTCGTATCTTTCACTAATGATTCGAAATTGTCACTGATGATTATAACGATAATCTCTGTCTGTAAAACCTGACTCACTCACCTTTTCCACATAATTTTCATTTGTCACATAACCTAGAAGACCTCCTGTTAAAGTGTGTCCAACTATCACTAAAGCCATCGTGTATGTCCGCACTCCTTGCAAACATTTCATCTGGTTATATTCTGGGTCAGTTATAGGCTTTTTCAGGTTCCTCCATTGATTTACAATCGAGAAATATGAAAAGAATTTTCCACCTAGAGAATATTCCATCAGTTTACCGAGTTTAAAATGTATAAATATCCCTAATTTTCGATATTTTGCAATAAAATATATTTAATGCTTGCGATATGATGATATGAAGTTTTGGATTGCTCAGTTTGAAAAAATTTGGATCATGTAAGTTCCTTGTTTGCTGAATTATGAATAATTGATGTGTATTTATCGTTTGTGAAAATCATAAAGTACCTTTAAATTGAGACATACCCATTTTTGATGGCTCATGTGATTGTCCCAAATCTATCTTTGTTGCATAACCCACTAGGGTTAGGTAGCCAATCAATATTACCCTGAAATCGAATGTGATCAATTAGAAATCAGTTAGGAATCAAACGTTAAAATTAAGACCTCTTTAGTCGTCAGCTTGCACAATCACAATACAAAGCTCCAAAAATGTTCTCACCTGATAACCATTTTTTAAAGAAAACTTTGTTATATGAATCATTGAATCAATTTTATCACCTGGATAACGAGACTTTTCAACAACATTTGTTTGGAAGTACAATTATCTGGAACACACCTTCGAAATATGAACAGAGTATATGTAAATGACCTAACTCTTATTTTCACACGGTTTATATTAGCTTCACCTGTATGTATGTATGTTTATTTGTATGTATGTTTGTTTGTTTGTAAGTTTCAAGCTCAGGATCTGTATTGACAGAATTATCTACATTATTGCTGGATCTATTCGCTGGCAGATGGCGCTATACGTAACCTCCTTGATATTTCTTGATCTATTCGCCGGCAGATGGCGCTGTACGTAACTCTTGACATTATTGCTTGATTTATTCGCGGGTAGATGGTGCTGTACGTAACTCCTTGATAATTTGTTCAAAAGAAAATCAAAATAAATAAATATGGTTTGAAAAAACTAAAAACACGCTTTTAAAGATCATCGAACGAAAAAGTTAAAAATAAATATAGTTTAAAAATCTGAAAAACACGCTTTTGAAAAACATCGAACTGAAAATGTAAAAACATTTTATAATATATTAGACAATGGAAGTCCGAACCGATGAAATACACCACGAAACATTGTCAACCACCTTCAACGAAGCTGGAGAGCCATACACAAAAATGAAACGACAAGCCATAGCATCGAAGTTTGGTCAGCAATCCCCCATGATACACACAGCTCTTGACTCTCCATGTTTTCCGATTGCGTTATTTCAAATATGGGTGACATATGTTTGTTGATCTTTGTTTCCGAAAGCCATATTCATGATCGCTCAAGATGTTAAAGCCTTCCAAAAATTTAAGGTCATGGTGGTTTGCGGCTTTCCTTATGATTTTTGATTGGTCTATAGTTTGGAACATTTTTCTTGACCTTTTTGGGAATAGGCTGCACGCTAGCAATCTTCCAACAAGAGAAAAACCCCTTCCTTGTAAGACAGGTGGAAAAGTTTGCAAGATACTGATGCGATTTCATTTGCGCACTTTTTGAGTGTGATGGTGGGCACTTCATTAGGGCCAGACGCCTTGTTGATATTGAGCTGTTTCGAAATTTCTGAAATTGTGGATTCTAGTGCAGGAATAGTCGCAGAATATGGACTGCCATATGTCGATATCACTAATATCGATTCCGATTTACCTTATAGCTGAAATAGTGTAATAAGTTGGATATATTATATTTTTCGTTGAATTTTAGATACCAAAACACATGTGTTTTCGTATGAAGAGGAAACATTATCATCTTTTAGAAATAACCTTAAGGCCAACAGAGCCAAGCATTTAAAGGAAAAGTCGTTAAAATTAACTGCTTGATGCTAAGAAATTCGATATTTTGAAACATTCAACCTCATCATTCATTTCATTATCTTTCGTTAAGGGTCGAAAATATGTTATCCATTCTGTATACCCCATTTGGAATAAAAGTCCAAAAAGCAATTAAACGTATAATAAATATCAAAATTTATGTTCCGAGGGGTTAGAGTGTCAGCCTTAATTTTAACGACATGATAAAATTAATGTCTAGCATAGTCTACATACCACTATTCGAAACAGCAAAAATATCAAACTGATCCTTGCAGTGACATCTATATATCAGTAGCAGACTCACGACATTAGAAATGTCGGGAACTAGACGGTAATTCTTGCGGACTTATCCGCTGAACATGTAGAGGACGTTAAGAGTATCAGTTTCGGAAATAATTTCAGACTTTCTGATTGGTGGGAATTTTTATGAGATTATTTGAATTACATCCCCTAATAGAGTTAAGGGGGAAATTTTTGGGAGAGAATTAAGTCAGTCGTGCGCGGACCCCAGGGTCGTTTAGGGGCTCTTGTCCGGGGCAGTTCGCCCCTTTGGGGAGGTTGCCGGGAAAGCTATTGAAGGGACTGAGGGGCTAGGGGTTTTAAGATACTGGGTCGCGAGGGGATTTCAGTAGTGCGATGAATATTCGCGGTTTATTTGACTAGCTGACTTGAAGTAAAATGTCAGGAGCGTACGAAGTCAGAAATAGGCCGGTTGAATTTCCTCCAGAGTTTTGGGAAATACTCGAATAGAGTGAAATACGGTTTAGAGAAGTGATCTTTGGGAGTTATTCGCGTTTTATTTGGCTAGCTGACTTGAGGTCAAAAGTCAGGAGCTTACGAACTCAGAAGTAGGTCGGTTGGACTTCCTACGAAGTTCTGAGTGACTTTTGGAGGTACTGAAATACGAGGTAGTTCAGGTCACCGTTTTGCGAGGTGTTTTGGAATTGATAAATAATCGAGGTTTCGTTGATTTGAGGTAAAGTCAGTGGTGTGCGGAGATTTGGTGAATCCAGTTGAATTTCCTACAGTAGCTTGGAATTCTAGAGGAAATTTTGAGTGCATTGAAATATTGAGATATTTCAAGTCACGGTTTAGAGAAGTGATACTAATTGGGTTTTGGAAGTATTCGCGGGTTTATTCAATTTAGTGATTTAGATATTTTTTCGAGTTCCTGGTAAGAGTTTTTGGGGAAATAGTGGCTTCTGTTGGAGTTTTCAGGGGAGTCCGTCTACGATAATTTTGGTGAGCGTATTTTAAACAGTTCTAATATAGAGTGTAGATGTTATTGCATGCGTATGTGGATTATACTTTCGACTTGACACCTAGGGTATTAGTGAACATTTACCATAATAATATAGCTACGAATCGGGTTCCCTTTTCATTTTATTAGGTTATCATAGGTCATAGTAATTTCCTACGTTATACAGGGAGGAGCGATTAAGTGGGTCTCTTGATAGCTTCTCAGAGTTGTATTTCAGTTGGTTTTATAGCATAGCTAGTAGAATTCAGGCAATGCATATCTATGCCCTGAGTGAAGTTACCTCAATTTTCAAAGGAATACTCCTGTCATTTTGTTTTAGTAGTCTACCCATAGTTTGCTCATGGTTATAATTATATATTTCTCTTTCTTTTATATAGTGTAAATAACGTTCAGTATTAATTTTTGTTCATTAATTTTTTTTTTATTGTTAATCCGATTATTCTGCCAACTTTACTCATTAATAAAGTTGGTTTGTGAAAACTTTGCTAATATCATTTCATTCCCTCAAGCCCCTTAAAGACCACGCATTTAAGCCGTGGCTGAATCCAGTCTCTGAGGATATAATTGGTGGCATAATCAAGCCATTTCTCCACGAAGATTAGAAGGTAGGAAAAATTCAGCTGTTGACCAAGTTGCCTACTAATTCTCAATCCGTGTGATCAGGATCAGGATCAGGTGGCAGCAACTCTCACGCTACCAAACTAAATTAAGAAAATAAATACCTTCGGCTGAACGATCCCATATACAGGGGGGTGAATTTTTCTGGTGCGAGTGAACTGAGATGATTATTATATATTCATTAGTAGTACTTGTATAGGGATCGCCAATTCAGACCCGACGGTCATTTATTACAATAGTATTCACAGAGATGCTGAAAATGTGAAGTTTTCGAGAGGAGAAGAGAAGTTGTTCCAGAAAAGTTTTGTTCTACTTCTGCTAGGTGGTATGGGAAAATTTCCCTAATTCTACCAAAACCTCACGGTTCTACAGTTTTGTTGTACCGTCAACATCAAAATATTTGTTCAAATTATCCTTAGTATTCTTATACAAGAGTGACTGAATGCAATTAGTTTATACTCACATTAAGATATAGTCGTATGGAGTCAAATGGTCCACTCTAGAATAATTATGACAGCACAGAGAATCCAAATGAGCTGTCATTGAGAAATTCTGGAGCAGGCTGTTTTCTTTCTTCGTTGCTTCGAGTTGTATTTCTGTCTCATCTTCGAGTACATTTGATAAGCACCGAAAGCGGTATACAATATCACGTCTAAAGCAGTGTTTGTAGTTCTTAGACTTCTATAAAAAAATGTTCAATTTCATTTGAGGAATATAGAGTGGAATCCTCCAATTATTGTTTGCTATTAAACCATTAACGGCCAACACATTAGAAATTTGTAATTTAGGAAAAATATTCATTGTGGCATGTTTAGAATACTCTAAAAAACATTAAAAAAAAATAAACTCACAGTATTGAAAAAAAACAAGTGGGTGCGTAAGCGCACCTTTGGCCAAAATAAATGGTGTTTCTTTCATAAAATCGTCATTTTTCTCTTGCACTGTTGGTATCTTTAATTATCACATCTCCGAGATTATCAAATCTTATATCATCTGATAGAGCTGATTTAGATGGTCTTCCGTATAATGGGTTGGATTCTGCACCATTCGAGGTTTCATCGGTGTTACTTGATTGCCCACAACATTTTAGTAGATGTATTACCAGCTGAGAACGAAACTTCAGTTGTGATATTCTGGATTCATTCGCAATTCTATAAATTTTCCAACTATTCACAACCATTCTGTCAATCATATTAGTGAACAATGGCCACCACCACTTCTTTCCTCTTATCCTAATTCGATAGTTGGCATTGTCATTGTCATTATATCGCATTACTAGAACTCCGAGGATGGAATCGAAAGCACAAGTGTAAAAACCTCTTTCCTTTTTAGCCATTTTTTTACTATTTTCAGCGGGGCATTCAGCAGTGCGATTTTCCCTCACAGTTCCTGTTGCGAAAAATCATTTTTCTCTCAAGCTTACAAAAAAAGAACATGAAGAGAAAAAATTATCGAAAAATTTCCTATATCGCTCTGGATTTTCGACCACTGACAGGAACTCTAAAACAACTCTAGTTCCTAATGCTACAGCAGGATTTGCTTTTTCCGCTTTTCCGCCATATGGAATGATCTTGAATAAGTAACCAGTATCAGAACATAGACATCATAGCTTGAAACCAAATCTCACTGGTTTTCCACGAATAAACATTTTGCAGGAATGGCGTCCGTAATGCGGTATCATTTCTTCATCAATAGAAAGTCTGTCTGAAAATATCCCGAACTGTATATTCTTCCTGTTGATAATATCAAAACTTGGTGTCAATTCTGAAAATTTATCATCTTTGTTCAACAATGTGTTATCTGACAAATGGGTGTTTTGTTTAATTGATCTGAATTCATTTCGACTCATGGTTTCTCTCACAATGCGCACTTCTTTATCTTCAACCTTCGACCAATACATGTCAGTTTGTGATAGAGTATGATATCCGGATAATATCAGTATGCCAATAAATTTTTGCAAATCTGATTTGTTGATATGAGAATCGTGCCGGTTTTTTTGGGGTGCATAGATATTTGAAAAATTCAAAATTTTTTCGGTCACCTCGTTATCCAAAAATAGTGAAAAGATTTCGTAAGGTGTCTTGCCGCCATGTTCTGCTCTTATGTTATTCAAATTTTCAATGGAATGGTATTGGGGAGAACCTGAGTAGGTAGGTATATATATTCTTTCCCATTCTGGAATAACGTTTTTTTCAGATTTTGTAGCTTTTTGATTTTCTGATTCAATACGTTTTGCTATTTCACTCAGTCGTCTTCTGAATCATGACGACTATCTTAATTCGATTGTATTCTTGAAGTTCCGGCAACATCCGCCTCAGCATGTTCTGCTATTTCACTCAAAGAGATGTCATCATCTGAATCATCACTATCCTTATTCACTTGCATTTCACGAGTTCCCGCAATATCCTCCTCCATTATTTCTTCTCCGATTATATTTTCATCAATATTCTCCTCACCAGTCAACTCGTTTCCGGCGGCAAATAAACGACATCATTCGAATCATAATTTTGATAATCCAACTCTTTCTCTAATAAAGCACTCAACTCTTGCGTCGTCACTGCTCTCTTTATTTCTCATTTCCCACCAAAAGTGCGTATACGCAACCATCACAAGTACATGCAAAAATGAACGACATCCGAAAATATTTACGTAAATGAAAATACACGTTATCATTGAGCATATTTTTCATTACTGTTCAGCACGAAATGAATTTATCATTTTATATTCAGTATCGAAAAAATACATTCTATTGGAGAATTACAAGAACGGTCAATTTATAACATTTTCAAGTAAATTTCAGAAATTGAAAAAAACATGTTTGGGATTGAATAAAAATATTTTTACTTCTTCTGAATTATTGTTATGAATATCCATCAGAATGAACATAAATAATATTGATCCAAACTACAAAAAAAATGTATAGAAAAGTTGCGTTTACACACCTTTGTATTTCAGTATTTATTGAAATGAATGAAGGAATAATACTTTCACTTAATACTCTTTTCCAAAAATTAGTCACTCCTTTAAATATAACCCTTTCAAATTAAACAAGAATTTGTTATCTTGTGAAATTGGGAAGCAACTCTTTCAGCACAAAAAAATATTTGTCGGATTAAAAATGTACTGAATACTAGCATATTATGCGATTTGTGGAAAGTAGAGAATGGCAATTTAATTTTGAATTATGAACCATTTTTTTTGGTACCTTGGGAGCTGTCTGACTTGTCCATTTAGTCCAATCTCCAGGAAACACTGCAGCCTCTTGGACTTATTGCGTTTATTCTCCCATCTTCTCATGACACCCATTCCATCAGTCTCGTTCCCTATACTAGTTTGTACAGGTTTCGTGTTGGATGTTCGTCATATTCTTCTGGACGTAGTTTCGTACATCCATATATTGCTTGCCTCCTGTGATTCAGTGCCTCACATTCGCATAAGATGTGTGGAGCTGTTTCTATCCCTTTGTTGCATAATCTGCAGCTGAGGTCTCCGTTGTACAGCCCCATTTTATTCGGGTGTCCTCTAAGCGGACCGGTTAGTAGCCCTGTGATTATTCTGAGCCGATCCCTACTACATTGAAGTAGTTTTTCGGTTCTTTTCTCGGACGGTTCCCTAATTAAGGTTCTACTGTGTTTGTTGCCAGGTACGTTTGTCCATGTCCTAGTCTGGTTTCTCACCAATAATTTTGTTACCCCCAGAGCTTGTTCAGGACCTATATATAAAGTTGATGATCCGCGTCTAGCACATTCATCAGCTTTATCATCACCTGTGATTCCTGAATGCCCTGGCACCCAGTACAAAGTTAATTTGTTCCTGTTCGCAAGTTCATTAAGTTCGTGGCATTCCCAGACCAGTTTTGATGCCACCTTCGGGTTTGTCAGAGCCCCTAGTGCGCTCTTGCTGTCTGTAAAAATATTGATCCGCTCATTTCTTTGAGGTCTCAATTTAATAAGCCTTGCACACTGCAAGATAGCATACATTTCCGCCTGAAGACGGATGTGTATAGTCCTAGCGCATATGAATCATAAAAATATATAAAATTCCAATTCCGATAAGGTTTGAAAAAAGAATTACGAGAACTGAAAAGTTATTTCACTGTATATATCGAGTGTGATATACTGGCTCCATCTTGCGTGTAGAAGTTAAAGTTACGCAGAATGTTGACATTGAAGAAAATATATCTGTAGGTAGAATTATGATACTAACCGCATAACGTGTAGATGGCGCATGAGGTGATAGGCAGGATGAGGAAACAAATTACATTCAGAAATGAAATAAGAGAGCAGATAAAAATAATTTGAACCTACTTTACTGCGTTTTGAGGTTGATGCAGTGACTGTACAGATAATTTCGGGTATATAATTATTTGCTTTCAGTTCTTGTTTCGTTACTTCCAAATATTTATCATCTTTGAAAAAAAGGCTGTTTTTGAAAGTTGGTCTTTCAGTAGTGGTTTATCATCTCTAGATATATATTTGGTATTGTATTAAACTTTTCGTATTGATTGAATACTATTATTCAAGAAATACTGAACAAAGCTTACCTCTACAATTTTCCATGTGTTAGTATTATTGTTCATAGGTATCAGGGAAAATTTCATTCTGCAGAAAAGATTGCCATCACTCTTGCATACCGGAAAATTATCTGCGGCGAATATGGGTGGAACATTGTCATGTTTACAATCTAAAAAAAACAGCAAATCATTAAAGATGTTTTTTTACGGTCGAGAATGTTCATGTATAATTTTCAGTGGCATACAAAAAGGTAAACACAAGAGCATGCCATTTTCCGTTCCTTCAATGTTATAGAAATTACCAAGACAGTACATGTTACCCTTCAAAAGCACTGTGAAAATGTTCAACAAAACAAAACAGTGATTTGAATGATGAAGCTACTGTGTATATGTCGTGATATAATTTTCAAATGAAGTTTGTGAAAATTGAATCGTGAGGTGCAGTTTATGAAAGTAGATACTATGGAGGAGAGGAGAGGAGAGGAGAGGAGAGGAGAGGAGAGGAGAGGAGAGGAGAGGAGAGGAGAGGAGAGGAGAGGAGAGGAGAGGAGAGGAGAGGAGAGGAGAGGAGAGGAGAGGAGAGGAGAGGAGAGGAGAGGAGAGGAGAGGAGAGGAGAGGAGAGGAGAGGAGAGGAGAGGAGAGGAGAGGAGAGGAGAGGAGAGGAGAGGAGAGGAGAGGAGAGGAGAGGAGAGGAGAGGAGAGGAGAGGAGAGGAGAGGAGAGGAGAGGAGAGGAGAGGAGAGGAGAGGAGAGGAGAGGAGAGGAGAGGAGAGGAGAGGAGAGGAGAGGAGAGGAGAGGAGAGGAGAGGAGGAGAGGAGAGGAGAGGAGAGGAGAGGAGAGGAGAGGAGAGGAGAGGAGAGGAGAGGAGAGGAGAGGAGAGGAGAGGAGAGGAGAGGAGAGGAGAGGAGAGGAGAGGAGAGGAGAGGAGAGGAGAGGAGAGGAGAGGAGAGGAGAGGAGAGGAGAGGAGAGAACCAAAATGAGCGTATCACCAGACATAGAACAACAATCGATGTAGTTTTCTCTAGATATCTTTCTAATTTCCGTTCGAAAACATAGGTATCTCATTTTTCATACCATAGGCCTATTGTCTTGGTCTTACTATAAACCACAGTAATTACTGATATATCCGATAATGAAATTAATAAAAATACTACATAAAAATGAAAATCCATTCGAAAATGTTACTTCATTAATGGAAACTCAAAACAAATTTAAATATTTGTATAAAATTATTACATGTATATGAGCTTGTATATACATGTGTATTTTATACATATGTATATAAAGTTGCGAATCTTAGCGACTGGATATATGTACAGTGAAATAAATTAACGGGGTCTCTCAGTCAAAAAATCAAAACCCTGCTTTACTTTGCCAAGCTTTCGCTTCTAATGGGAAGCTTCTTCAGGGCAGTAAAAATGAGTAATAAACAATGAATTTAAAATATAAATCGACGAAAGACAGTTAAACATTGATGGATATTTTTTCCTTTTTTTTTGATTTTTTGACTGAGAGACCCCGTTAATTATTTTATTGTATGTATATGAACATATATATTTATATACATATATATCAGTCGTGTGGTCTAAAGCACACTCACCTTTTTAATTATGAAATATTCTATTGATTTATCACACAGAAAAAAAGCATTTCACTGAGAAAGTGGATAATGTCTCTCCCAACATTTTTTCATTTCCTGTATAATAATGAGCGAAAATTTGACTACTTTGTTGATTTAAAGGATATCGATATTGTGTCTCCAATAATAACAAAGTAACGATTTGGATAATTCTCTATGATCATATTATCTTTGTTAAGTTACCCTGTACAATTCTCACTAGCACTGATTTATGTGTAGTTGAAAAACGGTGCCGGAAAAATAAGAAGATATAAGAGTCCTTGTCTTGTCCTGGTTTCTATTAACGAACATTCGCCTGGTTTATCTGATGTCAAGAAGTTCCTACCCCGTAATTACATCGGTGTAACAATAAGATCACACAGCGAGATTTCGAGAAAGGAACTGCAAGGAGATAATCTACAAAATATACAGTTTTTCGAGGGCGATGTGTTAGTAATTGAGCGTTCGCTGTTTCGGAAGTAGAAGGTGATAATCTCTTATTTCAATCTGTTGACGAGATACATTCGGAAAACGTGAACATGAATAATCGCTGTTCAGCACTTTTAGGTATATTGATATTAACACTTTTGTGTAACTGGGAAATTATCTCGCACTTCTCTCATGAATTATTGATTAGAAGTCTTCAATCTCAGCCCGATCGTATGGCTGGTTTTGGAAAACCTCGCGAGGTGCAGAAGTTGAGTTATACCTTCTTCCCTACTCTTAATTTTAGAAGGAGGCAGAACTACAGTTCACTGAAAATATCTCTTTTGTGTTACTGGAAAAAAAACCTCTCATTTCTCTTATGAACTTTTTGTTCGCGAAGGTGTAGGAGTTGAATTATACCTTCTTCCTTCCCCTCGACTTTTCGAAGGGGCAAGCCGACAGTTTTTCGACTTTATTACTTTCATGTTACTGATGAATGACTTGGTACTTCTCTTATGAACTTTTCGATCTGAAGTCTTCCAATCTCAGCCCGATAGTATGGTTGAAAAACCACACTAGATGCAGAAGTTGAGTTATACCTTCTTCCCTATTCTTAATTTTCGAAGGGGGCCGAACTATAGTCCACTGAAATTATCACTTTTGTGTTACTGGAAAAAAACATCTTACTTCTTTTATGAATTTTTTGACCTAAAATATTCCAATCTCAGCCCGATCGTATGGCTAGATTTGGAAAACCTCACTAGATGCAGAAGTTTAGTTATACCTTCTTCCCTATTCTTAATTTTTGAAGGGGGCCGAACTACAGTCCACTGAAATTATCACTTTTGTGTTACTGGAAAAAAACATCTTACTTTTATGAATTTTTTGACCTAAAATATTCCAATGTCAGCCCGATCGTATGGGTAGATTTGGAAAACCTCACTAGATACAGGAGTTGAGTTATACCTTCTTCCCTATTCTTGATTTTTGAAGGAGGCTGAACTACAGTCCATTGAAATCATCACTTTTGTGTTACTGGAAAATAGTCTCTTACTTCTCTCATGAACTTTTTGACCTAAAATATTCCAATCTCAGCCCGATCGCATGGCTAGATCTGGAAAACCTCACTAGATACAGAAGTTGAGTTTGATCTGATCAATTTTATATACAAAGATCATCACTGTTTCAAATTTGGATAAGCGTTTGCGAAGTTTTTGGTGTATGGATTGAAGATTAGAGAAAAATGATAATTTGTGACTTTGTTACCAAAAGACAACTGAAACAGCTCCAAAGTCAGATATCACAGGGGACCCAAAGTTTGTGATGTGCAAGAGAAATTGATCCTTCACGAAAACGAATCGTATTTATAATAAAAACGTACCCAAGCATTTGACAGAAAAGCGCATTTTTTATTTTTATTCGATTTACGACTATTTGGGACCGTTTATGTAGATGAGAATCCACAACTTGTTACCCTAGGTCAGGTTAGGTTAGGTCTGAAATGATTGGGACTATTCGACCCTCCACCGCAACCCGCAAGGGTTTATTGTGGCTCACACCTATTCACACTCGACCAAATAAACCCAGCTTCTTAACGAAGCCGAGAAGTTTGTATGATGAGTGGTCTTTCAGATCAGATGGTAAGAGTACAGCTCTGTCTAACTCTGAAAACCTTGAAGAAGGCCTGTTAGAAATTGCAGTTCATCCCACAACTGTTTGGTACCAAGCTCCGAAGGGTGAATGAACGCTTTGGAGTGAGCCGTTCCTGGAAGATTCTGCCGGAAGTCCATAAATCTTCTTGCCATTCAGGTGTTCAATGTTTTTTTGGCAAAGTCTAAAGCGATGCCAGTGACAGATTCTGGTCCGATGAAGCTGCTTGCAGCACCCTCTTTTGCAAGGGAATCAGCAGCTTCATTGCCTTCCAGGCCAGTATGGCCAGGAATCCAGACCAGAGACAATCTGTTAAGTCTTATTATCAAGGAGAGTTGGTTTTGGCAACTTGCTACCAATTTAGAAGTTGCTCGGTAGTAGCCAAGAGCTTTCAACGCCGCTTGACTGTCCGAGAATATTTTTATTGACTTGTGTATGATGTTGGATTTATCCCGCACACAATTCAATAGCGTACATTTCCGCTTGAAATACAATTGCATAAGTTCCTAGGCAGATAGATATCTCTGTTCTGGGTCTGCGACTAAAAACACCTGCACCAGAACCGGAAGGTGTTTTTGATCCATCTGTGAACCTATAACTACCTGCTCTTAATATTTCCTGCTCCCGGAGAATTCAGTCCTCTCTACTCGAGAATAGTACTTTATAAGGCAGTTCGTAGTTGACAGTTGGAGGGATACAGTCAGAGGTCATTTCCAGAATGCTGTGACTTCCAGTGTCAACCAACAGTCTGTTGCACTCTGCATTGAATACATTTGTGCAATTGGCAATGTGCACAAGTCTGTATGCAGTCCATCTAGCCTCTCTCTCTCTAGAAGAATGTGGAGAGGTGTTAGATTTAAAAAGATCTTCATGGCCGCTGACGGTGTGGTACTTATGGCACTACTGATAGTCACACTACCCTGTCTCTGTAAGCCAGAGAGCTTCGCTTGGGCCGTTTTTTCGTGAAGCCTTCGGCCACCAAGCAATTGCACCATAAGTGATTGTTGGTCTGACAATCATCACATAAATCCAAAGGATTTCTTTGGGACCTAAACCCCAAGTTTTACCACAAATCCTTCGACATGCTCATAGAGACAGTCTGGCTTTGTGTAAAACTTTTTCCAAGTGAGCGTTCCAGGTGAGTCTTTTAGCAAGGACAATGCCAAGATATTTCACCTCCGTTCCAAATGGAATGACCTCACCATCGAGGGAAAGTGGCGTTAGATCGCCCAATTTTCTTCTCCTGGTGGAGGGGATCAACACAGTTTTGCTGGGGTTGACAGACATCAGCTCCCTCTGGCATCAACTGTGTACATCGTCCAACGTGCTTTGGAGGATATCACAAGCTACCCTTCCCGACGTGGACCTTGCCAGGATGACAAGGTCATCTGCACCAAAAGCGACCACAGAAGGGGAGATAGTACTCCACCTTGAGGGCAGCCCCTGGTGACTCTGAACCTAATGGCCCCTCCTTGAGTGTCATAGTTGCAGTTCTGTTCACCAGCATGGCACAGATCCAGTCAGTTATGGTCGATTCTATACCTTTCCTAGCCAAAGACAATCCTATAGATTCAGGTAGTGCATTGTCAAATACTCCTTCAATTTAAAGAAATACAGCAATCAAGCATGTATTTATCTAGTGCAACTGACACTGTCGATAAGAATTTTCTTATTTCGACAATGAAGTATATTCTGATTTTGTTTACATCTAGTTGCTTTGCAGTGAAAGCTGCGGTGAAAGACAAAGGACGAATCTCTGCGGTCGATGTCGAAGCTTGACTTCGCAACTGACCGCCTTTAGAAGCCTCATTTATCTTCGATATTCGAGATGGACGTGTTAGGAATCACACGTTAAAAGGTAAGACCTCGTTAGTCCTTAGCTCGCACAAGTTTCTCAACTTCTGAGAGTTGTCGTTCGTATGGGGGCGACAGCTGATTAACGGAAAAACAGATTTTTTTTTTAAACAGACACATTCAGGCTCAAAATTTCGACTTTTTACTCTGCAGTCGAACTCTGTCCAAAATTGATGTGATATAAAATTCGAGTGGATCAGAGTTATCAACGGTCCCAAAATTAGGCCCAAAATCAATTTCATGGATTCAAATGGGATTTTGATACAGCTCGATGGGGTTTATTTAAAGATGGTTACGGAAAAACTAAACAAGTGAAAGCTAGGCTCACCTGGCAAACATTGAATGAGGCTCACACCTAACATTAAGAAAACACCAAATATAATAGAGATATATTCCATTTTCATTAAAAAACACCTAATCACTACACTCCACTTGGCAAAATAGATTTTCATATAAACCAACCGATGAGCAGTGATGGATTGCGGTGTGTTCAATTCATTGGAATATCGGATTTCACACAACCGAATGAAACGCGGGGTTTTTACATGACTCAATCTTTGAATTATTTACAAATAATTTGTTCGATTGTTAGGATGTGTCATGAATCAAAATTCGGTCTTTATCTCCCAAATTCCTACACCGTAGGCGCTTGCCGAAAAACAACTACTTTCCTGGCTAATACCACGCTGGATATTGAAATATATGCGATAGACACTTATGCAACATAATTCACAGAGGTAAGTATCGCACTTGTTTCTCATTCATCCAGCAGCATGGTCAGCTGGATGAACGAGCACCATGGCCTGCTGGATGTTGGTTGTGAATTCCATATCTGATTTTGCCTCTACTAGTGTGGTAAAAATTATTGAAGGTGATAAGGAAACGGATGAAGTGCTCTCATAGTAAAGCTTGGCAAATTTAGCTGTGCCTC
The DNA here is from genome assembly GCF_025532065.1 of Leptinotarsa decemlineata. Lineage (NCBI taxonomy): Eukaryota > Metazoa > Arthropoda > Insecta > Coleoptera > Chrysomelidae > Leptinotarsa > Leptinotarsa decemlineata. The sequence goes on along the minus strand of NW_027412573.1, from coordinate 5,175,781 downwards.
TGAATATTGGATGCGCAGTAGATCAGTCGGCGGAGTCGGGCGAGAAATTAGTAACATCGAGGAACTCGTGTAGGAAATATCATGTTTTGGTATATTGAGTGGAAAAATTATTCTGTGTGTTGAACTGAGAGTTATTTGTTGTCATTGAGAATGCTTTTGAACAGTAAACTGAAAAACAAGGTTCTCAATGGACAAAGCAGAGAAATTTTGAATATGCAAGCGAAATCTGTCTGTTCTGTTTTTCCGGTAATCAGCCAGAAACACGTGTCCGCGGTTTGCCCCCTTTTTGGAGTGTTGTATCCACGAATTGTTTCATTCCATATCGTAGGCGTGTCTCTATTCGTACATAATAAACAGAAATAAGGTGTTGCTCATCTAGGACAGTCCGTAGGTTCTTGAACGTGTACACCAGTGTATACAACTTATTAGAAATATATATGCAGTGATTTCTGAAATTAAGGGTTTCATCGAGATACATTCCTAGGAATTTAACTGTCTCATCATGCTCAATACAGCTGCCCTCAATACAAACGTTGAGTTGAGAGCATCTTTTTTTTTATAATTGTGAAATCTGATGCATCTTGTATCTTGTTTCAGTGCTATTCAGAAATAAAAATCGCGAATCGATGGATGAAAACCGTATGGAAATCCCTTTTTGAGTTTATCTCTTTCAGACAGACATGCAGACAGATACTGTGGGGAAATTGAATTCATAATATATGATATCTTCTGCATTCACTTCGAATAAGAAAAAAGCGCTGACAATTGAAAACGGTGACCAAACGGTATCGCTCGATCTTTTTTGAGGTTCAAGGGTTGAAATTCACTTCACTGGGAAAATGCAAGTGAAGAGATTGCACATGAATGTAAAATACGAGTATAACGAGCATATCGAGTATTATTTTCACTTTCGTTTAGCCTTCATTAAACTACCCCGTATGATATCCCACGTTCACTTTATATATTTTTAATTGGAGTCAATATTCTTCCGCGTTCTATTTTTGTAAAGTTGAAAATTCCTAAGGACCAACTTCTTCATCCATTTCGTTGTCAATGGCATCCATATCAGTGCAAAATCTCACGTGGAGCCAGTTTGTGGATACGACCTTGCGTAAATAATTGCCGATCGTACTTGGAAAATCCTGTAGTACCGCGAGAACTGCATCTACTGGGTGCATCGCACTCTTTAATTTTTTTGTCAGTGTAGACGACTCAACGCTTGCTTCGACTAACCTTCACAAGAAAGTATAAACTTGCTCCTGACCCACGGTGATTTCAGTGCTCGGACGAATTCTACGATGGAACTGATACTTAAGTGGGGAGTATTTTTGTGTGTCTTTGGAGTAGGTGGCTGTCAGTTTTTATGTGAGTTTTCATTTCAATAAATGTAGGATTATTGTTTTCCTGGAGATTTTGGGCGAATTTTCGAATTGACCGGCTCGCACCAGTTTTTGCAAAACTTTCAATTGAACAAACGTATTTTTATCCGCTGATCCCGAATTTGTAATGGTAATTTGTCGTCTATTTTCGAAGATACGGCCAGTCGAAAATAAAAAAATCAGCCATTTCAGGAATGAAAACTCTTAAAATGGACCTTTATGTCACCGTTTCAAATTTTTGCACAGAATAAAAATCTGATATTTAACCAAAAAAAAAACAAGTTTTTGACTTGTTAAGTAGAATTTCGAACCTCTGGCGTGAAATTAATCTATTTTATGGACGATTCAGAGAAACGCGCGTCCAGATACAGCATTTTTGTTCTGGTGAGAAATAGTGTTTTCGATAGATTATCATTTCTGTTTTGTACGATACTTTTACTTCGGTAGAGTTAATGCTATCTGTTTTCGATATCACGAAAAGTCAAAGTGAATGAATGAAAACTATGTTTGCCAATTTCCAAAATTTAGCTTTGCCTTGGAAGAATAGATTATCACTATGAAGTTTTCGCTCTCATTCGGTGTAAGTTCACATGAAAGCAGCAACAGTTGAATACGAAAATAGACCTCGATATTTTTCAAGAAAAAAATGATACATCCATATATTTTCCTCAATCAAAATCCATTTTTGAACTCCTCATTCAATTCAGAATGAACAATTTTTCCTACGGTATGTTGTTTTGAGTGAAAAATAAAACCTTTGTATTATCCGAGAAATTATTGACAGGTTTAATTTTATCGAATTTGATCTGACTTTAGGTTTTCAGTCAATATTTTCCGATACAAAAATAATTCTCCAATTCAACACTGACACGGAAGATTTTCTAATTATTCGTTGACAACATTGCGAACAGTCAAATTTAAGAAATGGGAATTGTGTTGTCAATTTCCAAAATTTTACTCAGCTTCGGCTTACAAAAACAAAAGTATTAGTTTATTACCGCAAATAAGTAGCTTGTTAGCCAGTTAATTTAGCTTTTTTTCTAAATGGAACACTTTACAATCTATAAACATGCAATCGGTCGTGGAAAGCACAATGTGAAAAAATATGACATTTTCCATATTTTCAATAGACATATGAATTCGAACATTGCATTGACATTTTTGTATTATCTTTATTATCCTGGGAAAGTCAAATGTGAAATTTTCATAATTATTATAGAAATATTTAGATGGTTCTGGCTGAATGAAAATTGATTCAATCCATTAAATACTTCTTCAATTGATTTTTGAATTTGGGAGCAGCTTAGGATTATTTTAATTTTTAAGGAATTGTATTTTATCAATTCCATCAAATCAAATTCCATTTGATTTGAAATTACTAACTGATAATAATTTCGTTTGTCTAGTTTTATGACTATGAATAATATCGATTTCTGATTACTTTTTTATTGAATGAATCAAACAACAAATTTTTTATTTGTGTAGTGTGTTTAAATCTGATGAATTTTATTGTTCATACAAATTCACTGTTGGCTCTGAGTATATAATTTATATATGCATTTGATAGTTTTATTTTGTAAAGATTCCAGAGTTTTCATTATGGATTTATTGGCTAATTCCCAAATAGAAGTTAGATAATGCAGTTTTGAGTATATAAGTCTGAAAAGAATATTTTTCAAAAATTCTATAAAAAAATGGTTCCTGATTTTGAATGGATTACCAAAGAGGGGTGCTACTTTTTTTCGAATAATTTCAATATATTTTGCCCACGATACATTTTTATCAATACATAATCTTACAAATTTAATAGATGGTACAACTGTTCAATAATCTCTTAGAAATTTTCATATACGAAAATTGTTAGAAATTCAAAGTTAATTAATTTTCTTGAAGCCAACCTGAAATTGTTTTCATGTCATGTTTTATATTATCATGAATTTTGTCGAAGTTATTAGAAGAGTATTGTATCATCATCAAATAATTCAACTGATCCCTTCAGAGGTAAATTTGTTATTGAGTTGATGTATATTGGAAAAAGAAGTGGACCAAGAATTGATTCTTGCGGTGCCCCAAAATATATTTTTCCTATGCAACTGTTTTGATTTTTTCTATGCAAACATTTTGTTGACTATCACTCATATAATTTACGAACCAATTGAGGATATTTCCTCTAATGCCAAAACTTATTGGTTCTGAAATCAATATGTCATGATGAACAGTATCAAATGCTTTAAACAAATCTAAAGACATATTACCAATGAATTCTGAGACGTTCAAATTTTCCATTTTTGCACTATACGACAGACAAAGAATGATGACACCTTGAATGATGCAAGTTACTCGCATATCATCTGCATATATGGTCAAGCAAATTCAAATATAACATGTAGAGAATAGGCCTCAGAACTGAAGCCTGGGGGACTCCTGCTTCGAAGACGTTACACCCACCATAGCTACATACTGGCTTACTATTATATTATATGATGCTGTTAATATATTCATTGGTAACTTTCGATTATGAGAGTGCGAAAAACAGGTTTTATTACTTTGGACTTTCATTGTCTAATATGATATAATGTTTTGAAATCTGTGAAGTGACAGATGGAAATAAAAATTGAAAAGAATAGGTGGAAATAACAATTATATTGAGCAAAAAACCTTGGACTGTAATTACAGTAAAATAAAAAACTCAAGCAAAAAAATTGAGAAATGCACAATTGAAATGAAATAAAAATGAAAATTGAAAGATTTCTTGAGAATCAGTAGGTCTCTCTCTCTCTCTCTCTCTCTCTCTCTCTTTCTGTTCCTATGAAAGCATTGAACGAATTTCAATTCTACCTCAATATCTTGTTTCGGTCAACAAAAAACTGTGTATGAAGATATGTCAAACGTTCCGTGAAAATCTTGATCTCCTACCAATTTCAGATTTTCTTCTGCAGTTATCGACGGCAAACTTCTTGAGTTTTCTAGAGGATTTATTCAACTCTGGAGCATGCTTTTTAATTTTTTTTTCTACAATTCCACCAATTTTGAAAAACTATAAGAAAATAATGCATGAGAGAAACTTTCAGAGATAGAGCATAAACTTACTAGTGAAAGTTTCGTAGAAATGATCGTTGCATTTTTTCCACTTCTTTCTAGATTTTTTTTCGATAGGCATATCTTTTTTTATGAAATAAGTGTGTGTGTGGATAACAGGCAGATAGACGAAAGTATACACGAAGTTTTAAAAAATTATTTTCTTCGAACTAAATAGGAAAATCAGTATTTTAAACGAATATGAAGGACATAATATGTCAAAGTATTACTCTGTTTTGTTTAGTCAAAAAAGTATTCAGAAATACGTAGTGATTCATATTCATATGAAATACCCAAGTTCGTTGACACATAATTTGTTATTTTTCTATTTAATTTTTCGGTTTGCTAATATTGAACAACTATAATAGGAAAAAACCAATAAAAATATGCGTTCCATTAAACAGTTATTCCACATACTCATGGCTGGTCTTGAATTGATCGATCTTGGTGAAAACCCAGGTTTCACGCTAGGTTCTCAATACCGATTTAGCGTGTTATTGATGACAATGAAGTTTTTTTAATCATTTTGTAATTGATAGCTGCTGTGTTGTATGTAAAGCACTTGTACCACTTACGTCTTTATAATTATCACGATATCCTTCTTATAATTCACCAAAAAAAGTGTCTGCTACCTGAAAATGGAATTAAAGAGGATGTTATTTCCAGTATTGGAACATTGCGAAATTATTTTTCGAAGCATGTCAAGGAAACTATGTATCTACGTGATATAAAATTCTCCTTTTTTGATGTAGATCAGAAACATTTTCAGCTTGGAGATGATTATTTTGGTGCCATCAAAAACTTTTGGTGAAATCTGAAGGCAGGCAGTCATGGTGATGAATTTTCAATGTTTTGTATATAGAGTATAATGTATCTATTGATATTGAAAATTAACGGACTAAGAATGTAAACAACTTAACTTCATTTTGAATTCCATCGGAATTACTGAAATTGACCCAATTATACCATCTCTAGTCACAAACCGCCTTGTAAAAGTTCTTGAAAACTTTTTTCTCACTAATTACCCGAATGAATGATAATGTTTAGATTTTGATGGCTAAAGGTTATATTTATCAATGAAAATGTAGTGCAATGAATCTATCTGTATTTCTGAACTACAAACTCGAGACGTGACACAAATTTTGCTGAGGCGAGTGGGGTGATGACTGCTACCTAGGACCTTCCGAATTATTTTTCACTTTCTAGTTCAATAAAACCGTTCAGCATAAACATTTTTTTCACTTATTTCATTCTCAAGTTTTTAGTTTCTAATGTTCATCCACTCTAATGCCACACAGTACTCGGAACGTTTTGACGTTGGGTGATATATCACTAGGTTAGGTTAGGTAAGGTCTGAAGTGACTGGGTATATTCGACCCTCCACCGCAACCCGCTTCTTAACGAAGCCGATTAGTTTGTATGGTGAGTGGTCTTTCAGGTCAGATGGTAGGAATATGGCTCTGCCGAATTCTAAAAACCTGATTCAGTCCCCAGCGGGACAGGCACAAAGTATATGCTCTGCTGTTTCATCATTTTCCAAATAGAGGTAACACAGACTGTGTTCTGACAGTCCGAAACTCTGCCAATGATGATTCGAATGAAAGTGACGTGTAAAAAGGCCTGATAGACATCGTAGTTCATTCCTGCTGTAGTCCATTAACTGTTTGGTATCAAGCTTCGAAGGGTGAATAAACGCCTTGGAGTGAGCCAATCCAGGAAGTTTCTGCCAGAAGTCCATAAATCTTCTTGCTCTCCAGGTGTTCAATGTTTTTGACAAAATGGTTTAGACTTTCGCGGCTTAGGTTTTCAGTGTCACTGTTTTTCGAGTTTGAAAGCCGTGGATTTTTGGAAGAAATTCGTAGATACGTAGATACGTAGAGATACGTAAGCGACACCTTCATAATATGGAAACATGGGAATGCAGAACTAGACACTTTCCTAAAGCACATCAACAACGTAAGGCCTTCCATCACTTTCACAATGGAGAAGGAAGTCCAGAACGAATTGCCTTCCTTAGACGTATTGGTGAAGAGGACCGACATTAAATGGGAAACATCTGTGCATCGAAAACCAACTCACACAGGACAGTATCTGAACCAGAAATCCAACCACCATCAATCGACTAAGAGAGAAATCATCGAGACTCTACTGGACCATGCTTTTGGGCTCTGTACTACAAAGGAAGGTCTCGAAAAGGAACTAGGCATCATCAAAAATGACCTTCAACGAAATGGTTACTCCAAAGTGATGGATGCTGCCACAACCAGTACTTGTACTTCCCTACATCAGAGGATTATCAGAAAGGATAGGACGGATTGGGTCCAAGTATAACATCAGGACCTGCTTCAGATTTGGGAACACTATCCGTAGCAGCCTCACGAAAACCAGGCAAGTGAACGCGGACTGCGATTCCAAGAATTGCATTTTCCGGATACCCTGCGAGTGCGGAGAATCATACATCGGTGAAACTAAGAAGTCATTGAAACTTCGCATTGCTGAGCACATAAAACACACACAGCGAGGAGAAACCAGTAAATCCGGAATAGCAGAGCATGTTTGGGCTCATCAACACAACATCTAGTGGGCTCAAGCTGAAATCATCCACAAAAAAGAGGAACACTGGTTCAGGAGAAAATTCAAAGAAGCCGCGTATATGTTGTCCAACAACGCATTTAGTCAAGCAAGCGTAGAGATACGTAACATATGGAAACCTCTAATCAAGCGAAAAACGACCAACTCCCGTCAAACGGTCATCTCCCGCCAAAATCAATGAAGCGGAAAGAGTGAAGGGGGATAGGTGAAAGCACTCGAATGACCTATAAATAGTCAGATCTCGGAGGAATAAGTTCAGTTATCACCCGAAGACGATTGTGGATACTAACAATCGAAACGTTGTGACATAACTTGGTTTGAAATCTTTTGAATTTCATTCTTTAATTTTTTGGTTAATAATATTTTTAATTTTTCAAGTTTTTCATCTTTTATTAGTATTTCAATTTTTATTTGTTTGGTTGTTGCTTGCATGTTATTTCTTTGTAATTTAATTTTTTTGTTTAATAAAATTGTTATTTTTGGTTAATCTTTTTGATGTTTTCAGGGTTATCAAATCAATTTATATTATATTAGACAATGAAAGTCCGAACTAATGAAATACAACAAATATCTGCTCTTAATATTTCCTTTTCCCGGAGGATCCACTCCTCTACTCGGGAACAGTACTTTATAAAGGCAGTTCGTACTACATTTACTCAGCTTAAAATACAATTTATCCTTATAACTCCATTCGAACACCCTATCAATGTCCTTTTGTAACAGTTGTAGTTTGCAGTTAGCTTATCCACTGTATCTACACCTCCTTTAGTTTTGTTGTGGTCTATGATCATGACTGGTTTGTTCGCATCTGTTCCTGTATCTATTTCATCTCTATCATGCATACTAGAAAGCAACAGCACATTTTTCTTTTTTTTTTGGGAATATGGGATACAAGAGTGCATTCTTTCGAAAACCCAAACATGCTTGTATGTTCCGGTCGAGCAGCTGGTTTAGAAAACTCTATTGGTAATTCTCTCTTGTTTTTCCGGATAGTTTCAATAACTGTGAGTTTGTGGTCAGGTAGCTTTTTCATAAGAGATGAACCTGTTGTCCATCATAACATTGCAATTAGAAGCAAAAATGTGTTGACAGAGTCGTTAAACTACATCGAAAGGACTATTCGAAACTTTGTACTGACCTTTTGGTTGTGTTCCGAAGTAAATTTCTATATTGCTCGTGTAGAAAATTTTGGCATCACACAATGCTAGGATTTTCAACTCGTATTTTTTCGGCTTCGAAGGGATGTATTGGCGAAAACTGCACTTTCCTCGAAATCCTGCAAGCATCTTGTCCACGGTTACATATTCTGAGTGGTGGAAGCCGTTCTGACAATTAGCAACAAATCGGTCAAGAACATTGCGTATGGGAGCCAATTTATCTATTTCCTTCCGTATCGCTCGAGTCTCTCTGCTGTCAAATCTTAGACAACGAATTAGGAATCTAAATCTTTGTGAACTCATCGTGATGCGAAAAATCTCTACACCAGATTCATCACCCCTCCATAATTCTTCGGCATTTAGACGGTTTGCATGATAAATACCAGCCATGTAGATAACTCCAAAAACTGCACGAATTTCAATATGATTCGTTGGGGTTGCATCTCTTCTTCGAGCAAAATTATCAGAAACATTTTAGATGTATTCGTTGGTACATTCCACTATAATATTGATTATTTCGACATTGAAGAAATATTCCCATATTTCTAGTGGTTCTAAGGGGTTTCTCGTTGCTAATGAGGAACCCGGCAAACATTTGACGATATCCATTGGCCTCGTTTCAGTTGTAATAGGTTTTGAAGCCAATTTTCTCCAACGTGTGATTTTATCCTTTCCGAAAAATGACAACGTACTGCTGTGCTTTCAGAAAAATGACAACGTATTGCTGTGACTTTCTTTTACCATTTCTTCATCGTCAGAAATCTCTTACTCAGAGTCACTATTGTCGTGTTGCCCTTCAAAATGATCCACCTCCTCGTCATCAGACTGATCTATATCTGAATGTTCGCCGTACGTTATTCCATGTTCCTCTTCGTCGTTGACAAGTTCTAGCATTTCCTGCAGTCTAGTCTGTTCTCTTCCGTAAGACCACATGGCTAAAATAAATATTGTCATTGATTTTCATTCATTACATATAAAAAAAAACTCATCTCACAATAAAAATTGCACGATAATCAAAAATAAAACGTGATTAGTCGCGTCGGTCTCTCACACCATAGAACGAAATATTTTTGGCCCAACTTACTTTTGTAACACTTACGTTGTTAGCACTGCCGTTCCGTCGCTTCCGCTTGAGAAGATACACGGAGTTGGAGGTGGCCCCCTTTGATTTTCAGAATAACGCTGAATGAAGTATATGGTCGGTCTCACAGACCGGGCGCGACTAACGTAAGGTTTAATACTGGAGTTTTTTACCCAACACCAAATCGTTATTTTTACACCTCGACACGTGTTTCGATCACCAAGTGATCATCTTCAAGAGGAAGATAAAACTAAAAACTACTCAAAACTAAAGCTACTTATACTAATCAGGTACATCATACAGGTAGGTAATCAGTAATACCACCCATACAAGTGTACCACCCTAAATTAATTTTACAATTGGCCTTTCTATTATTTTACAATATGTCCTGATGTATGTTTAAATGTTACAGCTATATATAGAACAATTTTCAGCTATATAAAATTAGTTTCACAATATTGCCTATCTAAATATATTTACAATATGTCTTTTTGTAGTAATCAGTAAACCCAACAATATTATTTCAACAAGCTATATAGTATGCTATTTGGTATTGGTCCGTTATCGTTATTCATAATATTATTATGTTTACTTATTTCTACACTCTCATAGGCATCTAGTTGCCTGTTGTTGTTAACTTGTCTAACTAATCTTAAAGAACTGAAGTCTATGGAATGGTTTTGTTGCAAAATATGATGGGCTACTGCTGATTTTTCAGGTCTTCCATATTTTAAGTGTGCAATGTGTTCCTTATATCTCACTTTAATAGATCTTACTGTCTGTCCATAATATTTTGCATCGCAGTCCTCACATTCAATTTCGTGAATTCCAGACTTTTCCGAATTCTCGAGTTTGTCTTTAGGACTTCCCAAAAGGCTCTGCAGTGTATGACTTGTTTTAAAAACCACCTTCATACCTAGTTCCTTGGAAATCTTTCCAAAGTTCTTCGTATATTGGTGGTATGGAACTGAGATGTATTTATCTTGGTTTTTGTCCTTTCTGAAGGTCGAGATTTCGTTCATTCTTAACCTAAACTTTTTTTTCCTAATTATGTCATCTACAATACCCCTCGGGAAACCGTTAGTGGCTGCTATTTTCTGTATTGTACGTTTTTCTTTTGTGAACCTATCATGTGTTAGAGGGAAAGGGAAAGAATGAACGAAATTTCGACTTTCACAAAGGACAAAAACCAAGATATATACATCTCAGTTCCATATTACCAATATACGAAGAACTTTGGAAAGATTTTCAAGGAACTAGGTATGAAGGTGGTTTTTAAAACAAGTCATACACTGCAGAGCCTTTTGGGAAGTTCAAAAGACAAAGTCGAGAATTCGGAAAAGTCTGGAATTTACGAAATTGAATGTAAGGACTGCGATGCAAAATATTATGGACAGACAAAAAGATCTATTAAAGTAAGATATAAGGAACACATAGCACACTTAAAATATGGAAGACCTGAAAAATCAGCAGTCGCCCCTCATATTTTGCAACAAAACCATTCCATAGACTTCAGTTCTTTAAGATTAGTTAGACAAGTTAACAACAACAGGCAACTAGAATACTATGAGAGTGTAGAAATAAGTGAACATAATAATATTATGAATAACGATAACGAACCAATACAAAATAGCATATTATATAGCTTGTTGAAATAATATTGTTGGGTTCACTGATTACTACAAAAAGACACATTGTAAATATATTTAGATAGGCAATATTGTGAAACTAATTTTATATAGCTGAAAATTGTTCTATATATAGCTGTGACATTTAAACATACATAAGGACATATTGTAAAATAATAGAAAGGCCAATTGTAAAATTAATTAAGGGTGGTACACTTGTATGGGTGCTATTACTGATTACCTACTTCTATGATGTACCTGATTAGTATAAGTAGCTTTAGTTTTGAGTAGTTTTTAGTTTTATCTTCCTCTTGAAGATGATCACTTGGTGATCGAAACACGTGTCGAAGTGTAAAAATAACGATTTGGTGTTGGGAAAAAACTTCAGTAATATTCATTACCACACCAAAGGTTCAAAACAGTACATCACAAGTAACATAAGGTTAATAAATAATTGAGAAGAAGCTGACAAGTTAAGACTTAATTTTTGCAATTAATATAAAAGGCCCTTGATAAGTAAATAAACACTGCTTATGATGAGTAAACGTAAGTATATTTACTTCAAGAAAAATAAAATACTCATGATTATTTTGAATTAATATGTAGAATTAATATACTTATTGAATTAAAAACTGTTCAATTTAAATATTTTTTCCATGCGAAATTTCAATAAATCTGTATTGAAATAACATAATTTTCATGTTTTATTTGAAGTAGGCCAATTTTACCCGTTTATGAATTTGTATATGCCATTTTAGCCGACCAGGAAAGGTAAAGTGGTCAATTTCCCATTTCGACTTCAATCTTGACTCATGCTAAAATTATCAGAATATTGGTTTGTAAACAATATAATATGGAAACTTATTAAATACACGGATAATAATAAACAAACGAACTGTAAAAAGTTGACATTTATTCAGTGACCACTTTACCCTACCTTCCCCTACCTAAGTGCCAAAACGTATTTTTTGTTCAAATGCATTGCTTAGCGGAACTTGACTCATCTCGTAAATTAGTCTGTGAAATTAGGACTCGAACGAAATTCCAATCGTAATTTTTTATGGGGGCTGATTGAAATTATGTGAAATGACGCTTCTGAACTGGACTGATGCGGAATTTTTGCATCATAGGTTTCCACACTGTATTACCCAGCTTCAAGTAATTGGGCTCTTTCTGTCATTAGGCAACGGTATTTCAGTAAAATTACTAAATGGGAGCTCTAATACATCTCAGCTTTGCACTCAACCCATTTCAAATTTCCCAAGAGGAGCAGCACTATAGATTTAATCGTCCAAATTACTGTCTTATTCAGACGTGACAGTGTTATTCCACGAAATGAATCAAGTACTACCAAGAGACTCTCCTCGTTTCCAATCCGCGCACATTTCAATTTGAATAAATGAACGTTCAACGTCGAGAATTACAAAATTTCAAATTTAACACAATCGTTTATATTTACCCGGATCTGAAGAAGCTCTCATTCCAGTTTATTCAAATATTTGTTCGTCGCAGAAGAGCGACTGAATCTCTGCAAATACACTCGAAAATATTGTGAGAATATCTTAATTCTTTCACAATTTGTTTCATTCACGATATGTGTGGAACCTCATTATACTGTTGGGGTGGAGAAACCTGCTATTGGGGGTTTGTTTGAAGGTGGTTGACAAAGTTTCGTGGTGTATTTCATCAGTTTGAACTCCCATTGTCTAATATAATATAAATTGATATAAATCCCTGAAAAAAATTAAAAATAGCAACCGAAAATAACAATTTTATTAAACAAAAAACTGAAATTACAAAGAAATAACATACAAGCAACAACCAGAAAGCTGTAACCAAGTTACATAACGACGTTTCGATTGTCAGTATCCACAATCGTCTTCGGGTGATAACTGGACTTATTCCTCCGAGATCTGACTATTTATATGTCATTCGAGTGCTTTCACCCATCCCCACTTCCCTCTTCATTGGTTTCAGCGCGAGATGACCGTTTGGGGGGAATTGGTCGTTTTTCGCTTCATTAGAGGTTTCCATATGTTACGTATCTCTACGCTAGCTTGGCTGAATGCGTTGTTGGACAATATATACGCGGCTTCTTTGAATTTTCTCCTAAACCAGTGTTCCTCTTTGTGGATGATTTCAGCTTGAGCACACTTGATATTATGTTGATGAGTCCAAACATGCTCTGCTATTCGGGATTTGCTGGTTTCTCCTCGTTGTGTGTGTTTCTTGTGCTCAGCAATGCGAACTTTCAATGGCCTCTTAGTTTCACCGATGTATGATCCTCCGCACTCGCAGGGTATCCGGTGAATGCAATTCTTGGAATCGCAGTCCGCGTTTGGTGGCCTGGTTTTCGTGAGGCTGCTGCCCAATCCTTCTTATCCTTTCCGATAATCCTCTGATGTAGGGTAGTACAAGTACTGGTTGTGGCGGCTTCTCTTCCTTGTGGAGCTCTTGCTGTCTTCTAGCTGAAGCCTGTTCTACCATCACTCTGAAGTAACCATTCCGTTGAAGGTCATTTCTGATGATGCCTAGTTCCTTTTCGAGACCTTCCTTTGTATTACAGAGCCTGACAGCAAGGTCTAGTAGAGTCTTGATGATTCCTCTCTTAGTCGATTGATGGTGGTTGGATTTCTGGTTCAGATACTGTCCTGAGTGAGTGGGTTTTCGATATACAGATGTTTTCCATTTAGTGTCGGTCCTCTTCACCAATACGTCTAAGAAAGGCAATTCGTTGTGGACTTCCTTCTCCATTGTGAAAGTGGTGGAGAAAGTGATGGGGGTTGTAAATATTAGGGATTATACGGGGATTTACAGACCTGCTTCTTCCACCTTCATGAACAGGAAACAAATTACAATTTGATAAACCACATAAAAAATGCCAGAACACAGGCAGCGTGTTTTTCAATGGACAAAACACAAGCAGTACAGAAAAATCCTTAAGGTGCTCTTATAGCGGTGCCTGTGCAAAAGTGGCGATTCACATTGGATTTGAATCGCTGAAGATTAAATCCATTTGAAAAACGTTCCCAGGAAGTTCGTTCCACATAAACGTAGTTCTCCAGATGAAGAAGTTTTTAAAAATTGAAGTTGCAGGTGTACTGAGTTGAACCTAAAAACGATGAGCAGCCATAGTGTACCAAGCTTTCGAGAAGTAGCCTTCGCAATTCCAGCGACATGATTCGGCCAAGACATATTGGTATCCATTTCAACCCCCAACAAACTTATCGAAGCAGAAAGCGGAATTTTCTGACCTGACATTATTATATCCGGTCGAAAACATTTATTTTCTTGGAGAAAAACGATGCCTGGGTTTTTGTGGCATTGAATTGAACCTGGTTACTTTCCGAAATCCCTTCTAGATCCTCATTGCTACCACCTGCTGACGGTGAAGATCTGCATCCGTAGCCGATGTGTTAGAATCCAAATGGAATGACGAGACAAGTGTGCTGTCGTCAGCAAAGAAATATATTGAATTTCTTGTTTTTTTTCCAATATGTCGTTGATATACAATAAAAAGGGGATTGAAGACAATATGGAGACAATAGGATCAATGAGGAGTAATATCTTGCGCCGCTTGTATAAGGCAATATGAAGAAAACGTCCGGTATTGTATAAAGACAATTCATGGCTTTTGCATCATGATAATGCACCTGCTTACTCATCATTGCTTGTTCGTGATTTTCTGCCAAGAGCAACACTGTAATCATGCTTCGGCCACCGTATTCACCAGATTTAGTCTCCTGCGACTTTTTGCTGTTTTCGAGTTCGTAGAGACCCGTGAAAAAATGGCGTTTTGTAATGATTGAGGAGTTGAAAAACGAATCGCTTTGAGTGTTCAAGGACATACCAAAAAGTGCATATCAGAACCGTTTTGAGGATTGGAGACAAGACAGGCACAAGTGTATTACATCTGAGAGGGACTACTTCGAAGGGAACAGAATAGAAATTGATGAATGAATAAATATATAGTGGGAAAAATGAAAATTCACCCTATTTTTTGAACAGACAGCGTATACGAGAATATCAAATGATTTTTCAAATACCAAAATTCTTAACAATATTTCAATATATTGTTTCTGTCATGAATTCAACGAAAATTATTTTCATAATAATCATTTCTGTCTATAATTTGTATGTTGTATTTATTTCGATGTGAATTGTTAATTTCCACTTTCTGATATATGTATTCCATTTATTTGAAATCTGATGAATTCATAAACCAAACCATTGGTATAAAATTGCAATTAATTTGATGGCATTGAATAAAAGTGGTTGTTATATTTGAAGCACATTATTTGAAAAGTGAAGTGAAATAGCCTTGTGTAATGAAAGGCTGTTTGACCTTACGAAATTTGGGTTGTAATTCCCCAAATTATTTCTGAATGTTTGATCTTTCAAATGAACGCAAATCATAGCAACTCTGCTACCAAATTTCGCAAAGAATTTTTATTGCATTGTCATAATAGAGGCCAATTCTATTCTAGCACTTCGGGTGGGTTTTGCAAATGAAAAGTAATGTTCCCTAAAGCCATTTATTATCAACTAACTACATAAACATTCGACACACAGCGATAAAAGTTTCAACTTAGATATACATTCAAACTGTAACACAAATATTCTAATAGATACCGAGTAGCGAATATGTTACACGCATAGAAGATTGTCAAAAAAGCCCCACTGAATGAGAATGAAGCATTTATTTGCCTCCAAATCGCTACGCGATGACAAAATTCATTCACAAGGCACTTTTTTAATTTTTCCTTAATTTTGATTTTACTGTAGTTGCCACATGCTCATTCATAAGTTTCTGGCATATTTTTCACATGGTTATTTATTTATTTATTTCATACACTATTCTACAGGATGAACCCAATTACAGAATAGGGAGTAACAGTGGCATTTACAAATATGTACTCATATAACATAATTTATGAATCTATATAAAGAAAAAAAACAGAACTGTCAGTTAACTAATAGCAGGGGAGCCCACGATGCGAAATGGGGGAAGCGACTATAGACTTTAAAATATGTAAAAAAATACTGTTGCATGGACATACCCGAGCGCGTCAGATATTGATAGCATCAATGTCCTACGTATTTTTAATAATGTTGGTATGTTAATCTGATCGTTTGCATGATGTGGGTGGTTGTACGTAAGGGTTAAAACGGTTGCACGTGCGTTTCTATCGTACATCCTTAGGGTTACAGATGGAAACGGAAAAATTCTAAGAGAGCATAAAATATTGTTCACGCCTACCAGGAAAATACAGCAAAGCCTGAGATCTGCGAAAGACAAATGAGATCCACTATCAGCTGCGGGCCATACCGTATACCATGCGGAAAGGTTTATATCGGTACCACCAAAAGATCCATGGGTACAAGGCTGAATGAACATCGGAGAAACTGTAGATTAGGCCGAATAGAAAAATCAGCAGTAGCGGAACACGCGTTTAGTGAAGGAGATTATACGATACTGTTTGAAGATGCGAAACTACTTGCACCCGATCATGGATACTACCGTTGGTTTGTACGGGAAATCATAGATATCCACAAACACACAGAAAACTACAGTAGAAAAAAGGAGGCAATAATGCTTAACCGGATTTGAAATCCCATACTGAAAGATGCTAAGGTGGCAGCAGTGGAACGCTTTGTAACAGGTGTAATAACACTTCGGCCAAAGATGCTAAGGTGACAGCTGTGCAACACAATGTAACATCCATTTTGTGCATTCAGAAACTTGTGTTTCTAACAAACTGACCATACCACACAGTCCCCTACGACTGTGAGGAATATACTTATCTGATAAACCAGAGCTTCGAAAAGGATACACGGAAATATGTTCTGTGGGGTCCAATAAAATCATTGGACCACAATGTGACAGGTGATAACACTTCAACCAATAACAACACATCAATTAGAAAGGCGGGCTACCTGAATCAACATAAATACAGCTCACGAACTAGAAATCACGAGTCATCGGTGAAACATCAGGATGAATAGACCTCTGAAGAAGCCCGCCACTCGTGCTGGCAAAACGTTAGGATACAGTTCCAAACTACGACGGCCTTCAAACCCGAACGAAGTTCATAACACGGATGACCAGGTTCAATTCAATGCCACAAAAACACAGACATCGGTTTTCTCCAAGAAGATAAATGTCTCCGAACCGGATATAATAATGTCAAATCAGACAATTCCGCTGTCTGCTTGGATAAATTTGTTGGGAGTTTAAATGGACACTAATATGTCTTGGCACATGTCGCTGCAAAGGCTGCTTCTCAAAAGCTTGGAACATTGTTCCGAACCAGAAAACTGTACACACCTCAGCAAATTTTGATGCTTCATTAAGCTCAGTTCATACCTTCTTTTGGAGTATTGTTCTCATGTATGGAGCTCCGCCTCCAAATATACCCTGGAGCTGCTGGATTCCATCCAGAAAAGAGGCATCTGCATGATTGGAGACGAGAACATCACGTGCAACCTTGATAGTCTGGAACATCGAAGAAAGGTTGGAGAGTTATCTCTCTTCTATAGACACTTTCACGGAAGGTGTTCAAGTGACTTGGCACATTCGATTCCACCACGAGCCATATCAGAACCATATCAGAAATACGCGACTGACTGTGGCTGCTCATCGTTATGAGGTTCAACTCAGCACACAATTCACTCTTTAAAAACTATTACATTTGGAGAACGGCGTTGATGTGAAATAAACTTCCCGAAAACGTTTTCCCAAATATATTTAATCTCCAGCGATTCAAATGTGAATAACTACTTTCACACAGACAACGCTTTAATTCTGTAATGCTTGTGTTAAGTCTTTGAAAGAATCTAATTGCTTTTTGACGCCATATTTAGGTTATAAAATACTTTTACATGCGTTTTCAATCGTGCCCTGCTCATCGTTTTACTTGAGTACAATTTTTTCTTAAATTTTCTGCGGGTAACATTCCGGCTGAAAACATACATTTCTCGCAGAGTTGTCTCTTCCAGAGATGAAAGAGACAACTCTGTTCCTGTCACGATTACAGTTAGTTAAAGTACTCACAGGGTTATTCGATTCGAGCTCAGCCATAGGAATTTTGTTAAAATTTGAAAGGAAATATGTTCAGGAGAGATTAGTTGACGGGAAAAAAATAAGCGGACTGTAATAGCTCGCTATGAGAAGCATGTCTCATATAATTGATTTTATAGACCAAAGAAGTCCAGTGTTACTCAATATGTCATAGAAAATGGTTACAGAATAAGCGAGAAATGTTTGAAATTGTTTAGCCACACGCGTGTAGTATTTTCAGTGTTTTCAGTAGATTCATTTCGGAGGTACCAAATTCTACTAAACTTAGTTTCATTATCATTTAACTGATGAAAGTTCCATTATCATTACCACTTTTATCATGAATGTAAGGCATCTCTCGATTGTCAATATGGCGTAACGTCACTCACATTCCCGACACCAATGGACGCGATCATGAAATTTAGCTATGGTGTGACTGGATGTACCCTCCAGACACTACGATCGATTCAGCCTTCCCAGGCCTAGAACGGCTCTTACGATCCAATTCGCATTTGTTTCGTTACACCGCGATTTGCCATCTAAACGAGTTCGACATAGTCATGAACGAATCCTGATACCAACGATATCAGAGACATGTTCTATTACTATGGAGCCCCAGTTATCAACCCCCTCCGTAACGATGCTTGATATACAGGATGTCTAAGAAATAATGGATGTTTCAGATTAGGTATCTATTTTCTACGATAGACTTGACCTATACTTAATGAAAATCCATCACAACGTATTGAAAATAACATTTTAATGTTAGATTTCCACTTGACAGTTTACAAAACCGTTACACGTTACAAATTCTGTGTCATACTTCTATAGTGATTTGTATTCTAATCAAAGCCGTAGCCAGAAACAATTTCGGAGGAGTTTGGTTTGATGGAACAGTAGAAAAACATGAAATATAAAAATAACGAAAGAAAGAAAACGGTGTGACATGAAAATATATATTTATTAGAAAACCATAACAGAAATATCAACATTCATTTACAAAATCATATTAAGTTTTCTAGCTTTCTTTGCAGCAAACAAATCAATTACCTACTCGGTGTCGATGTCAATGTCGATTCTACGTTGGATTGACATTAACGCCAAACCGTTTAGTCGTTCCTAGCTTGTGGAGTTTCATTAATAAGTTTTGAGGCGTTTAAGAAAAAGTCCTTTCAGGGGTACATGTGGAATCAGGTAGTGTCGCCAAAATAAAGCCGAGATCTTTAAAAGTTTGTACGAACATTGCCGTAAGGTTTTTTCATTGTGTTTCGGGGAAGTTTCTTTCAAAATTCTCTTTCAAGCGCTTGGTTCGTTTTCAAGGACTTGATGAAATTTCGAACGGGTTTTATAATTCCAATAGTATCTGTATCTGTAGAGTAGGAAGGGTGAGCGTAGGCCTACAGCACTCAGGCCACATCTGACACAATGTACATCCTCCCGAGGAGTTGTCCTCCTAGGTCATCGGCCATCCTGTCCTTTCCAGAAAGGTGGAGTGGTCATCAGGAGACATCTTCTTTATATCGGCAGGTGTAGGCCAAGACTCGCTAAACATACACTCTCTTATTGACAATAACTGCGGACACTCGCATAGGACATGCCTGACAGTTTCATCTTCCTGTTCACACATCCTGCATAGAGGTGTGTCCACTAGCCCCATATTATGGAGGTGTTTTCTTAGTTGACAGTTACCAGTGAGAAATCCTACTGTTAAGCGTATATTTTTTCCGGTCATCGCCAGATATTTCTTCGGTTCCAGCTTCTCAGGGTCGCCCAAGGTGATCCTGGTAAAATTGCATCGTTTGATTCCATTCCATCTCTTTAGGAATTGAGCATGGGTGTAACATTTGGCTGGTTCCTCAATTGTCGAAGTCATCAGGCCGTATGTGCCAATGGGTCCTAAAATTCTTAGTCTACCCACTTCCTTGGCTAAAGACTCGCCAATGCGATTATCTTCACTCCTGTCGTGCCCTATAATCCACCTCAGGATAATATGATTATCTACTGAGGCTTTGGCTAAATCCTGGTGGCACTCTGAGTTAACACGCTCTCTATTCAAGGCTAATAGGGCTTGTCTGCTATCAGTGCAGATTGTTATGTTTTTGTGGCAATTGATATACCAGCCAGTTATGTTCGAACCACGCTGGTATTTTTTCCCATTCCCCACTTAATCCTTAGGCTTAGTGATCTGGAGTACACTCCACATCCTGACCCATCTTTTGGTTTTTGAGCCGTTTGCCTATATGCGTATTGCATTTGTAGCATCTGACTTTGTGTTCTGTTCCATTTATATTTTGTACGATTTATTAAACACAAACCTGGGTTCAATTGCATCACTGGTTGCCTGTAGCAGATGTTGCGTAGTGAACGTTTCTCGTCATAGGATCAGCCTCAATTGACCCATTTCTACTTCTTACATCAGTCGTCAGGTTTACATCAATCGTGCACAATCGTAACATGCCCATTAACGCAACCTCTTTATCGTACAGGTCAGAGGGGACAGACCAGTAATTAATTCCATTGCCGCGATTGGTGTTGTTCTCATGGTTCCTGTGACGTTTAAACAAGCCAATCGTTGTATTTGAAATGATTTTTGGATGGCCGTTGCTTGTAGAACTTTCGGGGGGTGATCAATCCTCCTTGATCCCCCCCTGGCTACGGCCTTGATCCTAATGACTATGAAAATGAAATTCTCTAACAACAATACTCCACACTCAAAAATAAATTGTGTGAATTAATAACAATTGCAAAAGAGTACACAAAAAAACTATAGAGAAAAATAATAATAGTTCTGAAGCACTTTGGGAATTTGTAGATGAAATATGCAATAAATCAAAACCTGAAACACAGTTCCCAAAAATAATACTCAAAAATGGTACAGTTACTGATGATGTAACCGATATATGTAACACATTCAACAAATACTCTGCCTCACTTGGAGAAACATATGCGAACAGGATTATTGAACCAAAAAACTGCAATATTCCAAAACAGAGGTTACAAAATTCATTGAATCTTAATGAAACTGATACAAACGGAGTAAATGACGTGATCATGGAATTAAAATCACAAAAGTCACCAAGGAATGACGAAATTCGCTCGGATTTCTACTGAAATTGAAGTTCCATTGACCGATTTCATTAATAAATGTTTTGAAAATGATTTTTTTCCTAAAATATACAAAAAAAGGGAATGAATTGGATATGACTAATTACAGACCAATTACACTGATTTCGATATAGGAAAAATAATTGGAAAAATCATGAAAAGGCGTATTATGAAATTCAAAAATAAATATGAACTGATCGCTGATGAACAATATGGATTTAGAGAGAGAAGATCGACAGAAGATGCAATATATAAACTCACATCACAAATTTACGATTCTTCAGACAACAAGATACCAACACTGTATATTTTCATCGATCTCTTTAGAGCTTTCGATACAGTGAGTCCTCTAAACTGTTATTCGCGGAGAAATGTATGAACTCTACAAAAGTTATTTGAATGATCGTGAACAGAGGGGCAGGATAGGTGATACAATGAGTGATCCGGAAACTGTAGGCTTCGGAATACCTCAAGGAACTGTGCTAGGCCCCGTACTTTTCACAATTTCCTTGAATGAATTGCTCTTTC
Organism: Leptinotarsa decemlineata; assembly: GCF_025532065.1. NCBI lineage: Eukaryota > Metazoa > Arthropoda > Insecta > Coleoptera > Chrysomelidae > Leptinotarsa > Leptinotarsa decemlineata. The sequence continues at coordinate 5,154,173 of NW_027412573.1, read as the reverse complement.
TTGATACAAGAGGTAATGTTTTGAGCTTTGCGGATGACACTGCCATCCTATGCACATGATCTACGTGGGAACAACTCAAGTTAAGTGTAGAAAAAGATTTTCTAGCAATCGAAAGTTGGTTTCCAGAGAACAAACTCACAATCAACTTCGATAAAACGGATTACTTACCATTCACGTCATCCTCTAATAGATTGCCTGATATTGGACAACTCAATATCCACAATAATTACTATATAACTGAAAGTGACTGACTTAGTGACAATTAATATGTTTAAAAAATCTGTTTAAAATCTGTTTTTCCGTTAATCAGCAGTCGCCCCCATACGAACGACAACTCTCAGAAGTTGAGAAACTTGTGCGAGCTAAGGACTAACGAGGACTTACCTTTTAACGTGTGATTCCTAACACCTTCATTGGGACTCACACATAAAAGAAACAGTAAGAAACATGAGAGGCACACTTTTCAAATTCCAATATATCAGAAACTTACTAGACATGAAACACTTGAAAACCCTATATTGTTCAGTCGCTTGTTCAGTCTTAATTGTCTCACGGAATAATTGGATGGGGAGGAGTTGAATATTGTTATTTGGTGAATATTGATACAATTCGAAAGTGGATTTTAAAAATAATATTTCACAAAGGCCGAACATACTCAAGTGATAGTGTTTTCAGAGACACACAGGTCCCTGAGATGAGGCAATTATTCTGTATGAGTATTCTAAATAATATTCAAAAATGAAATATTCAGATAACCCTAGCTGAACACTCTTACCACACAAGAAATAGGGATAATTCTGTGATCGCCCCTTGTTGTGAGAAAACGATTAGACAGAGAAGTGCATGTTACTTGGGACCACGAAATTATCAGATAATACCCGATGTAATCAAAGAATATCATAATAACAAAAGTTTAAAAAAAAATTAAAAAATGGATATTGCTCACCTAAAGATCATTTTTACATAAACTGGTTATTCAAAATGATTAAAAAAATATATAAACAAAATTTTCCCCCCTGAAAAATAAAACACACAAGACAAACAAATTTTAATAATATAGTGGCTATTGTCAGAACCTTTCATGTAACATAATTACTATACTGGAGCTATTGTTCTTATCATTCTGTACTATTTCATCTCATTTCATATTAGTTAACACTGTTTTTATAAACATGGGTCATATTATCACATACAAAATGTATCTTGCGTTCAACCGGCAATAACTATTGTTGCTGAACTACTGTCAATATTAGCCCGAATAGTAGCACTACTTTATAATTCAGACTTATTTCCATAATTTTCAACATTATTTTTTTTTGATGAATTTCAACTTCCCTCATATGTACTGATTTTTTTTTCCATTATTTACTGATATGGCTATATCACGTACAAGGAATACCCATTCGGCGATGCTCCTTCTGTGATGCTGTTGTTTATGTACCCCTTTTTTATATTTGAGAATCATGAATACCTTTCATCTATATTAAGTGAATAAACATTATTATAATCATTCTTACCTATCTAGGAACAACTTATAGAACTGAAGAATAATGAATACAGTTTTCACTCAAGCCATCATTTCATCTGATTTTGAGATATATCCTAATTAACAATTTCCTCATGGCAAACTGAATTGCAATAAAGGAAAACAATTCAGATCTATTCAATGATTGAGCATTAATCCCGAATTATTAAATCTATTGATTTCCAACCACAGGTCCGCCCAAACTAATTCCGGGCCCCTAAGCAAATATCTTGTGTAGGTGCCTTTCGGTTTCAATAATACCCCCCAAATTAAAACCCATATATGAGTGTTTGCCCTAACCATATCACTTCCTTCTGAATGTTTTTTGTTACTTCAAATTTATTAACATGAATTCAAGTAGACTGTTCGTTGAACATGAAAATAAAATTTGTTTGAACTGACTTCTGTCTTCCCAAACTACGATTTCAATTTTACACCCTTCCCCCCCCCCACATCTGGACGGGCCCGTCCAAGCAATTCAAGAGTTGAATGTCCATATATTTCTAAAAAAATTGTAAAAACAAGCTTTGAACCAAGTCTATATAATAATAATGATAATGATAATAATAATAGGTTAGGTTAGGTTAGGTCCAGAGTGAGTGGGTTTATTCGACCCTCCACCGCAACCCGTAAGGGTTTATTGTGGCTCATACCTATTCACACTCGACCGAATAAACCCAGATTCTTCACGAAGCCGATTAGTTTGTATGATGAGTGGTCTTTCAAGTCAGTAGTTGTTTACAGCTGATTCTCGGCCTCCCCCCACCACTATGACGTATTAATTGCTTTTTTTATTGGTTGTTGTTTGGTGAAGTTTTTTTGTTGTGCAGTGAAGTCAAGGCGTTGTGACCTTGAAGTGTCTGGTGCATGGATCGTTCAGATTTTTTTTTCATATGAGATTTTGTGTGTTTATGTGTGTGTGTGTGTGTAGGAGAATGCACGGTACAGGGTTTCATCATGTGCTTGTTTGTCTATGTACAAACATACGTCTGCATACTTCGAAGATCCTCCAAGTAGTAAATGCTCCATCGGTGTTAGGGCACCAAGTTAGTAGTGGAGTGACGTCACAGCAATAACCGTTCAACGGCTAGAGAGCGACATGTTCACTCCACGACGTGTGGCAGAGTAATGCGTATTCATCGGTCTGCCCTCACCTCTCCTGAAGCGATGAAGGTTCGCTCTAGCCCCGCTATCCATGGTGACACAACGGCAGCCGAGGACTGTTTGCCTAGCGTCTACCCTCTCCGAGACCGCAACGACCACTGCTTGCTCGTACCGGCAACTGTTATCGCATCAAGTTGGGAGATGGGCTTGGCTGTGACGTCAGGCATCTCTAGTGGATAGCAACTAGCAATGTGAATCTTTCACGGTTTCATGGTGGGGGTGACTCACACTGTTTAATATAAAAGAAATGCCTGGCACACTATGAAATCAGTAGACGAATATATCTGCAGCAGTTAGCAATTGGTAGAGTGTTATTCAGTTCGTAATAGAAGGAAGACGGTGAGTGTATTTGTCTGTTGGAAATTGTTTATATTTTCATATATATTTTCATCATGTCCGTTTCAAAAGTAGACTTGAATAAAATTAATAATTTGATTGTACAGGAGGTTGAAATACTAGAGCAAAAGGCCTTATCATCATTGCCAATTGATGAAGTGTACATAATTAAAAATATGTCAACTTATTCTACACGATTTGGTAAATCAATTTTATTAACTTTGCAAGATGTGAGCAATGATAAATTATTTAAAACATGGCTACCAAAACGTATTTCGTTGCAATTCAGTGATGACGATATATCTTGTATCAACTCATCAGGTGGTAAATATACGATGATGTATTTAGGACAGAGCCAACAAAGTTTTGCTGGCATGAAAACGCGATCTCTAGTCAAATTCAATATGATTGAATAATAGTAATAATTTATAGTGAATTTCTTTAGGTCATAGCTTACAAAGTTTTTTTTGGTGTGAAAACGATAACTCTAGTCAAATTCAATATGATTGAATAATAATAGTAATTATAATGAATTTCTTATTGTTTTATTAATATTCATATATTAGATGATAATTATATGGAAATATAAACATTACTAACTTAGTTGAATACACTCACTTTGTAACTACAAGTAAAATGGGAATGTGAGTATTATATCACTGAAAAATTGGAGGTTGCTTATTGTTTTTTTTTTTTGTTCGATTTCAGTTCCACCATTTAAAGATGTGGATGCAGTACGCAAGTCAAGATTGGGTCGATATTGTAGATCTCAAATCATCGGTTCAACATTTGTCGTCTAAATTGAAGGTGTTGGGTGATGGAGCCGAACATGCAAGCGTTTATGATATGAGTGTATGCTATGATGAAAAACAAATCGAATTATGCCTTCGTGATGCTGAGAACTATTGGAGTGGTGCAGAAGTTTGCAACAAATTTTTGGATAATGAATTGGAATTGTGGCAACTTTGTGAGGTTATGATTGAACTGAACCTAAGAAGATTCCTGTATAGCCTCCAACCATACTTGCCAGAATGGATTATTCATCACTTTGAATTGAATGATGAAAATCGAGAGGAAATTGAAGATGGTCGCGAAAATGATGATTATGAGGAAGAAGTTATTTTAGATAGTCTGTATGTTCCTGTGAATCATAAATAATGTCAAATAAAAAACTTTGTATTATTTTCATGTTTTATTTATTTAAATCTGATGAAATACAATAGAAAATGATTACAAAACAATAAATATGATATAAAATACAATACATGATATAAGTCAGTTACAAATAAAAAAAAAAAAAAAGATCATAAAACAGTACATGATAGAGTGAAAAAAAAAGTGTCAATATCTGCTATGAACTGAACCATCCAATGCATTGTATGTTAAAACTGTATCATGCAAAATTAATGCATATACTTTAGTGTTGTCTGGAAACTTGGTCTTCCTCGTCTCAAACTCAATCTTTATATCAATAGTTGATGATTTTGTTGCATTCGGTTGATGGGAACAATCGATGACGAATAGTGGATTCTCTCTAAATTGTCCAATGTCCATCAGAGGTTCACTCATATCTTTATCATAATAACTTCGCTGGAAACTCTCAAAAGCATAATAAGCAGGAGCATCAAGTTTTTTATCGAAATTCAAATTCCAACGCTCATATGGATAAACTTCAGAATTCAAGTATACTCGAATACTATTGATATCAGCAGTTGTGAATTTTGTAATATCTTGTGTTCTATCTTCAGATGTGGTAGTACTTTGGAATGCGATGATGACAAAACGAGGAGTTTCCAATGCGTTAGTTGTTTTGATGGCCCATATGTCTGAAGAAGTCCCACGTAATGATGGTAGTTCATAGAGGTCCCACATACGATACGCCAACTTGATTTTGGCATTCAGACCGCTTTTGTTTATTCTACTCAAAAGTTTGAGCTTGTGTTTATCATCTGGTACAATATGCCTTATTTTCCATTCGATTTTATTTATTTCCAAATCAGCATCAACCTCACCTATATATGAGTTTTTGAATGATCGAGCGATAATCAAAATCAATTCCTGTTTGGCATTCAAGATACTTTTGTTGTAATCTTCAGCAAAACCCATCAAATATTTCAGTGGTAGTTTTCCACTAAAAACATGACTGTTTGTATCCAAGATATCTTGCTTCAATTGTGAAAGTCCCCAACCAGATGTCAATAATGTGTTAGCATGAGATTGTCCAAATGATATCATGGTTTTCATTGTAGATGTTATCCCAGGTTTTCTAACAACAGCCACTTGTTCACCTCCCATTTCATAACGAATTTCGTCAAAGAGAAATGCAATTGCATTATTCGAGAGATAGCATGTTTTCGCTACATCTTTGGGGGTGAATTTACCTTCTATGTAAATGAAGCTCTCGGCAATATCTAGTATAACATCTTGATTATTGATTGCAATTCTGATTTCATCCGAATTCCTGAATAGCGGTGATCCATAGGGCTTATATGTGTGCTCATGTAAACTTATGAGAGAATGATCGAGCACTGGTTCATTGAATATATTCAACTTTTCATTGTTTGTTTCGAGCACCATTGTTATTTTCTCACTTTCAATCCAATCGATTTCAAAAATTTAAGATCACTCACAGACAGAGCGTTATGTGCTAACTGTTTAGCATACACTTGTGGAATGAGCTTCTTTTTATGCACACCTTTCTTTTTGATAGTGCAACTCGTTTGGGATTGTTCAATGCGATTTTGTCTATTATAAATGAAACCCATAACAACAGTTATTCGATTTTCTTCAATTCCAAAATAATGAAAATCTCTTCTTCACTTCCAAAATCGATAAGGTTATTTTTTTCATCCAAAATACGCACTGTAATGTTGTGAATCAATTGACAACCTTCTGGACTGACAGGCATATATATAATACTGTGTGGTTCTTTAGTAAGATTGTAGCCAGGTTCAACATCAATATCGAATGAGAAAAGAATGTGGGATTCTTCACCATTTATATATGAACCAGATATTATATTGCAATCTAAGCGGATAAGTCTCACAGTTGTAATGTTTATTGGTAATGATGATTCATGTATCTGATTTGGTGGAAATATTTCATGAGCGAACCCCATCATTTCTGCTATTGAATTTGGATGTGTCAGATCAATTTCATATTTGGATCGCATTTCACATTTGAATGTATTATTATTGGCGTGTAGATAGAAAATATCATCTGCAACGACATCATTTGGTTTTTTATCATGAAACAATCTGAACATGATATGTTTCTGTATGACGGCATTGATCTCTTCTATTTCATAAGCACCACATGGAATTTCAATTGTCAACTTTTGGGGTATCGATGAGTTGTCATTACTGATTCTAAAACTAACTAAGTTATTAGCTTCAGTTATATTATTGATTGTATTGCATCCATAGAATCCCAAAAGTCCTAATCCATAACGACTGTTCCTATCCAATTCAATTGGTGGAAAAAAATCCGCACTCAAGACACTTGTCCCGACAGCTTGTAGCTCGAACTTTCGTGACATGACTGATGAATATTTTGAAACACATTTCAATTTATTATTGTACACAGCAACAGCACATTTGAGACAATTTACACTTTTTGGAAGGTGTTGTATTGTAATAAGTATCATTTTTATTGATACCAATATTCACATCCTCTATATTACAAATACAACACATAGATTTCCGAGGTATAGGACCGTCATTAACATCCGATTCTGAATTTTGATCGTGGTGGTGGTGCTCATAACAATATCTATGTTTCATTATATCGATGTCATCTTGCAGATGCTTAGGCAACTTTTCCCAAACATATGCAATCTCATGTGCAACACATGCAAGTATCACTTCCTTAGGCATATTTGCAAGCATCACTTTATCCATTTTTTTCAAGGTACCATATTTTGAAAACATTCTAAGTGAAAACCCCATTCCCTTGATAGCCTCCCGATCCAGTTTTGGTGTTGAATCCATTTTTATTTGGAAAATTATTTAGAGAGAAACTGCAAGCACAAGTGACCACAGAGAACTGTATTAAATTTCTGTTGTCGATCATAGTTATATTTGATTTTTACATTCGAACATTTTCGAAAGAATCGAGTCAATTCCAATGGTGGGGGTAGATCTCCAAAACTATCGAAATATGTGACTTCTTTCCCACATTTTTTATATGCCACCCAATGTGTTCCTGGTCCACTTATTCCATCTAAATTAACAATAGCTGTCTCGTTTTGTTTTGGACCTGAAGATGGTAATCTATCACGCATAAAAACACCACGAAAATGTGGAATTTTCATTTTTTGTGCATAATAACTGAGATCGAGATCAGTAAGAGGCCTCTGAGGTAGGGGTTCAATTAGTTTTTTGTTTTGTTTGTGGCTTTGTATGGTTTTAAATATAGTCCTAAACCTTTACGGTATGGTTTGAGATATATTCCACTTCCGCGTTTGCCTAATGCTACAGCCTCCATGGTTTTATTGTGACGATTGGCTTCCATTAAAGCCGCTCTGCTGGCTTTTGCCGAATTCACGGCCTTGGTAATACCAGCAGCAGCTCCCGCCAAACTTCCTAGTGCGGATAGTCCAGCAAAAATTGGTATCAATGGTAAAAGTCCACCGATCTTGGGAACAGGAATTATGCGTGGTGTGCGGATTTTCTTCTTTCCACCGGCAGCTTTAAGGTATTTACGTGCCGCCTGCAATGCCACAGTGATAGCTTTTTTGCTATTATTCGTCACAAATTGATTCCCACCAGCTTTCTTCAATACATTTCGCACTTTATGGACTATCCCAGCACCAAATGCAACTTTTTTAATTTTATTTTTCTTCGTTTGTTTCCTCTTACATTTTTTCTTATTGGTACTACAACCCATGCCCATATGTCTTTTCGCTTTCATAATGTTGGTGACAAGTAATGCAGCTGCTCTTTCCCCAATACTCGCGTCCTTCGATTTAACCCTATCCCAAGCGCTGTATTCAAGTTCTTTGTCGGCTAAATGTCTTGCTGCAAGATCGGATGGATGCTTAGAATATTGAATATCGTGTTTTTTGCATTCAATATCTAATTTATTGATTCCAGGGTCGTTACGAGCTAAACGTTGTTTCAATTTTGTACCCGGTCCACAGTATTGATAACCTCCGGTAGATGTAATTCGAAAGGAAGTTTGTTTATTAAATCATTAACAAAACCACAACCTCTTTTAATTTTACGATCACTTTCAATACGTCCGTATCGTTTGATGGTACACATTGAAATGAATAAGCTAATAACATTTATATAGTCTCCAACCACGGCACGATGCGCATTGTAAAACAGAAAGAAAAGTTTGCTGTAGATAATCTAGATGAGAAATTTGGTTGTGGATTGAATGGACAAAGGGTATTCAGACATGGTCCACTACTTCCATCATCAGTTCGAGGACTCATTATAGGACCTTCAAATTGTGGAAAGACGAATGCAATGATATCACTATTAACACATCCACAAGGACTGAGATTTAGAAATGTGTATCTCTATTCGAAATCACTCAATCAACCTAAATATCAGTACTTGCGAAGTGTTTTGGAACCTATAAAAGGATTAGGTTTTTATACATTCAGCAATAATGCAGAAATAGTGGAACCCTCCGACGCTAAGCCTAATTCTGTTTTCATTTTCGATGATGTAATATGTGAAAAGCAAGATATTATTAGATCATATTTCTGTATGGGACGTCATAAGGATGTTGATTGTTTTTATCTAGCACAGACATATTCACGGGTACCCAAACAGTTAGTGCGTGACAATACCAATTTCATTATAATGTTCAAACAAGATGAGACGAATTTACATCACATTTATTCAGATCATGTTTCACCCGATGTAACATTCAAACAATTCCAATTGATGTGTGTTAAATGCTGGGAGGACCAATATGGATTTCTAGTCATTGATAAGGATAGAAAAATAGATGAAGGTAGATATCGCAAAGGATTCGATAGTTTTATATACCCATGATCTTGTTTTTGGAACTTATTCGATCACTGAATATTGTAGTGGTCACTTCACCAACGAATTAAGCTTTAATTCAAAAAAAGGGCATTATGAATACAAAAAAAGATCCTGAAAATAAAAACAATGAAATAAATTTGAAACGTCAACTAGTAGAGACAACAGAAGCTGTCAGGCAGAAATTCAACTCTATCAAGAATGATAATATTGAAAATCGTACGACACTTGAAAGATTGTATGAGCCCATAATGAAACCATTGAATGTTTTATCATCAAACGCTACTTCTAAATCACCAGTGTTATCACCAAATCATGGAACTGTTCAATCTACTTCAAATTATCCCATGAGTACTCCAATAGGAAGAAAACAATCTTTTGGTAGTGTATCATCTGTGAATAGTGACACGAGCACACTTCAAGACGATATGAGAACAACTCTATTCGAAACACCATCATCGTCCCACATCGATTCCTCGGATCCTGACATCTCACCTGTTATGAATGAAAGTGGTGAAGATGTTTTGATGAAACATTTGAATAATATAAAATCTAGAAATCCAGCATATGATGGAACATTTGGCGTACGTATGGATCCAATTACACAAAAGCTGAAAATGGGAAGTCTAGTGGTAAATTTCAAAGATGGAAACATTTCATTTTGGGATGCTAATAAAGTGAAAAAATATGAATGCGCAGGTAGTCCAGAATTGTATGATATGATTTTTTTGAAGAATCCACAAGATGTTGATAATGAAGAAACTCGTCAAGTATATTCCAAAATATTGAAAATAACGAATGCTCCATATAAACAATATCATCTGAAGAATGGTTTTAAAAATACAAATTCTAAAAAATTTCGTGAAGTTATCAAACCTCTATTAGACTCACGACAATATCCAATAAGAAGTAGAAGTAAAATTGGTGGAGCACTCAAACGAGTGAAAATGGAGAAAATATATAATTCTAAACCTGTGAATTATGTGTACTGGAATTCACCGAAAGAGTTAGTTGCTCGCCTACGACTATTGGTAGCTTCAAAGTCAGCCGGACATACCGGACATGATAATGAAATAATTTCAATAATTGAAGAATTACGTGAAGAAGGTATAATATATTAACATATTCACATGTAATGATCACTGTCACATCATCATTCAATGCAGTAACATTATCACCTTTTCTCTTTAATCATATTGAAATAGAATGACTAATGAAATAAGTGATGTCAAACGACAAGTTGTTAATGAATTACATAAACCTGCAAGACGTAATTTTCGTAGAAGAATAACCACCATCAAAGGTTTTGCAGATCTATGGCAAATAGATTTAGCTGAACTGCAACCTTATGCAAAAAGTAATGAAGGATACCGATATATACTTGTAGTGATAGATTGTTACTCCAAATATCTGTGGACTGTAGCAGTTAAAGATAAAACAGGTAGTACAGTAACTAATGCAATGAAACATGTACTGAAAGAAGCCAAATACTCCCCCAAACACATACAAAGCGATCAAGGGAAAGAATTTTTCAATAAAAGCTTCTCATCTCTCATGCGAGAATATAATATCAATCATTATTCAACATTTAGCACAAAGAAGGCAGCTATAGCAGAAAGAGTGATTCGTACAATAAAGGCATGGCTCTACAAGGAATTTTCGATGAGAGGTCACCACAAATGGCTTGATATTCTTCCAATTATAACTAGTAGATATAATAATAAAGTTCATCGTACAATAGGTATGGCACCCATCAATGTTGATTCAACAACAAAATTAAAATTCAAGGGTATCAATGGAATTGGAGGAAGACAAAGTAAACCCAAATTCCAATTAAATGATATTGTACGTATAAGTAAATACAAACATATTTTTGAAAAGTCTTACACTGCGAATTTTACCACGGAGCTATTCAAGATTGTTAAAATTAATAAAACCATCCCAACGACTTATAATCTTGAAGATATGAATGAACAGCCGATTAGAGGATGTTTTTACGAAGAAGAGTTATTACGAACCGAGAATCCTGACGTATATCTGATTGAGAAGGTGTTGAAGAGAAGAAAAAATAAAGTATATGTAAAGTGGTTAGGCCTTCCTAGCGAACAAAATTCTTGGATTGATGAATCAAATATGGTTTAAATGTATATAATAGTGACTTTTATGAATAAAGTAATATTAAAGTTCATTATTGTTTTCATTTCAATTATAAGTATGTGAACTGAAAAATATTGCAGCGGTAAACATTGCCCCAGCCATTCGCAATGTTCTGTGTATACCAAACCAAATTAATTGTATACTCCATTCCCGCTTATATTTTTCAACTCACGATATTGAAAACACATTATCATTCCCAAAACTAATCGCCGTCACTTTGAAATGCAGTATCCAACTCTTTTTGCCAATTATCTCTCACTGATAATGCTGTCTCATAAAGCTTAGTCGACTCCTCAAGCTCAGCCTGAGCTTGCATTCTCGAACGTTGATGGAATTGCTTATCTTTACCAATTTTTGAACGGAGTTCATCAGCATCTTTAGACATTCTAGCCAATTCAACCTTCGCTAATGCAATCTTGGCATCTAATGCTTCAAGAGTTCCATTATTAGCATTAATAGCTCGCTCACTCTTTTCAAGTTCAGCAATAGTCATCTGTGCCTTTACAAGACGGCATTTTGCTTTCCTTTTCATTTCCCCAAACCGATGGAGGGGGCTGAAAGAAGATAGCGGTTCAGCTTTCAAATCACTCTTCATTTCTTTAGGAGTACCTTTTGGCTTCCTCTTCGATCTGTCACTTTTCGTTGCGGGTTTTTTCTGTCGCACAACACTTTTGGATTCTTTCTTTTCTTTAAAGTCAGTGACAATCGATGAAGATGCCTTAGTAACCTTCCTCTTGATTGTTCTAGATTTCTTATCAACACCAAGAGGAAGGGTAGATGAAGAGTGTTTGAGTGATGATAATTGCGAAACGATCGGATTTTCAATAATAATTTGCTCATTTGGTTCTGGCACATCTGCAAAGTTAACGAAGTCGTTAATATCAAAATCATTTATCGAATCTTGACTCGATAAATGTAATACTGGAATATTTTCAAAATCAGTCTGATCGATATCAACAAGTGGTGAACCATCTTCAGCAATCAATAGCGGCATAGAGCTCATGATTATTAAGGTCTGAGGAATGATATGTGATAGCAATAGAATGTGGATAGGAAAGGTGATGATGTTACTGAGACCTCACCATTTATAGAAGAAAATAAACTAGCGCATGCGCTCTTTCATCAACTGGCACATGCGCTCTCTCACTAAACTATTCACGCATGTAACAATCTTTGTCATTTAAGAGGAAAACTTTGTGTTGCATGCATGTATTTTTAAATGTTAGAAAATAATACAAATAAATTCAAAATATATATATATTTATTAATAATAGAGGACAATAACGATAATAAAAAATGAAAAATGTTAATATGTCTCTGTGGATGTGGAACGTTCTTTGACTCTATTCCTCAATAGTTGTTGCTCGTGCGTCAAACACCAACATTGAAAAAAATGGATTCTCCTATTGGGGTAGAGTTGACCAACCTTCTCACACAGATCCCAAGTACTTCTACATGCATTGCATACATGATTCCAACAATTCATGGAATATGTATCACAACGCAAACAACGTTGCAGTGGAGTTGGAACGGCAGCACAGATACCACAAATATTTCTACAGATACCTATATTGTTAAATATTATAGGTTCGGAACACTTCAGACACTGTAACTGTTGTTGACGATAATCCGATTTTGTTCGCTTCGGTGGATGAGAAGGAGGCGATAGTTGAATCCGCAACACGCAATCACTACACATACCAGTACATGGATTGATTGAATCCTTAGGTCTACTTATTTGACAAAAGTAGCACACAATAGCCCCTGCAATCATCATTGGGTAGACACACACTTTTGGTTTTTCATTCCACTCTTTTGGAAACGGCATTTTACTAATTCGATTAGAAATATAAAGAGATGACTTACAGAAACTCTGAATGCTCTCTCCTATACCTACGATCTCTATTTATACAAATCAACATCATGTGGAAGTATAGTGGGATAACTTCTCCTACTATTCCACTCTAAACGAGTCAAGTGGGAGTCGCATCACCTCCTATATAAGTTGACTTGCAAACCTAGAGTTCATTCATTCACTCTCTACAACTGTGAGCAAACAACAACAAGATGAATTCTGCAAAAATAAATGCTGCATTAAATAGAATAGCTGCTGTTGATGAAAACAATTGGATAGACGAATCAGATGATGAGGATGTCAATGTTCCGCTAGAGGAAGTAATAGTTGAAGCAGAAGATGTTGGAGTCGATGAAGATGAGATAGACGAAGTTGAAAACGAGGCCAACCAAAGCGACGAAGATGATGACGTGATGGAGTTTGAGAGGGTCATGGATGAAGAAGGAGATGATGAAGGGATAGAAGCTGACACAACTGAAGGTGATGGTGCTATGAGGATCGGTATGCGAACACTCAATGTCAGTGAGACACTGGAAGATCCCTTGGATTTGTATTGTGCATTGGATGCATACGTATTGATCAGCACAATAGATGGAGAGAACAAAAAACTATGTTGGTGCTGCTTTCGGTTTTATTCGCATAGAAACAATAATGGAGGGTGGTATGCCCATGTCAACACCCACAACACTGTCTCAATTATGGAAATGGGACAGAATTGGTGTGAAGCTTGCGAGAGGCCACTAACAAACTTCACCCGAGTATCTACATGTATTATATGTAATAATGTCCAACCTGTGGCACAATAACCGTGGACCTACTGGTCAAAAAAAAAACAACAGCCCTTTTCAGGGCTACATTATTCACACAAACAGTAGTTAGTTGTATTAGTATTCATAGATTATGTGACAAATGAATACTTTGATTAATAAAAGTCTAAGTTGGAAATTTGTTAGTCTTTGAATATCTATACATTATATGACAAATAAATTACTACTTTGACTGAAAAGTCGAAATTTGGAATTTGATAGTCATTGAATATCTATGCATATGATGAGTACTACTTTAAATGAAAGTTGAAGTTGGCATTTGTCAATCATTCATATGCATATAATGATGAATACTTTCACATACATATATTTCGTTTGAGATTATAATGTTAACATAATGTTAACAATGGTATGAATCTGTTTCTGTTTGAAAGTATAATGGTAGCTCTGAAAAGAGCTATTTTTTTTATTGTTTCAGTCTTTAATTGTAGCCCTGAAAAGGGCTGTTATTTTTTTATTAATCCATGCAATGATATGGACTAACGCTCCTCATCATCAGAAACAATAATTATGGTATCGTCATCTGAATCAGATGATATACTAATGATATCATCCTCATAGTAGTCATCTGAATCAGATGATATACTCATGATGTCGTCGTCGTCATAATCAGCTGAATCAGATGATATACTAATCACATCATCCGCATTATTATCGTCAACAGCATCTATGTCGTCCTGAATACCTTGTTCCACTCGTTCTGCGAAATCATCAGGAAGATCATAGATTCGCTGCAGAAATTGAGCGAAGGTTGTACTCAAATGATCAGACGTTGAATCTATTTCATGTACTTGGATGGGTCCTGTACTCGACATTGTGGAAGAATGATATAGAACTGGGATTGTTGCTATATTTATATTGGAAGAAATGAAATGGAGGGGGTGAAATGTAGAACAGTGTTTGAGATTCGAAAACATCAAGAATGAAACTCTGAGCGATTATTAGGAGAAATTCTAGTGATTATTATGGAAAAAAAACTAATAAGAGGGAGAGGAAGGGAGGAAGACACTGCCCCAGCCTCGCAGTGCCTCGTGTACACCAACCAAAAAGTGTGTACTCCGTGGAAGGAAAGGAAAGGAAATGATGGACGAGTAGATGATTATATGTCATCATCGGAATTGAGGACATCATCATCGATTAGGATTGGGGATGGCGGAGGACTATCCTCGATGAGGATAGGGGATGGTGGAGGACGTCTAACGTCAAGCTCGTCATCAGCATCATCACCAGAGTCGTCGTCGTCATCATCGTCGTCGTCGCTACTCATTGGGACAATGTCATCATAAGCAGGGTCCCACCATCCGTCAGGATCTGGATATTCCGAGTCATCCAAGTGTCCTTCGTCACTGCCAGTGACATGCTGAACTTGCATCCTGATGTCGTGATCCCGGTATTCGTATGGCGGACTGTGGGGTTCCGTGGTGGAAGAGACAACCTGTACCTGGCTGTTATCCCAGTAATTGAAGTTGTACCCCTGATCCGGGCAGCTATAGGGTTCGGAGGTTGAATCGGGTTCCATCTCGATGCTAGCTGATCAACTGAATGTTTCATCAGATGATTTCTACTTTTATACTTTCGAGAGGGAGTGGGAGAGGAGTGGAACATTGAGTAGGGGTAAATTGTAGTGTGACATAAGACATATTCAATGAGTAGGGGTAAATTGCAAAGTGACATAAGACATATTCAATGAAAGAGATACTTGAATGGATAAAATACAAATGAAATATACTTGTCGATTTCACTATGAAACATGTCTATTTTTTTATTTTTTAAATTTTCTTCACATGAAATTATTTACAAGTGATTAGAGAACACAAAAATTGATGTGAGGTATTTGTCTAGAAGAACTTGGAATTGAAATAAAAAAATAATAATGATAATAAGAGGAAGTGAAGAAAAATGCTCCAACCATCGCATTGTTCAATGTGTACCAAACCAAAAAACAGTGTACACCCTTTATTTCACTTCCTTTTCCTTTATTCAATATAAACTTAACAAATATAAACTTAAAACTACCATAATTAAATACTCCTAACTAACCTAAAACTAATCTTACATTTACACTTCATCTACAAAAAGAGTGTCCATAACTGTCACTACTTTTTTGTACAGCTCTATCGAAGAGGTCTTTGCTTTACACCTTTCCTGCAGAGATGCATAATTCCGATCTATTTCGGCCATTTCCTTTTGGAGTTCCCTCCGTCGGTTATCCATTTCAGCCATTTGTCGCTTCATGGTAACCAACTCGGCCTCGCTAGATCGGGCAGCTCGTTCTGCTTTCTTGCATCTCTGCAGAAAAACACTCATCTTTTCACTAACCTCTCCGATAGGCTGTGGCACCAACACCTCAGGATCCGCCGGTGTCGCTGGCAGCGGTGGTAGTCGCGTCACCAACGGCGACAATATCACCAACTCCGGAGAAGGACTCCTCGGAATTTCCACTGCTGCTGGTGCTGCTGCTGGTGTGGAGGCCCTCTTACGAGAGGTCGAAAAACTACCTGCATAAGGATTAGTCCTATTGCAAGTAGCTCGGTACTTTGAAATAGGACCAACCTTTGCTGCAGGTCGTTGGCAAACCTTCTTCACAGCCCTGACTTCCTCCTCCTCCTCGAATAAGTCAGGGCTAGAAGATCTGCACCTAACTCGCGAACGCGAAGTGGTTGGCTGGTCAACCGTCACCGCTCTCGAAGATGCTGCCTCCTCCTGGTCAGCGGACACCGGCAGAATAGACGCCACAGCATTATTCACCTCCTGTGTATTGGTTGCCATTCTGAAAAAGAAGAAATAATACAAAGTTAGTTGATATAAAAAATAACATTCCTAATTTACTTACTCAAATATCAAGTTGGTCGTTGGAACGTACTGCCTTGTTGTGGAGTGGACTGCTCTCGATGAGATGACTTCTCGAACTGAATGTTGTGGAGTGCTCTCCGGAGGGTATCGACTTCGATGCGTGAGCGGTGGGAAAATGGTGGGAGCGCACATGCGCGATGAGGGTAGGGGTGTACATGCGCAAATGTTGGGAGTCGGGGGGCGGGGCTTCGGGGAGGGGAGGGGCGGGGCTTCGGAAAGGGGGCGGGGCTTCGGAAAGGGGCGGGGTATCCGAAAAGTTGGTGGCGACGGGGGGGGGGGGGGGGGGGGGGGGGGGGGGGCGTGGCCCTAACGGGCCCCGCCCACTGCCTGGGCTCCGCCCAGGTGGGTGGGGCCTCCGGCCCCAGGTAGGCGGGACATCTGGAGAGACATCTACGCCCTCTTCGCGCGCGCGTTCGTAACATAATATGCAACCGAACACCTAACCTAACGTATTAACGTATTAACGTAACCTAACCTAGTACGCTAACCTACCGCTATGCAACCGAACACCTAACCTATCGTATGTATTAACGTAACCTAACCTAGTACGCTAACCTACCGCTATGCAACCGAACACCTAACCTAACCTAACCTAACCTAACCTAACCTAACCTAACCTAACCTAACCTACAGTAACTATTAACCTAACCTAACGAGGGAATACTAACCTAACACCTAACCTAACGTAAGTATGCAGCTAACCTAACGTAGCTATTAACCTAACCTAACGAGGGAATACATTCACCATGTTGGTTCCATTAATACATCATCAGTTGGTTTTGGTTTTGGTTGTATTATTCTATGATTTGGATTAATGTTCAGTCCTGGATATCCCAGTCCACCTGATGATGATGGCCTGACTTTATAGTTTCTCTCCAAAACTTCTTTATGGTTTTTCTCCAATACTTCAACTCTCTGTTCCAGTACATCATACTTTTTCATTGTAGTCCCTGTTATGTTTGACATAGCATCAAATTTTTTATTTGTAGACGCTGTTATGTCAGACATTTTTATGTCTACATCACTTGTAAGTTTGTCAAATTTACGAGTGAAAGTTATCCGAGCCTCTGCAATTTTATCGTTAAATGCTTGCCGGGCGTCCCGAGCAATATTGCCTATTGTGGATTGTATTGCAGCTTGTAGGGCTAGAAGTATAACTTCCTTTGCTCCATTAATTTCCCCCTCAAGATATGATACAGTTACACAATCACTCTTGTCAATTGGTTCACTTGTATTTTTCAATATTTTCCTTTGCATGTCATAATGACCATCTTTTGTTAATTTAAAACCATTCCCAGGAGGACCTCGAATGACATTACCACCCCATTTTCTTTTTCTACCAAACTTATCGATTGTTTTAGACATTGTGCACTCTACGATGATTCTCTTCAAACTGATATTTCTGTCATTTACATTATACTATATATTGCAGTAATTGATTAGGGAAATAGAAATAATACAAATAAAATTTTAATCATTTTATATTCATTACAGTAATACATATACATACATACATAATACATTAATATCACATTACTTCTATCATATATTATTAATTATAAATGGCTACATAAATATCAATATTGAATTTTCCGGTTTTGAAGATATTGAATGATATTTCAATCATTGATCTCGGCAGATAATAAATTAATCAATTGATCCAATGGAGTCTCCTGAGATTGTGATTGTTGAATAATATTACTTATCCAACGAATGTTCTCATTTGGATCGTTTTCATAAAATTCAATATCATTATGACCCCAAGGAAGAGTGTGGGTAGTATTCGGAATGATAAATCGTTTATCGTCGTGATATGATAATGCAACTTTATTTTTTAATTCAGTATACATATCATGTAACACGCTTCTAAATGAATTCATCTTTCTGAATATCATACCACCTTGTTCGACGATTTTTTGATAATCTTCGCATGTCAATTCATTCTTTATTACAGATCGTTTAACCCCTTTGGCTTTCTTAAATTCACCATCAACAGATTTCACATAATATGCTTTAGCACCTGTACCATAAAAACTCATGATTGGATCATTTGGAAATTCATCTTTGAAGTTACCCAAGACTGAACTTGTTACTGGAATATTGAATTGGTTAACTATACTGTAATTGGATGTATCAAATCTACTTATGTTAGTTTTTATGAATTCATAAAAATTTTCTGTGTTTACTTTAAGAATGAGCGAGTCGGTATCTGTGTAAAGTAAAGAGACATTTTCATCAAAGTGTTGTTTGATGCATCCATAGAAAAAGTCATACATGACTGTTTTAGATAATTCTAATATGGAAAATCCCAAATATAATGGTTTATCGTAATGAACCTTCACTCTACCCAATTGAATGGCAACGAAATTATCAGTGAAAATTGAACAATTTTTGAAATTTGGTTTGGCTATGAGAGTGCTGGCACCTATATTTTTCTTTATATTTTCCCAATGTGTAACGAGTCTAACATCAATTCGATTATCTACATTCTCCATTGTCTTTCCATACACCGCATTATTCATTAGTTTATAGAAATCTTTAACAGATTTGTTGTTAGACCTATTACGCATTTCAGTATTAAGATCTATATAGGGTTTCATCCAGCATGATTGTTTGAATTTCAATACTCTATGTGTATTCATTACAATCAATCCATTTTTGACAGCTTGCTGTAGATTCCTATAATGAACAATATATTTTCTTTTATCATTCAAATTTGGAATTAATTTGGGAATTTTCGATTGTGTACGAGGTGGTATTATTTTTTCGACTAAAAATGGAAGGTCAGAATGTTTATCATGCAACTCTTGTGGATAATGAATGTCCACTTCAAATACATACCCATACGGACTATCAGTACTCACATCCATCACATCGAGATTAAGAATTTCATTTGGTGTCAACCATGTAAATTCACTTGTTGGTAGAGGTTGTGACATACTGTGACCGTATAGATTTGTTGCATCTAAATATGTAATGAATGTGGAAGGTTCGTTGGGATTATAATTGGGTAAAAATCTATTATTTGCTATATGTTTCCTCTCGCTACATTGACTAATTCCACCTCGTATACCTTTTTGAAAAAAGTGAATCATATCAATGTCAGTTAGTAATTCCAATTCAACATTAGTGAACTTCAACATGGCATCCCATGATAATCCAGGTGCAGTGTAATATTGTGCCGGATCTAAGTTATATATCTCTAAACTTGTGGTGCGGAAGTTTTCAAAAATATCACATAGTAGCAATACATCCGACTTCAAATACAAATCAGAGTATTCCCCCAAATTCTGACACTCGAATAAATTCCAAACTTTTCTAGCCCTATCATAATCAGTTTCCGATATATGTTCACAATTGAGTGTGTCATAAAACTGATTTTTTGTCGGAAGTAATGGATAATTCAATTTGTCAATGTCATCAACAAAACTATATGGAAATACACCTTTCTGTCTCATCAAATTGAATTTCTCAATTTGTGGGAAATGTTTGTGCATCTCCAAACATTGATCGGAGGTCAAGTTTGCACCCAACTTCTCCAACGAATTAGTCATAAATTTATAACTATCGATAAATCTCATTTTGAGATAATTCTTCCTAACCACACCATCTTTATCGGTATAGCTGTGTGTGAAGAGATGCTTCGTGAAAGATATATATTTCTCTTTAGTTTGCGGGATAACATCAACTTTCTCTTTATTCCTATACAATTCTTTTATGAATAAATGACAATCATAACCACTTAAATTATGAAAAATGATAGGTATGAAGTTTGGTATTTTGAAATTTAAATTACATTTCGAGTGAGCGGCATGTGATCTTTTCTTTCCTGTGACATGACAATGATCTCTTACTTTGACTTCACCATCAGTAAATGCTTTATTACATATACCACAAGTTCTGGCTGCAGCAAACTGTTCTTCTTCTTCGTCAGTTTGTGTATCCATCGGTTTAGGGTTTCTGAGATGATTTTCATGTATCTCTTTCAAATCATCTTCAATGCTACTCACAAATTTCTGAGCTGCATCTACACCCCTATATGTAACAAATTTTGACAAATCATCATTATATGAACACTTTATCAAATAAGCAAATGAATATGGGGCATGTTTGAATGTTTTAATCGTGTATGAACTTTCAGGATTTGGCTCATTCACATGAATCGGTTTAAGCACTGATTCAAAATCAGCATACACTACAAATGGCACCCTCATTTGCCTCTCAAAGTTTTCAAACATTAGTTTATTTTCCGCAACCATTCTACCATATTTATTGATCTTTAAATTAGTAGTTGGTGTTGTGGTACTAATGTGATTACAATCATACATATTATGACGTAAAAGCAATCTCTCATCAGAAAAATATATCAAACATCCGTCACAAAAATATTTTTTCTGTCTATGAGCTGATAGTTGATTAGAAACTAATCTTGAAAGATCTTTGATCCAACAATAGTGACCATTACCGGAGTCATCAGTTATAAACAACAAATTGACATGTCTCCGGAGTCTTCTCTGTGAGTATCGCAATGGACCAATCACTTCATACTTCATTTTACCCTTCTCAAATGTACTCTCTAAACCGTAAACATTAATTGAAATATCATTCCTATCTTCGAATATTTCGATACTCTTATTATTAACTTTAACCGGAAAATCCATACCTGTGACATCTAAAACAGTGGAAAAATGTGGATATGACGTAAGTTCGGACACTCGACTATCTGCAGGATATAATGCTGATGTTATAGCCCAAGCAAAACAATATTGATCTTCATTACGAACATTCACAACAGCTTTCTTCCATTGAATACATTGAGGCAGCTTCACATATGAACGTCCTTCCAGTGGACTGTATTTATTAATGTTGACCTCGAGAAACAATATTTTTTCACAAGTCCAACCTGAATTATAAAAAAAAAAATATTACTATTCAATCTTATTGAAATTTTTAAAAAATAAATACCTGAGTCGCGATCCTGGAACTCAGTCGTTTGAGCCACAATTACATCACGGAATCCATCAAAAACAGCATTCAAATCTGAAGATTGGTCCACTATTTTATTTTGGGAATTAAATGACTTCGTGTCCCTCGAATCATCAGTCTGAAGAATATAATTCCCAAAAACTTCCATATTCACCTTGATGCTTTTATGGATCCTGATGGCTGATTCCAGTAATTCAATGACCTTCTGCCTAATCTTATTGAAAAATGACATGTAGTCACTGGTTACAATCGAACTCTCCACCCTGTATGTAGCAATGCGGCAATTGAATGCATTCGTTATAATTTGAACACCGTCAGACAATTGAACACATGCATTATTTTTATGACTCATGGTTCTTCGGTGAGAATTCACTTGGCTCATAGGAATTGTCACATTACAACAATTGCACGTATACATAGGTGTTGCATTATCCACTCTCACCCGTTTCACTGCAGGCCCTCCTTGGCAACTCTGGAGCTGATGCCGACGAAGATTATCACTACGAGTGAAAGATTTACCACAGTCACAGGAATACATTTTATATAATAGTTCTCACTAACTCACTTGATGTAAACTGACATAGCCAACACTCGTACGCTTCTTAAATACACTCTGATAGGACCCGTCAAGACGTCATAGCCAACCCCACTTCTCAACTACATGCGCCAAGATTACCTCCCAACTGAATGCGATAACAGATGTCGATATACGAGCAAGCAGTGGTCGTTGCGGTCTCGGAGAGGGTAGACGCTAGGCAAACGGTCCTCGGCTGCCGTTGTGTCACCATGGATAGCGGGGCTAGAGCGAACCTTCATCGCTTCAGGAGAGGTGAGGGCAGACCGATGAATACGCATTACTCTGCCACACGTCGTGGAGTGAACATGTCGCTCTCTAGCCGTTGAACGGTTATTGCTGTGACGTCACTCCACTACTAACTTGGTGCCCTAACACCGATGGAGCATTTACTACTTGGAGGATCTTCGAAGTATGCAGACGTATGTTTGTACATAGACAAACAAGCACATGATGAAACCCTGTACCGTGCATTCTCCTACACACACACACACACATAAACACACAAAATCTCATATGAAAAAAAAATCTGAACGATCCATGCACCAGACACTTCAAGGTCACAACGCCTTGACTTCACTGCACAACAAAAAAACTTCACCAAACAACAACCAATAAAAAAAGCAATTAATACGTCATAGTGGTGGGGGGAGGCCGAGAATCAGCTGTAAACAACTACTCAAGTCAGATGGTAATAGTCAGGTAGTTATAGTCATTATTATTCAAGTCACTATAAAATATTATCACAGACTTTTTTGGGAAAGAAAGTTTTGGCTTTCTACTACTCCATCTGATACAAAAAAAGGGATGAGAGAATCTTCCAAAGAAAGGAAGGAAGTAATCAATTTGAAACTCTATACATGAATGTGTAGATCATGCAAAGAAGTAACTTTCAGATACAAAGTGAAAGAAAGTCCTCCTGAAACAGCTACTTTCATATAAACATTGAATTACACGAAAGAAAATAATTCTTTCAAAACAAATACTTCTATATGAACACTGAATTATACAGAAGATACTTTTCTCTACTCAGTTTGCATTTCAAACATTTGTTGTGGAATAAGAATCAGATATCATCCACATGAGTTCTACTTTGAATGAATGGTAATAAATTGTACTCACGTAGAAGACTGGTATACACCTCACTGGTATACACCGATGTTTCGCCTTAAGACACTTGCCCTAAGGCTCTTCAGTACCAAATTGGATAACATTATAGAAAATACACACACTTCATTCATGAATTACGATTTTGAATGTCACGGAATAAGCTTGATCTGCTTATGTCATCGATGACATCGTAATGACATTCATTCACCTATTTGATTCAATCCCAGCCAAGAGGAATCTTATTGAAATAGTTATAACTATCATAAAAATCTCGCAGAAAAGTGTTATAAAACTGCTACATGACAATTTAACTTTATAGGAAAATGAGTTTTATAAGTTAGTTGCAAAAACGTTTCTGTGATAATTTCCTGACTATTTTATGATGGTTTTTTAATTTTATTTCATGAACGTTTCTATGACAAATTTATGAAACACTTTTATTGCCTACAACTGTAGTGTGTTCACTGATCATCTAATATAATCAATTAGCATTTTGAAAGTAATTAAAAAATACTAATAAAATAAAACTGTTGCAACATCATGGAATTATAAAACAACTTTGCTGGTTGGGATGTCAAGATGCTGATGAGAAAGAACACTGTACCTAACGATATATACTGTTTTGAAGTGATATTATGCATGTATGTTCACAATGAATTTGTATCCACATCTACGTATTTTAGTGTGACAATACTATACATTTCATGCTCTGCCTATAAGAATTTTGTTCATTGGACAAAAACGTATATTTTGATTGCTTATGTACCTGTCAGTACATAGAGAAAGAATACAAAAAAGTATCTAACACCTGTGTTACTCACTGTACATTTGAAGGTATTTGCTGAAAAGAGGCAGATAATTTATGGACAATTGAAGATGAGTGCATGAACTACTCAAGAAGACGGACTTGTTAGAATGGTGATAATAAACAAATGAAATTTCAATGTCTTTTGTGGACTGGGAAAAAAAAGTCAAGTGAATAGACTCATTCACATCAAATGAAGGAGATCTAACTTATGACTCTGATGAATACTGAATTTAGAAAGATTAGCTGTATACATTTCCAGAAGTGCAAAACTCATTCATTTCATTCTCTTTGACGTAGTTATGTAGTTTTTCCTTGAAAAACATTGCAGCAACATTATGTTCCTTGTTAGGAAGTCGTTTCAAATTCTACGATTATTTGTACTTGATTGACAGTCCCATCATTTAAAAATACAATTGTTTTCCAAGTGAGTGTGATAATCATAGGTGAAACATGCCAGGATCAAAGTAACACAGACAAAACAGAACGTATATATCCGCGAATTCTAACAACTTTGATTAGCAGTTAACATGTTTAACGTTGAACATTTGTTATTATAATTACATCCGATAACGTACTGAAAAATATAAAAGAATCCTCGGAGCCTTGGTTCCAGAGTCGGAGCAATTTTCCCTAAGGTATACACAATTTTAATGTGCAATCTGGTATAGTATTTCCAATACCAATTGGAACAGCACAGAGAAGGAATTCCCGCCTCGACATAGGAGTCGGCATATTATTTTTCATTGGTAGTTTTTCAGTTACTTATTCTTCAAAACATAGCAATTGATCACTACATCAAAAAGTTATCTCAATTGAATTTTTCCACCATGGTTAATTATGAAAAACTTCGAAATTCAAGGTAGTTGATTTCCGAGTCGAAAACTTTAAAATACAATGAAAACACAAATAGTCACACCGAATTCTCGTCGAAAATATATTTACAAAATAATAGAGGCCAACAAAATTGCTAGAAAAATCAAAATTCTTCTTCGCTATATTCGGATGGGGTAGAATCATCATCGTGTTGCATAACGATCGGATTTATGGAACTTTGCACATAATATTTGTTCTCTTCTATTATAACGTGAGCCACACAGTTCTTCCACACATCACTATTACCTACTTCATTAACCACTCGCTTTATATTGTCAAGCACCACAGCATTCAAAGTCGGTGACTGATTACATTTCCGCAAGCTTTCTTTCATTGTGATCCAAACCATTTCAATTGGATTAAATACATAATAGTATGGAGGCAAACGTAAGAGAATATGACCACGTGTTTCACACATAAAATCAATAATATACTCTTTTTTGGAATTACTTTGTTTTATGGTCGCCAGTAATACCTTTTTCGTTGGAATCTTCTCGGGTATTTCCATGTCATGATTTCGTATGAAATCAACAATATCTGCTTTTTTTGTGTTATTGTTTGCTATTGTAGTCAATAACCGAGAATGATACGAGGCGTTATCTATAACAACAACCGAGTTTTGAGGAATATTTGGGAGAAGCTGCTCACTGAACCACCCAGTTAACACAAACATCTATGCGATGTTACTTTCTTGTCTTTTAATCTATTGAAATGTGAAGTTCTTATATACATCACTGTTACCGTAAAGGGATATTGAATTTGAATTAACGCGTCATCTCTCATCACTTTTTTGCTACAGCAAGGCACAAATAGACCTGAATCTGTGATGCTATTTGATGTATCAAAGACGCCCAAATGTGAATCACAAATTTATCATCTGTTGATTCGCATTTTTTTCGTCTCAGTGCAGTATATACTATTCACATAACGGTTCACATTCGGGACTCACAAAATAGTAAAGAGTGAGTTGAATTTTAACCGAAGTTTTATTTGTACCAAAAGTAGAAAATTTGACAAATAGATAGATTCTGTGGTTTCGCATTACATAGTGTTCTGTGGTTTCACTGAGTTATGTGTTATCCGTTTAAAAATTATTTGGGGTTGTTGTTTTGATGCAAAAGGTAAGTGGCAAATACAATAATAGTGAAAAAGGACTCCGCGTCTTTTCATATTCAGACATAAAACTCTCTCAATCAAGAATATTCAGTGTTTTAGTTATCACATTGAAATATTGAAGCGGATCAACATAACCTCAATTTCACCATGGTAAGGTATAAATCAGTTCAATGTTGTATGAGCTTCCGAAAGAGGAAAGGAATGAGATTGTTGTTGAATCATTATAGTCGACAATCTTCTTCTGTCGATCAGAACAAGTCAGTGTCAATATATTCAAAAGAGTCGAACATGGACAGACAGTTTCTAATACCCCATCATTAAATGTGATAATTTTGTAGTCAAGTCTATCTCTGTAACACAAATTGACTAAAAGTGTTTGAAATTCAACATTGATTCAGAAAATTTTGTTACAGTACCATACATTCATCATATGAAAAAAAAAAAAATTAAACAATATTTGTAGTGTTTAAATCACAACTGAAGAAAGTTGAAATCATTATTTGTTCATTTGATAAATGAGTTTTGTTTTCAATATGGGAGTTTTCAGTTTGAATCAGTCAACGAGTCATTTTCTTAGAGTTTCCCGTCGAACAAAATATTGATATTTATTTTGTAGTTGTAAAGTTTGTTTTTAAGTTATCCATTTATACAGGGTCATTGTTATTTTAGTTTTTCCATAATTTTATCAGTCATATATCACTCTTGATATATCATTATGATACTATATTTTATATAGTATATTTTATATAGTTAGTAATTATGTTCATTACATAATGTAAAGTTTTTATTTCATGTTGTTTTTTTACCAAGAGTGTTTGTCGTTTGGGAAGTGTTATGTTTACATATTGCGGCAAGTGAAAGGGATTACTAACCTCACTTTCGTAAGTGCAACACATTTCACAATATCTTAAATAAATATTACAATCAATTATCAATTCATTGTAGAGTTCCTGGTGAAGAGCCAATAAAAACTCAAAAGCTAGAACAGAAAAAAGAGTTCACTTATTTTACCATCCCCTTATTGTCTGCATACCCGAAAATTATAAATAATTCTTTCTCAGGAAATTGTAAGCTAAAATATTTATCTTTGTTGACGTTTCAAAGGTTACAATTCCCAGAAAAAATACAAAAAAATTCACACCAGAGAGTTTTAACAATATTCATAATTATTCATCCAAACATTTTCAGACGAAGTATTTTTTGACCATCGGAGGTTTGACTGCCAAAGACTTCCACAGCAAAGCTATGGGAAAACTGATGACCAACTCGTTGGCGCTGATGTGCAGCTGAAAGGGGTTGAAAAACAATCACAAAATTGGTGATTACCAATTACTGGAATAATGTTTATATGGTGAGAACATCATGAAAAAATCACTAGGTATTTCTACCAGAAGATGAGTTTTTGCTATTAACCTTTTTTCTTTTTCAAAACAATTGTCAAACTATAATAACGTATTTGAAATAACGCTTTATTGTGTGATTTGAGTATTGAGCATGTCTGAAGAAACTATTGTATAGTGAAACACGTGTCGCCGTTTTGTAAACTGATAAGTGAAAATCAAACAATTAATTGTTAATTGAATACGTTATGATGAATTTTCATCAAGCAGCCATTTACATCACTTTTATTAATATATTATAATATATTCCACCAGGAATGTAAGGATGGTATTTGTCAAAACATTTTATTTTAATTTTTCGTTGATAAATTCTATTCAGTTTTATTTCTAAAATTTATAAGATTTCAATAGAAGCATTATGAAACATATCATTTGATTTTAAGCTGGGTTTTTGATTTCAGGTGCAATTTGTCAAAGATTTGAATTGACTTTGAAAGAGTTCGAGATATTGACGAAAGATTGGCTTCGCCATGCAAAGCAGAGGAGGACCAGGGAAGAAAATAAATCATCTTGTTAGTTTCTGTCATATGAGAAACAGTTTTCTGGGAATTTTGTTTTTGTTTGTTGCTTTCAGAGTTTATTTTTATTTATATTCATACTTATATACTATATGATGCGCAAATATAAATTGCGAAAATGCTTATTTGACTTTTTATTTTACTCTTTGGTGTTTGGCTATTGAACTTTGTAACTGCCTACAGCATATAGTGTGTCACAAATGAGCTTCCTATAAAACTTTGAGGGAAAGAATTATATGAAAGATTTAGCTATTGGTATTTTTTTGTATATTATCAATGTGATGAAGTGAAGAGTACTAAGAGCAATACCAATACCTTAAAGTGTCAGTGGATGCTCCACGTGACACACTATAAGTGAATTGATCGGCTTTATCGCATTCACTATGAAAGCAACATCTATGCGAGTTACAACACACTTCAGAAAATGCATCGTTTTCATCGGAATGTGAGTTACTGAGTGAATCTTAATGTAACTCTCATTTTGAGAATTTCCAATCTCACATTTCATTACTAAAATCATGATTATGCGAGTTTGATTTTGAAGCGAAAGAGTACCTCATATTCAGCTCTTTTAGAGTTTCATTGTGCAACACAATGTGATGCCTGAAGCCGGTCACCAGGGTCCGAAATAGAAGTTCGTGAGATGTCAATGTGAGTCAAATTGCGATTCAAGGCTGTGATCTGAAACATGAATGTGCAGCACTTTGACATCTCTGAGATCGTTTTGTGTTAACTGGGCAGGTTTCGAATAAACCCGCAGTCATATCTTCGTGGTAATCAGCAGACGAATACTTGGTTTCGTCTACCTAGCCATATTTGACAACATCATGGATGTCAAACCAAGTTTAGTCGAGGTAGATTATATGTCTGCTGGATATATATATATATATATATATATATATATATATATATATATATATATATTTTTATTTCAATTTCGCTGTATATACTTGTTGCAATATTGAATCCTGCCATTTGATTGGTTGTTATTGTATGGAACTATCAATAAAAGCCATTATTATTATGAAGAAAAGAGAAATGAAACTTTTCCACCACTTTTATTTGTTACTAACGTTACTGTTCGCATAGGACGAATGAAAGTGGCGAAAACATAGAAAGTTTCATGTCTCTTTTCTTCATTATGATTTCCTACCACGTAGTAACGGCTACATCCATCAATTCATCATCATTATTATTATTATTATAAGTACCAAGAGAATGTGCAAATGAAAATTTGTAAAAATAACATTGAAATTAAATAGTATAACGTGAGTTATCCAGAGTGTCACTCTCTAGATGAAGCATTTCAATTCAGCTCCAGGAGAATCTTCCTGCAAAAACTAACATAAGCATATTGACGAAGGAATCTTCAAAGCTCTAGGCATCCAGTCTATGAGAGAGTAGAATATACGGAGAATCATGGTGTGTCGACCTTTACTGCCGGTGTTTAAAGAATTGTTCCAAGTTCATTATCCGTAATCGTCAAGTTTTAATACCCGACGTTTCCTCTGCTACTGCAGCAGATATTATCAAAGGCGGTGCGGTAACGATCGAAGTGATCTGCTTTGCTGCGATACGTATCGCATTCAATCTCAACTGGAATGGTGGAAAAATTGGCGATCTCGCAACCAATGAGCTAGAATGTTCAACTTCAACCGAAGCAATAGCAACAGATTCCGGAATGATTTTCCGAGTAGCTCTTCGTTTTTATTCCTCAAACGAAGATTTGTCGGTTCCAAAGTAGTACAGACCAGAAACATACTTGAATTGTTCATGCTGTTAGATCGGATGTATACGCAGGCGATAAAAAAGGACCGTTCGTTGCTCATACACTCCCTCGAGTGCATCATTATATCATCTCCTTTTGGGCTAGATCGATCACCATAAGGAATTTGAAATGACATCGCATGAGCTCATCCTGTATTTGCTTAGCTGCTTTGCGATACCTGACAAAATAGTGGTGCTGCTCTGGAGGTGTCAGACTGGAACCTAAATAGAGCAATCAACTTCCAGGAGATGTGTATCTGACCTAAATAGAGCAATTAACTTCCGGGAGATGTGTATCTGAGTACGATTTTTTCAGCCACGGGCATGACGTCACCCATTCGTTCTAATTTATGCCTCTCAGTAAAATAATGATTCAAAACTACAGTCATGCTATCAGTGTAGAATTTCAAGAAAACAAATAAGTAATGGTCCATCTCAGGAAGAGACGATCTGGAGTATACGTAAACCAATCGCAGCTCGTAGATAGAAACATCCTGCACTACTTGGATGCTGGAGACGTTAACATATTTCGGGGTGAAGCAATACCACATACGGTGAAACTGAAAAACTTTTTTCATGGCAGGAATGAGCACAAACACCGCCAGTTGCTGCTACAAACCTGCTGTCTGCAGTCTACTCTTTTGAAGAAGTGAAGTCAAAGTGAAGGAGTTGTATTAAACCCTCCGTTGAGTTAACCGTTGAACACAGAAAAGCAATATACTTCCGAGTTTGGAGTAGTAACAGAATGGTGCTGGATAAAGTCTTCAAAGTTATCAGAAATCCAGATATCTATCTACATGGTCCGTGATCATGGTTGAACGAATATAGAGAATTGTTGTTCTCGACTTATTGTATCTTCCCAAGGTATATGATCCTCAGACCCAATGATCATTCACCATTTTAATGACTTTTTTGTCAATATTGCTGACAATATAATTCAATTTCTACCAACGGTATGCGAACAGGGTTTACTGAATTTCAGAAATTTTCCTGCCCCTTGCAGCTCTTTTTTTCTCGGCCCAGTGACCGAAGAAGACGTTCAAAGTGCAATGCTCACTCAAAAATTCCAAATGCTTAGATGCTTATGAACTAAATAGTGATATCATTAAAGAGACCTCCCAGATATTGTTGCAGCCTCTTTCTAAATCGATAAATGTAATATTCGCAAGTGGTGTTTTTCCTGATGCATTTGAGCTATCAAAAGTTATCCCTTTGTTTAAAAACGGAGACATTTCTCTTGTTAACAATTATCGTCCCTTTTCAATAATATACATTTTTAGCGAAATAATTGAGAAGATTATTGAACAACGTCTTTACGTATATTTTGTAAAATATAAATTATTCAACGAATCTCAGTTTGGTTTTCGTAAGTACCGCTCTACAGTAGAGGCAGTTCTCAATGTGGTGAAGAAGTAGTCGACAATTTTGAGTAAGGTAACCACACAGCTATTACGCTCTGCGACCTTTCCAAAGCGTTCGACTGCGTCTCTCACGACATATTATTGGAAAAACCATATTACCATGGCGTCAGGGGAGTATCTCTGTCCCTCATAAAATCATATTTATCGAATAGATATCAAGCAATCAGTAGCAATAATTGCATTTCGAATTTAAAACTCGTTAAACATGGTGTTTCCCAAGGATCAGTATTGGGACCACTTCTATTCATAATTTACGTGAATGACATTAGTAATTTCATGCATCCATATGAAACTGTTTTGTTTGCCGATAACACTACATTTATTTACTTTTACAAAAATTCTATTGAACTATCTAGAATATCAAAGGAAGTCGATGAGAAGGCAGAAGGTTTCTTCGTGTCAAATCGACTCAAACTGAATACAGATAAAACGCAACAGTTATAGTTTTCAGCAAGCTTTGCCGCTACATCAAGTGCGAACATTGTTAAATTACTTGGGTTAGTAGTCGATAGTACTCTCACTTGGACCTGTCGTATTGACTAATTGAGTAAAAATTATCTAGAACTCTTTTTTTATTGCGTCAGTTGAGAAATATAACTAGTTTCGATACACTGAAAATAATATATTTCTCCCTCTTCCATTCTCACATTAGCTATGGTGTTATACACTGGGGCAACTCAACAGGGGCTGTGAAAATGGTTATAGGGATTATTGTCTACCTCTGTTTTTGAAATTGAGAATAATATTTTTGTACAACGTTCTCATAGAAATTAATAAAAAATCAACTTCAAGCAATCAGACCTTCATGACTATGATACCAGAGATTGTAACAAATTTCGGACAAACCGCTATCATTTGACTAAATCACTAAATCACTGAATTTCAACCTCTACAACTATCTTCCCGATAGTTTCAAAATTCTTAGTATTCTCAGTTCAAAAAAACAATAAAAAATTATCTTTTGAGTTTTTGCTTCTACTCTGTCGAAGACGTGAATCATTTCAAATGTTTATAATGTCAACATACATACTCAATTTTTGTTTTTATATTTTTGTATTTGTGTTCCTCGTTTATTTTTATAATATTTTGATTTTTTAACAAATTACTTTCATGCTATTTTTTGACTTGCTACAAACATTTTATGATGTAACGTGGTGAAATAAATTATCTATTTATTCACCATCTCAGGGCATGGTCATTGGTTGTTGGTGTCAATTATCGAATGATTGTTTTTACCACATTTGATGCTTGCGACTAATTTTCTTAAATTTGTGAGGAAAAGTTCATATTCCGTCACCTCTCAGCAGCGTTCCAAAAGATTGAGTTTCGAACCTTGTCCAAATGTAACAAGTCATAGTTCTTTTTCCAAAATATGGTTCGCAAATGTGGAATTGCTCATTATATTCAAGAAACCACTATGCTCTTTCATTCTTCGGAAAAAGGTTTGCCCCTTTTGTCCAGTATGAATTTTGGGTAAGAAACATGACTCAGTAGGTATACCCCTGATACCTCCGACACTGAAGTTTTGTGAACTGTTCAGCGAAAATCTAACAATAGAGCATTACTTCAATACAATTCTCTGTTTCGAAGCCCTGTATTTCAGACATTCCAGCGTGAACATGTGCTTTATTGAATGCTACTTCCCGATTGTCTGACATCCATGTGAAGTCGTGGAAGAATGGCGACAGAAAGGAAAGCATAACTAATAGGTAAATTCCGTCTCCCAAGAGAAAGCACAGCCTCGTTCCATAGATGAGTAAACGTGGCACATCCTTCCGGAAAATCGGGAAATTAACGGCATCTGTATGCTGCATGTTAACTGTTGTAACATTGTGGAACTTCGAATACACCAGTCAATCTGTTGCTATGACTGTAATTGACTGGAATTGTAGTTGGCATGAGATAGTGGTGTCTGATATGAATAAGTGAATGGTCTAGCCATAAATATTTAGCAGTATTGCCATTCAGGCAGGGATACAATGCGTGTATTGTGATAATATTAGTTTATTGGCATGGTCGTCATCATTGAGTTACCAATGACTGAAATGTATATTCAAATGTGTTGTTTGATGAACTGTTCAAAAACAATGACAAATCGCTGATAGTATACAATCATCTTGTCACTGTGTTTACATGTTTCATTAACACCTCAGTGCAATCAAGAATTGATTCGGAGTTCAGAATGAAGTCTAGAAATTGCAAAGTATGGAATAAAATCTATGGAATAAGACAAAACTATCATTCCAACCATTCGTTTGATGAAACTTTAGACCGTTGTCTAAATGTATTGGGAAGTTCTTCACTGTTTGGTTCATTGTCTGTATCAACAGGATTTTTACTGTTTGGAAACTGTAACGGTCTCTGAAAAATCACAAGCACTTCTCAGGAAGTTTATTCCACATAAACGCAGTTCTTCAGTTGAAAACAGTCGGGTTCGAAGTGTATTTGGTTGAACCTCAAAACGATGAGCAGCCACAGTCCGTCGCGTATTTCTGATACGTACCGCTCTTGGCGGAATCAAATGTGCCAAGTGACTTGAACACTTCTCCTGAAAGTATCTATAGAAGAGAGACAAATCTCCAACCTTTCTTCGATGTTCCAGGCTATCAAGATTGCCTGTGATGTTTGCGTCTCCAATCAGGCGGATAGCTCTTTTCTGGATGGAATCCAGCAACTTCAGGGTATATTTGGGGGCGGAGCTCCATACATGAGAACAATACTCCAATGAAGGAGGAAGCAATGAAGGAAGCATCAAAAATTGCTGGGGTGTATATAGTTTTCTGGTTCGGAACAGTGTGCCAAGCTTTCGAAAAGCAGCCTTTGTAATTCCAGCGACATGATCGTGCCAAGACATATGGGTGTCCATTTCAACCCCCTCAACAAACTTATCAAAGTAGGAAGCGGAACTGTCCGACCTGACATTATTTTCATACCCGGATCGGAGGCACCACGCTCATTGCCTTGATTTCTGCTTCAGTTTGTATTGGGATATTTTGTTGGAGGTTCCAAGACCATATTCTCCTGTAATTGATTCAAATGATCTATTGTTTTCTCCTCTGCTGATTTTTTATAGAACATTTATGTATATCAAATACTACTTCAGTCACAGGTTCATTGGCAGTGGTACGATGTGAAAATGCAAAGTTGTAACAATACTTGACTTGATAACCAGATTTATTGGTGGAGATACAATGTGGGAATATATAGTGGCAAATTCTTTTTTGAATTAGTGGAATCAACTTCGTTGAGTTCCAATACTCAGGTTAAAAACCCAAGTCCATCAATTTTGACTTATTATAATTACTATCTGGAGAAATTCCAAGAGGTAGTTGATTTTATTTTCAAGTAGGTTCTCTCGAAGGCGATAATATAATCCATAGGTTTACCATTGATGAAGAAGGGTGGGACATCCCACTGTGAGCTGTATTTTACAGATTCCAAAATCAATGTACTCCTCCTTCTTGTGGATATACTTGTGGATCAATTTGGTATCTTCAATTAGTGTTCTTCGGAGTATTACTTGAAGTCCGCAATTTATTCATTCTATCTCACTTGGTATTTTTCAGTGTATCGTTCCAGTTCTAGCATCGTGGGAACCACTGTTGCTTAACTTTTTCATTTCCACCTCATTTGAATTCTTTATATGGAAGTGGAGAGACTTTCAAGGTTTAGGGAGCTTCCATAACTTGTTTTGCGGTGAGATCTGCATGAAAAATGAGTATTAAAACTAACTAACGCTACTGCAGTTTCATCCTACAATGACATAAAATGAATCGAAATAATGTACAATTTAATGAGTATATTACCTGAATTTTGTTTACGTGTATTTACGTGTTTATGAATTTCCCAGGATTTCAAATAATTGAGTTTCCAACCCTTGTATGCATAGTGCAAAATTTCCGTACCACTTAGATTTAGGAACTTGTGGTTGCATTCCAAGGAATTGTTTGGAAACGTCGAATTGCGGCCACATTGTCCCACATAAACACTATTACACTCCTCACACTTGAGGTCATAAACTCCAGATTTGTACATCTTGTCCACTTCATCTTTGGCATTGAAAAGGAAATTAGATAACCTGGTATGTGACCTGAATGCTACTTCGACATTGTCTTTGTTTTTTTTTACCAAAATATGTCTAAGTTACAAATTTCTT
This sequence comes from Leptinotarsa decemlineata, assembly GCF_025532065.1. Classification (NCBI taxonomy): domain Eukaryota; kingdom Metazoa; phylum Arthropoda; class Insecta; order Coleoptera; family Chrysomelidae; genus Leptinotarsa; species Leptinotarsa decemlineata. The sequence continues at coordinate 5,118,725 of NW_027412573.1, read as the reverse complement.
GATTGTTTGATGTGAGTTATATTATATCTGTGCGTGAATTTCTTCTTCTTCTTCTTCCGATTATGATCGTTGCTTTCTTAGAGGCGCATTTGACCAGAGTGCGTGAATTTGAGACTTTGTTTTCTAACTTTTTGATTGTGTCTGTCATATCTGTATGATTGTTTCAATTTCCCTAACTAGATTGTTAGCAGACAAATGTAACGGGAATGCTCTGTGTGATATTGAATTGTAGGCTGCTAATTTATGTTTCTTGGGATGGAAAGAATCACTTTGGATTGTCATGTCTAAATAGCTTGGTTTCCTGAATACATTGAACTCAAATCCATTATGAATAAATGTGATGACCAGGTCTAAGGAATAAATCACTTTCTCTATCTCTGTTTCGAGTGTGAACTGTATGTTTCTATTAATTTCATTCATAAATTTCATAAATTGGTTCAGCTATTGTGTATTACGGTAAGTTTGCTCTGAAAATCATAGAATTACAAACCACATCATTGTAAAGGCAACTTTACACTGTGCGACAAAACGTAACGGATTATTTGTAACGACGAAACGTTACAGACGAGTCTTAGCGTGTAATCAGGAAATTACTACGACTCGTTGAAGTTTGCTCCAAATATTCATTAATTTCCTGAAGTGTGGACAGTCAATCCGATCTAGGCGCAAGTTCTGATGTGGGGTTCACGTTTGATCTAGCTGTTTTCTATTTGTTGTGAAATTCAACCATTTTCTATAGTGCAATTTTTATTCAGTAACCATATATCCAAGAACTAATATTTTTTTATGTGAGGACATCGATGATTATATTCAAAAAAGACAATTAAATGGAAGCAACAATTTTTCCGGAAATCATATTCTAGTACACGTCCTCGTTTGTAATTGTTTATCAAATTCAGCTCTATATGTAATGTTCTTCAACCAACCGTTTCTGTAAATAAATACAACTCGATTACCTTGTTTTTCTCGTAGTTATCTTTTTTGTAACTTATACACCACGCACATAGTTTTTCTTCAGAACGCCTGACACATTAGAAGCGTGTGAACATGTGGAAAATTTTTTTGTGGTGCTTTATTGTGCATAGCAGTATTACCAAAAGCATAGGTGAGAAACTCGATCATTCTTATTGTAGGTTGTGCTGAAAAAATATACTTCTACTACATCATCCCTTCATTCTTCATTATTTGAAAAACTGAAAAAAAAACAAATGATAATGGAAATACTCGAAATTTTTTCGAATACGTCAAATGCAGGATGTAATACGGAATGGAAATAATAAATATATGAATGAATCACATATAAACCCTTCAAATCCTAGTTCAATTTGATATGTCAAGGAATGACAGGTTTGTATCAAATTTTCAAAATAATTTCCAATAAACTCAGGGTGACTTTAAAATATGAGGAGTCGAATATAACTACTTGTGATGCACTGTTTGGAACCTTTGGTGTAGCAATGAATATTACTGGAGTTCAGTCCCAACACCAAACCATTATTTTTAACACCTTTTTTTAACTTTCTCCTGAAGATGATCACCAAAAATATCCAGTTCAACACAAACAATTTTTCAATTATTATCCATTGCACCGGAGGTTTACTTGTCCCAACGGCTTTAGATCCTTTTCCTGAGATTTACAATGAACAGTTTACGAAATCACAACACGTGTAGCACAACACGATAAGCAAGTCCATACAATTTGGGTATTGGTCAATTGCAACACATATCCTAAGAGAGCCCCTACGGGATTTTTTGGCCCATTGTTACTACAAACTAATTCCATGATGTGTTTCAATATCTCCAAGGATTTGGTTATTCGAAGTACGAAAACAACGCCGAACTTGCTTGGGTTCAGCCCTAATTCTGATTGATGATGATATTGCAGCCAACATTGACGTAAAACCACACTGCCCTTGTCTTTTTGCGAAAGCGCTAGAAGGAATTAATGTAAGGGAACTGAACACCATCACTGGGTTTGAAGTAAGAAGTGCACCTCCGGCTGGAGGTGCTGCAGCGCTAGCTGCGGCAGCAGCTGCTGCTGAACCTGCCAAGGAGGAAGAAAAGAACCTGAAGAGTCTGATGATGGTATGGGTCTTGGACTCTTCGATTACAGTATAAGTTTTATAATTATGTGACATTGGATTAAACTTTTTCTGAGTTTAAAAAAATATATACACTCCATAGTACGAACAGGTCTATTGTGAAGTGAAATACATGTTGCGGTTTTGAAAACTACAGTGAAAATCTTACAACAAAGTGCTACCCGTATACTTTATGTGGTTTAATCGGGTGTCTGGCTATTTCATCACAAATCCATTCAATGAATATCACTAGAGTTTTATCCCGACACCAAACCGTTATCTTCAACACCTCGATACATGTTTCAATTACCAAGTTATCATCTTCAAGAAGAAGATTAAACTGGTTCAATCTTCCTCCTAAAGATAATCACTTGGTGATTGAAACACGTGCCGAGGTGTTCAAAATAACGGTTTGGTGTTAGGATAAAACTCCAGTAATATTCATTAGTACCCCAAAGGTTCCAAAGAGTGCATCACAATTCTATTCAAGTCTTCAATTCTAGTAATAATAAGAGTGAATAATTATCGATAGTATTAGATTATGAATGAAACGGTTATATGAAAAAATTTTCAACCTCTTGTTGATCAACGAGGAACCCGAACGTTAACCCTTATTTATTAACAGGTTCAACTTCAGTCCCTTAGCTTTTACATAGTGTTTACTAGTTGTTGCCCGCAGCTTTGCTCGCGCAGAGTTTTGTTTGTCACCATTCTAAACGAATAATTACAATACTTGTTTAATAACCGAAAATTTTAGGTTTTCAATTTCAAAACTGACGAAACTCAGTGCAATCTTCAAACCCTTATTTTTCCACTTGGGGGTGGAAATAGCTGATTTCCTTTCTTGATGCTTATTTACGCTATACAAAGAACCTACCTGCATATTTCAAGATTCTAGGTTCAGTAGCTTCTAGTGTAAGTTAATATAAGAGCGAACAACAGATTGTAATTGATATTTTTACTTTAAAAATACAGTAACTGGAAAAATATGTCAACTGCACTAAGTAATGAATAGTTTCGAAACTCGAATTATATCACTCATAAAGAAATTAGCAAAACTTACACAACCGTCAACGACGTCTGCCATCATGCGTCTGTCCGCGTTTAGACCGCCCCTATACCCCCGCGCATCGTCCCCCTTCGTCTTACAGTAGACGCGATGCGTAATGGCTTACTGCGTTGCGTCAAGTCATTTTTATCATGATAACTTTCGAACGATTTGTCCTAATTACTTACTGTATCCATATTGAATACTCAAAACGACAATTGTACCAATTTTTATAAGAATTAGACAGATATCATAAAATGTGCATTGATACTTATCGTTATATTATGACCAAAATTACCGAAAACCTTTGTTAATTGTAGCCTAAATGTTATTCTGATGTATAAGCCGAAAATATGTAAAGTTTCATCTGAATGCATTCAGTCGTTTAGGCGTGCCTGAAAGTAACAAACCTGGATTCCTAATCGAAGTTCTCCGTAGGTTAAAGATATAGGCTACATCCTATTATAGCTAATACCTTGAATTAATCGAACAGTTCAGCATCTCCTTCTCTACGACTCTCAATTTCTCTTTCGGTCAGCCTTCTTTTCAACTATCTTCCAGTTCGCCATAGCGCTATTCATTATTCTGGATTCATTCACCTATGGAAAAACTTGTACAACATCCTCATAGCAGGTACTCATTTTGGAATAAAATATAAAATCAAAACCTGTGGAATAAACACAAAACAAACACTTTTTCCAAACACTAGAACTGATGTAAATGAGTTTACTTCATTTCCTGGAGACGCCAACCTTGTTGGTGACACGCGTTTTGTATTGCAGTTCTGGTGTTTAGGAGAAGTGCTTATTTTGGACCCATTCTAGAATTCAAAATGCAAATGCTAACCTTTCTCACCAATGAAAAAATCTCACTGAAGTCAGCGATTGCTTTTACGATGATACTTTTTTTTCAGACAATGACTATGAAAAAATTCCACCACTCAACCAGATGGACAGATTTCTACAATGTAGGGAAAAGGAAAATTTATTCTGCCTGATGCAGTTTACGCTGAGACCTAAAAATACTAACAGTAGGGTTTGGCAACTTATTCAGGTGAGTGGGTTGGCTTTGACATCAGTCAATGATTGTAGATCATTATTTTATTATTATTATATTATATTATTATTATTATTGACTCAATTCATATACAGGCAGCCAAGACAAATGATTTCTGATTTTGTCAACAACACAATATTTGAAATGAGGTTTTTATCAATGTAAAAAATATGTGAATGAACAATTTTGAAGTGACGTATTCCTGAGACAATTTTAAGAAAAAAAGTCTATATGAACTTATATCCGAAAATACTTCGTTTCGGAGATACGGGGTGTTGAAATTGAATTTTTTTGTTCGCTTTTTGAAAAAATAAGTTATTTGCACGACATTCGGTACCCGGTTTTTTTTGACGTGTGAAATCATAATTTCGTATTAATTTTCATGTATCCAATGTACCAGGGTGTACGGTGAGATGAGTGGATACAAAACTGTTTTCTATGGAGTTCCTCAAGGTACGGTTTTGGGTCCCATTTTATTCGTTATTTATCTGAACGATATGTTATCTTTAGATATTCAGGGAAATTTCACTGCTTATGCCGATGATACAGCGATTACCTTTGTGGGGAATTCTTGGCCTGAAGTTATCAAACGAACAAACCAAAATCTCTTGTCTGTCAGCAAATGGCTGAATGATAATTTGCTTACTTTGAATATTGTCAAAACAGTAGCAATTCCTTTCAAAAACAATAGTAATAATAACCTACAAAACATTAATATCAACAAACATAATATCAGCTATGTCGAGAACTCCAAGTATCTGGGAATAATAATTGACCATAAACTAACCTGGAAAGTGCATATATCTAATGTGGTCTCAAAAATAAGAAAAACCATCTATAAATTTCATTTACTGAGAAATATACTGAATACTGTAACTCTTAAAACAGTGTACTATGCTATCACACAGAGCTTACTGCAGTACTGCATAATAGCATGGGGATCGGCATATAAAACAATTATGGAATCATTGGTTACAGCACAGAAATACATTATCAAGATCTGCCTTCGGAAACCTAGAAGATATCCATCTAATCTTCTTTTCAAAGAATTCAGAGTCCTAACAGTCAAAGAACTGTCCCTCAAGAACTTATTGATATTTACCCACAAAACTCGAAGTCCGTCTAATGCATTATCTTATGATAGTGTCACAACTAGAGCTGTGTCTAATAGAAATATACAAGTTCCATCCTTTAACTATAAGTTGACGAGATACAGTTTTAATTATCTCGGTAAAAAATTGTACAATATTGTAGATAAATCAATTAGGGATATTAAGTTTCTCAATTCCTTCAAATCAAAAATAACACTGTGGATCGTTGAGAATTCCAACCAGTTGTTGCAATTGTTATATCATCCAATACAATAAAAAGTTGTATTCACATTTTCAAACTCACACATTTTATATTCAACTACTGTCTACCGACACATCTCTACCCCACATCTTTTTTTTCAGCCTTTTTTTACTCATTTTTTTTTCTTAAATTCTGTTGCAAATAATTATGTCTGAGTTCATAGTCTTGTATTACGCGACACATAACACTTACAAACGTTGCACTAGAGACATATTTAAAATTACGGTATTACTGTTTGCTACACACGAGCTTGCTCTGTAGTAATTTGTATTATTGTTTTGTTATATTTGTTTGCTCAGATTGTAATATTACACACATCGTGGTGCGTTGTATTTACTGTACACAAAAAGCATATTTATATATGTAAATTAAACTATATCACATATATCATTATTCCAAAATATCATAACGTACTATAATTTTGGTTCGCTATATTCTCTGTGCTCATATATTATATCTATGTATTTGAATGAAACAATAAATTCTATTCCATTCTATTCTATTCTATTCTATTCTATCTAGAGAACGCTGCGTACGCTGTCATTATTTATTTCAAATTGCCCTAACTTTTTTGACAGTGAACTTTTGGTACTTTTCATGAAAAAACCTAATTCCCGCACCTTTCCCAAGTAAAAAAGGTACACCTCCTCAACAACGCTGGAGGTGATCGTTTTCGAGATATTTACAATTTTCTATATCGAAGCATATTACTTTACAGCCAAATTTCATTTCAATAATTTTTGTCACTCTCCGCTTGCAAATTAAGTAAATTAAATCGTGTAGGCTATGAAAGTTTGCTTATGAAAATAGAAGTTCGCTGTCACATTTTTAACTATTAATTGACAAATTGACAGTTTGGAGTTCATAAAGTGATTTTTTGGTACCATGCCCAACTTCACGAATGCTGAAATGGCTGATATGGTTTTTGCATGTGGCTTGGCTGACGGAAATTCAAGTGAGGCCAGACGCATCTATCAGGAAAGGTATCCCCAACGCGTGACTCCTTGTGCAGCGACATTTGCGAATCTTTTCCGGCGACTTTCTGAATCTGGAAGCTTTGAAACAAATTCTGCAGTAGGACGGCCACGGACTACAAGAACTGTAGAATTGGCGGTTCTCGAATAAATTAGTGAACATCCAGAAACAAGTACAAGAAAAATTAGTCAAACTTTAAATGTGAGTCACATGACAGTTTACAGAATTTTAAAAGAACAGCAATTATATCCCTATCATATTCAGCGTGTCCAGGCATTTACTCTACGTGATTTCCAACCACACATCGAATTTCCTCAATGGCTTCAAAGAAAAGGCGAACAAGATCCGCAAATTTTATAGAAAATCCTCTCCACAAAAAAGGCTAATTTTTCAAGAAATGGTATCATGAACTTCCATAACAACCACATCTGGGTGGAAGATAACACACATGCGATAACGCAAACTCATTTCCAAGACAGATTCTCTTTTAATGTATGGATAGGCATAATTGGGGATTATTTTTTTGGGCCCTTTTTTCTCCCCTCACGTTTAAATGGAGATACACGAGCAACTTATGGAAGATTTTCCCATTGGTCTCCGAAATCACTCTTGGTTTATGATCGATGGAGCTCCTGCTCAGTTTAGTGTGATAGCAAGAAATTTTTTAGACGTAGCATATCCCCTACGATGGATAGGAAGAGGAGGCACTGAGCATTGGCCCCCGAGGTCACCGGACCTCGATCCCGTCGATTTTTTTTAAGGATACCTAAAAACACTAGTTCATGCTAGCCCCATTGAAAACAAGAAAATTTCGAGGGATCGCATCATAACTAGATGCGAAACGATAAGAAACACTGCGGGGATTTTTCAACGAGTGCGGAATTTTTTGATGAGGAGAGCAGAAGCTTGTTTTACTGTTGTGGGGTCGTCACTTTGAACAGTTGTTATAATAGTTGTTTCGTTCAAATTTAATATGTTTATTTTCCTAATAAATAACATAGTACTTCTCCGAATTATTTTTTTACAAACTCCGAAATGAAGCACTTTCTAAATGAATAATTGAACCCGACAAATTTTTTCAATTCGAATTGAATAAGCAGTTCGATAATGCTCAGTATAGAAGAAGTCTAAATAAATAACTAAAATTGCAAAAAACTTATGACAAAAACCTACCATGTTTTGAAAATATTTCGAAAACGAAACGATCATCTCCAGCGTTGTTGAGGAGTTGTACCTTTTTCACTTGGAAAAGGTGTGGAAATTAGGTTTTTTCATGAATAGTACCAAAAGTTTACTGACAAAAAAGTTAGGGCAATTTGAAATAAATAATGACAGCGTACGCAGCGCCCTCTAGATGTTACCGAATTTCGTTCAAATTTTTTACAAGAGTCATTTGCAAAAAAGCGAACAAAAAAATTCAATTTCAACCCGTATCTTCGAAACGAAGCATTTTCGGACACAAGTTCATATAGACTTGTCTCAAGAATACGTTATTTCAACGTATTTATGTTACACCCTGTGTAATAGAACCTTATAATAATATATATAAGTACGTCATATGCGTGTGTGCGAATGGTTTGTGAATATTTATTTTTAGATTCAGACAATTTTGACACTCATTGGATTTTTTCACATTTTTCGCAATTGCCAGTCAGTATGTTTACCATTTTTAAGTTTTATTGCATTATTTTTTCTCGAAACAAGTGTGAAAAGAACTTATCGAGTTCTCATTCATTCACCTTTATCTTCTCATTACATTGTTCTGTATTCTCCTTTCCTACGTGAATAAATATTATATTATAATCATTATTATTATTGCTATATTCGGTATGCTGACACACAGATGACTTTCTGATATTCCTAACCTTCAAAAGACATTGTATAAATTTCACAGGTGTCGAATTATTAGGTTGTGGGATAAAACATTTTCAGTGAAGCAACTTTTGTTAGTTTCAAGAAAATGGATGAAAAAGAATTTGATGTGCTGATAAAGCATTGCTTTTTGACGAAAAAACATACTGTTGAAGCCAGGGATTGGCTTGATAAACATTATCCGGAAAAATCAGAAAAATCAACCGTCGAGAAGTTATTTATATGATGGAATCGGCCGATACTTGATGAAAATCCACAACTAACGTATTCCAAAAACACTTTATTGTGAGATTTTCACTAAACTGTTTTACAAAAACGCAACACGTGTTTCGCCATACAATGGCTTCATCTGGCGTGTCTTTCAACTAATTCTACACATTCAATACTGAATATATATATAGTTTATGGAGTACCTGAAATCAAAGTACCTGTAAACGAAGTATCTGAATTTTAAGTAGCTGATATTTTACCTGAGTTTCTAACGAATTAAATTAACTGCACTTATGTTCCATTTTCACATTTGAAAAAATATATTCAGTAACGGAGAGTTATTGAGTTCTAATTGATCATTCAGTAAATTACCCGAATTCCTGAATCTATTGATTTCTAAACATTCTAGAAGATTAAGTTTCAAACTCTTCTCTTCTAAATGTAACACCTCGTACTCATGATTGAACTCATGTCCTTCTGCTAAAAGATGGTTTGCAAATGTGGAATTGGTCTTTCTATTTACAAAACTACTCCTATGTTCTTTAATTCGTTGAAAAATTGTTCTTCCTGTTTGGCCAATATACAGTTTTGGACAAGAGCCACAAGTCAGCTTAAATACTCCTGATCTATCCGACACCAAAGTTTTGTCCTTATTGTTTTTAATAAATTTACTTAGGTTATTATTCGTTCTATGAGCTACGTTTACGCCTTCTTTCTTCAAAAAACGGGCAATATTCCTGTTTGGTTCCACCACATATGTCAATGTCTTATAACTAGTTATAGTTAGTTATAGCTAGTTATATATAACTTAGTTATAAGACATTGACATATGTGGGGGAACCAAACAGGAATATTGCCCGTTTTTTGAAGAAAGAAGGCGTAAACGTAGCTTATAGAACGAATAATAACCTAAGTAAATTTATTAAAAACAATAAGGACAAAACTTTGGTGTCGGATAGATCAGGAGTATATAAGCTGACTTGTGGCTCTTGTCCAAAACTGTATATTGGCCAAACAGGAAGAACAATTTTCCAACGAATTAAAGAACATAGGAGTAGTTTTGTAAATAGAAAGACCAATTCCACATTTGCAAACCATCTTTTAGCAGAAGGACATGAGTTCAATCATGAGTACGAGGTGTTACATTTAGAAGAGAAGAGTTTGAAAGTTAATCTTCTAGAATGTTTAGAAATCAATAGATTCAGGAATTCGGGTAATTTACTGAATGATCAATTAGAACTCAATAACTCTCCGTTACTGAATATATTTTTTCAAATGTGAAAATGGAACATAAGTGCAGGTAATTTAATTCGTTAGAAACTCAGGTAAAATATCAGCTACTTAAAATTCAGGTACTTCGTTTACAGGTACTTTGATTTCAGATACTCCATAAACTATACATGTATTTAGTATTGAATGTGTAGAATTAGTTGAAAGACACGCCAGATGAAGCCATTGTATGGCGAAACACGTGTTGCGTTTTTGTAAAACAGTTTAGTGAAAATCTCACAATAAAGTGTTTTTGGAATACGAGAAGTTATTTGCTGAGTTCAAACGAGATGAAACGAGCATCGAGGACGATGCACGCAGTGGATGCCCTAAAGAGGCTGTTACCGACAAAAACATAAAAAAAGTCCACAGAATAATTTTGGATGACCCCAAAATGGAGTTGATCAAGATAGCTGAGGCTCTAGAGATAGCAAAGGAATGTGTTACACATATCGTGCCTGAATATTTGGATATGCGAAAGCACTGTTCAAAGTGGATGCCACGCGAGCTCACAAGCTACCAAAAACAACAACGAGTTGATAATTCTGAGAAGTGTTTGAAGCTATACCACTATGAAAAACCCGAATTTATGCGTTGATATGTGACAATGGATGAAACATGGCTTCATCATTTCACATCGGAATGAAAACGGTCGTCATATGAGTGGACTGCACGTGATGAACCGACTCCAAAGCGTGCAAAGACGCAACAGTTGGCTGGCAATGTAGTGGTATCAGTTTTTTTGTGATGCGCATGGTATAATATTCATTGACTATCTTGGAAAGGAAAAAATATCAACAATGACTATTACATAGCTTTATTACAGCGTTTGAAGACGAGGTCGCAGAAAAACGGCTCCATCTTAAAAAAAATTAAGTGCTGTTTCATCAATATACTATTATTATTATTATTAAAGACAATACATGATGTCACAAATCAATGAAAACGATGTCAAAACTGCATGAACTGGACTTCGAATTATTTCCGCATCCACCGTATTGTTTTCAAGGACAAAACACAATCACTACAGGGAAACCCTTAAGGCGCTCTCAGAGCGGTACCTGTGCAGAAGTAGCGATTCACATTGGATTTGAATCGCTGGAGATTAAATCCACTTGAAAAAAACGTTCTCAGGAAGTTTATTCCACATCAACACAGTTCTCCAAAAAAAAGAGTTCTTAAACAGTGAAGTTCGAGGTGTACTGAGTTATACCTCAAAACGATGAGCAGCCACTGTTCGTCGCATATTTCTGATACGTACTGTTCTTGGTGGAATCGAATGTGCCATGTCACTTCAACACCCCCTGTGAAAGCATCTATAGAAGAGAGACAAATCTCCAACCTTTCGTAGATGTTACAGGCTATCAAGGTTGCATGTGATGTTCGTGTCTCCAATCAGGCGGATGGTTCTTTTCTGGATGGAATCCAGCAACTTCAGGGTATGTTTGGGGGCAGAGCTCCAAACATGAGAACAATACTCCAAAGAAGGTCTGATCTGAGCTTTATGAAGCTACAAAAGTTTCTGCGGCGTATACGGTTTTCTGGTTCGGAACAGTGTTCCAAGCTTTTGAGAAGCAGCATTTGCAATTCCAGCGACATGCAATTCCTCAACAATGCAGAGTGTAACAGACTGTTGGTTGACATTGGAAGTCACAGGATTTTGGTAATGACCTCTGACTTCATGCCTCCAACTATCAACCACGAACTGCCTCATGAATTACTGTTCCCGAGAAGAGAGTAGTGGATCCTCCTGGAGAAGAAAATATCAAGAGCAGATAGTTGTTGATTCATAGATGGATCAAAAACACCTTCCGGTTCTGGTGCAAGTGTTTCTAGTCGCAGACCCAGGACGGAGATATCTACCTGCCTAGGAACCTATGTGACTGTATTTCAAGTGGAAATTTACGCTATTGAATTGTGTGCAGAGAGATGGGAAGAATCCAACCTCATACACAAGTCAATTAAAATATTCTCGGACAGTCAAGCGGCGTTGGAATGTCTTGGCTTTTACCGAGCAACGTCTAAATTGGTAGCAAACTGCCGAAAACGACTCTCTTCGATAGGAAGACTCAACAGATTGTCTCTGGTCTGGATTCCTGGCCATACTGGCCTGGAAAGCAATGAGGCTACTGACTCCCTTGCAAAGGAGGGTGCTGCAAGCAGCTTCATCGGACCAGAACCTGTCATTGCCATCGCTTTAGGTTTTGTTCAATAAAGATTGAACACCTGGATGACAAGAAGATTTATGGACGTCTGGCAGAATCTTCCAGGATTGGCTCAATCCAAGGCGTTTATTCACCCTTCGGAACTTGATACCGAACAGTTGTTGGACTACAGTAGGGATGAACTACGATGTTTAATAGGCTTTCTTATAGAATACTGTCATTCGAATCATCATATGCAGAGACTCGGACTGTCGGAAGACAGTGTGTGTCACCTCTTGGCAAGAGATCACAGTCTACTACTAAATGCCACTAAATCGAACATCATCCTTTTTAGATCAAAAAAGAATCGGTAGAAAATAAGTGAATCTTCCACAATCACGATTGATAATGTTCCTTAATAACCCATAAATGAATGCAAAAATCTTGGAGTTATAATCGACTCTGACTTGCGGTTTGAGAAACATATAAACAAACAAATACAACTGGCATATTCTTATTCTTATTCATGGACACAGAAACATACTCACGAAGCAGACGAAAACAACTCTCTGTGATGCACTTGTTTTATCGCGCTTCAACTACTCGGATTCTTTATATGGTCCATGTTTTACCAAACAGTATGCTCAGGAAATACAGAAAGTACAAAACTCGTGTCTACGGCTCATTCAAGGAATTAGGAAATATAAAAAAATATCCCATAATTAACGGGATACGGGGTGGATCAAAATGGAAAATAGACAGATATTGAATGCTTCTAATTTATATAACAAAATTATACAAACCAAAACTCCGCCTTATCTGTACAGAAAAATCACTTTTCGTACTGTTCACAATCTGAACATCAGATTTAAGGGTACTCTTACCCCACCTAGTTTTAAAACTAATTTTCTCAAGCGCTCTTTTAGCTATAATATATGCCAAGTGAAAAACCTGTTACCAAAAGAAATAATAAATTCGGAACTTTGTGTTTCACGGAAAATATTCAAACTCCTTCTGTTCGAAAGCCAACTTTTAGTATAAACTGCCCAACCATATACATTTTTCCATCATTATGAGACCAGAAAAGTCTCAGTAATGGACGTCTTCTTCAGCATCTTAATAGATATTTGAACAATCCCATTTTTTTTGTGCATGACTTTCTTTTTGTCTCAGCTCAGGTAGAATCTTTTTTGGGTTGAGTGGAAGAACAACTCAGTAGCACTTGTGCTAACTGAGTTGAACTTTCGCCTTTTGTTATGTCAGCAACTAGATCTGTAATTTATTTAAATTTTTGTATATAACTACAGCTGGGAAACGATAAAGACGAGTATTATTATTATTATCATTATTATACTTTGTGCCTGCCCCGCTGGGGATCGAATCAGGTTTTTAGAGTTCGGCAGAGCCATTCTCTCATCATCTAACCTAAAAGAGCACTCACCAAACAAACTAATCTGCTTCAATAAGGAGCTGGATTTATTTGGTCGAGTGTGAATAGGTTTGAGGCACAATAAACCCTTGCGGGTTGCGGCAAAGGGTCGAATAGACCCATTCACTTCAGACCTAACCTAACCTAACCGAACCCCCAACAAACTTATTGAAGCAGAAAGTGGAATTGTCTGACCTGACATTATTATATGCGGTTCGGAGACATTTATTTTCTTGGAGAAAACCGATACCTGGGTTTATGTTTATTCTCCAGATCTGCCCCCAAGCGACTTTTTCTCGTTCCCAGACCCCAAGAGAATGCTATCTGGGAAACAATTCAGCGCCGATGGGGCTGGTAGGAGGTGTTTTTTCTGAGAATTCTCTTTATCATAGTTCTGCTGTAATACCATCTGCTTGTTTGACTGATGGAAGCACTGAATTCCTATTTTGTTTTTATATGTCATACAAAACGCTTTTCAATATGACGATAACTTCTTGTTCCATCTGACCAACTATAATCATATTGAAACTTTTAACTTTATAACTTTTTATAACTTTTTCAGAAATCGAAAGAAAACCCAAATGCCTTCAATCGCGATGTGGTGAATCGACTTCGATGTTTCCCCAGAGACCTTGTCAAAAGAAAAGAAGAGCTGATTGGAAATGCAACTTTCAGAGAAAATAGTCTACTGAGTAACTATTCGCTGAATGCTCGGCTGAACACAATTGATTGTAAGAACTACTCGGAACCAAAAAAGCTCACAACCTTTGATTATAGTGTACTGTGAGTATTTTATTTATTTTGCTATTCATCAAAAATCAAGAAGTGATACTTTTGATACTTTCTCTCTGATAAATATCATTCATTTCTATTATGGAAGTCTCTTAATTTGGAGATATTTCAACAAAACTGATTCGATTTTGAAATGGTACTCTTGCAGTTATTTTTCTGAAATCGAATTCATGCTTTGCAATCTAGAAACTATTGAAAAGGCATGCATTTATTGCATTACAGTGCTGTTGTATATCACTTTGTTTGAATCAAAAAACTTCTTGAGGGAATTGAGGGATATTCCATATCAGTCGGTAGAAAGTTATTAGTAATTCATAATAAATAATCATAGCAGAAATGTAGTCTACTTACAGCAAACCTATTTTCAAAAGTATCACTAATTCCAAAATATTGTGAGAAAATTGACGATTTTTAATTTTTTTTTAGATACTCTACACTAGCTTGGTTTGGTATAATAGCTGCGGCTACCTTGTGTGATGCAGTGTTCAGAGTTGGTAATTTTGGTGAAGGTATGTCAAATGATCGTAATGTTTTGCTTGTGAAAATCAATACAGTCCTCTGATCAGAAGTTTCCATGATGATATATCATTTGCTATCCTAGAAAATATCAAAACATATATTTTTAAACATGGAACAACAATATTTAGTTTGATTTGAAAAGGTTATATTTTTAGGAGTGATTAATTTTTGGGAAAAAAAGTTTTTGGCTTTCTACTACTCCATCTGATACAAAATAAAAAAATTGGATGAGAGAATCTTCCAAAGAATCTTTCTTTGGAAGATTATCTCATCCAATTTTTTTTTTTTTGTATCAGATGGAGTAGTAGAAAGCCAAAAACTTTCTTTCCCAAATATTTAGTCCTTACTAGAAAACGGAAAACAGATGGAATTGGAGTAGATATCTTTTTATACATACCATTCTCATTCTCAGATAGATGGCAAATGCCATATTTGTTTTTTTCGATCTTTCTTGGTGATTTTCCAAGCTGAAAAATTTGAAAACTGTGATGGAGAAGTTCATGAAGTTATGGAAATGTTTTTCACAACGGAAAATGTTCTTTTTATCAGTAATTTGTCGTTGAAATACTTCGATTTTTTTCACAAAAAAGCATTTTTCTCAATATTCCTTTTTATCTATCCTTTGCTTTGCTTCATTGTGTGTGTTGGACGACATTCGGGAAGTTCAATAAGACATCGACCAACGGTTGTGAGAAATCCTCCGGTTGGAACACTTGGATACCATTTTCAAATATTCAAAGCCTCATACTCACGTATAACAGTGTTCAACCTTATTTATTATATTCAAAAATACAAGGGTTGTCTTTTATATTTCGAGATTAGAGAACAAAAACAAATATAAATCATCGGAAATAACTTTATATTTTTTTTCAAAATATTCTCCATGAAGATCTATACACTTTTGCATTCGTTTAAATCAATTGTCGAAGCACTTTTACCACTCTAATTGACGTATCTCCAAAACATGCATTCTGAATGCAGCAACCGCTTCTTCAGGTGTCGAAAAACTTTGTCCTCTCAGTTTGTTTTTTATGTGCGGGAATAAAAAAAAGTCATTTGGTGCCAAGTCAGGACTAAACGGCGGATGATTCATCAGATCGATGTTTTGGGTGCTAAAAAATGCAGTTATTTGAGCCGATGTGTGAGAGCTCGCATTGTCGTGGTGAAGAGTGATCCGTCTTCGGCGGTTGATTTTCCTGATTTCTTGGAAGACAACTGGCAAACAAATGGTTATGTATATTGAATTATTAGACAGTTCATCAGTGGTTGAATAAAACACAATTAATAGGAGAACACTAGAGTATATTTCAGTGCTTCTACTTTAGACACATAAGAACGACTGACTAGATATATTCTTATCATATTTTTATCTTCACACCCCAGACCTATTCGAGGGCATTGTTAAAATCCATTAATATAAGATTACGGCGCACGTAGGAATGCACAATCATTATCCTAAATAAACATGGTCATAAATAAGTAAGACCCTTCAGTTTTATTCGTTTCTCTTGACACTTATCAGGCCAGCTTTCTGGGAACCGAGATTCGTTTTTGTACATCATCTGTTTAGATACATATTTTAACAGTGTACCACTCAGAATTGACTGTTCTGCGTTGTTCTAGTGGTACGGTTGCGACATGTCCAAATTTTGTTGGATTTGGCTCATCTTGAAATACCCATACAGTCGACTGCTGTTTACTTTCGGGCTCATATACATAAATCTACGATTCATCACCTGTTACGATGTCATAGACGTGTTTTGAAGCACCGCGATTGTATTTTTTGAGCATTTCCTTCTACCAATCGACACCAGCTTTTTTTGACCGATTGACAAATTTTGTGGGACAAACTTTTTGTCAGTCAAATGTTTATGCAATATTGAAAGTATGCTGGTCCCATCAATGCCTAAGGTTGTCTCAATCTCACGATAGGTCACATGACGATCTTGCAATATCAGTTCGGACACAGCATCAATGGTTTTCGAAACAACAACTGATTTTGGACGACCTTCACGAAATTCGTTTTGGAGTGAACTACGACCACGATTGAGTTCATCATACCATCGATAAACACACTGGTCCTTGATGGAGCTACATTGCCAAAAATTGAATTAAGTTCATCTATGCACTGTTGCCGAGTTAATTCACGTCGAAAGTTGTAAAAAACAATCGCACGAAAATGTTTACGATTTAATTTCATTTTTGGGCCAAGATGAATCTATCATGTTTATATAAACAACACAAATAGCGCGCGTATGTCAAAACGTTCTGAGAACGTATAAGCTCAAAAATGTCCAACTTCACGATAGATCTGTCAGTTGCCAGATAGCAACACTAAGGTTGCAAATTCCCGAAAGATAAAAGACAACCCTCGTATGTCTCCAGTGATACAGTAGAATTCAACGGTGAGCAAACAAAGTGACTGAATGTGACAGAATTGAAAATTCTGCTGAAAGCACTCATTATTTTTCGCGTGATAAATGTTCCTTAGCAGCTCGAAGTGGATTATGAAACCATTGAAGGTTTTGAAGACATAAAATCATAAAATTCATCTCGGAATATACACCATTTTTTCCCTTTCAGTATCACTGATTCTTCATATGACGTCAGTTCCTCTAGAAAGAGTTTTTCATTACCATTGTGATTTCAATTAAATAAAATCGAATTTTAATTGAGAAAAACCATATGAAACAGTAAATCAATACTTCAGTTGGGCTCACCAGTGTAACAACTAGACTTATTTTTAATTATTTGTCACCCCCTGAACCCCCCTCGCTAATGCCGTGATTATTCTGGCCCCCTGCACGAAGAGGGGGTATGAAGCACAGGACCGTCATTTGAAATTCTGAATCAAAAGTCATCCATCTATTCCCGAAGCTAGAATATATACTAATATACATAACTTTTGCTAGGTATTACAGAATTTCTTTCTGAATTCGAAGGCTAATGCTTATTAAGAGTTGAATTATTAATAATAATAATAATAAATCGACTTTTTTCATCAAAAATAAATTAGACGAACAGGCGGAATATCAGCATAATCTGTTTTTCAAATCAACCTTAGAAAAATATACAATAAAAACTATAATAATAACAAGTATAGAATAGAAGATAAATCAACCAATACAACAATAAACACAATAATAAAAGCTTGATCAAAATGAATAATAATGAGGGTATTGCAAAAATCGACATACAGAGCACCAATTACCAGGATTTAAGCAGAAGTTTCAAGCGTTTTTTAAATGTCATTATCGTGTAAAGTCTGAAGTCACTGGGCAACTTATTATACAGCTTAGCGGAAATATAGGAGAAACTTCGAGTGAAAAGTGCCGAGTTGTGTTTGGGAATGACCAAGACAGATCCATTTCGAGTATAATAGTTGTTAGTCTGGGAAAAACTAACAAGTCTATTATATAAATAATCAGGTTTATTTGTTAATAGTAATCTATGTGTATTTGTGAGGATGTGTAGAGTGCGTAGTTTTTCAAGTCTTAACCATCCGGAGTCATCAATCCTACTACTGATGTGATCAAATTTACGTATACCGAAGGAAAATCTCAAACAAGAGTTTTGAATTCTTTGGAGGTGAAGAGAGTCGTATTGAGTAAGTGCAGGTCCATATATGCAATCGCAATAAGATAATTTAGAGAAAATTAAAGTTTCGCAAAGCTTGAGTTTGACTTGTGTAGAAAGAATGTCTCTATTGGGAAATATTTGTCTGAGAATGTTATAAGACGATTTACAAAGATGACTGATATGTTTAGAAAATCTCAAATCGGAGTCAATCCACAAACCCAAGTTTTTGCATTCAGAAGTGAAAGGCAAGGCAACATCATTTATGTGGATCTTGATGAGGTTGGAAATAAGGCTCCTTTTAGATTTGGGTCCAAATAACATATATGATGATTTTTTAGCATTCAATTTCAAGTTATGTGCGCACGAGACGTTATACAGTGAATTGAGATCTCTATCTATCAGTTCTTGTGCTTCCAGGTTGCCTTCCGGAAAAGATTAGTAAATTTTAGTGTCATCAGCGTAGTGATGGATATTGCAAAATTTAATACATTTGTAGAAATTTGAGATATAGATGTTAAATAAGAGAGGTCCAAGAATAGAACCATGTGGAACTCCAAATTTGGTGTTCAGAACTGCAGATTTTAAGTGATCAAGGCTGATACACTGAGTTCGGTGTTCCAGAAAGCTTTCAATAAGATCTACAGCACATTTATCCAAACCAAAGTGACTAAGTTTATTACATAAAAGACTGCGGTCTAAGGTATCAAAATCTTTACTAAAGTCCAATAAAACTAGACATGTAACATAATTTTCATCGGTTGCTTTGAAAATATCATCCGTTATGGAGAGGAGTGCGGAAGTCGTGCTATGTTGAGAACGAAACCCAGACTGAACGCTAGTTATGATATTGTAAGAAGTGATGAATTCAATCATCTGATCTTTGAGATGATCTTTATATGTTATAAGAAGGAATACACCATTTTCTATAATCATAATTTTTTGTTGTGCAGAAATAATTCATGTGAAGAATATTTGTAACTTCCAACACCTCTGTTTCTAGTTCAAAAAATAAAATATATTTTAAAACATCGAAAAAAGGTCAAACATTTGTTTTCTCCTATAAATTATTTTCACCAGTAGTGTCCAACTGTCGTAAATTTCTGTTTTTGGATCATTTTATATCTATTTCAGCTTGGACTTATATCAAATCCCTGTCTCTACTCAGCAACTGGGAAGATCTCAGGGCTCCTGTCAAAAACGAGGATTATCAGAGGCTTAAAGGTCTGCAAGGCATCAGAACATATAACATGATAATAGTAATACTGGGACACACGGTTTTTAACTGCCTCTTTTCGTTTACTTCTGACGTTGGTTGGATAGAAACGGTAAGTAATAGAAAATGAATATTAGGTACAGAAGATTCAACTTTATGTCTTATAATAATTGGAATTTTCAACCAGTATGCTATTGATGGGAGATAACAAGTCACAACTAGTTCATTGGATTAGAGTGTATTATGGTCAGTTTGAATATGAAAAAACGGTTTAGTTTTTTATAACAAATAACAAATTTATCATTCCGTAGTCAAGAGTTTGAGAACCTGAAGCAATAGACGAAAAATATATTAACTTATTATATTTTAAGACACATTTTTCAAGTTAACTTCCATTACATTCATAACTTTCAATTGAATGTAAGGAAACGTCGAGTTGAAGTGGAATCGTTTTGACCCCACTTCAACAATATATCTTCGAAAATTGGATATTGTGTCTCCAAAACATCTCAATGACCATGCAGATATCTCTGAAAAGTGTATTTACCAAAGGAAATGAAGTGCTATATAACAAATTTTTAATGTGTTAATTATGAAGTACATGAGACGTACTAAATATCTATTTATTCATTCATTTAACACAATGTACCCACAAGCAATAATTGATGAACTTGAAAGGTAATTCACAAATTACAAAAAGTGAAACACAACATGAAGTATTGAAATCAGTCGTCTCTGAATGTTATAACCCCTACTATTGTCACATATTTGCTAAAAGTAAGTTCTTCCTCAAGTCCCAGTAGATTCCTCATATCTACGACTTCTTCTCAGTATTTAAAATGATGTTTTCTGTCAAAATTCGGTTTGTTGTGCTCCTGAAATCACTCTATTTTGCAATATTTCCTACCTGTGCTTTGTTTAGTGATTTCCATCTATAGATAAATCAATTTTATTGTGTGTTCACTTGCGCAGGTCGATGTTAGATGAAAAAATGTACCATTTTATACAGTCATGTTTTGAATTTTTTCTTTGTATCGTGGAAGAATGCTTTTTGGAAGACTAGTCATACTTTTCAACTTCTCCACTTCAAGTGTACAACCCTCAACCTATATATTTTTCAGTTCTACAGAACCGGCTACAGGAAATTTGGTTTGAACTTTGGATTGCATATAGTTCAAACTAACTTCGTTATTTCAGCATGGGTCTTATCCAGTAATTTGTACTCATATATTGAAAAGAATAAGAAACTCAGCATCAAGCTTATTCTGAAATGGATATTTCTGAGATACCTCAGGTGAGTGGAATTTCATTTATATTGGTTCCTAATGATATATATGTTATAAAAAAATTAGACCGCTAAACTTATTTACTTATTGTCAGAAGATTTTGTTTCCCATCGACAAAAATTTGTAGGTATAAATGTAAGCATAACTAATGGTGTATAGATAAAAACTGGCAATGATTAAAACAGGTACAAATACAATACAAATAAATATAAAATGGAATACACGTTTTAAAATTATTCATTAAAATACTCTTGCAAGCTATAATAGGGTCTATCAGCCAGAAAATTTCTAACTGCTTTCTTGAATAGTACGTGTAAGGAGAAAAAACAAAGTCAAACTCCATTTTTAGTTTGTGCACCAAACATACAGTTTCAAGAATCAACAGTGCAACGACGGTTAAAATCTTATTGGCCGCAAAATAATTTCTGCATAATTCCCTAGGTTTGACTTTACACAGACACCTTACTACCCTTTTCTGTAATATCAATACGAGAGAGACAAGGGTTGCACTGTATGTTCCCCATAATGGTATTCCATATTTTATTTGGGATTCAATTAAAGCGTAGGAAACTGTTTTTGCTGTGTGAAAACCCAACTCGTTAGAAACTACCCTGACTGTATAACATCCGAAGAAGATTTTACTGACGTTTTCATCAAATTTGAGCCTATTATCAATATGGACACCAAGAAATTTGGTGTTCATTTTATTTTCCAAATATCATTGTCTATTGACAGTTCATTAAGCAGACATTCAACTGTTATTATATTTGTTTTGGAGATATTCAAGGAAAATAAATTAGCATCATACCAATATTCCACCTTTTCTAAATCAGATGATACTTTTTATGTAGCTCTGCTGGGTTTTTTTTCTTCCACAATATTGTTGTATCATCCGCGAATAGAGTAAAGCTGCCAGTTATATCTATCATAGTCAAATCATCAATATACAACAAAAACAGAATTGGACCCAACACAGAACCCTGTGGCACACCATATGGGGCAGCCCTGCTTTCTGAGAGTTTCGATGTTCTAACCATTTGAATTCGGCCTGATAGGTACGATTCAAACCAATTGTACTTCACCCCTCTGCAGCCATACCGGTGAAGTTTTTTGAGTAATAATTCATGATTAACACAATCAAAAGCCTTCGAAAGGTCACAGAAAATTGCGGCAGCTATTTCAGCAGCATTAATTTCTGGATAAAGTTTATAAAGGAACGAGAATATTACATCATGATATCATGCAAATTTAAGAAATCATTCAATCGTTTATTCACTAATTTTTCAATAATTTACGCTAAGGTTGGAATTAGAGAAATAGGCCGCAGATTGGAGGGATTATGCAAATCACCACCTTTATGTAGGGGAATAACAATTGAAGTCTTAAAAGAAGGAGGGAATGAGCCAGTTTCGAAGGGGGCATTAATGAGATTGACTAAAGTTTCCAAAGCATTGCCTGGTAGATTCAGAAGTATTTTCACCGAAATATCATCATACCCAGCGGTATTTTTATTTCTGATGCCGTTCAAGGTTTCAATTAATTCATAAATATCTGTGTTATAGAAAATGAGGTTAGGCGGTGCGGACAAGATTTCAGAAGGTATTCTTGATAAATTGGATTCTATCACTGAATCAATAGTTGCGATATCTCAAGTGGATAAGATAAAACGAAAGATCGCTTACTTAATGAGGGATTTTTTTGAGAATCGTTTCATCTCGAAGTACCCAAACAGTGAATTTTCACTGAGAACGGGGTTTTTATGAATGAATTCACGTTTTTTCACCAGTGTTCGGACTTCAATTGAAAATTGATATAAAAGTTTTCCTTAGAAATGAATCAAGTACAAATTTTTGGTTTGAATAATTTTCAACTGTATAGCATACTTTTGGATAACCCTGTAACAGTGTGAGAATTCAAGGTGAAGGTGTGTGTGTGTGGATAAAAATAGTTTTTCGCATATCTGTTTTGTTTGTTCTTCTTCGAAAGTTTAACAGGCAGTTCTTATCGCGCATTTACTTGAATAACAATCGTAAATCACAAATTTAAATGAATAATCAGTTACATTTCATACTGTTTACTTGGACCATCGACCCGCGATTAAAACTGGTTCCAGATTCACTCGAACTTGAAACAGGTTATACTTCCAGTGCATTTTGTTGATTAAGAATTCTCAATCGAAGTGAAGAGTTTGTCAAGAAAGTGTTGAAGAGTCGTAACAACAAAGGTAAGTATTATTTTTTGTTTTTATACCTGTCCAGTGAAGGATATTGATAGTTTCTCTGAAATGAGGATCAAAACATTTGTCGAGCCTGCGCATAATGTATCAGTTCATTTAGAGAAAGAGGGACAATTATTTCCGAGCTAGTGATTATTGTTTTTTATTGCGGTGAAATGAAACTTGAACAAAAATAGAAATAATGTGTCATTCCACCAATCGATATATCAATTGACACTGTTTATGTAGTTGTGGTTTTGCAAAAATACAAGTATTTTCAATGGTACTAGAAATGTATCAGTTTTCACTTTTGTAATAAGTTCTAATATTCTAAAACCTTTTTCAAATTCTGTTTCGCCGGTTTTACGTCTTTTTTTTCAAAGGAGAAACACAAGCACTACAGGAAAATCCTTAGGGCGTTCTGAAAGCGGTGCCTGTGCGAAAGTAGCGATTCACGTTGAATTTGAATCGCTGGAGATTACATAAAATTGGGAAAACGCTTATTCCACATAAACGCAGTTTTCCAAATGAAAGAGTCCTCAAATAGTGCAGTTTGAGGTGTACTGCGTTGAACCTTAAAACGATGAGCAGCCACAGTCCGTTGAGTATTTCTATGAACCGCTCTTGGTGGAATCAAATGTGCCAAGTCACTTGAATACCTTCCGTGAAAATATCTATGAAAGAGGGAACAAATTTCCAACCTTTCTTTGATGTTTCAGACTGTCAAGGTTGCAAATGTCTCCAGTCAGGCAGAAGGCTCTTTTCAGGATGGAATCCAGCAGCTTCAGGGTATGCTTAGGGGCGGAGCTCCATTCATGAGAACAATACTCCAAAGAAGGTCTCATCTGAGCTTTATAAAGCATCAACAGTGGCTGAAGTGTGTACAGTTTTCACGCTTTTGAGAAGTAGCCTTCGCAATTCCAGAGACATGAGTGTGCCAAGTCATATGGGTGTCCATTGCAATTCCCAACAAACCTGGTTCATTTTAATTCAATTCGGAATTATCTCTAGACCTTCATTAAAATATGCAACCTCCTGCTGCCGGTGAAGTCGTTGGTATACAATAAAAAGAGGGTTGGACACAGTATGGATTCTTTGGGGACACCAGCTTTCTCCATGATTTTTTATATGAGTGGTAGCAAAGCGACTGGTTCATATTCATTCAGAAGTTTTTACTTGCCTTTTTTGGGAATAGGATGAACGCGGGGAATCTTCCAACAAGAAGAAAAACCTACTAAGACAGGTTGGAAAGTCTACTGGTACGAGTTCATCGGCGGAATTTCTAAAAACGATGATGGCACTTCTGAATACTACAAGCATTTTATCTGTTACCGTTACCAAGATATCGATACATTCAAGTTGCCACACGATAAGCAGAATTCCTATCTGTTATCTGTTAACCAGTTTTCTGTTTCATTCCTGTTTATAATGCGTCATGATTCACAAGATCCAAAAAAATGAGTCCTCCCTTGATCTGATTACCGGGTGAATCATATTTTTTATTAAAACGTGTCTGAGGACTGTGTTGAGGAAAGATATATACATATAAAGGAAATAAATATAAGAAATAAAAGGAATCTCAAAACATGCATCTCTCTCAACTACCTACACAGTAGGTTATGGTAAATGCCTGCCGGAAAACAACTACTTCCCCGGCTAATACCACGCTGGATATTGAATTATATGGGACAGACATTCATGCATATATTGGAGAAGCTATCCATGCGTCAGGAACAACGCCAGGAACAAGGAACACCAAGGCAATTAAATACGTCAAAAGATATGGATTTAGTGGACTGTGGTCGCAAAAGAATAACCACTCGTAAGAAATAATTTTTCGCGACCAATCAAAAGTTTGTAAATTGCTACATGGTCAGAAGTGTTTGTTTTGATCTATATGACAATCTATCCCATCATGGTTGAATTTGTTCAAACATGGAGGTTACCCCCGTCAAATTGTACTATGTCCAAATTATGTTTTCACAAAATCATAATCTGATACTGTATCAGTTTTAGGAAGACTATAAAAACTTTCATCAAAAAATGGTTCTTTCAATGGATAGATGGCGGGGTAAAATTGCAGTAGTGACTGGAGCTAGTTCAGGAATAGGAGCAGGAATAGCACGAAGATTGGTTGAGGAAGGCTTACTCGTGAGTATCTATGTATAAAATAGTATTGAAGGTCGTATTCAGACAAGAAAAGCAATGCTTGCTCGTCTTGGATCAACATTTGCCAGTAACAGATATTTTCATTCCAGGTGATTTTTTTGGGGTACATTCAATTCTTCATTCCAGTGAAGAAGAAACTCCAATAGATCATTCTAGATTCCAAAACGTTTCATCTATAATCTAACTCCTGTTAGACCATTAATTTTCTCAGTAATACTAGGCCGGTCATATGTGTGTATCTGTACTGTCTTCAACAAAAACAACCCAGAATAAGAAATAGTCATAACTGTTTAATTTTAGAAAATGACATATATGGAATATACCCCATAGATTCCGTCTCTTGTTTGTTTTGTCGATATCAATACTGTCGAATTTTGAATAGTTTCACATATAAATTGAAGAATGGATCCCTTTCGTATCAAGGTACTAGTCTCTGAGTGAAATGATATGATATTATCCATGATATTACGGCATCGATATCACGGTATCGAAAAATGTCGATGTCAGATGTCGCTGGGACAATCTCCCTGCTATAACTGTTATATTATGCTCATCATTTTTAGATTACTCATATAATTAGGAATATGTAAAGAAGAATATGCTCTGTTTTCACTTTTTCACAACATCTACATGCAATGGACCACTGTAAATATTCAATGACCGCGATGTAAAATCAGCAGCAGCAGACCGGTTTCGGGACATTCGGTCTCTCGTCAGTGCAGGGTGGTGTCCATCATCAAAATTAAGTCGATGATTTCGCATAATTGAAAATCGAATCCCTATCAAAGGAATTCAAAGAAGGAGTGGCCAAACGCCAGAAACCGGTCTGCATGTGTGTTCTAATAATCGAAAATCTATTACGGCAGTTGTATCGCCAACAGCATATGCATATAACTTCAGTGAAGAATCCTGCACTGAAATCTGTCGGAAATAATCCAACACCCTGCGCGGTATTAGCCACGCGAGTGGTTGATTTCTAATAGGTGTCAGTCCATTAACCTACAGTGTAGGTGAGTTGAGATTGGCCTGAACGAAATCTTCATTCAGTTAATTTGATTTACAGCCAGTCTCCAAGTACGCCCCATATTATATGCGAAGATTTTTTTCGTTATACGAGAATTTGGGCGATTTGGATATACGGTTGGTTAGTACCTCGTTAATGGGTAGATGGAGCGATGGCGAATATGTTGTTTGTCGTACGCTTCAGCCTAGTATGAGAAATGATACTTTGGAAGAAATTCAATTTTTAATCATGGGAAATCATCGGATCCATATAGATGATGGACACTACTTTGCACGCCGAGAGGCCAAATGAGCCTAAACCGTTGGAAATCTATTTCGGCAGTTGTATCACCAACATCATATGCAGGAATGCTACTGTGAAGAAGCCTGCACTGACACCTGTCGGTCCATTAACCTACAGGTTCTTTTACAGAATCCAAGCAAAAGTTCGGGTTTTCTAAATTATTCAGATGTCTCAGTTAGCAAGTCTGCTTTTTGAAACTCCAGAGCCTGAAAACCAAAAGAGTTTTATACAGTTAATGAGCTTCCGGTGGTTTCTGTAGTCCTTGAAATTGCCCTCATCTACACCAGGAAGTAACAGGTATGATGGTTTCCTCCTAAACCAATCTTCCTTCCTGTGTATGATCTCAGCTTGACACCACTCGATGTTATGTTGATGGGTCAAACATGCTCTG
Source organism: Leptinotarsa decemlineata (assembly GCF_025532065.1). Taxonomy (NCBI): domain Eukaryota; kingdom Metazoa; phylum Arthropoda; class Insecta; order Coleoptera; family Chrysomelidae; genus Leptinotarsa; species Leptinotarsa decemlineata. The sequence goes on along the minus strand of NW_027412573.1, from coordinate 5,091,818 downwards.
CTATTCCTGATTTACTGATTTCCCCTCGTTGTGTGTGTTTCTTGTGCTTGGCAATGCGAACATCCAATGGACTCTTAGTTTCACTGATGAAGGCATACACAAGGTATCCAGTAAATGCAATTCTTGGAATCGCTGCACGCGTTTGGTGACCTGGTTTTCATGGGGCTGCTACTGATAGTGTTTCCGAATCTGGAGCAGGTTCTGATGTTGTTCTTGGACCCGATACTTTGAAGTAGCCATTCCATTGAAAATCATTTTTGATATGTCTAGTTCCTTCTAGAAACCTTTCTTCGTATCACCGAGTCCGAAAGCACGGTCTAATAGAGCCTTGATGATACCTCTTTCAGTCGATTGATGGTGTGAGTGGGTTTTCAGTATACAAATGTTTCCCTCTTAGTGTCGGTCTTCTTCACCAATACGTCTAAGAATGGCAATTCGTTGTGGACTTACTTTTCCATTGTGAAAATGATGGAAAATTTTATGCTGTTGATGTGTTTCAGGAAGGCGTCTAGTTCAGTATTCATCCCCAAACATGATTGTTGCTGAATTTTGTCGTATATACAGTTGATTCAGATTCAAACATATATTTCCATATCATAGTCATATCATTAGCATCTTTTTTTTCAAATGATCGATTAGTAGAATGATTTTCATGGATAGAATATCCACTTCATAGTACCTACTGAATAAAGGAATACCTGTTAAGAAAAATGACGGTATTATAGATGCATTGAGAATTTTATAGTCCATGACAATGACCAAATGATCAACTGCGTACCACAACAATATTTATTTTTTAGGTAGTTGGAATAGCAAGAAGAAGTGACTTAATAGATAAAATGGCATTGGAACTATCTGATAAAAAAGGCAAACTCTACAGCTACAAAGCAGACATAAGCAAAGGAGAAGAAGTAAAGCTAGCTTTCCAGTGGATCATCGAAAACCTTGGTCCCGTACAAGTATTGGTTAACAACGCAGGAATTCACTACAGACAAACCCTACTGGATGGAGATCCAGAAAACTGGAAAAAAACACTTGACGTTAACGTCCTCGCATTGTGTATCGCGACACAAGAGGCAACGAAAATGATGAGAAAAATCGATGCGGAGGGCCATGTTTTTCACATCAACAGCATAGGGGGGCATAGTGTAGCAAATTTGCCTAACATGGATATATATTCAGCTACAAAATTTGCTGTCACCGCTTTGACAGAAACACTTAGACGGGAACTGCAGCAAATCAAGTCCAAAATAAGGATAACGGTAAGAAGGCATTGATGATAAAGATATTTTTGAATGATAACTAAGATAGTTACAAAATATTATTCTTGAATTATTATTAGACTAGAGTAGATTAGATCAGATTTTCGGGGAACTAGCCCATGGCCTGTTCCACTTTTCAGATCTATTGTGATGCTCCTTGGTTGTTAGAGGTCATTGTCTAGCTTGATGTCTTTGATGAGACTCCATAGCCTTGACACTGACCCCTTCATATAACTGGCACCCTCTGATTTCTCTTCCACGCATCTTGCGTGTCTCAGCCTTGCTATCTCTTCGCATTTACAGAGCACATGCAGTGAAGAGTAGAGTAAGAAATGGGAGGATTATGAGAGAATTCCATGTTCAGCTTGATTTATTTAAAGGACAGGTGATGGAAACATGGCAAGGACGGTATATGATAAAATTGATCTTACGGCAAATAGCGCTAGTTCGATCGATCATATACCTTATCAGTGGTACTAAGCTGAACTCTTCTTAGTCAGGCCATTGATCAGAGCAGTTGGATAACTGAGGCTTGAGTTTTGTATCGGTTCTTGTGAGAAAAGGTATCCATATTGATTTATAAAAATTCTATGAGTACTGAAAATTTGATGTTATACCAATATCGATGACAAACAGGGTCTGAAATATCTCGAAGATGATGACATTTTTCAGTCATTTCAGAGGTAGGTGGTTATTACGAATGGAACAGTCTCTATATCACTATACAGTGTATTCCATTCAAAACGAGCCACCTTGAATAACTTTTGGTACAATGACTTTAAGGAAAAATAAAAAAATACGTCAACAATAGCATAAAGGGGGACACATTTTGACATATTTACATTTGATGTTACTTACCCTATCGCACCCCCAGTGCATGTCACTATTTTTTTCAATATTATTATTACTATATTGTTTCACATTATCCGATGCTGATGAGCAGATTTCAACAAAGTATAAAACATATGGTCTTGAGCTTATGGTTTGGGAGCTACAAATTATTTGAGTTGAAAACGAGCCACCCCGAATAACTTTTGATTTGCAGGAAAAATAAAAGAACAGATCAACAATTACACAGAAGGCCACATTTTGAAATATTCGTACTAGAGACGAATATGGAAGCTATAAATCAGAAGAAGAGATTTTTTATTGATTCTTGAATCAAAATCTGATGACTGGACAATGAGAAGAAAACAATATTCTATAGTGAATGTTGGAAAACGTTTTCACCATATAGAAATCTACAGGAGTGAGATCCGGACACCTTGGTGGCCATTCTGTAGGACCTCTTCTGCCAATCCAGCGACCAGGAAAATGATCATTCAAAAATTGTCGCACTGGAGCTGCATAATGAAGAGGTGCACCATTCTGTTAAAAAACTATTTCGTTTTCGAATATATATCCTACTCAATTGCCCTATTGTTGGATGGTATTATTCGATTCTCCGACATATCCAAATATTCATCATTATTCAAATTATCATCGATAAAAAAGATCCTATGATGTGGTTACCTAACATTCCTGCCCAAACATTCAGTTTTTGAGATCGTTGGGTATGAACTTGACGGTATAAATGAGGATTCGTATCACTCCAATATCGAAAATTTTTCCGATTCATCTTTCCATTCAAACTAAACGTACATTCATCCAAAAAACGAATTATATACACGAAATTCTGATGCAAGTCGATCCGTTCAGTGAGACTTTCACAAAACTCGATACGTCTATCGCAATCATCTTCGTTCAATTCATGAACTAGTCTAATCTAATATGGATGAAATTTGTAGTTATGGAGGATATTGAAAACTTTTATACGACTGATTCCTGATTCTCAAGATAACTTAGTGGGAGATTGCGAATTTTCCATTACTCCAACGTGCCCTAAAACTGCAGTACAAATAGCTTCATCGTTGACAACTACTGAACGATTATGCTTTTTATTGTTAACAGATTCACTTTCCATAAATTTATTCGATGATACTGAAACATATTTGTGTCGTACATTCCTTCCTGGATGATAATAATTGAACATACCGAGCAGTTCTAACACTACGAGTATTTCCTCAGTTCGGACTTCCATGTCTAATATAATATAAATTGATTTGATAACCCTGAAAAAAAATCAAAAAATCAAAAAGATTAACCGAAAATAACAATTTAATTGAACAAAAAACTGAAATTACAAAGAAATAACATACAACAACAACCAAACAAATAAAAATTGAAATTGAAAGAAATTAAAAATATCATTAACAAAAAAATTCAAAAATAAAAATTTAAAGATTTCAAAACAAGTTATGTCACAACGTTTCGATTGTTAGTATTCACAATCGTCTTCGGGTGATAACTGGACTCATTCCTCCGGGATCTGACTATTCATAGGTCATTCGAGTGCTTTCACCTACCCCCTCTTCCCTCTTTCCGCTTCATTGGTTTTGGTGGGAGATGACCGTTTGGCGGGAGTTGGTCGTTTTTCGCTTGATTAGAGGTTTCCATATGTTACGTATCTCTATGCTAGCTTGACTAAATGCGTTGTTGGACAACATATATGCGGCTTCTTTGAATTTTCTCCTAAACCAGTGTTCCTCTTTGTGGATGATTTCAACTTGAGTCCACTTGATGTTGTATTGATGAGTCCAAACATGCTCTGCTATTCCGGATTTGATGGTTTCTCCTTGCTGTGTGTGTTTCTTGTGCTCAGCAATGCGAACATTCAATGGCTCTTAGTTTCACCGATGTATGATTCTCAGCACTCGCAGGGTATCCGGTAAATGCAATTCTTGGAATCGCAGTCTGCGTTTGGTAGCCTGGTTTTCGTGAGTCTGCTACGGATGCTGTTCCCAGATCTGAAGCAGGTCCTGATGTTATACTTGGACCCAATTCGTCTCATCCTTTCCGATAATCCTCTGATGTAGGGAAGTACAAGTACTACTTGTGGCGGCTTCTCTTCCTTGTGGAGTTCTGGCTGTCTTCCAGCTATGACCTGTTCCATCAACACTTTGCAGTAACCATTTTGTTGAAGGTCATTTTTGATGATGCTTAGTTCATTTTCGAGATCTTCCTTTGTATTACAGAGCCCAAAAGCACGGTCCAGTAGAGTCTTGATGATTCCTCTCTTAGTCGATTGATGGTGGTTGGATTTCTGGTTCAGATTCTGTCCTCCTCTTCACCAATACGTCTAAGAAAGGTAATTCGTTGTGGATTTTCTTCTCCATTGTGAAACTAATGGAAGGCCTTATGTTGTTGATGTGCTTCAGGAAAGTGTCTAGTTCTGCATTCCCATGGTTCCATATTACGAAGGTGTCGTCTACGTATCTCAACCAGACTCGGGGCTTCTCCAAAGGCCAAAGTTTCAAACCACTCTATATATAAATTCGCTATAACAGGTGAAAGGGCCAACCCCGTTGGCAGTTACTCATCTTACGTAAGGAATTCGTCCCTCAGTTGGAAGTAGCAGTTTCGTACACAGCATCCTAGTAATTCCATGATTACGTCTATCGGTGAGTTTGTTCTATCTTTTAGGTCTCCATCTTCGTATAGCTCCTTCTGTATGATTTGAAGAGCTTCTTCGACAGGAACGTTGGTAGAGAGGCTTTCCACATCGAAACTTATCAGTTGATCCTGCTCTTCGACTTCGATTTCCCCTAGTAGTTCAACGAAATGCCTGAATTTTTCACAAAAGATGATGTTTCACCTTGCAGTGGTTTAATTATTGGTAGTAAAAATCTCGACAAGTTCTGAGTGGCTGAATCTCTGGAGCTAATGATCGGAACCACCTTCAAACAAACGAGTATTTTCATTCTGGTAGTGCAAACTCAATAGTTCAATCCGGTCTCGGAGCGTATAAACCATTGCTTCTCAAGAATTCACAAATACAGAAACACCAATTGTAACTTCAAATTATCCAAAAGAACAATTCGTTCAGGCCAGTCTCAACTCCCTACACAGTAAGTCAATGGACTGACACCTATCAGAAAACAACTACTCCCCTGGTTAATACCACGAAGGGCGTTGAATTATATCCGACAGGTGTCAGTGCAGAATTGTTCACTGAAGTTATTCCTGCATATGCTATTGGCGATACAACTGCTGCAATAGATTTTCAATTATTGGAACACACTTGCAGACCGGTTTCGGGCTGTTTGGCCACTCGTCAGTGCAAGGTAGTGCATATCATCAACATAAAGTCGATGATTTCCGATAATTGAAAATCAAATTCCTTCAGAGTATCAATCCTTGAACTAAGTTGAAGCATACAACAAACAACATCTGCCTGTGTGGGCAGATGGGTCGATATGCAGGAATAACTTCTGTGAGGAATCCTGCACTGAAATCTGTCGGATATAATCCAACGCCCTTTGTGGTATTAGCCAGGGGAGTAGTATGCCCACCGACTATATGTGAAAAATTGTAACTCCACCTGGTAGGTAATCGTTATTGTAGAATGAGACAGATAAAAAATAAAAAAAATTTCGAGTTCAAAATTAACTAGGCAGAATGAGGCTTCTTTGAAGTATACTTCACAAAAATACCAATGAAACTAAGGTAAAAGATTGTACAGAAGTTCATCCAGGGTGACCCGGTTTCAACTGAAATGATTTTCAGCTGCCAAACTATGAGCTTCAGGCCATAATGTATTCTGCTTTGTTGAAATCTGTTCATCATGAAATATCTGATAACGCGAAACAATTGATTCATTCATATTCACATTTGATCTAACTATCCCTATCGTACCCCCATGCTCTGGGGGTACGATAGGGATAGTTAGATCAAATGTGAATATGTCAAAATGTGTCCCCCTGTATACTATTGTTGAAGTGGTTTTTTATTTTTCCTGCAAACCATTGTACAAAAAGTTATTCAGGATGGCTCGTTTTAAATGGTATGCACTGTATTCATAGATAATTAGTGGCATATTTTTTGTGTCATATTCTACTTCTAAATAGGTTTTGTGTTTATAGTGTTTTCGCGTTTTCAGGTTTTGGAATTTCAATTAATTTAATAACACTTTTCGTCATAATGAAACGATTTTCTCACTAATAATTTCACTACAGACGCATCTCTCGTAAAGTTAATTGCGTGAACCTTGTTTCATCATAATGAATAAAGTTATTATCTCTCATTAAGTGACGGGTCAATGAATTGATAATTTATCATCCGTTTTCTATTATAAAAACCTCATTCTAGTAATTATCCTCGATTTCTTCAAAAGTAGTGACTTCAATGAAAATCATCGATGACATTCACATTATCAATACAGGGTGTTGAAAAGTGAGATTGAATATTTCCAAATGAAAACCCTACAAATGTTAAGATTTCATCTTATCTGAAATAAAAATACATTTAGACTCAAAATTGTATTTCAAAATTTCGCTAATTCAATATACCTACAAAGAACAAAGAATGAAAAATAATGTCAATTATGTTAAATAAGTTGAATTATTATACATTATTTCAACTGTACTCCTTATTTTTTTTATTTCTTACATAGTTAAATCGCTTCAAAATTTCATTTTATTCGATGAAGTAACTATTCATACTGATATTGGTCAGAAGATTTTGAGCAAATAAGTTCGACTACGATTGACCGAGATATTAATTGATGGATGTAGCCGTTACTATGTGGTAGGAGATCATGATGAAGAGAGAAATGAATATTTCTATGTTTTTTACCACTTTGTAACTAACGTTACTGCAGTTTCGTCCTTTATGGACATTTTCAAACTTAAACAATAAACTGAGTCCTATATGGACATTTTCAAACTTAAACAATAAAATCAGTTCTATATGGACATTTTCAAACTTGAGCAATAAACTCAGTTTATTGTTCAATATGGACATTTTCAAACCTAAACAATAAACTCAGTCCTATATGGACATTTTCAAACTTAAACAATAAACTCAGTCCTATATGGACATTTTCAAACTCAAACAATAAACTCAGTTTATTGTTCAATATGGACATTTTCGAACTTAAACAATAAACTCAGTCCTATATGGACATTTTCAAACTTAAACAATAAACTCAGTCCTATATGGACATTTTCAAACTCAAACAATAAACTCAGTTTATTGTTCAATATGGACATTTTCAAACTCAAACAATAAACTCAGTCCTATATGGACATTTTCAAACTCAAACAATAAACTCAGTCCTATATGGACATTTTCAAACTTAAACAATGAACTCAGTTTATTGTTCAATATGGACATTTTCAAACTTAAACGATAAACTCAGTCCTATATGGACATTTTCAAACTTAAACAATAAACTCAGTCCTATATTGACATTTTCAAACTTAAACAATCAACTCAGTCCTATATGGGCATTTTCAAACTTAAACAATAAACTCAGTTTATTGTTCAATATGGACATTTTCAAACTTAAACAATAAATTCAGTCCTATATGGACATTTTCAAACTTAAACAATAAACTCAGTTTATTGTTCAAGTTTGAAAATGTCCATATAGGACGAAACTGCAGTAACGTTAGTTACAAATAAAAGTGATAAAAAACAGAAATTTTCATTTCTCTTTCGACCGAGATATATTAACAAAATCTGCGAATTTCGACAAACCTGAGCTGGTTATGAACCAACTAGCCTACGTTCGTGTTGACGTTCTTTTTTTCATTAGTGTCAGACGAAAGTCATCATGGTTCTCACAGATTTGAACGCCGCTGACCCTAGTATCTTTGAACGGTTTTTCTGATTATCAGTCCTTAACAGTGTATTGCCATCTTTCACTTTTTTGCTGCTACTTCCAACAATCTCCATAGTAGTTTGTGTAGATCCCTTGCTGGATGTTTGTTCCATTCTTCTGGGTATAGTTTGGGTTGCCCTATCCCTCACTCTCCTACGTCAAGATCGTATTGCTTGACGTACGTACTTCGGTAAAAAAGGAACCAAATCAATTCCTCAGGCCAGAAAGATATGGAAGATTAAGCAACTATACTCAATGGTGGCCGAATTCATAAAAACACATACTTCTTTGGTTTGGTAGCCAAAGACAAAACAAACGACTGCTATTAATGAATCAGGCAAGGTGAACAGACTGGCTCGCTCGGAAAGGATATGAGCAATGGAAATCACACCAACATCAGAATTACATACTCTTTTGTATGTATTCTTCACATAACTTATGAAAATTAGAAGAGTTGAGAGTGAGTCAATCAGGACTTGAGCTACAAATGATCAAGTGGAATTTAAATTCATGAATATGTGGAGGTCCCTTACTTGTTGATGAATGTAGGTGTATCTCTCTGGTAGGGGTCCAGATCAGTAACAGCGTTGATAAGAAACACAAACTGGGAAAACACATGGGGATTCATAACGGGCTACCTTCATAAACAAATTGTATGAGAAATTAACTCCGCCTCAACAGAGTATGGACCTGATCAGAGTAATCACGTGGCTACACACTACACACTATCACTCTATTGGAATTTTAGTTCTGAGAAACAATTTCTATCTGTTTGTTTTTTCAGAGTATCAGTCCTGGAGCTGTAGACACTCCCATTTTTGATGAAAAAACGAGAAATAGCCAAGCATTCAACGATTTAATCGGCAAACATATGTTGCAACCGGAGGATATCGCCGATGCCATCGTGTATGTTTTATCAACGCCGCCTCATGTACAGGTACATATAACACATAGTCTGAAAATTCCCGGGCCTAAGGAAGAAAAATGTTTTTTTTTTCAAAATAATTTCAGCGCCACTCTAACACTTCAATACCACTTTTGTTGAACGATTTATCTGTTCCAGCCGATTGTTGTGCTTTCTAGCGCTTTGGAAGGGCTTCACCAGATGCTCTACACTCACATAATAATAATAATAATAATGGATGTATTTATTATTTACAACTAACAAGGTTCAACAGTTGAAGAAGAGTATGGACAAAAATATGAATGAGTTGGGAACAAAAGGCAAAGTTTAATTTTTAAAACCGATAAATCGTTATTAATTGTTCTTTCACTTGAAGATCGGTTTAATTCCGGAGTGAAGTGAAGGATCCATCCATCCATTGTCACATATCGACGCAGAAATTTCGTTTTGTCATGTTTGAACATGGCTAAACACTGCTCATAATCACCAAGACTTTTTTGGTTTTGGTCAACAGTGAGCTAGCGCGACACCCACTTTGAACAGAGCTTCCTCACACTCAAATTCTCATGCGATATGAAGCCAACACGTTCTTTTGATATCATTACAATGTCAGCTAACTCATGCAACTCCACTTTTCGATCATTCGAAACGATTCTGTGGATTTTTTTCTGGTGTACCTGCCCCATTTGGACGTCCACTGCGGTCTGCATTATCGATGTCTCTACGACCACGTTAAAGCAAACCAACGTTCAATTGTTATTTCCAAGTCCTTTTCGAACCATTGCTTTGCCTGAATGGTTTTTTTTATCATTAAGAAGCAGTGTGAAATTGAAACACGAAATTTTTTTTGATCCATTGTTTTGAAAATAACAAAAGGAGTGTCACTTTCAGCACGATAACTCACAAACTTAAGAGTAGATTATCATGATATTTCCCGCTACTCGTGGAAACACATATGAATGAAACAAATACAAAAACAAACACAGAAAAAACAAAAACTAATCCCAAGGCTGTACAAAAATGTTCACCTCATTCTATGGCGGTGGCTGGGGATGAACAGAAATGTCCACCTCCATCTGCCCCTCGCAATGAGGCTGGACATGGCAGATCACCTCGTGATATAATATTAAGGCCAAAAGGAGAAGGAGAGCGATAGAGGCAGGAGTGGCAGCAACTATAAGTGCACCCTTCTCTTTCCCCACTCCGCCTCCAACAGCAAGGGCACTTCCAAGAGCTCCGCCTTCAATGAAGGCAAGAAATCGGCTGCCCCTGCAGAAAAGCGCCCTTACTTGAGCACTTCCATCGAGGGAACCCCAAGAAGCATGAAGAAGCCGCGCAACGACAGAAAAAAAAATCTGGTAAAAATCTGTTTTTCCGTTAATCAGCTGTTTCGCCCCTACGAACGATAACCCTCAGAAGTAACGAGGCCTCTCCTTTTAACGTGTGAATCCTAACACGGGTTGGACGATAGCAAATGAAAATCGATCGTTCAGACTAGGGTTTGAACCACCGACCAACACGGCAGTCAATTCGAGTGAGTGAATAAAGCACCCACGTCGAACCGCCTGGCTACCGACCACCGCACCTTCCAAAATCTTCTCGAAGACCGCCGTGAGACACCTCAAGGTTGCCAAAGAGAGTATGTATTCCGCGAGTCTTAGCCTTCACCTGGTGATATACGGGAGATGTCTCCTAGTGACTTGGTCACCTTCCTGGAAAGGACAGGATAGACTCCTCGGGAGGATGTACAATGGGTCACATGTGGCCTAAGTGCTGTGGATCTACACTCACCCTCCCTACTCTACAGATACAGAAGCTCAAGTTCAATTTTGTGGGGTCGCAACCTATGTCCCCTTGCTGCCATCTTGGAAAAAGTTTTGCGCTCTATCTTGTAAACTAGCAACTGAACAGAAAATTTTATCAGACATTATGCAGCAAATTGAACTGTCCAAATCTTTAATACTATCACTCTTTATCGTGAAATGGAAAATTTGTAGGGTAGAAAGCCAAAATCGTTCTTTCCCAAAAATTATCCTTCCCTAAAAATATACCCTCTTCAATTTAATTCTATAAACTTTTCATTACTGTTCATAATTTTTCAGTGTTCACGAAAGAAGTTGTGGTTGGATCTTGTGTTTTGAAATTAATGAAACAAAATGGTACGATATGATATGAAAATTCATGAAATTAAAATCATTCAATGGAGAAGTCTTGCAAAAATGTATGTTCCTCAAGTCAACATATTTTTAGTGAAATTTTGTCGCGACGAAAATTGTTTCGCAAAATCCACTATGCCCTTCTTTGTGAACAATTCGAAACTGTTATTTGGCATGTTACTTTGCGTACACACATAATTTTCCAATGTTACTGTTCTTTTATTTTCAGGTCCACGAATTGACCATCAAGCCCCTCAATGAAGTATTGTGAGCGATGAGATATATGGTTACACTATCATTCCTTTTTTGAAATATTTCTAACTTTTTGGCTTAAGGAAAAATTTCTTTAACGAATATATTTTCAACAGGAAATGAAAAATTAACTGAAATGGACTTCTCACTATTTCCAATCCTCCTATTCTGAACGCTTTTTCTGGTTTAAAAAAAGTTGAATCCTATGAATGTCATGGTTTTTTGAAAAAAATGTATTTGTTATAAAAATGGTCATCACTGACAATGCTGATATTCATCATCATGAAGGAGTATTATTGAAATAAATACTGGAAAACCCAAAGCAAGTTTCACCAAAACAATGTTTGTTTTTTATCAGGTATCAAAAACACAATAATTTCAAACCTTGACCGTTCATGTAGGCGTTATTGTTAGTTTTTTAGACAGCACAAAATAACAATTGGAATATCTCCTAGGTTGTTGCCAGTATCTTCGAAACAATAAACAAACCATAAACAAACATCAATAAATCATTCGCCAGCAAGATGCTTTAGTATTTCCTTGTGTCATTGGTAATTATGTAGATCCAAGAATGAGAGAGAAATCTGTGTAGAGGTCATGGCGATTGTCTCGAATATTTTTTCATCGTCGCATCCATTAAATAACAGTGATGTAGCAATGTACTGCAGACAAAAAAATTGCCGCATTTGGCAGTCGTATGATATTACTTCGTCTGGAGAAGATATTGTTCTGAATGTAATGAGATTTTCTTTGTCACAAAAAATATACGCAGTGTAAACGAAAATATAATTTTCAATGATACCTTACAAAATGGAAGATATTCATCTATTCAACAAAGATGATTTTGGCTTGATGAGTTCGGGATAGGAATTTGGGAAAACTATATTTTTGAACCATTCTTTTCGGAATCAAACCTAGACGATGAAGATATTTTAATTTGTCGGATGAGCAAGTTATGCCTACTTATATATGTATAAGTAACAATTCGATTACCTTATGATCCAGCTTTGGATTTGATACAACTTTTTGGGTCCAGTCCTGCAAGTAAGACTTCATTAATTTCAATGCGGTTTCCCTCCCATATCGTTCTATTTTCTGAAGTAGAAGTATATGATTTACATTATCGAAGGCTCTGGAGAAGTCAATGAATGAATCACAGATGCTCAGTTTACTATCAAAAGCATTTATGACGTATTTGTGGAAGTCATACAGTGCCGTTTCAGTACTTTTGTTCTGAGTGAAACCATGCTTAGTTGGTGAAAATTGTTCATTAGCGGAAAAAGGACACTAATTGCTTCTCGATATACAGCTCAAAAATCTCTGAAATGCCTACAAGCAAGCTTATTCCTCTATATTTATCATAAAGAACAGAACCTCTTTTTTAAATATTGGTGTGACGAGTGCATCTTTTAATTTTTCGGGAAACGTTCCTCGTTCCATCGACAAATTTAACCTATCAACAAAATATTTGTTTGAGTGACGAATGTACATTTTTTCAAATGGCAATGTTCACAGACAAAATTGCCATTATTGGAATGACACCAACCCTCACGTTTTCCGGGAAACACATACCCAATATCCAGAAAAAAATAACGTTTGGGCAGGAATATTGGGAAATCATATTGTAGGACCTCCATTTATTGATCAAAATTTAACAGAAAAACTGTATTTGAATATAATGGAAACTACTATTGACCCTCTCATCACTGAAATCGTCGAAGCGAATCCTAATGAATTCGATATGGATATTGTATTCCAACAAGATGAAGCACCACCACATTACTCCAGAAAAGTAAGAAACTATTTGGATACTACTTTTCCCAGTCGTTGGATTGGCTGTCGAGGTCCTACAGAATGGCCAGCCCTCTCGCCAGAATTGACACCTTTATACTTTTTTTATGGGGCTATTTGACGCAAAAGGTGTACGAAAATGAACCTGCTTCAATATTGGATATACGACAGAGAATAGTAAATATTTGTAGAGATATTGACATTACTGTGTTCGAAAATATTCGGTGAGAAATATCGGATAGGCTGTTCCTATGTCAAGAAGTTCAAGACAACCATTTTGAGCATCTTCTGAACTGACCTTAAGCTTATTACCTCATGTTATGTAGTTGAACGTCAATGTATTTGTATTGAATTATTGAAAGTTCTATCATTTTGTAGAAGTTGAAGATACTGGCCTTATATTCTAGGGTTGTGTAGCATTTGTCAGGAGCTTCAAAAAGATGTGTCACAAGACCCCCCTTTCAATCCCAGATAGCGCCCAGTCGCCATTTTGGAAGCTTCATCTGTCAACTTCACTAGAAAATAAAGTATTCATGCATCAATTTCATTATCCCGAATTTCAATTTTCTGAGTTGACCCGTTCAAAAAATAAAAGGGGGGTGGCATTAAAGAAATGCACTGTATAAGGTCTTACATAAAAAAATACATCAGGCCGCAATGCTAGCGAAATTATATATAGTCAGTCCAAAATTCAGTGAATGTTCGAAATCACAATTATGGTAAATGTTTTTCGAACATTCTTGCGAGACAAACCAAAATACATACTTGAAGCCATAGGTATCTATGTATCTATCTAATTCTTTTTTCTATTTGTCGGTGAAGATGTGCCTATACCTTTGATAACTAATTTTTGTTGATGGTATCGATAACACCGTGTTGCTTATCTCTTCGACAGTGAATTTTTTATGAAAGGGTGCGATAATAATTAATTCCAAAATCACTTCTTTTGCAGCACGTAGTATCACTGCGGGTAATACTAGTCGATCAAAAACCACATATATCACATCAAAAATACATGAAATGATATACAGGGCTTTTCATGATGAGCGTTAATTAGCCGTTTCTGGTAAACTATTCAACGGATCAACCTGAAAATTCCACAGTATTCATAAGTCAATATGACCTACACGCCTAATATATTTTAGACGAAGCGGCGTTGTCGCTTCTACTATAAAGTAGCGGCTTCTTTGATTTTTCAAATGGAACACCCCGTATATAATATATTATGATTCATTATCACTTTGACAACAAATTCAGATACTACTTCCCTATACCTATCTATTACTGTTTAGAAGATATAAATTAATTTCGATATTTTTTTTACCAAACATGAACTTTTATAAATGCTGATCATCTTGAACTCTCTTGCATCACTCATTTTTGTAAAACAGATTTCGATTGATGTTTCTGAATCAGTCACAGATAATACAATGGAAAGATAATTATTAAAATACTCCTCAACCATCGAATGAAACTTCTCTTCAAACAATAGTTTTATTAACGCTGAAACACGAACTGAAAATAATAAACCCATGAATTAATGAGTTAATTTAATCGTCAGTGTATTTCAGAATATGTTCAAACATATCTCCACCTCTACTTAAACAAACATGTAATCTCTTTAAGAGATTGTCATGTGTAGCGCTTCTGATCAAGTCTGGAGTCAAACTATTGAAAGCAGTTGTAACTCTCGATTTCATATCTTCCATTATTGTTATTGGAATAGAGTAAACCACATTTTTAATGAAACCTCACACGAAATAATCTTATGGATTGGCCATTTGGTGTTCTAGGAAGCCAACGAAAAGGTCCATTATTACCAATCAATTTGTCTTCGAAGATTTCGGTTAAAGCCTCGCTGACTGAATAAGAATTATGGGGTGGAGCACCATCCATTTGGTATCATACACGTTCTCTTCCTGGTCTATTATTTAAAATCATTTGAATTCCATTCCTCAGTAAATCTTCATATTTTGATGCATTCAAATTATCATCATAAAACTCGATATAAAAAATTGACTCATTCTTTATGGCACAAAATACATTGAATTGCCATCTTTCTTGAAAACCCCTTTGGCGGACAACATGGGGATTTTCTGGCGCCCAATAATGACTATTGTGTCTATTGAAAACTCCATTTTTTGTGAACTTGGCCTCATCTGTCCATATGATATTGTCAAGGAAATGTTCATCCTCTTGAGTCTTGACAAGTAACCATTCAAAGAATTCCACTCTCCGAGGTAAATCAGTCTCTTTCAAATGTTGGACACAGAAGAAACTTATAGGGATGCCATTTATGCTTATTAAGAATTCGACAAATTGTCACGTAGGGTATACCTATCTCCCTTTCAGCCTCGTGCAGAGAAGCATTTGGAAATGCATGAAAGTATCCCAAAACTGTTATACCATTGTCATCATCATCCACTTTAGTGTTCTCACGAATGAGTTTTGACGGAAGGTTCCATTCAACCTACAGTTTTTTAGTAGTCGATTTATCACATTATTATTCGGCTTCGGAAGTTGTGTATATCTTTCATGAAATACTCGGCATGTTCTACTTGCAATTCTATTGCACTCACCATAAATTATTAATAAATTCAAGAAATCTTCATTACTGTAACCCAATCTTGACATTATTCTATTATAATTGGTAGCTATCACAATCAGTCAAAACCACCAACGAAAGTCTGACGTTAAATAATTGGTTTATTTATTTTTATAAAGCATACTATTACAAAAAAAATGAAGATATTAATGTGTACTGTTGTACGTTAGAGACCAATACCTCAATGTATACAAATTGTAACGAATTGACTGATCTGAGACAGTTAAAAAACTGGATCAAAAAGAAATATAACTAGGTATAAAAAATGTTGAATATCCAAAATAAGTGATGAATTCAAAAAACGAGCAAGAAAACCACGTCAGTTTCCGTTTGAAACAGTTCATCTCGAAAACGGTACAAAATAGAAATAGTATTATCTGAACAAAGTTAATCTAAACTTGGATGTAGAGCTCAAAAATGTTGAAATATATAGGGTGTTCCATTTGAAAAAATTGAGTTCTACTCATTTTTTCATGAGATCAAAGTATCTGTATTTTTTGAAGACCCTGTATGTATATGTATATGACTCGTAGTGAAGATCCTCATAGTATCACTCCACTCCAATTCAAATTTGATTGTTTAAGTGCAAGAGAGTTCAAGATTATCAGCATTTATAAAAGTTCATGTTTGGTAAAAAAAATATCGTAATTAATTTATATCTTCTAAACGGTAATAGATAGGTATAGGGAAATAGTATATGAATTTGTTGACAAAGTGATAATGAATCATAATATGATATCATATACGGGAAGTTCCATTTGAAAAATCAAAGAAGCCGCTACTTTATAGTAGAAGCGACAAGCTTCTTCTGAAATATTTTAGGCGTTGATCCGTTAAATAGTTTGTCAGAAACGGCTAATTAACGCTCATCATGAAAAGCCCTGTATATCTAAGGAAATTTCTAGTATACTTATGAGACTCGACACAAATGCACAAAAATTTACTTTTGCCGTCCGAAAAAAACAAATGTACGTATCTCCCTTACACAGTATGAGAGTGAACTGAAGTGACAGTAGAGATGGAAATATTTCTCTCGCAATTCTTCGATTTTGTTCGATAAACTCTTTCGATCATTAAATTTTCCAATATGGCTGATGTGACAACCAACCCGTGAGACAACCTTACCCGATCTTCCCTAACGTAGAATAAAAAATTTCCACAACTTCCTTGTGGAAAAATATAATAATGCAGCCATATAATTAATAGAACGACAAATAATGGAGATGACAAATTTATATCACAATGGATGTTCCTCATGGAATATTGTATTATGATGTGATGTATTTATAATATAGATTATGGTATGTATCGTGTCTCGAAACAAAAAAAATATCAAATAATATTTTACCTCTGTTTAGAACGCTTCTCAATGAACAGTTTGACATTGAGATATTTCAATGTTGTTCAATTAAATCTCCTTGGCCGAGTAATTTCTGATAAATATCAAATGTATTTCTGCGATTCTTTGATAATTCAATTATTGATCAATTCTTTATTTTTCATTTATATTGTGAAAACAAATTTCTAAATTTCTGCTACGAAATCATGTCAAGTTTTATTGAATCCTAATCCTGATTTAGAATCGCCCGGGATATAGATAGCTCATTAGTTCAACTCTGTTCTCTCTTATTTTACTTCAACGCTTCTTCCATTTCAAGGTTACTCCCAGTTCTTGGTTTCATTGTTTGCTGGGAAATGAGTAATTGGCCCAGCATCTGGATTGCTGGTCCCCCATCTGAGAGAAACGATATGGATTTCAGGGCTTGCCAGAAAAACTGGTGGGCAACTTTGTTACTTGTTAATAACTATTTTCTCCAAAGTGATATGGTGAGTATGATTGATCTGTCATGTAATTAAAACTATTAGAAGGAATATATGTCATGCTCGTCCATAATGAATAAATTTAGAAAACAATCGCTATTAGATAGATATATAGTATATTCAACCACGTATATGTGAAAAATATGTGTAGCAAGTATAGGGTCTTCCAATAGAAACTTATGAATTTTGACAATTGATAACGGCCATTTTGTTGACTCTACATCTGTCAAATTAACTGTCATGTATCCAGTATGTTTTGCCAACTGATTCAGTAAACGATCGACCAACACTTGCACGTCAAAGAAACGCAAGATCTGGCTAAACATCGCCGCTGTCTATGAGAGTGTGCAGGAGAATTCAAGGCAGTCAATTTCGTATCTTTCAAAAAACTAAGCCTTTTGCAGACCACAATTTGGCAAATTTCATATCGTGACTTGGGCCTGCTCCCGTACAAAATTTAACTGACCCAGGCACTGAAAGTTAACTACCATAGACACTGACGTGTATTCGCTGAATGGGCTCTAGAGCAGTTGGCAAATTACTCTAGTTTTTATCGAAAAACCATCTTCACCGATGAGGCGCTCATTTCTGGAACAATGGAAACGTGAACAAACAATATTGTCGAATTTGGACGATACCAATCCCGAAAAAGTCACTATTTGGTGTGTATTTCAAGCTGGCGGCGTCATAGGTCCATATTCCGTTTAGAACGTCAGCCAGGCTATTACTGTCAACGGCGAGCACTATCGGTCGATGTTCATCAACTCATTTTGGCAACATGCAATTTCCCTTGAAAATATATCTAGGCATCACCATGGAAGCAGCCATATATCAATGTAGACTGGAAAAGCATTCATCAATGAGAAATTCTTCAAGTAATTTTCAAAACGTGGAAAGTGGGATAAGTTCTTGGCTGGCAGTTGTCAGGATATTATATAGATCGTCATCTGAAGAATTCTTAGAAGACTTCTGTAGATTGAACTTAGCGGCTCGCATAAGATGAGCACCATGTGTCATAGTAAAGAAAGTAGGAATCAGTCAGAAGACTGACCTCAATTTCATGCACCCCCAGCAGTGATTGATGCAAGAGTCATGGTACCAAGTTATTTAAATAATAGGTGACTTGTGTCACGATACCCTGCATTGAACATTTTTTTTTTGTGTTACCAATATCTTTTCATCAGAAGTAGATTTTTCCCAAAGCATCATCCCGTAGCTGATATGCAAATGGAGAAAGGCAAAGTAGGTGGCGAGAAGAGTGTCAAGAGAAACAAAATTTCTCAGTTGCTTCAATAAAAGTAGATAACTGTTCAGTTTCATATTCAGTTCATGACTCATTAAAAACACTTGTAAAAGCAGACCAGTTCAGTATGATAGTTTAGTACACTATTATTGAAACATCTCATTTTCATCAAGATTTATAGCAATCTCTGAAAAAACTTCTAGGAGTATTTGTAGGTATAAAATCTTGGATTCAGAACACGAGCCATCTATATAAACAAAAAATAGTGGTGCTTTTTCATTTTTTTTACTCCAATATTACAATATTACTCCAAAATTATTTTTCACAGTGTAACATCGGAACTTGGTACTTATCGAATGACTTCCAGATGTTTCTTTTGGCTATGATTTTGTTTTATGTGATGGTGAATTATAAAATCGGAGAGGAAATCATTCTGTGGACGATGGGATTCTTCTGGTTGATGCATGCATCTCTTATATATTACAACAATTATCCAGTTATTTTTGATTTTTCGCCTGAGTGAGTATACAACTTTCTCCATTGAAATTTCCTGCATGTTAATTATGGACTCATTGACGAACTTCTTCAGTACAGTTGAACTCAGAATAATTCTTCATAATCCCTGAATTGACTGGCATACCCCTGGGATTTCCACTTGAAAGTTCACGAAACCCTGACACGCGTTTCGCTATATAATGTGCTATTGTATAGTGAATGTGATATTGTATAGCGAAACGCAAGAGCGCAATTTATAGAGAAACACGTTTCGCAAAACAATGTGCTATTTTATAGTTAAACACGTGTCAAAATTTTGTGAAATTTCAAATGGAAATCTCTCATGGAAGTGAATAGATACGTTATAATAATCAATATCCACCAAGTATCGGTCATACGTCGATTATATGTCGTGGAAAATATACTAATGATTTCAATTTAAGAAGTGATTCTATGTTTGTTGTGATTGATTCAATATTTAAATCTGAAGGAATGAATTTCAAATGTGTGTCTCGGATATACCTACGCGGTAGGTTGAAAACAACTACTCCACTGGCCAATACCACGAACAGCGTTGGATTATATCCGACAGGCGTCAGTGCAGGAATCTTCACAGAAAATTTCCTGCATATGCAATTAGCAATACAACTGAAAGATCGAATTTTGGAACGGGCACACTTGCAGACCGGTTTCAGGCTCCTTAGCCACTCGTCAGTGCAATATAGTGGTCATCATCGACCTGAAGTTATTGATATTACATAATTGAAAATCGAAATTCTTTCTGAGTATTTCATTCCTCGTCTTAATTTGGAGCGAACACCAAAAATGTCACTTCATCTAGTGGATAAAGTACTTACCAACTGCATATCCGAAATTTGCTCGATTCCTCTGAATAAGGAAGAAAACTTTTCTTATTAGTCAGTGGGCTATGCTTGAAGATAGGCAGTAAACAAATCTAAAAAAATAATGTTCAAATGTTCATGTGAAGCATAGCCCACTGAGTAATAAGAAATATTCAATATTTGGCAGTCGAATTCAGATTTCCATTTGTTACAAATTCAACGAAAAACTACGATCATTCAATTTCACAAGAACACTTATTGAAATTTCATTATTCTTCAAAGATGGCTCAGCAATAATATGATTGAAGGGTATTTTATGTGAAACAAAAATGTTGACACTTCAGGTACAGACAAAATATTTGAAATTTGCCTCATTTTAGTTTTTCGAATCAATGCAGTTCATATTATTTCACCTTGTTCTCCCAGTTAATGGAAATTCTACAATATTTTCCATGTTTCAGGAATTCCAAAGTGGAGAACTCAGTAGGATCGAATATACTGTGTGTTCTATATTCATCGTTCTACTCGAATTTTGGAGGATACGGCATAGGCCTCATTTTTGGAGGACTCTACCACAAATACAAAAATCATACCATCAAAGTGAATGAGGTAGGTATTTGGTATGACTAATACCATATGATATATGGATTTGTCATGTATTGACTCTGTGAGGATATTTGTGTGGAATTTGAACAAAAGTCAATAATTTCAAACGTTATTTTGAAGAAATTTGAAGAAATTTGTTGTTTCGAGTGAATAAGATGGCGGTAACTTTTCACCAGAAATCATCCTCAGATAATAATTCCAGGACTAGCTGTCAAACGGTAAAACCTTCAGAAAAACCGAAACCAATATTGGGACATCTGAAAAAACCAGCAGTAAAGCTAGTATGTTATCGAGAATTGCAAGCTAAGTTTGATAATTAAATGTTTCCATAGATTATTCAATTTGTAGGCAATATTTGTGACTCATTGTGACTAATTAGTGGTTTATATTACGCAGCAACTTTTGGGGATGAACTTTTTAGTTTGCCCTTTATTTCACTTCAGCAAATCATCTATCCAACCAATCAATCAATCAATCAATCAGTCAAATATTTTTATTGACCATTGTCAGATTCATCTTGTACCTATATAATCATCAATATACAATATATACACAGGAATATACACAATACACATGTGACCATACAAATTAAATTATAAATGAATAAATAGATTAAAAAAAAAATATTTGAACATCTATCATATATGTATTCAGCTTCGTTCACCCAAAAAACAGGAAAAATTTCATGTTTTCGACAGTTCAATGACAAATGAAAAGAAAATGACAAAAAAGTTCAATCAGTAAAGATATCTAACGGAAGTGATTGAAAAAACTAGCCCATTTCAGTTTTCTATGATACGTTCATTCTGTATTATGGGATGTTCCAGTATAAAAATAACCGATAATGATAACATTACTCTGCTATATATTCGAGTTATATTTTCAAAAAACAATAATCAAGATCACAAATAAAACTATTTCTGAAATTTTCAGAAATATGAAATTATGAAATAACAAAAATTAATTGGCGCTCCGGGGTGACTTCATTGATTCCAGTGGCGCATATGCATTTTTAGCTGCAGGAAAACCCGGAAAAACCTGCAGCACCACATCATCTGAAGAACTTGATCTGACAATATCCTCTCTTCCATAAAACAAAATGTAGGGTGTCTCCAGAGGCTACAATAACTTCAAGACATCGCTAAAACACTTAGTGACACGACTATCGTCAAACTTGAACCAGACCAATGTGTAATAATGACCGGATTCAACGCCAGAACCACGGTGAAAAATGACTGCATGAAGATTATAATAGTGGTCTGCTAGATTGAAGTGTTCATCTATTTCGAACCTTCGTAAGAGTTTGGTGCTTCCGTCAGAGGTTGAGTCATGTTTGAAGATCAGTTAGTTAAGCGCATGTTTGGCAATACAGTAGATCATCACCCGTTAAAGGTCTATTTTAAGATGATTTAACAATAAGCTTTGCACGGACTGGTTATCGGTCATGTTAGGAAACGCTAGTTGAAGTTCCAGAAAATCACATGTTTTTGCTACCTCTTGAACATTCACTATGAGGTAAACAAGTGAGGATTTTTCCAGCAAAAGATCGACAAACACATGTATTATTCCAGTAATGAAATATTCTATGTATTATTTTTTGAAATGAATTTTTCTTGTCTAATACGTCAATCACACATTTTCCAATTCTAAACTGATTGGTTTTTGTTTCTAGGTGGTTACATATTCCTGGTTACTGGTATTTTTCGGATTACCAATCTCCGCGGTGTATCTATCACTTTTTGAATATCCCCGTCTTTTATCAGCAATACTGGGGGCCACACTCAAACTGGTGTTTTCACTTGGAGTTGCGGTAGGCATTTTGGGATTGTCTCATGGAATAGGAGGTGAGTTCGAATTCATCATTGAGAACCATCTTTGAATCGATCAATCGTGATAGCGTTGAAATTAAAATATGTCTGAAACTGTATCGAGGAGAAACACAAAACGTTCCAAGAAAACTAAAATTAAGAATTGGGTTGGAAACATTCATTTGTTCCAACGACTCTACAATGTCGAATGTGGCAAATGCCTGCTGGAGAACAACTACCTCTTTGGTTAATACCACAATAGACATTCACTTTTGAAGAAAGGAAAAAAGTAATTGCGTTTAAAATAAACTCTCCACGCATAAAATGAGTAGTTATCTATACTCTGTAACTTTACTGCTTTCTGTTCAAATCTGTTTTTCCGTTAATCAGCTGTCGCCCCCATACAAACGACAACTATCAGAAGTTGTGAAACTTGTGCGAGCTAGGGACTAACGAGATCTTACCTTTTAACGTGTGATTCCTAACACAGTTGCAGAATCATCCCAGCTTCAACCAGATAAATTCTCTCGAGAAAAATATCTGGTCGAGGCAGGAATCGAACCCACGGTCTTCCGATCGTGAGTCGGGCGCACTATCACCGCGGTCAATTCCACAACAATTCTCCTTACTTCCACATATTTTTTCACGTAGAGGTGAAGAAGTAGAATTCCAAAAATCTTCCATTTTTCGAAAAACTGGTCTCTTCCTATGAAATATACCCCTTCATTCTAACAGATATATCGGGAAAATTCCTTATAGTTGCTTGTCTTTCGTTCAGCAATAGGACCTCGCAACTCTGTTCACGAAATGGAGCTGTTACTAGTTGACAGGGTTTTCTTATAGATGAAAGTTCCTTAAAGGCAGTGGAACCACGATGTGATCATTAAAAATGGACTACATTGCTGTCTTGGGGCATACTTTTCTCGCACTTTCGAGGGGTAATACCCCAAAACTGATCTGTATGATTCAAACGATTGATTTCAATGAGGTTCTGCTGCCGGATGAACAAGCATCATTTGTAAAAATTTCCTTCGTGAGAAAATTAACACACCACTGTTTATCATGTCCATCTTGGTATTAGCTAGGAAAGTAGTTATTTTCAGGTAGACATTTGCAAATACTACTGTCTGGAGGCATAAGAGAGGTGAATATTTTGAAATTCAAAATATTTATCAACTTAGTGATAACATAGTTATAAAAAATGAGAAATGAAACTTTGAATGTTTTTTACCACTTTTATTTGTAATTAATGTTAGTGCAATTTCCTCGTCGTAGCATCGCCTTGTCACGGTAATGCGGGGTTCTGCCGTGATTGACCTTCCTTCCCTAGCTCTTCGTGGGACTTTTATGGACAGAGTAAATTTAAAAAATTCTTTCAGACGCTACAGAGAAGATGGATGTCGAGCTTACGGCTCCAACTGACCTTGTAAATTTAGATCAGGAGCGAGAGCTTGTCAAGTCTCCAACTCCTGATCCAATAACTGAACCTATAAAAAGGTTTGGTGGTGCAGCGAAAACGACTGAGTCGTCTCTTCCAAAGCGGGGTACCTTATGAAACCGCCTTGCACTAAATTCTTGAGCAGCGTACGCAGAATCTGTCTCAGGTGGAGGAACAAACCCCCCATGAGTAGGTTAGCAAACGTTTACGCTCAAGTGATGATTTACCAAAACTGGAGACGAAAACAGCCCTGCAAGGGTGAATCTAAGGCATCGTCAGGTGTAGCTGACGTGAAAAATCTCTCATATGGGAAGGTTATCGCGAGTATCAAGGTGGGAATCTTGCACCTTGACTATCCGACTACCTCATTAACGATAAACAGCAGAGCATATACTTTGTGCATGTCCCGCAGGTGACCGAATCAGGTTTTTAGAGTTTGACAGAGCCTAATCGGCTCGTTGAGAAGCTGGGCTTATTTGGTCGAGTGTGAATAGGTGTGAGCCACAATAAATCCTTGTGGGTTGCGGTGGAGGATCGAATAGACCCACTCACTTTGGACCTAACCTAACTTAACCCTCTTGTAAGGACTTTTCCAAACAATTGCATCCTACATTTTCGAACAATTACAATTATTGTCATCATAGTCATATATAGAAAAACTAAACGAAAACAAGAGTTGATAACAGTTCAGGAAAATACATGAATTTATCGAAGTTATGATCATCAGTGTTCACACAATTGAAAATATGCAAAGGCATTCATCGACATTTTTCTATACAAATTACTCAAAGATGCTGGTTGTATTTTATTGGTGTTAATTTTTGAGTATCCATACGAAACATCGATGGGCCACAAATCTGCAACCTTTGAGGCTATTCACTTCTAGCTTCTCTCCCAATTCAGTGTTGTTTTGTTGTTGATTTGAACCAACACTAAGATAAATGACATTTGTTATCTCAACAGAGTGGTGGTTCACTATATTATACTTCGATTGCATTTAGACTTATATTCTCCACAGTACTGAATTGATAGAAGAAGCAACACAGATTGACCTCAACGGTTACCATATTTGTCGATCTTTGATTTTTCATGAAGATATCGGCGACCAGTGCCGTAGAATGACTTTGGAAACGTTCTGGAATGTGGGAAAATTTTTCAAATATTTATATTATTTTATGTATGAAGATGGTCATTGGTTTGAACTTCTGACACATTTATTGATACTTGTTTCGTCTTCGTCACCTTGAATAAATGAAAATATGATGAATCATGAGACATTGATATTCAGATAAAACTGTATTGTGAAATTTATGCTGAAATGTTTACAAAACAGTAAGTAATACGTGTTTCGCTATTAAATACCTTCTTCTGGCTTGTTCATACTGACTGGCGTTATGAACGCTGACTTATTGCCAATTTGAACACACTTCAGGAAGTTATTGTGAAGCAAAACACGTGTTGCTTTCTTGTAAACTGTCCAGTGAAAATCTCACAATAAAATGCTACTTGACTGGGTTATTTATTTGGATGAATCAAATAGCATTTTGAATAGAACTGGCAGATACTTGATGAAAACCCATATCAAAACTGATTAAATACAGTTTATTGTATGATTTTCGCTATAATGGGTTTAAAAAAACCGCGACACGTGTATAGCGCTATTGTATAGCGAAACACGTGTCGCGTAAAATCCTTTGTAGTGAAAATCATACAATGAACTCCATTAATTGGTTTGTCAATTTGAGATCAAAACTGATGTAAGGATTGTTTTCTTTCTCGAATGAATAAATTACTGAAATTTCAATAACTCACATGCGAAATCATAAAATTTCTGATGCCATTTCACTCAAAATTCGATATTTTCAGGTGTCGTTAAAAAAATTTGTGAATGGGACTACCCAGTATTTTTGGCCAAATGGGCTTACTCCACCTATCTCGTTAACTTTCTGATCGTTTTTGGAAGATATCTTTTGATAGACGAATTGATACCTCTGAACGATGAAATAATGGTAAGTTTTGAAAAAAAATACGCATCCTTCACCTGAAGAAGATGATATTATCAAATAGAGAATTTCACGAACTTATTGTATTATTTTGAAATAATTAAATTCTTGATTCATCGAATGCAGATGAAAACTAAAAGTTCGGTCTACGGGATCAATTTTTTCAAGGTTGAAGGCTCGTTCATGCTCAATCCAAGTATTCGCATTTTTGTTGCGAATCCCAAAAAAAAAAACGTCGAATTGTGTATCATACTAGTAGAGCACATTTCCATCCAAATAACCTGATGTCAGCTGTCATTTCCTCCCAATAAGAAACACAACTCAATAGTTATTTTGTGTTCTGTTTAGAATAGAGAATATCGAAAAAATGCAGTTTGTAGACAACTCAGGGTCGCAGAAGGTATGGGTTCTGTATTTTCGAACAACTGTACCAATCTGGGCCCCTCCATTAACAACAATTAGTCAAATCTGTTGAGAATCTACATAAAATACTTGAAATTGAATAGCCAAAGCCTCGGTACATAATAGCATTATCCTGAGGACTAAAGGTAATCGCGTTGCCGACTCTTTAGCCAAAGAAGCGACTGGACTAAGAATTTTAGGACCCAGTAGCACCTACGGCCTGTTGTCTTCGACAATTGCGGAACTAGCCGAATGTTACACCCATGCGCAATCCTTAAAGAGATGGGATGGAATCAAAGGATGCAATCTTGCCAGGATCGCTCTGGGCGACCTTGGAATCTAGCGCCAAAGAAATATCTGGCGATGACCAGGAAAAATCTACGTTTAACAGTAGGATTTCTGACTTGGCACTGTCAATTAAGGAAACACCTCCATAATATGGGGCTAGTGCACCTTTATGCAGGATGTGTGAATAAGAAGATGAAACTGTCAGGCATGTCCTATAAGAGTGTCCGAAATTATCGTCAATAAGAGAGTGAGTGTGTTTTCGGCGAGTCTTAGCCTACACCTGCCGATTTATAGGAGATGTCTCACAGTAACCTATCCAGCTTCCTGGAAACGACAGGATGGGCGATGACCTAGGAGAACAACTCCTCGGGAGGATGTACAATGGGTCACATATGGTCTGAGTGCTTTGGGCCTTCACTCACCCTCCCTACTCTACAGATACAGAGAGATACTTGAAATTGGAAAAAAATAGAAATAAGGTGAATTGTCATTTTTTCTCAAAAAAATTTATTCACTCATCAATTTCTATCTTGTCTTCTTCATAGTAGTCTTCCTCAGATATAATACACTTGTTCCAGCGTTTTTTTCCGATTCTCAAAGCAGTTCTGTTATACATTTTTTGAGGTATCATCAAGCTCTCTCAGAGATTCTGTTTTTATCTTCACAATTGTCACAAGACGCCGTCCTTTCATGGGGCTTCTCAGTTTCCGGAACAGAAAAAAGTTACAGGAGGCCAAATCTAGTACATATGGTGGCCGAGGCATGATTACGAATAACAATGACGAGTGAACAGTTGCATTGCCGTGATGCAAAAGCCGTAGATCTTTTTTTCACAATACCAGACGTGTTCTTCGTATTGCTTGTCGCAAGCGTCGCATTATGCGTTCGTCTGCTCAATCCAGATGCTGCTTCCAGCAGCTTTTCGATGTACTTATCAGCTGATAATATATTTTTTTTTTTCAGTGGAAGTCCATATTCTCCGATATAATACAAGCCTTTGCAGCCGGATTAGTCGTACATTTGTTGATAGAACGCCCTCTATCGAATGTTCTCAGAAACTTAGCGTCACAAGAGAGCACTGTCAAAATCAAAAGCCGATGAGGTGCTACAGATGAAGATCATCAACTTTCCCGTTGAATGCTAGATTGTTTTCCGTCAAGTGTTTCTCTACTGTTGACTTTTTTAAACAGATAATATGCGATTGAGGTGAATAATATGATAATTTGTTATATATAAGGAGCCAAGTTTTTCCAGAATGAAACAGTTTCAATGACATAGGTTTTCTGTTTTCATCTCACAGCCTTTCTATGACAATATTTTTGGGTTTTTTCATAAATTGTAGGATTCTATCCGAATGAATTTTCCCAAAGAAAACATGAACAACCACAGCTGATTATATAACGCCTTATGAGTCGTATTACCTTCAATTTTTATCTGTGAGGTGATTCGATTCAAAATTACTTCTTTATGATAACTTTCGTGATACGTGATATAATGAATAAGCAATTTATTTTTTATTTCTTGCTTCTACCAAAAAAATAGATTTTTCTGGAAGTCAGTTGCGATCTTTGATTTGGGCATAAAATACTTGTTTTGTGGTTGATGTGGAGATAGAGTTGTCGCAGTGTTTATATCATTCGACTTCAAAATTACAGATCAATTACCCAAATCTAATATATAATCTATTATATAAAAATGGATGTTTGTTGTCAAGTTTCATCACCGATCGTGATGAAACTTGACATGTATACGTTATTTTTCATAGGAAAGGTTTATGGGCTATTAATTTTTCTGTAACTCGCTAGTAGATGGCGCTGTGGAACAATTTTTTGAAAGCACTGTTCTATAACGCTGCGCATGTCTAAGTTCGTTGATCCTGATTCTGTCAAAATAATGGAACAGCAGCGATACAGCAACATAGTCATTTATAAATTGGAATGGATTTTACTAGTAATTTATATTTTTATCGACCTTTTTAGGGTATTTTCTCCTCCCACAATCTCCTTTGATATCTGACGAAGACGTTAAGAAATAAATAATCAGCAGAGGAATAACTGCAAATATCTTCGAATTTTTGTCCATTCCTGAAGACGGAGGCGGATTATGGCCTCTGAAACGTTAAGATTGTGGAAAGTGAAAATACCCAAAAAAAGGTTGATACAAAACTGATTCTCCTTCACAAAAATGACTTTGGTTCAATACAATATATATTTAAAACAGATGCGTGAAATACATATTTCTTAGCAATACATATCTTAGCAGTACATTTCCATCAATAGTGTGCCAATAATATGTTTAATTTCACAACAAATGATGGAAATTTTCAATAAAAATATTAGTTCTTCGGTGATTAAATGAAAACATTTCTGTTATCTTGTATATTATAAAATTATCATTTCAATTGAGAATATATATGGCAAATTCGGAATCGATTGTGTTGAGTGACACTATTTGAAAAATAATCTTGGTGTCGAAAATGAAAAATAGGATGTCTGTCATTTTGAAGTTTTTATAGCACACTATAGTTAAATTGCTCCTTTGACATTTTTGTAACATGAAATGGAGTCTTTATTGGAATGTTTGACTGTGGTGTGTTGAAAATATATGAAAATTTGAAAAAGAAAAAAACACAATTATATTTGGTAGAAAGCAAAATAGATTAGAGTTGATGGAATTTAAAATGGTTCCAAGGTTGGTATTATTGGTATTTATATTAAGTCTTCTGTAATGAAGAAACTCCAGTTGATTTCGATTTTTGGAGAACAATCTTGAATGTTTAAGATACAAAATGTTCGACCAGAAAATAGTCCGATATGAACCAATTTGAGTATTCTGTTGGGATATTTTTGACTTATTGAAACTTATATTGAAATATTGCCCAAACTTTTTTCTCAACTGGTGTTTTTCTTGAAGTAAACCGAGAGACTGAGATGAAATTTGTTTTTGGTTATATAGTAAGTAACTATTTTAATGTAAATAACTTCAAAATGTTCCAAAAATAAAATTGGAAATTATTGAAAAATTATTCAGTTGAATTATTTTCCCGTTACCACCCAATGGATTTTGTAAGAATTTGAAAATTTCCAAGCTACCATATATTGTCACAACTGACTTGCTTTCATTTTTTGTCTATATTTCATGAAATTGATAGTAATCGATTACAATGAATTGAAAAGGAATATTCCACTATGATTCGTGGAGAATAAGGACATAGAAAAAATACTAATTAATTCTCCCACACTTCATTTCCTTTTTTTATGTCAATTCCTCCTACAGGATGTTGTCTATCAGTATGGCTATTCAAACTACATCACATAGCAGAAGAGATTGGGTTGTGATTCAAAAACCATCTCAAATTCTTCTTCCTAAAATTATTCCTCACAGAATCTGTTTGAAATTTCACAAAAAAAAAGAAAGCAGTTAACCTTTGAGAATATTGATTTTTGAATCACTAGTAATCACATAAACAGAATGATTCGTTTATCTTTACGAGAGTGTGGAAGAAGAGTGATATGAATTATCGACTGTGATCAAAAGGTATTTTCTTTGAACGTAAAATAATATTTCACTGTTTTCATTCAAGAAAACCAAAATTAATAATGAATTCACTCTGACCAATTTATTATGAGCTTCATCTAATAAGATATAAACTTCTATTCTTACTGAAATAGCAGTGCTATTTCAGTCTAAAATGGCGACGTAGAAAGCACTTTCTGAAACTTTATTATGACCACATTTTGACGTCATTCACAGAAACATAAAAACATAAAAAATTGGAATTTTTGCTTCGATATGTGACAATGGATGAAACGTGGATCCATTGCTTTACTTCGGAATCAAAACGATCATCATCTGAGTGATGTAGAGTAACTGGAGAACCTCGTCCAAAACGCCCGAAAGCACAACAATCGGCTAGAAAGTTTATGGCCTCGGTATTTTGGGATGTGCGCGGTGTAATATTCATCGACTATTTTGAGAAGAGAAATACCATCGACAGTGAATATTATACCTACAGCGTTATAGGAGTGTTCGAGGAAAAAGAAAGTTATGTTTCATCAATACAATGCATAGTGCCACAAATCAATGAAAACAATGGCACAATTGCATGATTTGGAACAAAAAATTGCGTTTTCTTTCTTAGGCCCGGGATTTTTCAGCCCAGGTGTTTTGGTATCTGTATAGTAGGGAGGGTGAGTGTAGACTCACAGTACTTAGGCCACATGTGGACCCATTGTTCATCCTCCCGAAGAGTTGTCCTCCTAGGTCATAGTTCATCCTGTCCTTTCCAGGAAGGTGACCAAGTCACTAGGAGACATCTCCTTTACATTGGCAGGTGTAGGCCAAGACTCGCCGAGCACACTCTTTGGCAACCTGGAGGTGTTTCACGGTGGCCTCCGCGAAAGTTTTGGAAGGTACAGTGACATTACTGTCGTTGCGCGGTTTCTTCACAAGTGAGGGAGCTTTCCTGCAGGGGCAGCCGGTTTCTTGTGTTTATTCGAGGCGGAGCTCTTGGCGCCCGCAGCAGGAAGTGACAGACAGACATTTTTATTGATCATAAAATCATCAATTTACATCGGGTTGACAGGTCATAAAACTCAAGAATACAATCGAAAAATAATATTGCAACAGTAATCATATGTCAAATAGGACAACATACAAGTGCAGGTTAGCATTATGATGAATAGTAAATGTTTAAAGTGCATGAATTTCGATAGCATAAAAAGCGTTCATCAGCTCATCTCAGTTCATACTGCAGAAAGAGGAAAATTCCTGAATGTTATAAAATGTATTCGTGATCAAAAACGTCTTAAGATTATGTTTGAATCTGGCCAGGCTTGTTATAGTTTTCGAATCATTTGGCATACCAGCGTAGTCTCGTGATTTTTTATAACTAGAGTATTTCACCTTTTGCAATCTGAATTGATTTTTTTGTCGTATTTGGTAGCCATGAATGTCGATATTAAGCTCACAGTTATTTCTATTTTAGTAAACATATGTTAATAGTTCATATAAATAAATATCTGTGAAAGGTAATAATTGCTTCGTTCTGAATACTTCTTGGCAGTACTCACGATAGTCTAGTCTGAACATAGCACGGATCATTCTTCTTTGTGCTAGAAAAACTCTGTTACTGGAAGTTGCTAGCCCATAGACTAAGGTGTTGTAACTAATGGTCGAGTAGACGAGGGTATAGTAGACTGCCATTAGCCCTTCTTCGTTCAGGCAGCTTTTCAGGTCATTTATGGCAAAGTACTGTTTATCTAGTTTAGAGCAAATGCTGTTTATGTATTCGTCCCAGCTGAGAGTTTTATCTAGAACTGTGGCTAAAAAATTGCATTTGGAATTGAATAGGAATCTATATTGTATAAATGTAATATTTTGGGTGATTATGGAATCTACACAGGGTCTGTGGAATCTTAGTAGTGTTGTCTTTGAGCGGTTCATCATTAGGCGATTTTTGTGACATCATTCATCGAATTCGTGAAGGACCTTTTTTGTTTTAAATATCACTTCATCTTCGTTAATGCTAGATACGATTATAGATGTGTCGTCTGCATACATGGAGACTTCGCTGTAACTTATGTAGTCAGGTAGATCATTGATGAATAATAAAAAAATCAGGGGACCGAGCTCACTTCCTTGAGGTATTTCCGATATAACCAGGTATTCGTATGAAATTTCATTATTCACCCTCACAATGAGTCTTCGCCCTTGTAGGAGAGACTGAATACAATTAAGTATATTACCTCGTAGCCCTATTGCTGATAATTTTGACAATATAAAATCAAAATTGAGGCTATTGAAGGCACGCGAGAGGTCAAAAAACAGTCTGAGAATAAACTCATATTTATCCATCTTGTTATTAGTCAGGTAATCAGCTGACCTTGCTGTTGGAGGTGATCTGCTATGTCCAGCCCCATTCCAAGCGGTAGATTGGGGTGGTCATCTCTGTTCATCCCCAGCCACCGCCTTAGATTGAGGGATTGGTTTCATTCATGTGTGTTTCCACGAGCGGCAGGGAAAGAGTTGGTCACTTCTGGCAGAGCGACGCATTACCAGAGGTACGCTGATTACAATGAGGTTTCGCTCAGTTTCCCAAGGGGTTTTAGTTCCCCTCACCTTATTTATTTCTACTACTGATCAGGAGTCTGGCGACCCCGTCCGTAAGGCCACATTGGCTTCCGGGCAGGGCTCCCAGTCCCCTGGCCGTTCCCCTAACCGATACCTGGGGACGAGCCCCATAGGTAGCTCAACCTACGGGTAGTTCAGGTGTTATCGGCTCCAATGAACTATATCTCTGTTTCAAATTTGTTTTTTTAAAAGAACCAGGTACAATAATCCACTTGTCATATAAGATAACTTCATTTTATATATTCGTATTATGAATACTTGTGATATGAATGGCATGATTTCATTTCTACACATGAAAAATATTTGGGTGAAATACCCGAACAAGGCCCTTAAAACTCCCACACCTAAAAAAAACTTCTATGATATCATGGTGTGACGGTTGGTTTTGACACCTTCGAAAGACTTTGAAGATGAAACGGGATCCTTTAATTAAATTCTCAACAATTTTTCCTAATTTCTCTTCGAGAAATTCCCCTGACAGTTCGAGTTACCAAATTATGAAAATATATCGAACCTGCAGATTAACAACGTCAAGTTCCTTGCTAATTAATAATCAGTTTCAAACAAGGTGGAACAAAATTGGAGCATGCGAAAGTGGGAAATTCACAAAGAGAAAAATGATTTTGAGGCCTGTTTTTTCAACATTCATTTTTCCGTATTTTGAAATGAACGATGGATAAAAGGACTTGAATTCATGTCTAGCATTTGAAAAAGTAGGACGTTTGAAGACTCATGTGCCCTGAGTAACGAATCTGAGACATCGTCAGGTGTAGCTGACGTGCAAAAACCCTAATACGGAAAGGTTTCATCATTAACGATGAAACAGCAGAGCATATACTTTGTGCCTGCCCCGCTGGGGATCGAATCAGGTTTTTGGAGTTCGGCAGAGCCGTACTCTTACCATCTGACCTGAAAGACCACTCACCAACCAAACTAATCGGCTTTGTTAAGAAGCTTCAATAAATCCTTGTGGATTGCAGTGGAGGGTCAAATAGGTCCACTCACTTTGCACTTAACCCAACCTAACCCTTAGTATGTTCGAACTATCAGAACTGGCCTGAGAGTGATCAAATTCAGTGAATCTCTGGTGGAAGTTCTGACTCTGCTGAAATTCATGGGTCTGGTGAAATTCATTTTTCATTATATTGGGATCAGCTGAGAAACTGCCTGTATATTATACTGATCAAAAAACATAATACACAGTTGTTTCGTCACCCGACTCAGTTGATTTCAGTATTACGGAATGATGAGTAATTTATTGTTGACCTGGAGCAGGAGTTTCCAACCTTTTTGCACCTGCGTACCCCATGACTCTTTGAGAAATATTCTAAAAGGGTTCAGAGGTTTTTTATTAAAATTCCTGAGAAAAATTTGTAATAATTGTTTAGATATTCATTCATTTATAACGTGCTTTTAGTAAAGGTGAAAAAGAAAGAATAAAATGGTATTAATCAACAGTTCTATTCATTACCCATAGATCTTGAAACATACGAATATAAAATTGTTAAAAAGTCAGCCAAAAATCAATCATTATATAAAATATATTCCATAGTATTCAGTGCGAAACTTGTTGTTTGCCTGTGATTGAAATATCAACATTAGGAGTAATGGAACTTATCTTCAGTCATGAGTTCTCATCAACACTTATTCTGATTCCATATTTATTTTTCATGTACAAGAGTTCAGAAAATTCACTCTCACACAAGTAACTCGTAACAATTGGTATAAAAAAATTCAGAGCTTGCCGAAAGAGCAAAGTATTCGGTTTTTTACAAGCGATCCAGAAATTATTTGATTTCTCTTTGAAATAATCTTTCATGGAACTATCTTCTGTGATTTTCTGAATGATTCGGCCGTTACTTGATGAAGATCCATAGTAATTTCACAAACTACACCTTGTGGAGATCAAATCGTTCAGGTGTAGTTCGTGAAATTATCTTCTGTGAGGTCGGTAAAACTTTCTTTTAGTTCGAATTCATTTGGTGAGGTTCCCAAAAAAGGATTTCTGATCCAGTCCACTTTTAAATAATCTTCAGAGAAATACTTCTTGAAGTATTTTTGAAGGTCTTCCAAGTGAACAATGATATATGCATTGGATATATTTCATTTTCTTCAAAAAATGATGATAGAGTGGGAAAGGCAGATAAATTCTCCTCCTGTATTTGTGAACAAAACAGGACCAACTTTCTCTTGAAGGAGTTTATTTTGTCACTGGCTGTGAAGGTCCCTGAATTCCCAAGTTCAGTTTGTTGAGTTTGTCAAAAATGTCGGCTAGGTAAGCCAATCATGAAAACTTCTGATCTCAGTTCAAAATTTTCTCGCGAGATAACCACCTCACTTCTGTATGCAGGAGTAGAGTTTTGAACTTGCCACCCATTTCTTCACACATCAAGGAGAATAATCTTGTGTTTAGAACCCTAGCCTTTATGATAGGATAGAAGTTGAAATTTTCAGCATACCTTCAGCAGCTAATTCAGGAGCAACTCCCTTCATCACACTCGGATCAGGGAATGTCTACTTTGAACACATATTCATCAATTAACTCAAAAATTAGTTCCGCTGTGGTATTTGAAGTGCAAAATAAGTGCATTCTTGAAGTTTTAAAGCCAGTCGTTCTTCAATATTATTATACATATCGTCAATTCGTCTTTTTACAGTGTTATTTGACAGTGGTATTTTTTTTTTCATTTATGAATTTTTTTTTGTAATATGGAACAATATTTACTTCTATTTTGGGAATATTACAAAAAATAATGAAATTTGTAACGATCATGAAATATAAATCAATTCAAAGAACTGAGATTATAAAAAAGGGAAGAAGAAAAAAATCACATCAAAGCTGGTGCTTCGTTCCCTCCTGTTCATAAAAGAGGACATATGCCTTATCGCTCACAAGTGATTTTGGCGAAATTGGGAACACGTGTGAATCTTTGTATTCATGCCACGTGCCACTATATGGGTGTCTGCAATATGCTGTGTAATGTCTGTTGTAAGTAGTCCCACTGTGATTTGAGAGTGCATATAGATTATAACGACAACGAGCCACATTGTCTGTTGCATAACTGCTCATATCTAATCCATCTGAAGGAAAGTCAATGGAAACAATCAATTTGCCTCTGAATATTTCCGTTGGAGAGACTCTTTTCAGATGAATTACTAAAATACGGGGAAACTTATAGATTGATAAGGACTTTGTACATTTTCTCCTTTGCTTGCACCTCGAACACACTGGTTTTTCATCTCCATCCAGAGTTTCCTCTCTTGCGAAAGAATCCAAGCTATGTGACAAACTCAATTGGCCAGTTCTTTGTGGTATGGGAAGATACAAATCCCAGAAAGGATCAAAGATTACTGATGAGTGTCCACAGTGTGTGCACTTTATAGTGGATTTTAATTGACTAACGAAATAGTCTACAATCTTGGAGTTGTTCATATTGAAATATATCTGCCAGTACTCTTGTGCTTTTCCGTTATCGCTCAATTTTTCGTCAATCTCAGTCAAGATCGGTTCAGGTTTCTCAGTGATTCTGTTGAGGTCCTCATGTAAACCTTCTGAAAGATATCGAAGGAATTCGTGGGCGTCTTGTTGGGCAGAACCCATGAATCGAGGGGCAAATCTTTGAATCAGGTATTTTTTAATTTCTTTGACTGCTTTTTCTCCTAACACGTTTTGAATCATATCCACAACGGCAGCGGCCGGCAGTAAAAGCGTCTCATCTATTGTGTGAGGCTTTCCATCTTTTGCAATTCTTAAACCAGCGAGGTATGACACCTTTATCAAGTTAGTATCAGTATTGACAAACTTCGTCAAACATTGGGTTTCTTTCTTTAAAAAATTAGATTTTATTTTGAAAAATTCAATGGGCTCACCACTCAAATCATGGTGCATAGTATTTTGGTGTTGTATCAGTAAAGAAGGCTTCATGGATTGGTTCGAAAGTTTTTCTTTTTTCGTTTTTCTAGCGACCCGTGAGCTGAGTCATGTTTGCTATGAACAGCATGTTGCTCACATCACCCAAGCGTACCACCTGAAACGTTACCGCGTACCACTGGTGGTACGCGTACCACCGGTTGGGAACCCCTGATCTGGAGGATGAAAAAATAATGTATCAGTCCTGAATTTATGATGCACTGTTTGGAACCACTGTTTGGAACCTTTGGTGTAGTAATGAATATTACTGGAGTTTTTTCCAACACCAAATCGTTATTTTCAACACCTCGACACGTGTTTCGATCACCAAGTAATCATCTTCAGAGAGGAAGATTAAAACTAGAAACTGATGCGAGCTAACCCTATTTATGCTATATAGGTATCCCATAGAGGTAAACCATCCAGGCGTACCACCCATACAGGTATACCAACCTGAATTAATTTTACAATTTTGCCTTATCTATTATTTTACAATATATGTTTATATAAAACAATTTTCAGCTATATAAAAATTAATTTCACAATATTGCCTATCCAAATTTGTTTTTGCAATGTGTCCTTATGTAGTGATCAGTGAACCCAACAACATTATTTTATTTTAACAAGCTATATAGTATGCTATTCGGTAAAGGTCCGTCATTGTTATTCATAATATTATTGTGTTCACTTATTTCTACACTCTCATAGGCATCTAGTTGCCTGTTGTTGTTAACTTGTCTAACTAATGTTAATGAACTGAAGTCTATGGAATGGTTTTGTTGTAAAATATGATTGGCGACTGCTGATTTTTCAGGTCTTCCATATTTTAAGTGTGTTATGTGTTCCTTATATCTCACTTCAATAGATCTTTTTGTCTGTCCATAATATTTTGCATCGCAGTCCTTACATTCAATTTCGTAAATTCCAGACTTTTCCAAATTCTCGACTTTGTCTTTTGGATTTCCCCAAAAGGCTCTGTAGTGTATGACTTGTTTTAAAAAAAGTTCCTCGTATATTGGTGGTATGGACTTTTTCTTCCTTATTATGTCATCTACAAAACCCCTCGAGAAACCGTCAGTGGCTGCTATTTCCTGTATTGTACGTCTTTCTTTTGTGAACCCACATGTGTTAGAGAGAAAGTCAAAAGACGATGCACTAAAATATTCAACCCAGCACGTTTGTGCTGTCCACAGTGATGTGAACTGTCAGAAATATACCTGTACGTGCTTGTTCCTTTCCTAAATATATCGTATTCTAACCCTCCATATTGGCTCCTCCAATATGGAGGAGCCAAAACGTCAAGAAATGGTAGTTGTCCCTTATTGTCTAACTCATACCTGAATTTCATTGATGGACATCTATTATTCAAAATGGAAACAAATTCGTCAATATTGATTTTTTGGTATCGAATATCGCGAAAATATCATCCACATACCTTAGCCGAATCCTAGGAAAATACTTCAACTTTTCTTTGATTTCCATTTTTAATCTGCTCATGAACAAGTACTTAGGGGGACAAGGGGTTTCCCATGGCCGTTCCTTCCTGTTGTTCATAAAAGCAACCGCACGTTTGTGCTGTCCACAGTGATGTGAACTGTCAGATATATACCTGTACGTGCTTGTTTCTTTTCGAAATATATCGTATTCTAACCCTCGAGATTGGCTCCTCATTACCAAAACGTCAAGAAATGGTAGTTGTCCCTTATTTTTTAAATCATACGTGAATTTTATTTAAAATAGAAACAAAGTCGTCAATATTCGATTTTTTGGTATCTAATATCGCGAAAATATCATTCACATACTTCAGCCAAATCCTAGGAAAATACTTCGACTTTTCTTTGGTTTCCATTTCTAATCTGCTCATGAACAGGTCTACCAGGTAGGGGGACAAGAGGTTTCCCATGGCCGTTCCTTCCTGTTGTTCATAAAAGCAACCTTCTACCTGGAACCGATTTTGTTTCATACACAAATTAGTAAGAGAAACGAATTAATCGATTTCGTTGTTATTGAAATTATTTTTCTCTAGTAACTCCCTGAGGTATTGCAAGGTCTGTGGAATTGGGACGCTAGAAAATAAGGAACTAACATCAAAAGAAACCAAAATCTCACCTTGATGCAGAACCACGTTTTTTGTATGTTTTATGAATTCTAAAGAGTTTTTTATACTTAAACTTGGTTCCGCAATAGACAAGGTTTCAAATTCCTTAGTGAGCCACTTTGCTATTTGGTAGGTAGGAGCTCCAATAGCTGACACGATGGGGCGCAGTCCTGAATGCCACATCATCAATAAAAATAGACGCCTGAAACATTTCTGTTGAATGTTTCATAGAATCCATCAGTAACTTCTGTAAAAAAGAGTTAATTGATAATCCACATGTTGCGCCTGCAGCTCATCAAAAATGAATTTAACATGTAAATTTGGCGTCTCGCAAGATTATTTCTCCTGCTAAGTGAATTTAAAATACATCCTGCTAAGTATCTAGTTGGAAGTTGCGAACTTAAAATTAACTTCAAGTTATAATTAAATGAACTCCCGAGCAGAATTAGTTTTACTGGTGATGCCGAGAAAGTTTTATTACTTTTATATTTGCTATCCATCTGAGATGTGGGAGTTGAATTGGCACACAGCAGAGGGGAATTCATTTGAGGGTCATTAAAGAAGTCTATGTGGGGTGCATATCAAAAGGAAAAGTTACACTTTACTACGCTGTTTAAAAAACAAGTTCAATTTTCGTTTTTATCTTCTCAATCGTTGCAAAACGATTGAGAAGATCTTGGGAAGAAGAGAATGTCGCAGGTGGGTAACTCTGAGAGTGTAGAAATAATTAAACATAATAATATTATGAATAACGATGACGGACCCATACCAAAGAGCATATTATATAGCGTGTTAAAATAAAATAATGTTGGGTTTGCTGATTACTACATAAGGGCACATTGCAAAAAAAAATTTGGATTGGCAATATTGTGAAATTAATTCTTATATAGCTGAAAATTGTTTTATATAAACATATATTAGAAAATAATAGATAAGGCAAAATTTTAAAATTAATTCAGGTTGGTATGCCTGTATGGGTGGTACGCCTGGATGGTTTACATGTATGGGATCCCTATACAGTGTCACCAATAAAGTCCGCATCAAATGGGAAACTTTTTTATTTATCGTTTTATGTGAAATTTGATTTTGGCAGTAGATTTTGCTTAAGAAATGATGTCAAATGGCGTCTACAAAATAGGTCACGTGATTTCCTTAACCTGTCAAAATTGACATTAAAAAAAAGAAACATCGAAAAATGACATTATTCTTCAAAATATCCAAAAATATCAAAGGATAAAAACATTTTCTTTTATAATTTTATATCAACACACCAAGTTTCAAACCCATAATAAGTATTTTATATTTTCACTATTTTTCCGCACTCCTGCTTTTTCTACTTATCAAAATTTAAGCACACCTGTACTAAATCATTTATTTTAACTAAACTCGTCACCGAATTTCTCTACAAGAAAAAATTGAAATTGTTCTAATTTGTTGTGAAAACACTTTGCATCGACAAGTGGCTGATATTTTTAACGCAAGACATCCTGGTAGACATGTACAGCAATCCACTGTAAGTAGGATTTAAAAAAATTTAAACTGACTGGTTCA
This sequence comes from Leptinotarsa decemlineata, assembly GCF_025532065.1. Taxonomy (NCBI): domain Eukaryota; kingdom Metazoa; phylum Arthropoda; class Insecta; order Coleoptera; family Chrysomelidae; genus Leptinotarsa; species Leptinotarsa decemlineata. The sequence continues at coordinate 5,051,508 of NW_027412573.1, read as the reverse complement.
GTTGAAAATACTTTTAAAAAACGTCATAATCCATCACGCAATAATGATGAGGTTCAGTTGGCTGTCTGCCTGAATGTTATAGAACAGGGAAAATCAAGTATTACCAATATTGTAGATAGAACTGGCGTTAAAAGAGAAAGCGTAAGAGCAATTTTACATAAAAATAAATTCAAACCCTACAAACCCAAATTTATAAATACCTTAAAGGAAAGAGATTTCGATGTTCGACTAGATTTCTCTTTCTGGTTCCAAAGAGAAATAGAATCAAACAGAAAATTTCCTTACAAAATCCTATGGACCGACGAAGCTACCTTCACATCGAACGGCGTAGTCAGTTCCCAGAATTGTAGGTGGTGGGCTCAGGAAAATCCTCATTTTGTGATAGAATGTCAGGACCAATATTCATTTAAAACAAATGTGTGGTGCGGTGTTTTAAATAATCAGGTAATGGGACCATTCTTTTTTAGACACAATTTAACTTCTCAGGATTATTTGCAATTTCTAAATACTGAGATCAGTGATATAGTGGACAATATGCCGGTTGAAATAAGACACAGTCTGTGGTATCAATGTGACGGGGCTCCTATTCATAGTTCAAGACAAGTCACTAGATTTTTTCTTGTGGGGTTACTTAAAACAAATCGTTTATAAACAAAGACCTTTTCGTGACGTGAATCACCTAGAAACTGTTATTAGAAACTCTATTTTAAACATAAACCCTGTGAGTATCAGCAACTCAATAAAAGATGTATCGAGAAGGACAATTATCTGCATAGAACGCGATGGAAGACATACAGAAATGTAGTGTATTTTAAGTCGTGAGTCTTTTTTTCGTGTTTTTTTGCTATTAGGTATAGGTACATGTTTATTTTCAGTTCCTTTTAATTAAGATTAAATTTCACTGTATTTTTTGTTAAAAAAACAATAAACACTCTAAGATATTGTTTCCTAATGTTCCGTTTTGTTCTAATTCATATTGTGAGGCCATTTGCTCATTAAAAAACTCAAGTACTGTATAGTTTGGAAAGCCCCGTTGAAACTAGATGAACTTTGCATCAAGTTTGACAGCTTTTATTTTTCAAAATTTGTTTTTAACATCAAAGAGGCTCTTAAAATATTATTGTATTACAAAAAAAGAAATTCGGTGACGAGTTTAGTTAAAATAAATGATTTAGTACAGGTGTGCTTAAATTTTGATAAGTAGAAAAAGCAGGAATGCGGAAAAATAGTGAAAATATAAAATACTTATTATGGGTTTGAAACTTGGTGTGTGGGTATAAAATTACAAAAGAAAATGTTTTTATCCTTTGATATTTTTGGATATTTTGAAGAATAATGTCATTTTTCGATGTTTCTTTTTTTAAATGTCAATTTTGACAGGTTAAGGAAATCACGTGACCTATTTTGTAGACGCCATTTGACATCATTTCTTGAGCAAAATCTACTGTTAAAATCAAATTCCACATAAAACGATAAATAAAAAAGTTTCCTATTTGATGCGGACTTTATCAGTGACACTGTATAGCATAAATAGGGTTAGCTCGCATTAGTTTCTAGTTTCAATCTTCCTCTTTGAAGATGATCACTTGGTGATCGAAACACGTGTTGAGGTGTTGAAAATAACGATTTGTTGTTGGGAAAAAACTCCAGTAATATTCATTACTACACCAAAGGTTCCAAACAGTGCATCATAAATTCAGGACTGTGACATTATTTCTTCATCCTCCAGATCAGGGGTTCCCAACCGGTGGTACGCGGTAAAGTTTCAGGTGGTACGCTTGAGTGATGTGAGCAACATGCTGTTAAGAGCAAACATGACTCAGCTCACGGATCGCTAGAAAAACGAAATACCCATAACCCAGGGAACGACCTGACATCTTTGTTTTTCTATTACATTGGAATTCATAATTCCTAGGTAATAAAACACTTTGGGAATATTACGTAAGAATCCCCAGATATTACAATTGGTGAACAAAGGGTGTTTCATTTTTTACCTGTGGATCTTTAAAAGGATTGTCTGGTACTTCCACTTGGCATTACAGGTTCGTTGTGGGTGTTGTAATTAATAATTTTGATTTCGTATAAGAAAACTGAACAATGAAACGATTTCTGACGTCCTCTTCTACTTCAAAGGATTGTGCTAGAAAACCTAAATTACCGGCCAATCGTAAATACTATGAAAACTATTGACAGTACGGTTTTATAGTGGAGCCAGGGACTAAAACTAGTGAGATTCCTATTCCTCATGTGTTGTATCAAAAAGAGCATATAGATAGAAACTATTATAAATTTTACAGATGTGTCGAACTGGGTATTTCATTAACACTTTGATCCGAGGCAAAGTTTTTACTCGTTTCTACTCCTTCGACTCGGTACGTGAAAATCTAGTTGAGATATTCTCTGGGCAGTCAACCAGATTATGGATTAATTAATATAGGAAGATACAGTCATAATATATTGTGTGTAAACCAGGTAATATTCTTTGTGTTGGATTTTCTCTATGTTTACTGTTTCTAGGAGTGTGTATTGTTTTGTGTAATATATTGAATGTTAGGCCGTTTTGATTTGTATTTGAATCTCGATAACTGAATTATGACAGTTAAATTTATGGATGTTTAAGTTTTCCCCGATGTCCATACGGTTTCCCTTATTGACTGGTTTTATGTTCTCTGGTGGGGGATAATTATGTTTTGTATGGCGTGTGTTGCGAGGTTTGATTTATATATTATTAGATTTATGTATGTCTTTTGTGCTTTGGATCAGTTTTTTTTTGGTTTTGCCGATATAGAATTTGTTGCAGTCCGAGCATTGTATGCTGTACACCCCGTTTAGATTTTTGTCTTTTTCTTTTTCATAGCTGTTTATTTTTTGTATTATTTTCGTTTTTGACTTGTTTGTGATGTTGATGTTCAAGGGTTTGAATATGTTTGTTAGTTTTTTGGTTTGGTGTCCTACGTACGTAAATGATGTCTATCGTTGTGTTGTTTTATCTGTTGGATAGCATTCACGCAAAGCAATACACAAAACAATACACACTCCTAGAAACAGTAAACATAGAGAAGATCCAACACAAAAAATATTACCTGGTGTAACCCAAATACGGGCAAATTCACCTGCAAGTACCTGAAGTACTTGCACTGAGGCGTTCGGACCGCATAAAAGGACAAACAAGAGGTATATATATATATATATATATATATATATATATATATATATATATATATATATATATATATATATATATATATATATATATATATATATATAGTAATTTCATGAACTTCCACGTATATCACGTTGTGTAGCATTTCTCTGTATAATAAATACATGAAATATTCGATTGTGCAATAAATATGGTTTTTTCAGAAGTATCTGAATCTGTATAATTACTCAAATGCTTTGATGTTTTCTTCATTGCTTCGTCAATTTTTCTGAATCTAAATATGACATCAATCTTTTTGTCACTTGGAATTTTCGAGAAATTTGTTCATCAACTCAAAAATGTGTATATATCTCGTATGTTTTCACATGAATATCCTATTGCTAGATTCAACGACATACAGAGCTTGAATGAATGACTTTCTTTCGCATGAATGATTGAACTTTCTTGAAGAAACCTTTCTCTATAGCAGTGTCATCATTGCTTAGACCTATCACATGGTTCGAAGGGTTCTGTGCGAAGTCCAATAAAATAAAACTAACCTTAATACTGAGCCTTGAAACCCTTCAATTCCAACTGGCAATTGGGCAAATACATTTCACTATTCGTCTTTCTCCATGGTTCAACTTTGCTTTCTGTAGGCGTCGAGAGTAGCTGTTGTTTACAAGTCTGTTGTGGTCAATTCTATGCCTTTTTCAGCCAAGGCTGATGCAATTGTCAAATGTATTGTCAAACCGTCCACCTCCAGAGGCAATCAAACATAAAAAAAAATATGTATTTGAATTCTTGGAAATGTTTCTCCGGAATTCTGAAGACCCTATTCACGAAAATAACGTTTCAACTGATAACCAAAGTTCATTTTCCGCGTGAAGATGTCACTTTTCTTGGGACATCACCTAGCCTCGACCTCGACGATTCTACTAGAGCAGTCTAGTCTCGAAACACTTCCATCCATCTAAGAGCCGCGTTTTATTTCCGTCACAAAAGATTATTCGAGGCAAAAGTCGAGTTTTTCGAGAGGGTTTCTCTTTGAGAGACGGAAGTGGTTGTGTTGATGTAGCGACTGCTTGCTATCGTAGCCCCGATGCCTATACATAATACATGCGAGACGCGAAACGCTTAGGAAAATCTACGAGGTAAATTCGGCGTGAAGGGGAAATAAGGATTTCCACCCTCTGGAGAGCTGGCGGCAGAATGGTAAATGGGTGGACATTTTTTTTATTCTGAACAGTGTGGAATTGAATTATAATTTCAATTGTCGTCGAATAGAATCATGATCTTTCATATCTAGCATTCAAGAAAAATATCTGCGAATGAAATTGATATTCCCATATCGGGGTGAAAGAACGCCTCTCAAAAAAAGTCACAGCAATGAAGAACTCGCTCCGCGGTAAGTATCAGCACAAAACTTGGCAGATCTGATCATAGGAATTGTCGGAGAAAAACAAAGTTGCTCCAACGAATATGCTTGCCGTTCCAATATGACTCTACTCGTCTAAAGTAGTGGAGTTGACTCGGGAAGAGCTGAATCAACCTGACGAAAAAACTTGAAAAATGTCGCATCTTCATGGGAGTTTGCATCCCAACCGTTCCACGGTAGTACTTTCCCCGACAGGTTGTGGACAGGTCGTGGAAGTTTGAGTTCGGAGTGTCTACATAGCAGAATGGTCCTGGATGGAGCGTTTCTCTGGCGAACTCTGTTTAGTTTTCGACACTGGAGGTGGTGATCACAACTTTGTCGCCTCCTTGGAACTCGTTCAGCAAGAGCTCCATATGAAAGCTGCCAATCCATGGGGTCTTCTTCAACAACATTGAAGACCTTGGCTTATCAAAGCACCTAATCTTCGCTTCACTCAGGTCGAGTGGGCTGATGTCGGAAACTGTGGGGTTAATCATGGTCTGTCATGGTGTCTTCAACAACTTAGTCTACTAAAGTCGCGTGATGTGTCACCTTGTCAAAAGTATCACTGTAGAAGCCAGCTCGTCCACCCAGTTGGAGGTTCAAAGTCGAATCTCCTTGTCGTGAATCAATGAAAGTCAAACCCAAATAACTTCCTCAAAGTCACCTTGACTACATCGTGCGCCGTAGGTGAATGTCGTTTTGAGTTCAAAAGTGGTGGGGGGAGGTTTCAAAATCGGCTTTAATCAACTAATGGGAGATTGGTACTCAGTTCATACGTGAGCTCGAGTTAATTTAATTTTCCATTCATTCAAAAAGGTTTGTGGAGATTTGTTCCTAATATTCGACAGTTTTGAATCAGTTTATATCTAACCTCTGGTTGGAATTTTCAGTCATCAAGTAGGTAGATGGTCATATGAGTGAGAATGGTAATTCATATGAAACTCTTGCTCGGTGGAAGTTAGTATACATACGGCCGAGGTAGCTCTTGTCTTCCAAAAAAGGATTTCAGGACTTTCACAATTGATAACCGCCATGCCATCGGTCAAATCTCCTGATTTATATTCGTTGTTATATTTCAGACATAATAGTATCAATAGATCTTCCAAACGGTTAAAAAAATTTGATGATATCTCACACACACTTTTTAACTCAGAAAAGTTTGATCCTATGTCACATAGTTGAATAATTTGTTCGCTAATCGAAGAGTCCAAAACCCATATCATCATCAGACTCTTCAGGTTCTTCTTCCTTCTTCTTTTTCTCCTTGGCAGGCTCAGCAGCAGTTGCTGCCGCAGCTGGAGCTGCAGCACCTCCTGTCGAAGGTGCACTTCCTACTCTAATGTTGGTGATCAGTTCCCTGACGTTGATTCCTTCTAGCTCTTTCTCAAAAAGACCAGGCCAGTATTGGTTCTACGTCAACGTTGGCTGCTTTGAGGATGGTCTGGATTTTCTCACCAGTTACGGCAATATCATACTCAACCAGAATTAGGGCTGAGTAGATACAAGCAAGTTCGGCGTCATTCTTCTAATTAGTGCAAGTTGCCGTTTGGCCTCAGTTCAATGAGAACAAGCACACATTTCAATTGAATGAAGGAAAACTTTCTTTTATTTGAATTCAAAAATAGGAAGTGCCCAATGAAAGACCCTATATACAGAAACACATGTTTCGGTTTTGTGAAATGTTCAGTGAAAAATCCCACAATGAAGTGCTTCTCAAATACGTTCTGGATGTCCATCAAGTTGTGGCTCATTTCATCACGGAACAAATGCTTTCCATCAAGAATGTACAACCAAGTCGATACTCATTTTTCCCGACAATATTGTATCATCTATCCTATGTAATGAATGAATACTGCGCAGTCCATTGACAATACCTCAAAAACCCCAATATAATTTCCTCTTATCTCTTCGTAGATCCCATCGGGCCCAAACTCTTTGAAAAGACATGTTTCAAGCGCAATATTTCGGAATTACTGATTCTTATGAAGCGCACAAAGCTTCATAGTGGTGCTTTATGGGAAAATTCGCCGGGTAAAGACTCTATTGGCGGACATAATCCCATGTTGGTTCAATAAAGTGTGCTACGAGACCGGTCACGTTTATTTACGAGCTACCAACCCAAATATATTAACTTCAAGGGCTAGACCGACCCGAATGGAGGGAAGGGGGTAAAGTACACAGAAATCTCGAGTACGGCTTTACGTGGGATACGTGTTTCACCTATGGATGTGTGGCACGTGTGTTTTCCTGAATAGGAATGCGGTGAGATTTATAATGTGCAGTATATTTTGGAAGAGTATAGAGAGAATAGAAAAAGGATCTTTTTTCAGGGTGAGCCTTTTAAAACGTACCCCTAGGAATTAGTGCCAGGGACACAGTTATGCTACAGCCTTACTCAACAATATTGATGATACGATAAACCACGAAATATTACTCTCCATTTCACATTTTTATGGTTTTCCGAACACTGCTATTGGTCTTATGTTTGATCATTTATTGGAAATGAGCCAATATGTATAGACAGCTGTGGGTCAGTCAGCGAGAGAAAACGTCACTTGTGGGGTTTCACAAAGGTCTTTACTTGGCCTCGTCTTATTTAGTATACAGGGTGTAACTAAATGAGTGTAAAACATTCAAGGAGGTGATTTCTCATCGAAAAAAAGATAAGATCATTCATATAAAGGAATTTCATTGGAGCATCCCTTGTCAAGATACAGACCCGTAAAGGGGGTACATAAAATTTGTATAAAATTTTTTTTCACAAGCACTAAAAAAGTTACAATATTGAAATTAATCTGCCGTTTTGTACTACCAAAAAGACACTTAGCCAGAAATTTATTTGGTTTACCCCATGGTTGTACGGGGTGGAAAACGCAACTCCTAAAATTCATTTCCAATGTAACTTTTTGTATTATTATTTGTTTGCTATATAAAAATTTATTTTCGATAGCCTGTTTCATTCTTAACAAAAAATGTCTCTTGGGTTTTTTGCCCAAAATAAACCAGTTCGCAGCAAAAAATTATTTTAGGAAAAACTACAGAGATACATCGTCATAAATACGAAAATACGAAACTAATCTATCTTGTAGGTCGCTATTAGCGATAGTGACAATCAAGTTGATATGACGCTGTCAGTTTGTGAATCTTAGAAAATGAATTAATACTAAATGTGTGTTGTTGTTCTGTTCTCAATTTGTTACTTTAATAATTCACTTGTTATTAAAATGGCATACACAAATGAGGAAATGGCATTACGTTTACGATCTGTCGCAGGGGAATGGGTTAGAAGCTTCTAGAAGATATATGCTGAAATGTATCCCCAACGGTAGCATCCTTCACATAGAATATTTGCTCGACTTCATCAACGATTACGTGAATATGGTTCATTCGACAAAAGAACGCAGGATTGTGGTCGCCATCGAGAAGGACGAACACCACAGCTTGAGGAAGCAGTATTTAATTTGAATGAAGAACACCCTATTACCAGTACTAGAGTACTGGCACTGTTACCGCGATTGGATGCTGGAAATGATTACAAGAAATTGTGACTTTCTGAAGACGATAGAATTCACAGACGAATGTAGTTTTTCTCGGGACAAGATTATTAATTTTCATAATTACCACATATGGGCTGATGAAAACCCTCACGCTATTGTCGAAACTAACCATCAAGAACAGGTTTCTCTTAACGTGTGGTTCGGAGTTATTGGGGATGATTCAATTGGGCCTCATTTGCTACCTCCTCAGAAGGGATATGTTTTTTATGCATGATGGGGCTCCCGCCCATTTTAGTCAAGTAGCACGTCAGCATTTAACTGAAACATATGCAAATCAGCGGATAGGTCGAGGAGGACCACAGAACTGGCCCGCTCGATCCCCGGTTATCAATCCTCTCGATTTCTCTATTTGGGGCCATTTACAGAATTTGGTCTATCGTACTCCTGTTCGCGATGTAGAGGACTTAAGAAACCGCATCATCGCAGGGTAATCAGAGAGACTCCAGGAATATTTGTGCGAATACGTGGCTCAAAGCGCCGACGTCTAGACGCATGCGTGATGTCTAAAGGTATGAACATTTACTATGATTTCTACATGTTGTGTGTTTTGTTATTAATAAATTAGTTTTGTTTATTACCCTTCAATCGTAATAAGACAAAAAGTTACATTGGAAATGAATTTTAGGGGTTGCGTTTTCCTCCCCTTACAACCACGTGTTAAACCAAATAAATTACTGGCTAAGTGTCTTTTTGGTAGTACAAAACGTCAGGTTAATTTCAATATTGTAACTTTTTCAGTGCTTGTGAAAAAAACTGTTATACAAATTTTATGTACCCTTTTCAAGGGGCTGTATCTTAACAAGGGATGCTCCAATGAAGTTTCTTTGTATGAAAGATCCTATCTTTTTTTCGATGAGGAATCACCCCCTTAAATGTTTTACACTCATTCAGTTACACACTGTATACACAAGTAACTTCATTCCGAGCATTGAAACTTGAAACGTCCACTTTCATGATGATGAAATACAGCTGTATCACTGATTTGCTGCAGACGATGGGTTAGATGCTTAAAAAGTTACATCCAACGATATAAATCGAGTAGAATAGGTATCTCATGCGCATAAATTGAAAATCGACACACTCAAGTCTAAAGTGGTGATACTTGGACAATTGTAATCAACTTTATCCAGCCCGTATTGTCACAACTCAGTACTCGCTTTGCCTATTTCGAGAATGTTTATCATTGTTTCCTCCGATTCCTCCGATTCCCAATCACTTCTAGATCCTCGTTGAGATATCCAACTGTATGCTGATATTCAATGTATTCAAATGTAACGACGGGACAAATGTGCTGTCGATAGCAAAGCAATATATCGGATTCTTGATTTTTTACAATCAGTCGTTGATATGCAATAAAAAAAAGGTTGGAGGCAATATGGATCCCTGAGGAATACCAGCGTTGATGGTGAAAGTATTCGAGAGATATCCATCGACGGTCACTTGCAGGGACCGTTCTTTCAGGAAGCTGAAGAGCCATACACAAAAATGATCCAACAAGCCATAGCATCGGAATTTAGCCAGAAAACGATCAAAGGCCTTAGAAACATCAAGCTCAACAGCTCTTGACTTTCCATGTTTCTCGATTGCGTTAGTCCAAGTATGGGTGACATGCGCATCCCTGCAAGTTTGCGTATTGGAGATTCTTTATTACCTCTATATCATGTAGGTAATCGTATCAATTTTGATATCTAAGAACTTGAAATATAAAAAGATGGAATTGTGAATACTGATTGTTTCGTTTTAGAATATTGAAGTTGAGTTTGAAACGTCTTTCAATCCATATTTTTGCTAGGATGGATTTGGATTATTTTATGACGACTTTTCATATTTGATAGTATCTTCAATAGTTACTTCGACTAGTTTTTGATGAATAGATATAAATAATCAAAAATATACAACCTGTTTATTGAAAAATGAAAAGAATTATCATTCCCTTTGATTTTTCTTTTTTTTTTGCAGAAATCTGTATTACACATTCAAGGCAAACAAAAACAGAAGTGAAACAACCAGTAAGTGTCTTCAGCAACTCTTTACATTTCAATAATCCTTCCTTCAGAAACATATCTGATTCAATTGAAGAATATATAATGTTAGAATGTATATATTCATGAACATCAGTGATTGATAGAAACTGTGAAAATCGTTATTCCTAGCATGTAGTTGCCTTCTATATTTAAGTCGGAATGAAACTTATTATCGTACCATCAAATTACATTTTAGAACTCTTTACTCAGTGCATAATTCAGGAGAATCGTTATTGCTTCCAATTCTTTGTATGGTTGTGGAAATAGGGTTGATTTGATATGCAGATTTTCCGTTTTTGCGTTGGTGAAATGATATAGCTATACGCACAGTGGAGATATTGAATTTTTGAATATGGTATTATGGTACAAATTTCTTGCCATGGATATGCACTCGTTTGTAACGAGAGTTGACTTTGAATGACAAAGTTCCCATGAGAACTAAAGTCATTGGGTTTCAAGAGTCAACAAGATTACCAGATGATTCATTGAGAGCGGCGTGGAGTAGTTTGGGCTGCCTTGCTATTCACTGATGATTTTATAAGTTAAACAAGGGTAAGTTTGCTTGACTTGGGCAGAAGAATTTTTCGTCAACTTCCGTGCTAGGAATCACACGTTGAAGAGTAAGACCCCGTTAGTTCTCAGCTCATACAAGTTTCGAATTTTGTGAGTTGTCGTTCTTAAGATTGGAAACCATGGAAGGACGGCATTTTGCGACGATTGAGGAGTGAAAAACGAATCGCTCAGAGAACTCATGGAAATACAAAAAAAACGCATAACAGAACTGTTTCAAGGACTGAAAAACCCGCTGAAATAATGGGAAAAAATCGTTATATATGTAAACCTACTTTTTATAGATAACCATTCTAGAGAATTCAACATTAAAGATATATGGGTACTCCTGTCACATCTTAAAATAATCGTCATTGCGCGATTCTGTAGTTTTTGTAGTGTTTGTGTGATTGCATAGTTAAGTGTTGGGACACTCTTGTGAAAAAATATAATTTAATCGAAAATTTTTTCCGTATGTAAGTGAAATGGATATTCATTTATGAATGCTTGTCCTTCATGAATCCTAGATATTTGAATTCAGTGATGAGCTCAATTCTGTCATTCATTTCAATTTGATTTAAATCTAATTATCTGTACTTAAACGGTGTAGTAAATATCATAGCCTTTGTTTTGTTGACATTCAGCTTCAATTTATTACTTTTTGAATATGTATCAATATTATTCGATGCTTCATTCATTTTATGAATAGCTTTATCTATATCTTTATCACTAACCGACACTAGGGCATCATCAGCAAAATAATGTTCATAATCACATTACATTCACTGATATCATCAATGTACATTAGGAATAGCAATGGCCCTGAAATACTTCCCTGCGGAACCCCGTGGTTTACGCTTATTGCTGTTGAGACTAACTCAATAATTTTGGTTACCTGCTTACTTTCTGTAAGGTAATCACTGATCCAATCAAGTACTTTATCTTCAATGCCATATTTTTTAATTTTTCAAATTGATTTATTGATTTGAAATATAAATGAAAATTGATTGGTGATAATTACTTATGATAATAACTATTACTGTAATGGAAAAAATGGTCTCTTTTGTTGAACAGTGACATATGTTTCTCATGTAAAACTGACTATTTTGTTATGTTTACATGGTTATGAGTGTTTTGCAGTATCCTAATTACTACTTGACACCTCCATGGTTTGCATATCTTTTTTTTTGTATATTATATGAAGACTCATGTCATTCCAATTTTCAGTATCTGCAGTTCTGAAAAGAAGATTGCAAATTCAACCAGAGTATCGTTTACTATATTTAATTCAACCGTTGTTTAGACAATTCCACAATGATCATCAGATTCATCAAAAATCATTTCTAGTTTGAGTTTGAAGACAAAATTTCTCTCAAAGTATTCATTTCATTCTCCATGAGCCACTCAAAGTTTGAATTTGTCGAAAATGTAACGAAAAACTGCATTTCATTAGTTCAGATTTCCACTGTCTAGTATGATATGGATTGATTTGAAATACCTGAAAAAATAAGTTGAATGATTCCAAACCAAGTTATTTCACGACATTTCGATTGTTAGTATCCATAATCATCTTCGGGTGATAACTGGACTCATTCCTCAGAGATCTGAATATGTATAGGTCATTGGAGTGCTTTCACCTATCCCCCCTTCCCTCTCTCCGCTTCATCAGTTTTAGCGGGAGCTGATCGTTTGGCGGGAGTTGGTCGTCTTCCGCTTGATTAGAGGTTTCTATATGTTGCGTATCTCTACGTTAACTTGGCTAAATGCGTTGTTTGAGAAGATATATGCGGCTTCTTTGAATTTTCTCTTGAACCAGTGTTCCTCCTTGTGGATGATTTCAGCTTGAGCTCCTTTGATATTATGCTGATGAGTCCAAACATGTTCTGCTATTCCTGATTTGCTGGTTTTTTCTTGCTGTGCTTGGCAATGCGAACTTTCAATGGCGTCTCAGTTTCACCGATGTATGATTCTCCGCACTCGCAGGGTATCCGGTATATGCAATTCTTGGAACCGCAGTCTGCGTTTGGTGGCCTAGTTTTCGTGAAGCTGCTACGGATAGTGTTCCCAGATCTGAAACAGGTTCTGATGTTATACTTGGACCCAATCCTTATCATTTCCGATAATCCTCTGATGTAGGGAAGTACAAGTACTGGTTGTGGCGGCTTCTCTGGAGTTTTGCTTACTTCTAGCCAAATTCTGATCCACCATCGCTTTGGAGTAACTATTCCATTGAAGGTAATTTTTGATGATGCCTAGTTCCTCGAATGGCCTATTAATAGTCAGATCTCCGAGGAATAAGTCCAGTTATCACCCGAAGACGATTGTGGATACTAAAAATCGAAACGTCGAGAATTAACTTGGTTTGAAAACATCTAACTTATTCTTTGAGGGATTTCAAATTGATTTATATTATACTAGACAATGGAAGTACGAACTAATGAAATGCATCATGAAACATTGTCAACCACCTTCAAACAAAAGCTGAACACTGTACAATTTTTCCTACGTCTCTGGTAAACAACCACTCCAATTCAATTCATGGCAATCAATCAGGTCCAACAGACCATAAATGGCACCAAAAACTCTGGAAATTTTTCATTTCCAATGCTTATATGATTCCGTACATCATCCGCCCGAAAAAACGAGAATACGAAATTGGTAGAGAGAATATGATGAATGTACGAGCCGGAATGGAAACTAATGTGTACCTGGTGAGTTGGACTCGAATGGAAACGAACCGGGAGTATAAATTCCGGTTATATATCGCCTGCTAATAAGGATCCTTACACAGAAATTTCCCGCGAGATTTTTCATTGGGAATCGCACAAAACTATATATTTCATTTTGCCGCGAGGCAAATTTTTGGAGATCGTATTGATTTCTCACTTGTTTTTATGGATATCTGGTTAGAGGAACAAGTATTTGATCATGTATGTTTTCCAGCAAATATAAAGGAATGGAAATATTTGAGCACAGCAATTCTCGATTTTGATTGGAGAAGGAAAAAGTTATGAAAATTCAAGAAAGTCAAATGAAATATCGGTGAATTATTGTGTTTCGAAAATCATAGATGATTATGATCACCAGTCAAGAATAAAGCTGCAGACAACCCCTTCATGAGCAGTGACTCATGTTCATTCCAGAATGTCGCAACCAAACACCTTCAGTTTTCAACCATTCGTCCTCCTGACGAACCTTAGTTACGCGAAGATGACATTACTGCATTGTACTATCTGCGTTGAGAACAATTCGAGCACGTCGACCGTTACCTCAACGCCTCTGAAAATGTCTACCGCAGTAGTAGACGATACGTCAGGTATAAAAAATCTGCAGACCATTGCCAAAACTCTGAAAATGGCTTCGAAACTTTTATTGAACTATCAGGATATAATCATAAAATTTGTCTACCTATGACTTGGGTACCATCAACTAACCATGCAACGAACCAAATTTTATAATTAATATTGTGCTAATGTTACATCTGCAACTTCTTCGGACTCCATAGAATATTTCAGCATCAACTTGTGCTGAAGGTTTCAAAGCTACAAAATAACAGTGTTGACGCTCATCTTAGTTTGAATTGCGTTTTGCTTGGTAGCTTATTATAATTTGTACTTTGTCTTTGTAAAATGTCTTTGGTAAATGAAATTATGGAATAATCGAAAGTTGATAATGTATACGCAATAACAAGAGGACGATTATGTGAAAACAATCAAAACAAGTTTATCAGGAAACAGGCTTTCACACTCACAACTGTGTATTTTGGATTAGTAAGGTTGTATGTATACAGGGTGTAACTGAATGAGTGTGAAACAATTAAGGAGGTGATTCACCATCGAAAATAAATGGGATCTTTCATATAAATAAACTTCATTGAAGCATCCCTCGTGGAGATACAGCCCCTTAAAGGAGGTACATAAAATGTGTATACCAATTTTTTTCACAAGCACACACAAGAAGTTACAATATTGGAATCAACCTGACGTTTTGTACTACCGAAAAGACACTTAGCCAGTAATTTATTTAGTTTACCCCATGGTTGTAAGGGGTGGAAAACGCAACCCCTAAAATTCATTTCCAATGTAACTTTTTGTCTTATTATTTGTTTACCATTAAGAAATTTCTTTCCGATAGCCTGTTTCATTCTCAACAGAAAATATCTCTTGGGTTTTTTGCCCAAAATAAACCAGTTCGCAGCAAAAAATTATTTTACGAACAACTACAGAGATACATCGTCATAAATGAGAACTGGATTTATTGTTAGTTTGTAGTTAGTATCTGCATTGGACGATTGAAGGGAATGAACAAAACTAATTCATCGATAACAAAACAAACAACACGTAGAAATTATAGTAAATGTCTCTCTGATTACCCTGCACGCATCGATGATGCGGTTTCTTAAGTCCTCTACATCGCGAACAGGAGTACGATGAACCAAATGCTGTGAATGGCTTCAAATAGAGAAATCGGGAGGATTGAGATCGGGGATCGAGCGTGCCAGTTCGTTGGTCCTCCTCGATCTATCCATTGATTTGCATATGTTCCAGTTGAATGCTGAGGTGCTACTTGACTGAAATGGGCGGGAGCCCCATCATGCATGAAAAACATATCCCTTCTGACGCCCAAATGAACTTCCTCCAGCAGTACTGGATGCACTTCTCTTAAAAATTGAACGTATGCCTCACCATTTGATCGAGGAGGTAGAAAATGAGGCCCAATTAAATCATCCCCAATGAATCCGAGCCACACGTTGAGAGAAAACTGTTCTTGATGGTTAGTTTCGACAATAGCGTGAGGGTTTTCATCAGCCCATTTGTGGTAATTATGAAAATGAATAATCTTGTCCCGAGAAAAACTACATTCGTCTGTGAATTCTATCATCTTCAGAAAGTCACAATGTCTTCTAATCATTTCCAGCATTCAATTGCAAAATTCAAGACGGTTCAGAAAGTCTCGCGGTACCTGTACTCGTTGCAGATGGTAAGGGTATAAGAGTTGTTTTTTTTAAATTCGAAATACCGTCATATGATCAACATTTAGCCGGAAAGCAATCTTCTCAGTTCTGGTAGTAGGTTGTCCTCCAATCAAATTAAGTACTGCTTCCCCAAGCTGTGGTGTTCGTATCTCTGTAGTTGTTCCTGAAATAATTTTTTGCTGCGAACTGGTTTATTTTGGCAACAAACCCAAGATACATTTTTTGTTTAGAATGAAACAGGCTATCGAAAATAAATTTTTAAATGATAAACAAATGATGAGTCAAAAAGGTACAGTGGAAATTAACTTTAGGGG